>NC_134857.1:62456558-63104892 GCF_049852395.1 Peromyscus maniculatus bairdii
CAATCTTGAGATTGAACAGACATTATCACACTTGCCAGCAGCACTTCATTGACTCAGTTATTTTGTTCATTCTTCTGGCAAAATCCCCCAGGAATAACATGAACTGTTTTCCACTAAGATAGAAGCAACCGTTCATGCAGTCACCTGTGCACACGAATATTCATTGTCATCCACGCGTTTCCTGAAACAGTCTTTGAAAAACACACATCATCTCTCATCCACATTCTTTAAGGCTTAGCATGCCCCTTGTCTCATGGTTTTAACACTGTTGCAGAGGCAGAAGGCAATGGCTTTTCTTTTTCTGCAGTTAATGGCTCCTCACAAGCAGGTCTAGGGAACCTCTAAGAGAGAGTTGCTTCAGGAAAATAATTTTTCATAGATAATTTTTATTTAGATAAAATGCCAAAATAATAGAAAAGTTACAGGAATCATACATGGAGCTTCCATACATCTTTTACTTGGATTATATACAGTAAACCCCTCCATTTGCTCCAGGTGTACACAGGTGGCAGAGGTGAGAGTGATTGTATGTCATATGCACATGAGAGAGACACAGAGTTTCTTCCCACCGCTTGGGTTGGAACTCAGGACAGCATACATGCTAGGCGGTTGCTCTGCCGCTGAGCTCTATCTCCATCCCTAAAAGGCAGTGTGGAATTCTAATTAATGTACAAGCTCTGAATCAGATTATTACTAACATAGCAACTTCCTAAATACACAGGTGATGAGAACGATGTCCTGTTTGATGCTTCTAATTGCCTGTAATTCCTATTACTTTCCTTGTAATGAATTTTAATTCCAGAAAGAGCAAATGAGTGAGTGTTTAATAAGACACTACCAACCTTTAAAGAAATCCACTGGAGTGCTTTATCGTACCCCTGGGAAACTAGAGCCAGGCAAGTGATGACTATTACTCCCGATGCCTGGAGACTAGTGGAGGTAGTAAAGGACTTTTAAACTGATTTTCTTTTCAAATCCTTTCACAAAAAATCAGAACATCTATAGTGCTGCTAATACCAGTTCAAAAACCCAACTGTGCATCTGTTTTAAAGTCATATCCTTTTACCAAATTGAACACTGGGACTTAACAGTGGGGAGAATATAAACTGACATCATTAGCAATAAAATCTAAGCTCCATGGTGATGGAGTCACTCAGGAACAGAGCACTTGCCTAGCATGCACAAGCTCTGTGTTCAGTCCCCAGAATCACACATCCATGTGCAATGAGAGGGGAAGAAAGGCATGGGAGGGGCAGGAAATTAGTTCAGACTCCAGAAAAACATATACAAATTCCCACAATGAAACCACACAAGGGTTCCTCCATTGGTATTAGTGCTTTCTTTAGAAAATGCCATTAAGATATTTTAACTAGAATAAACACTTCACAGATATACACCAAATAATACAAAACTTGATTCTTAACACATACTCTAAAATGGTCAGCAGAAATATTTAAGAAGCTATCAAAAAAAGATTAAAATAAGACCCATTCTCTACTTCGAAGCTAAAACTTTTCCCCTTGGGATTTATGGCTCAACATGGCAGTAGAGGATCATTTGGACATGTGTGTGTGAGAACACTTCACCACTGTGCTCTACTGCAGACTCTCGGTATGCAAACTTCAATCGCATGTCACATTGCTTTAACTGAATTAGAATAGTATTATATTTTAACTCCGGCTGTAAGTCTTTTTATTCTGAAATGTTTGCTGTTAGTATCTTTTACATGGATTAATAGGAAGTAAATTTTCATTAGTAAGTAAAACAGACTTTATCACATATGGAATCAAAACAAAAAAAAGCGTTTGTTTTATGATATATTGTGTTACGGAGAATATTTTTAGTGTCAAACATGAAAATATTCTTTAATAATTGTAGAACTATTTCATACTACATTTTAATCTAATGTCTAATTGCTTATTTTCTAAAAAAAGAAAGAAGGAAGGAAGGAAAGAAGGAAGGAAGGAAGGAAAGAAGGAAGGAAGGAAAGGAAGAAAGGAGGGAAAGGAAGGAAGAAAGGAAGGGAAGGAAGGAAGGAAGGAAAAGAAGGAGGGAAGGAAAAGAGGGGAAAGAAAAGAAAAGAAAAGACATACGCAAATACACACATACACAAAGATATAGCTGAAAGGAAGGGGCGGGCCTATTGTGTTACATACACTGTGGTTAAATGAGGAGATCTATTCAGAGGCAGAGCTGAAAGTCCAGAAGCTCTTATAGAATTAAACACTGTCATTTCTACTCAGAGACTTTAAAGGCGACACTATCACAAACACACTTTAATAAACACAGCGTTGCACTGGGCACAGGCTGCAGAAGAATCCATTGCTTTATACAGTTGCACTTGACTACAATTGCCTGGGATATGTACAATGTGCTGGATTTTGAGTGCAGGTAGTGATTGTTCTAGAACAAAACCATGTCCCCAAAAGTCACTTTTGAGGTTTGTTTGTTTCTTAAATAGAAGAAGGTTGAAGAGTTGAAGTGAATATTTGTGTGTGTGTGTGTGTGTGTGTGTGTGTGTGTGTGTGTGTCATGTTAAACGGGAGGCAGAGGAGACAAGGACTTTGTCCTGAACCTTTAACACTGCTTTCCATCTTCTGTAATCCTAAAGTCATTCCAGAGGTTCTGCAAGTCCTCAGCGGAGTCAAACAGAGAAGCATGGGACTCACTAATCTACTCCTGACGCTTTGCCTAAGAAGTTGGCATTCCCATCCTCCTCCTCTCTCTGCTGGAACCACGGCTGAGAACTAGGCCCTTGTTGATGATAAGCGTCCAGAAAATGACAGATTCCAGGAATGTCACTAGGGAAGTTGGGTGGAAGCTCCTCCCTTGATCTCGGGGTGAATACAAAACCAGGGCAGTCTTTGAGTAACCTGAAAAAAAATTAAAATAAAATAAAAAGTTAATGCCGACAGAAACATTTGGCAATTCAGGACAAGAAGACAACAGAAGTAAACAGATATTACTACAGTAGTCATATTAGGTATGATTGACAAAAGGATTCCCATGAGTCAATAGACAGTCCCCCACACACATAAAAAATGCTACAAAGAACCAAAATAATAGAAATTCTGCTTACTCACACATTTGACTCACACTAAAAGGAAAGTTAATTATATAATATTGGGGATGATGTGATTTATATAACAATGAATTCATAAACACAAACTCTAAGTTTTAATAATAGCAAACATATCATTTTAAAGTGATTGAAAAGGGTTTCCTAAGTTAAAATGATAAATAACTGTCCATTTACTTGCAATTGAGAGGAAAACATGACAAGAAGCTGTGAAAAAAAGGGAAAATGATAAAAATGATATGAAAATTACTTTTTGAAATATTAGTGGATTTTAGAAATTAGTTCCATAAAGGTAGGTCTAAAGTGCGCTCTTGGGTGGGAGGACTTATTAGAGACAGGGCTTCATGTATCCCGGTTTGGCTTCCAACTTTGGACTTCTGAACCTCCCGACACCATCTTCTAAGCACTGGGATTACAGGCAGGCACGCACACCACTCTTCGTTTATACAGTGGTGGGGACTCACCCAACATCAGGGCTTCAACACCAGGGCTGGGTGAGCACAGTGTCAATGGAGGAAAGTCTCCAGCCCACAAAGGAGCTTCACTAGCACATGTTGGAACTCTACTTCCTGTTTGGTATCTGTTTGTATAAAGGAGCATAAATATAAGGGAACAGCAAGAGACCGATTTGGCGATATGGGAGCTTTTATGTTTTTATAAGATTAAATAGTACGATATTCTTGTGATCTTTAGGGATCTGGAACACTTTCTGTTACTTTGGGGTTTCCCTTTATTCATATTTTATGTGCATGGGTGTTTTGTCTCCATGTATGATACATTGTGTATGTGCCTGGTTCTCCTTGAGGCCAAAAGAGGGTGCTGGATCATCTGGAGTTACAAAAGGTAATAAGCTACCTTGTGGGTGCTAGGTACTGAACCTGAGTCCTCTGGATGAGCAGTAACTGCTCTTAACTGCTGAATCACCTCTCCAGACTCCTCCTTTATGTTTCCATTTTGAGACAGTCTTGTAAATTTCCCAGGCTAGCTTTG
The DNA here is from genome assembly GCF_049852395.1 of Peromyscus maniculatus bairdii. NCBI lineage: Eukaryota > Metazoa > Chordata > Mammalia > Rodentia > Cricetidae > Peromyscus > Peromyscus maniculatus. Next base: position 62,460,628 of record NC_134857.1, read on the forward strand.
AACTCACTGTAGCTCAAACTAGCCTTGAACTTGATCTCACCCTGCTTCAGCCTCCTAATCAGCTGGCATTTGAGGCCTGTGCCACAGCTCACCACTCACACTAAGAGTTCCTTTTGGTCTTGACACTTGGCTTCTGCGTTACAATGTCACCATTTGCTGCTGGTCCTCAAGAATACAGACTGAAATTGTTTAATGACCTGGCAGGTTTCCTTTGCTGATCACCCTTTTGTCCCTATGGTTCTGAAGCAGGGGATTTACCCCTTGTTCTTGGTTGTCAGGAGTGACCCTCAAACCCTGGGAAATTTCCTGAATTACAGAGTTGCTGTTGTTTTTTATGAACCCTTTGGATCCCACCTGGTTTATGTTAATGAGATGACTCAGAGTGGGGACAGGCTTCCAGAAACATCTTCCAGGTTAGTAGAGAGCTGGGGTAGCAGACTGGAAACTGTGTTTTATTAACCACAGCCCATGAGACAGTCCATTCTCCCTCAATAAAGAAAGCCGGGAATGCAGGCATTAACCCTTGAAAGAGCAGAGCCTCCTGGTTATGACTCCACTGGTGTGGCAAGAGCCAGTAATGTATCTGTCCGGATTACATGAGGAGAAGCATTTGGACCCTAGTCAGGCCTCACCCTCTATGCTTTTTCATTTGGCTGATTCTGATTTGTCTTCTTCACAAATAAGGCATCCAGGATTGCTTGGGCAATACTTACCTGAATCTGATTTAAGTCTAGAAGGGCTAACTTGAAGGGGTCAGGGAAACCCTCATATTATCTGTCCCAAAGTGCTCCCGTCCGAGCACTCCTAGGGTGTGACTGGTGTCTGATCTTAGTCAGTTTTGTTGAGCACTGACTCCTATAAAATGTTGTGATTCTGTTAACTCTGGGTAGCTCCTGCTGGAACTGTACTGCCGGGTACCAGTTGGTGTTAGCATACCCACTGGCATACTAGGAAGGTAAACAGACATTTTGAATGAAAAATTACGGAATAAGATGTGATATCCGCTAAGAATTAATGCTGAAATTATCTCCCAAGGGTAGTGAAAGCCTTAAAACAAGTTAAAGTAAGAATTCTAAAAGTGATTTCATTTCATTTTCCTGTAAGATTTCCAGTGCAAGTAAAACAGGTGTTGGAGACAGATTAAAAAGGACAACCGCGTCAAAGTGGAAACCATGCCATTGGTACCTGTATGTTGTGGGGCTGACATTGATTTTCCGGGGCACACTGCAGGACTCAAATTTGTTAGCCAGAGTGACATTGTTTCCAAATAGGCAGTAGCGGGGCATTTTTACGCCAACAACTCCAGCAAACACTGACCCAGAATGCAGTCCAATTCGCATCTGAAAGCAAAATAGCAGCGCTCCAGGTCACTTCCCGCTTGTCAGGATTGTTTGACTGTCTTGTCTAGATGTTTCTAACCTCTGTGACTAACTCCACCACATTCCCATCTTCCAGCGAGTCACCTCTAAGGCTCATGCAAAGCAGCATTCCCAGGGCAGAGTCAGCTGTCACACCCGGTAACTCTGCTCTTTGGGTGTTTGGTTTTATGGCACCTGTCTTAAACATCTGGAATAAACTTGTTCTCCAGCCTCCCAGGATCGCTTCAGCAGAATAACAAAGAACCTGTGGATATCTCACACAAAGCTGCTCTGTCCTTTAAATGAGAGAAAGACATTCTTTTTAGACTGTAGCAGGAAACTCTTGAAACAAGGACAAAGGAGGGCCACCTGTAGCTCCGGATACTCAAAAGGCTAAAGCAGGATGAACTCTGAATTCTGGAGTTTCAGCTAAGCTTGGGCAAGCTAGTCAGACTCCAATTTCAAAATAAAAAGCGATGGGATCTAAAACAAAACATTTTGTTTTACAGTAATTTTATGCCAAACACTAGTCCTTTATTTAAATGATTAGCAGCTGAGGAAAAGGAATTATAATATTGAAGTGGAAATGACAGAGGATAGAGAAAATTATAGAGTGTCAGGGACCCAGATCCCTGTAGTTACAATCTATACAGTCTAGACTCAGGAACCTAAAATCCAGATTCCCACAACATGAAACTTAAGGCAATATCTAAATGGAAGACACAGTCTGTAATGGAGCTTAGAAATTATGAACGGTCAGAGGAGCCTTTGGATGAAATATTTTCTCTTTATTTTGAGCCCAAGTCTCACATGGTCCAGGCTGTGCATGAACTGGCTATATAGCAGAGGACAGTTTTGAATCTTGCCTCCACCTCCAAATACTGTAATTGGGATGATATACTTTTAAATGGGCTACTCTAAAAGATGGAGGTCCTTGATGAAGTGAGAGGGTACCCACATTCTTAACTGACTGCTACAAGCATGTAACAGATGATAACAATATCATACTATGCTCATCATTTTCAGATTCTGTATCTAGCTGGTCACTTGAAAAGTTTTATTAGCTATATGTCCTCTAAAAAAAAAAAAGGCCAAAGACTCGGTTATCTGATATATTGCTTGCAATTAAAAGACTTATGTTTTATTTTTAAACATGTATTTATTCTTCAGGTGTGGTGGCTCCTGCCTTCAATGCCAACTCTCTGGAGGCAGAGGCAGAGGCAGAGCAGAGGCAGGTAGAACTCTGTGGTTTGAGACCAGTCTGATTTACACAGTGAGTGCCAGGACAACCAGGGCTACACAAAGAAATTCTGCCTCAAAGAAAATGTGATGGGAAGGGAGTGTGGTACAGCAAGTTGTGGAGGTCAGAGCAACTCTGTAGAGTGGGTTCTCTCCTCCTGCCTTTGCTGAGCAGAGAACTCACGAAGCTTTCCCAATGTCTTCACATATCTGCTGACCCATCTTTCCAGCTCAAGTTTTTCTTAGTTTTACAGCTAACTTTGGGCATTTGGTAGAAATGTCCTAGAATCTTTCAAGACGTCATAGCACCAATTATTTATCATTTTCAGACCAGAACATTAGGAGAGCAGCCCTCTGAAGATCTGCTTTCTCTACCCTTTTTTCCCCTGCTTATTTCTTCATCTACAAAACAGAGAGGTGCATGATTCTTAAAGCCAGAAGTCTACACTTAGAAGCTAGCTGTCTGCTGTACCTAGGTTTTTTTTCATCCTTAGGATAGTATGGTTTTGCATACCTAACAACTGTACAATTGAATCAGCCATAAATACAACCTTAACACAACTGTATTAAGGAGGCTGTGTTCTCTTGGGCACAGTCCCTTGCTCCAGGTTCTCTCTGTATATTGATATTAGGATTTTTTAGATGATAAGTTTACCATAACATTTTATGGTTTTATTTCATAAATAATATGTAAGTGTATTCTCCTCACAGATATGGCCAGAGCCTCACATGTTCCTCTCACATAGCCCTCCTTCCCTCTCCTTCTCCAGTCCTCAATCTTATATTTACCCCAAATTCAAGAACAAAAGTTCATCCATAACGTAAGATGAGCAGCATGTCTGAATGGATTCTTTCCATTGGGAAAAGTGAGTGAAATAATGAAAGGCAAAGAGAATTTCATCTCTCAGTAACTCTTTTTTCCTACTTTATTTTATTTTTCTTTATTAAGAAATTTTCTACTCACCCCTCATGCTATCCACAGCCCCCCCTTTTCCCTCCTCCCACCACCCAGCCCTCCTTCCCAAGCCACCCGGCATCCCCACATTCAAGAGTTATTGAGATATCCCATGAGCTGGGCTCTGCTGACTCCCCATGGGAGACCTCAGTAACTCTTGAAGGGAACCTTATAATAGGGAAGCCCTTGGTTGGAGGATTGTTTTGGCGTGGCTTATTTTCATCTCCTGGCCGCGTAGGCAAGGAAGGTTCCAGATGGGGATTTCCCTCTTTCCTGACACATATTGACTTTCCTCCGTTCTCTACCCATAGTCCACTCACAGTTTTCCTCAGTGAGTGAGGATGAATGAGGACACAGTGAGGAGGAGGAAGTTCATGGCTGATACCAACCCGTGACTGCACTAGAGAGCAGCACAGAGTTAGAAAGAAAAACAAACAAATTCAAAAACAAACAAAAACAAAAAACACCAGGGGAATAGTTTTTACTTCTTCATGAGGAAACCAGATGAGAAGTAAGGGAAGTCTGATTGCTGAATCCAAGACTCCAAATCCAAACTCCCAGGGACCTGGGCCAGTGTTCAAATGTTGTCTACCAAATTAAATGAGGTGATGTCTAAATCACAATGTGCATCTCTTCATACATACTCACATTTTTCTGTCTGTTAAAAACACTCCCCACTCAGCTTTGTTTGGTTCACTGTGACTCCCTAATTCCATCAAGTATTTCACAGGACTGCCCACGAATAGACATTGAAAGACCTATTTAATGTCCCACTTCACAGGTCACTAAGGCTACCCTGTTATTACCCTGGTAATTATCTTTAAGGCTAACTATAAATAATTCTCCTAGCCACAAAAATAAGAACAACGACATTGAGACAACTAACAAAAACCCTACCCTTAATCTCCCGATATGGATCTGACATATAAAAATAATTCATGAAGCAATTGTGGCCTTATTGCTAATAATCTAGATGTTTTTAATATCTACTGTGATGTTGTGAACTCTCTTACCAAAATATTGGAAAAGAAAAACACATTTCTTCTCTAAAAATGCTAGTATAGAGACGAGATCTAACGTGAGATGCCTTGAAGCTTTTAAAGCACAGCTGCAGAGTATCCCATAGTCATCTGCTTCAGATTTGGGGTCTGTGCTCCCTTCCCTGAGCAGAGAAGTGATTGCTCTGAACAATAGAATAGGTGGGAATGCCTCTGTGTGCTGTGGAAAGTTAAGTCATAAAAGGCCACACAATATCTTCCAGTCATTCACTAGGATGTTTGCCACCATGGGAAAAATATGATTACTCTTAGCCCACCATGCTGGAGCATGTAGAATGTGAGTAGACAATAGCAGCCAATACCAGAATTTCTATCATCCTACCCAGCAGATGGGTAAAGCTGCTATTTTTGAATGGATCTTCCTGTTCACACAGTACAACCCTCACTTTTCCATACATCCCCTTCTACTTGGTTATTCTTAGCGAAGAGTCCCAGATATTTTGCACCTAAAACTTGGCAGCCTTCTTATAACTTATTCAAACTCATGATGTACAAAATCAGTATACAACAAATGTCTGTGAATTTATACTAGTAAATGTTGGCAAGTATAGGATACAGCAATATAAGAGTGAGCTGACAAATGAATTTGAAAATGTTGGGAAGGCTTAGACACATGGCTTCTCTAGGTGACAGAAGGCTAAGGCTAAACTTGTCTTTACTATAGCTTTACTTTCACATTTTTCTTCTTTCTTGAAATTAGATACTGAAAGTTGAATGGATAGAATTCTATATTATTTTTAGGGTTCATCGCTGAAAAGTCATCAAGTAAAGAATGTTAAGATTAAATAGTAAATTTGCTATAAGACAACTCCTATGATCCCTTCAGGTTTTATCTATTGAATCAACACCTGGCATTTTGTTTTCATTTTCTTTTTTGCAATAGTACATTATTCTGAATCTGTCTCCTCTAGAATTCTTACAGTGTCACATGCCTAGAGAATACTGTTGGCTCCATAGTCAATATTCTTTCAGTTTTATGTTTTTATTAAAACTTTCTTATAGCCGGGCGGTGGTGGCACACGCCTTTAATCCTAGCACTCGGGAGGCAGAGCCAGGCAGATCTCTGTGAGTTCGAGGCCAGCCTGGTCTCCAAAGCGAGTTCCAGGAAAGGCACAAAGCTACACAGAGAAACCCTGTCTCGAAAAACAAAAAACAAAAAAACAAAAACAAAACAAAACAAAAAAACCCTTTCTTATAAAGAACCTACAAAAAAAATTCCAAGCAGTGAAATTAACCATACCCAATGAACAACTGAACGAACTGCTATACAGTTAGAATAGCCTTTCCACAGCCAATTTTCTAAGGCGATATCCTCTGCCATTGCTGAAAAACAAATACTTCATTTTCTAAACTACCTGGCGCTTTCTAGATGCATAAAGCTGGATGGATGCATTGGCTTTGGAAGGTCAGCTTTCCACAGAGACTGTGTCCCTTGTACTTCCAGTGGTGAGTACGGTTGTGGGAGCTTTGTGACCGTATGACATGCTTAGTAGAGGGCCCGTTTACCAGTCTCATATCTTGCAACAGTAGTAACACTGCTTCAATTTCCAGCAGGTTTCAGTCTGTCTTTCAGCAATGAGCATAAGAAGCAACTTTCTGCCCTGAATGGTTTTCTGCCAAAGCTGCAGTGATGTAGGTCTGGCATATGATACCAAACCACAGGCAAAGAAAGCACTGGTCTGCTGTAGATTTTAGGAGACTGAAAAACCAGCTTGCAAATGGCATTTTCACTTATCTCGATGATCGTAAAGGCCATGTGACAGCCTATGGTGATTTTTGTCCCCCTCACCTAACAGATTTGACAAGACTTTCTCCTCTTTAAAACCAAGCCCTGGTCGATGCACCAGGTTTTTGACAACCCACTAACATGCAACTTGTCACTGGCTTACCTTGATGGGTTCTCCGTGGGGAGACATAACCTCATTGGAGAGTTCCATCATCTTCAGGGCCATCAGTGCTATCTGGACAGCATGGGTTTCACTCTCCCTGTGCAATCCCCCTGCCACACAGTATGCATCCCCAATGGTCTCCACCTAGATAAAATACAATGTGTCCATTATAAATAAAAACAAACAAGCAACAGCAAAAACTATATAAAATGGCTTTTATACAACAAATAGATTTGTTCTTTAGATTTTTTAGATTTCATTTTTATTCATTATCATATATTTATTTATGTATATGTATGTTTGTAAGCCGTGTGTGTGTGTGTGTGTGTGTGTGTGTGTGTGTGTGTGTGTGTGTGTGTGTGTAGGGGGTGCCTACAGATGTCAGAAGAGGGCATTGGATTTCCCGGAGCTGGAGTTACAGGCTGTTATGAGATGCCCTGTGTGGGTGCTCAGAACTAAACTCATGTCCTCTGGAAGCACAAGAAGAGCTTTTAATGGCTGAGGCATTTCTTCAGCTCATAGTTTGAATTTCTACTAAATTTTGATAGTGGGATCAATTTCCCATCATAAAACTACATTTCACATGAATTCATCCTCCCCCAATAATGTCATATGAATGCAATAAAAACGTGTGATGTAAAACTGAGACTCTAGTAGCCATAAAAGCAAAAGAGATAGAGGGTTTTTTTTTTTTAAGGATTTCTGGGAATTTCAGCAATTATTAAGGGCACTCATGTGTATTAACCACAAAGGATAGACAGAAACCAAATTGTCAAGATGGGGAATAAAAACAATGGCACTCACAAAGCTATCAGAAAACAAACTGTTGTTTAAATTTGAACTATGCTTAGCATCATTTTCATTGTTGTTTCCACAAGCAACTTTGTCTGTGAATAGCTACAGAGAGCTAAGTGTTACTTTATCAATTTAAATGCATATATAATTCTTCTACTCCCTGTGGTTGAACTTGTCCTGTCCTTACATTATGCTATTCTCATCTACAGAGTCCATTTTGAATTACAAAAGTAAGAAGAGAGCAAAGGGAAGGAGGGACAAACATCATGAGCTACTTCAAATAATTTCTATCATCAATGGAAAAGCTACAGTAATGCTTGGGATGCCTCCAGAGTAGCTCTGAACTTGTCTTTGATAAGGTATGATGCCATCTTCTCATTGTACCTCTTTCTCATGTCACTGAAGTTCCACTATCACTCATCCACACTAAGCATAGTCTCTCTTATTCTCCATTTACCTAGAACAAACAGCAGAGACCTGTTCGCTTATCATTTACATCTTTAAAACATCACCTATTAGAAATGTCTGTTTTAAGCCTTGTGTAGAGCTAGGATCTTTTAGCATCCTCAGTTCTACTCCTTAATCAGCTCTATGTTCCTTCCCCAGGTTGGAATTTTATATATAACCACTCCTTCTACACCGCCCTAGAATGTAAAGGCTCTGAATATGTCTGTTGGATTCACTGCATCACCTGCACCCAATAATGCATAAACATGCAACAATACCTTGCTTTTCCTCACTAATGGGTTCATAAAAAACACCCATCTTAATGCAAAATGCATTGTAGCGCCCCAACACAACACTTAGGAGGAGCACTACTTCCCACTTATACTGTCTGTCAGGTGCCTATTCCCTGTGCTGTTGTCACATTTTATGTCTACTAGAATAGTTAGGCATCCAACAGACCATATAGGAAGTGGACATTTGCTAGCTCTCCTCTCCTCCCCACGTGACCTCCTCTCAGACTGGGCCAACAGTATTTATTGTCTATTCATGAAAGCAAAAACTGGATAATCAGCAATACTATGCTAAGATAATCGCTTTCGTGGTGCTAGTGCTAGAGGGTCCTCTGAAGGCGATTTGAGAAGAAAAGTAATAATTTTACCCAACTGTGAGCTACATTAATGGCATACCTGGCAAGATATAGCCACTGATGGCATGGATGTTAAGGCAATAACCAACCACATTAAGAAGTTGGATTGAAGGCTCATTCCAAAAGATGGAACCTGTACTTGATACTGTCAAGGGGACCAAAAACCTGTGTCTAGAGAGGTCATGGTTTGTAGGTGAAAACCTACTATTATCATGTGCTAAATGAATGTAGCATCAAAATCACTTGTAATGATATACTGCTATGCCCACACATTAGTACATCTCTCAATCCTCACCAGAGAATCTTCTTGCAATAGATGGTAATTAACATTGAGACTCACAACTGGTCAATGTGTAGAGAACAAGAAACTTTGGAATGTTCAGCCCTAAACTGGATGTCTATATTGCATCCCTCCCCTCAAGGTGGGGGATCTTCTTGGAAGTGGCGACAGAAACATTGTTAGAACAGGGTTGAAGATGACTTGAAGGAAACTGTCTTTTACACACACAGCAGAGCGGATGCACATATAAACTCGCAGTGATTGCAACAGCATGCATAAATCCTGAGAAAACTCTACCCAGACAAAATCCCAGCATGGAGGAAGGGGGTGAGGAATGAAGTTTCAGCCCCGACTGAGAAAGACCTTTTGGCCTTTGGTTGAAGCTGGGAGAGGAAAAGTCAGTTTTCTTTAATGATGTGACCTGGTACATTCAGCACACTTCATGGCAGGCCCATTCCCAGGAGTAGTTGGCCAACACAAACTGGCCTTGGTAGGTTTTAACTGAGAGAAAGATAACATGAGGTTGGGTAGGTAGACAGGTAGGAGGGGTTCAGCGAGGAAAATGAATATGATCAAAGTATAATGCATGAAACTCCTAAAGAATTCATGAAAATGTTATAAAAATAGACCCTTAATAAGCTATTTTCAGCTATTTCCATGCAGAATCAGAAGTGAGGGAAAGGTGGAAAGGAGAGTTGGGGGAGTGATGATCGGTGGTATGCTGTCTGCTTCCATCTGAAGCCAGTTAGTCAAAGAACTCTGTGGACACCCTCCTTCTTGGAGGAGATATAGCTCAGGAATCCTTGACAGAGTCATCACAACTAAAAGCAGGGGGTGACAAGTACCTCTGCGGCACTCACAGCTGTCTGTGTGATGGAAAAAAAGATTTGCTTTTCTCAGTTCTGAGGAAGGAGCTATTCTCCATGGAGAACATAACTAGAAATCAACAGTGAATTCCACAAGAGGCCATCAAATGTAACTGAACCAGTGCCAATTATTTTATCTGTAATTATACTAGGTCCTCTTCCCTACTCTCTCCCACCCTCAAGAAAATCACAACTCCCTCGCAGATTTCCTGTCAAGAATTTCACAAGACGCTGCTAGTATCTCCTCAGAAACAAGGCTGGGCCTATGGATTCCAATAAAAAAATTTGCTTCTTCCCAGTGGTTTATTTCTTTTGTGTTGGTTGGGCTGAACTCTGAAATTACCAACTGCTAGGACAAACTAACCAGATGATTTGAGTCAGACGCAGATGAATGTTTTATTCTTACTGCCACGGTGTAAAATGAGGCAAAAGAATTTAAACCAGCAAAAACTTTTCATCAAACAAAATAGGCAGAACTTGAAATTTCATTTCTCTCCACTTTCATAATATTCATTTTCAAGAAATGATGCATTTGGCATCCAGGACATAATAGTGTTATTGTATTTGCAGTACCTAGAAAGACACCTAAGTGATTACCAACACTTCTTAAAGAATCCTGGATCCTGAACCAAAACACATAACATCTACAAAATCTTCATGATGGTCCTGTTCACAAAGCAAGAAAGGTTATGGGATGTAGTACATTATCCATGGATGTAAGTGCTGGGGAGGGCTATCGCTTTTGCTCTTTTGTATGTAAGTGCTGGGGAGGGCTATTGCTTTTGCTCTTTTACAATTGGGAAATGACTTGCTCTGTTCACAAAGCAAGAAAAGGAGAGGACGGGATCTGAAAGCAGGGCTTTTTAATCTGAGTATATCTACCTTTAATGAAGATGCACTAAATGTCTTAAGTGACTTTGATTTGCTGCAAATTGACTATGAAAAGTATCAAGCAAACTGTGCATTGAGTTAATCTATTTTAGGACAATTTGTATAAACCTTTTGTTTCTTTATTTTTAAAGATACAAAGGATAAAGTTTCCCTTTTCTGAGTCATACCTTTAATTATGTCTTGTTTAACTCAGTTTCCACAGTTAAGTGGCTGGTCCCTGGATGGCTAATGCCTAGTTTTTCACCAGGAGAATCATCCATTCAGCCTAATCTCTTTCTACTCTATGCTCATTTTTAGAAGACAATGTGGCAGACATCTCCGGAAACAATTGGTTCTTATTGAGTTATTTCTGGCTGGAGAACACTCACATAATTAACACACAATACCTGACCCCCAGATATAGCCTGCATGACCCAAATGCAGAGAGCTATTCATCAGCATTGCAGTTCACTCAGGTGCTCAACACTATGCCTTCCCAAGGTGACTTCTGCCTGCTAACCCATCTTTGTTCCACCTCCCCTACCTTGTAGACATCCAGTTCTCCACACTGCTGGTCAAAGCGAGTATAGAGAGCGTTGAGCATGGTGATGACCTGCAGGGGTGAACACTGAGAGCAGATGGCAGTGAACCCTACAATATCTGAGAAGAGCATGGTGACGTTACTGAACTTCTTGGCTTGCACAATTTGTCCTTGCCACAGCTGCTGAGCAACCTCACAGGGAAAGATAGAGCATAGAAGATCCACTGTCTTCTTCTTCTCCTCCTCCAGAGCTTGGTGGGCATGCTCCAGGGTGGCCTTCAGCTTCCCCAACCTCTTCTTAAGGCCATCTTGAGCCCGTGCCTGTTCCCCTATCAAGACAACATCTCTCAGGGCATTATGAATTGGGATGTCAGACAGATAGAGCCCTCGCCCTGTGAAATCTTCCAATCTGTCCACACAGGGTGATCCCAAGAACAAGATGGCACTGGATTCAACAATGTAGATCATTTGGCCTTTGAGATCCATAACCTGTAAAGCAAAGAACAAATTACAGTACATTAGTCAAGTTCCCCAAATCTTTCCAAAACAAGAGAGGGAGTGGATACCGACATAATCTGTTTTGCTTCCAATCTGATATAGAAGAATAATATGATTGTTAATCTCTTCCAGTTTTCTGCCAGTTCTAAAATTCATGCAGAAATTTAAAGAATATATCCAGAATATACTACACAGAAATTTTGAGCTGCTGTGAGCAAGAGAAAATCCCCTTTCTCTGAGACCCTATGAAACAACATGCTGGTGCTGTTGTTGCTGGATTCTTCTGATATTCTTATGCCGTTAATCTGGAGTTACAGTTCTCCCATAATGTGATGTCTATTAAAACCTGATTTCTGTTCATCCTGCCCTTTCCCCTCATTATTTTTCTCTCTTTTCTCACTATGGTTTATTCCTTTTTTTCTTTCTTTCTTTTTTGTCTTCTATTTTAGCAAGCTTCTCTTCTCTTCTGCCATGAGTTACTTGTTCCATCTGGCAGGAATTGAAGCTAAAATGTCTCTAAATATGTATCTGAACATTTCTTTCGTTTCTATCTCGAGATAAAGAAACATTTTTTGGAAGTGATTATTTCTCCAGGGATTTCAGCCTAAGATATCTGAGTCTTACAAGAGAAGCCATGTCTCTGTTTCAATTTTGCCTTCAGCTCTTAACAAAGGCTATTCTCCAAAACATAAAAGTACAATCCAATCTATAGCCACAAATGTATCCAGAAGGCCTTGCAAGAGGTAGGGCTTCAAAGGATTCTCCTGGGGCCACATAATTCACTTGTATGCACATAGACAAGTACACATGTATATTTATACTATATCAGAGTCTAAGAAACACAAGGGCTCATCAATGAGAGACTGGACAAATAAAATCAAGCATAACCATGCAATACAATGATCCACAGCTTCCAAAACATAGATATAGACCAGTGCCCAACAACAGGGTTGGATGACCAAATTCTGTCCTTCAGTGACAAAAGTAGTTGTAGGGATTTGTTGTTGTTGTTATAAACAAGTACTAATATATCACTTCTCCTGTATTTTGACATAGTGGCCATCATTTTCATCATTATAATATATATATTATATATTATATATAATATTATATATAATTATATATTATATATAAAAATAGCAATACAGCCATTTTCACTTTAAGGAACAGTCAGTGCTTTGTGGGGGTGGGTTATGTTCCCAAGACCACTCTTTATCCATGTATATAGTCTCTCCAGGCAGTTAGTAGACATTTGTTTCTGAGATTAAATGATTATCAATGTTCTTTGCCATGAGAGTGTGCCCTCCTTTCCACACACATTCAGTGGCAATTAATCAAGCTATTTATTCATCCACATATTTATATATTGATTAAAATTCATTTACTTGCTTCTTGCAGCAAGCAGCTTTGTTCTTATGAAACAATATTTTTATTACTAAAACCAAGTGAACAATTTGATAATAATCAAAAGCAAATTTTTTTTTTTTTTGGTTTTGGTTTTGGTTTTTCAAGACAGGGTTTCTCTGTGTAGCTTTGCGCCTTTCCTGGAAATCGCTTTGGAGACCAGGCTGGCCTCAAACTCACAGAGATCCACCTGCCTCTGCCTCCCGAGTGCTGGGATTAAAGGCGTGCGCCACCACTGCCGGGCTCAAAAGCAAATTTTCATGTGAACACTTCTAACTTGCTTATAAAGTTCTCTATTGTGATTTTGTATTTGTTAACTTATCTTTAAATGCCTTTACTTTTGTGTGTGTGTGTGTGTGTGTGTGTGTGTGTGTGTGTGTGTGTGTATACACATGTCACAGCACATGTAGAGGTCTAGGAACTACTTGTAGGAGTTGTGCTTTCCTACCATCCCATAGTTCCAGAACTCACATTCAGACTTGGTGGCAAGCACCTTACCCACTGAGCCATCTTGCCCCAAACCTTGTTTTGAGAAAAGGTGTCAATTACCGTGAGCTGGCCTTGAACTGGATATATAATCAAAGATAACCACGAATTTCTGATTCCCCTGCCACTACCTCCTGAATGATGGAATTAGAAATGTGTGGCACAAACCAGTCCAGTTTAATCAAATGCTGGTAATCAAACCCTAGGCCTTCCTACAGGTCAGACAAGCACTCTGTGGATGTGAAGTACACATTCACACCACCATTCGGATTTAAAGAGGCAAACTAGAGTCAATAAATAGTTGTAGTCAATGAAGTAGACAAGAAAATGAACATAGGAAGACATTTATTTGCTAAAATTACTTTAGAATTTCAGACAGATTTGTTACCCAAATGGCATGTGCTCCTTTGTTTTGTGATTTGTTTCCCTTAAATATTAAACAACTGGTTTCATTTTTAATAGAATATCCTATTTTTCTTACCCTTGATGATTTCTTCACAGAGTTATCCCATCTCCTCACTCGTATGACAAACTGCATATTCAACATTGTCATGATGCCACTAAATGTCTGGTTGATTTTGGGAGTCAGAATTTCAAAGAACTCTTCAAAGTTGGGCTTCCCTTGGAAGTCCCTCTTGTTCACCAGCCTTCTGATGCCATTGCCCAGCTGCAGGATGGCCAGGTCCCGGTCCAGCATGAAGTGGAACGGGAAGGTCTTGCAGAAGAGTGAAACGGGGATGACAAGCGAGGACTGGGGCTTTCCTGGGGACAGCGAAGGCTTGGTGCTCTTCACTTGGACAGAGTAGAGCAGATAGGGCTGATTCACAAATTCGGTGCAGTCACTTCTGAAGCAGGGAGGCATCAGAGACACCTCCACATGGCTTTCGTACAATATCCAAGCAGCCGCTTTAATGATGCCGGGGAGAAGCAGGGCTGTGGTTCTCTTGGGAAAGAAGTAGTAAACATTTAGGAAGTCAGGGTCCTTGTCCAGGCATAAGATGGAGGCATCTTCCAGTCGCCCCCTCTTCTCTGCCTCTTGGCAGTGGCTGCTCTGCTTCAGGAGCGTGCTGAAGCTGTTCAGGAAGTCCTTCAGTGTGCCGCCAACCACGCCCAGGATGTGCTCATCTTCCTCATAACAGATCTTGAACAGCTCCTCACCTAGAGAATCTTTGAGCGCCTCCACCGGGACTCCTGCAAGCACACAACACGGTAGACTAGCACGTGTGTCAACTCAGAACTCAGAGCGAGTGACTGCTGCTACCAAATGCAACCCCTTGATTTGTGGTTAACTTCCTTTACTATCTTAGGAGTTCCAACTCAAATCAAAGGCTCACACTCAACTTATCAACATAGCTAAACTTTTAGAATTCTGGTGACTCTGATTAACAATCTTCAAACTGTTTATTTTAAACCAAGAATGACTAAGTGAGTAGAATGCACTATTTTTATCTTTCTTAACTATAAAACAACTAGAGCTGTAGCTTCAGGGTAAACTCCATTTCAGGCAAAGCCTATCTGTCTTTCTCTTAACCACACAGCATGGGTCTTGAAGTTCCAGAGAGGATTGAATAGTGCAAGAGTCACACCTAGAATGAATTTAAAACATGAAACTGTTATGTCTGGAAGTGATTTCAAGATGGTTTGTTATGTGATGTTCCCTAAGTGAATATTTGTATGAATCGTATTATTCACCTTTAGCATCTTCTTCTCAGGCTTCCTTCCTTCTTGCCTCCATACACTGGGCACTACATTTTATATTATTTCTTTTATTTTTGAGATTATAATATAATTACATAATTTTCTCCTTCCTTCCCTTCCCTCTAGATCCTCCCATATACCCTACCTTGCTCTTTCAAATTCATGACCTCTTGGTTACATTTGTTGTTACACACACAAATGCATCTGTATATACATATATATTTCTAAATTCAACTGCTCAGTCTGTATAATGTTATTCAAATACATGTTTCCAGGGCTGAGCATTTGGTATTGGATAATGAATTGGTGTGCTCTTCTCCCAGGGAGACTACTTCTCCTACACGGAGGATTCCTCCTTTGCATGTAGTTCTTGTGGAAGGTTGAGGCCTTATGGACTTTTCTCCATCCAGTTTGGCAGGCCCAATGGTGATGTCCTTATTCAGCTCATGTTTTGGAAGTCATGTTGGTGAGACTGTGGAGGGCCCCAAAACAGCTTGACCACACAGCAGCCATGATAGGCTTAGGGGCCTAGACCCAGCTTCTGTGACAGGCTTACTGGCAGGCAATACCCAGATCCAGGAAAAGTCTTAAGCTGATACCACCCAGGGATCCACTCAGGGATGAGGAAGTACCCAGCATCACAAACATTCCAACCATTAGATAAGGTGGTCAGATGTCCTTGAGTCTAGCACACACCTATTTTTTGTTTTACAGATACCCCTAGACAATTGTCAGCCAATCAGGGTCCTGAACTCTGGAAATTCCCTCACGCCAACCTCTGCTATGATAAAAAACCCACCCCACCTGAGCTCTGGGCTCTCTGCTCTCACCACTGTGTTGGACAGACAGAGAGACCAAGCTCTGGAGCTTGAAATAAAGGCTCTTTGCTTTTATATGTGGGATTTGGTCTCCACGGTGTTTTTTTTTTTTTTTTTGGGGGGGGGGGGCGGGGGGTCCCCGAGCTCTGGGCATAACAAAACTTTATATTACTAGGAGACACAATCTCGCCGCAAACTCCCTGGTCCTTTGATTTTCCATCTTTCTGCCCCCTCTTCTCCAAAATGGCCTCTAACTCCCTAGGTATCAGAGGATAAACTAGGGTTTCTGGTCCTCCTAAGTGTTGGGATTACAGGATTCACCTCTCTACCCAGTTTGTGCAGTGCTGAGGGTAGGATGCAGGGTTTTTAATGCTAGAAAAACACCTTAGTGCTAGGGATAGTTATGGTTTGTTTGCAGATGTGTCCACTGTGAGTGGACTCCACAACTCTATGTTTTGACTGGTGATGGTTTTCTGCAATGGTCTCCATCAGTTGCAGAGAAGTTTCATACGTTTTTCTTTTGTAAAGTTGGAAACAATGCTACTCTCTTTGAGGAACAGTGTGACCTGTGGGAACTATGTTTAGAACAGCGTCTATCTTCCAAGAATGGCTCAGTATAAAGTAGCTATAGTTAACGTTATATTTCATAGAAGCAGTACTTTTACAAGCCTGCATCCTCTCAGTTTTCACACCATACTCGGAAAGGGCCCACCAGCAGTCACTCATCTATCTTTTTCCTGAAGCTGATTATTAATGTGAGAACTCTGCCAGACCATTTTCCCAAGATTACTTCCAACCTTTTAAAATACTCTTTACTGTTGAGCAGTTTTTCATATACAAACGAGGAAGACATAGTTTGGTTTAAGACCAAAGCCTGTAAATGTGAATGCCTGTGAATCAGCTTCCCACACAGGCTTATCTACTTCTCGGCAAATAAACAATAAAAAAAGAGGAAATGTTTGAGGTCACACAAAAATATGTAGTATAGGAAGGGTTACTCTGCATTATCACACACAGAGTTCAAAGACTTTATACTGGGAGTCAATAAGAAATAAGTACAAGGGACTGGAGAGATAGCTCAGTAGTTAAGAGCACTGACTGCTCTTCCAGAGGACCAGGGGTTCAATTCCCAGCACCCATGTGGCAACTCACAACTGTGTATAATGCCAGTTCCAGGAGATCTGACACCCATGGCAAAACACCAATGCACACAAAATAAAAACAAATAAAATTTTAAAAACCTGCAAAAATATAAATATGTTGAGAGAAATATTAGTTATTCAGGGATGTGATATGCTTCCTAATTTCATATACTTAAACAATTTTATTTACCTGCTGCAATTGCTTGTTCTGCAATTATTTTTTCAAGGTCTTCTTTTTCTGAAGATTTCCTGGAAATAATTAAGTATCTTAAATTATAAACTGATAAATGAATGCCGGTAATTCAGATTATATCCAATAGACAGATAGAAGCATGAGATAATTATTTTCCAGAAGCAAATCTTGAGTTGTTGTATACAAAACAAGCAGTAATCTGAACAACTCAAAACCCTGGTGGGAAAACCCCAAAGTATACATAGCATGGAGTGTCTCATAATCCCTCACCAAGCATATTTGTCTCTGTGGTTCATTTTATGTAGGGCATTGAGAAAGAGAATGTACCCTGGCATGGTAACCAGGAGTGGGTAAAGGTCATGAAGAGGATGGCAAGCCAAGCTTAAATGGCAGAGGAACTGACTTGTATATGGAGGGCCTGGGTTCCAGCTCTAGCACCAAAATAAATAAAGAAAAAGATTCTAATAAATCCTCAAGGGTTTGGTCATCCAACTGAGATAAAAATCTACCTGCAATGGTAGATTTGCACTGCAATGGTAGAATGCACTGTTGTGCTGTATTGTCTTTTTCTGAAGCTAAAACATGAAATTTAGGAATCCTTGCTGCTGAGATTAGGAATCTTTATAATTATCTCAGACATTATTCCTCCAGGTTTATACCTGGTCTTATATACAAACTAGTTACAAATCTATATTTTTTTCATCCATCATTGCATTCTAGAAAAAGGAAGCTTAAAACAATGAGAGCACATATGGGCATCAACAGGAGGTTGAAATAATTTCAACTGGGCAAACCTTTTAACTGTAGAAAAAACTTTTTAAATGGCATTTTTAAAATCTTATTTACCAGATGATTAGCTTTAAACATATGATTCTCCTTTGGGTTTTAGGTTCTTTTTCTCTCTGTTTGTTTGGGTTGTTGGATTTATTTATTTATTTATTTATTTATTTATTTATTTATTTATTTATTTATTTATTGGAGTCACAGGTTTAAATCAGCATCTTCTGCTTTTTTCTATAGTTCCTAACTAATCGTTCACATTTTTTACTTTTCTGTGCTTAAGAACAACATTTTCTTCATGATCACTGATGTTCAGCAATATAAAATGTCATCATCTTCATATATCAACTGGACAACTTTGTGAGATACATTTGCCTAGTTGCTTTTTGAAAACTTCCAAAACAGTAACTGATTATGCCCAATTTGCCTAACTATCCAAGTACTTTAAGAGTATCAAAAAAACTATTTAATTGCAAGGTTCAACTTGCCATTAGCCGAGCCAAGTTTAAATGCAGGCATACTTCTCCATGTTAAACAGCCTTTTAATAAAACAAGGTATAATATAAGAAGTTTTAGAGAGAAATATTTGCAAGAAGGAAAATTGCCCAGAGCACCACCTTGTTCCATAGAAATATGATGATTGTAAGTGTGTAAAGTACTAGGTGGAAATATTTTATCTAAAGAACTAAAGATCATAATATAACATTATACTGTTATACTGAATTTAGATGTGGAGACCCAGAAAACTTTTGTTAGCTAATCCACTACCATATCAAATACTTACTTTCCTCCTTTTTTTTTTTTTTCACTTAAGCAGAATTTTTTCCCTAAAAATAAGAGTGTGTCTCCTTGGTCTAATACTGCCATTGGCATTTCCTGACACTCTTGCTCTTAGATAAGAGCAGAGCATTGCATTGTCATTCCAAACAGCTTACAGTGATCAGTAAACTAAATATCCCTTGCTTTCCAAACACAGCAGACAGAAAGACTTGTGAGTGGCCAGTAAACCCATTCATTATACACCCTCCCCCACCCACACACACACTAGCCCTGAGTTTGTCCTGCACTTAGCAAGAGAACAGGAAGGGGGCTGCAACAGTTCCCTGAGAGGTCGCAGTGACTGTTTTAGTAAGAACTGGGCTCTGTCCCTTCATCCAAGGAAACTGCACTGCTTAATAGGTTATTTGTGTTTTGCTGATTTGTAAGTCCCAGAAATATGCTGCATGAAACAAGGTTGAGATGTGTTCATCTGCTGGCAGACCAAGGATAACATAAACAGTAATGTGAGGCACCCACAATCAAGTGACAGACAGAAGCGCACAGAGGATGCCCACAAATTAAAGAAAGTGGAAGGAGCCAGCGCCCCTCCACACTCCAGCAGGCAGGAGGGAAAATCCTACGACACCTGTTGGGTCATCATCATGGAAGAACCTCAGGCATTCTCTTTTCCTCAAGAAAAGATTTCCAAATGCTGTGGGCTTCACTTTTGAGGACTCTTGTACAGGGGGCATCACAGAGAACAGATCTCCATCCAGCAGGAGGGTCATTTCAGAGCACAAAGGCCTGAGAATAAATCTCAAGCAAGCTGGCTGCCAAGGACGTGTACAGACAGCGCCCATAGCTCAACAAGATTGACTTGCGGCTATCTTATCAGCCTGTCTGGGAATTGTGGATAGAGGCAGAGGCGCCTCTGGGATGCTTGTCAGGTCTGTCCTATAAACAAAGCTTCTGTCAGACACAGATTCACACTCTCCTGGGCAGTTCAGGACTCTTGCTTGGCTCAGTCAAGTTGCCTGGGTCAAGTCTGACTGAAGCTATTCAGCAGGAAATTCCAGCCCAGATACTCCATAGAGCAGACTGCGTGCCTATGGGGAGGAGAAGCACATGAAGGTGTTTGGAAGTTTGTAGATTGTGTCCACCGTGGTGTTGGCTTGCAAAACTCCAATCTTCTGCTCTGCAAGTTTGCACTCAGTATTTACTATTCACAAGTTAAATACTGAGAACAGGGATAATCAGTTTATCCACCAGAAGCACATGTGACCAGGTTTAGTTAAACAACAATAAACAAACAAAACAAAGGATACAAACCAGATTCTTTAAAAAACACGAAGGCCAAACTTCCATCTCTCATGAGCCTTTGAAAGTAAATAAATTTATTTCCAAATTTGTAATTGCTAGCATGCTTAATTCAGTTTTTGGTATATAATAAAAATCCA
This sequence comes from Peromyscus maniculatus bairdii, assembly GCF_049852395.1. Lineage (NCBI taxonomy): Eukaryota > Metazoa > Chordata > Mammalia > Rodentia > Cricetidae > Peromyscus > Peromyscus maniculatus. The sequence goes on from NC_134857.1 coordinate 62,480,807, forward strand.
GTATGAGTCAAAATATTCAGTAAGAATTGATCATTTTTAACAATATCTTTGTGATGGGGCTTCATACAACTAAAGTGGTATCGCTTACCTGCTTTCTTTAATCTTATGCTTTGCCAGTGTTCTCTGAAGTGCAAGGTTCAGTCGCTCAAACTGGGAATAAAAAAAATGTAGCAATTCTTTAAGGTTTCTTGTAAGGGAATGGAAACTTTCACTTGATGGCAAGTGCGGTGCATTTGCATCATGGGAAAGGATACTTCTTTCCCACATATTTTTCAATCTTGGGAAGAATCAGTAAGCTCAGACTATTTTGTGTTTGGTTGCATGGGGGTCCCTGAGCTGATCCCAAACAGAAAATGTCAGTTTGTAATATCAGGTCTTCTGCAATGCACAAATCCATATCATCTCTTCCTCTGGGCCAAGAAGTCTCCCTGGATACACTACCAATATTTCAACTGCAGAGCTCAAGTCAGACACATGCTGTTCCCTTCCTAAACGATATCCCCTCCATAGCTCACCAAGGACTATAGTGCTCTTTCCTACATACTCTACTCACTTTTCAGAATTCTACTCAAAAAACCTAAAGTTATCTCTGCTTCCTTTTCAGCCACTCAAATTAATCTGCCACCAGAACACTCTTGTTTATTTCAAGAGTCATGGACCTATCTTAACTATACTGATTTCCAAGTTTTGAACTAATAATCCTTATCAAATATTAGTACTTTTACCCTCTTTTATTGATATCTGAGAGTTTATAAGTTTTCCCTTTTTTGTGAGACATACATAAGCAATGCTCCCCCCATATCTCTTTTAATGTATCTTTTTTTCTACTTGATAAACAAAAATGGGAACATTGATGAGAAGTGTTCAGTTTTGCAACCTGTATGAAAATTATACATGTCTATGCATGAAGACCTGATCATTGATTCTTGTTTCCAGTTTACACACAGGAAAGTCAAGAACTTTCTGGATATGATCCAAGTTGGGAAATTCCTTTTGCCTTAATCTATTTATATCTCTCATAGAGTTTCCACTAGTCACAGAAGGCAATGTTGTTAAAAAAAAAGTAGCAAGATCATTTTCAAAAAGGACTTTGAGTTTTAAATATGTAGATCAAGCTTAGAAAATACACAAAAAAATTTATTCAAAGAAAATGTAATCACTCAAAAGAAATTCCAAGAAAATATAAATTTATAGTGAAGAGTAAATTTTTTGATGGTAAAGGAATGGAGAAAGGGACACATCTGGGACAGGATGAGGAAAAACAGGTAGATGTGATTAAAAGGTAGAATCTGAGCATGTCCTGTTGACTTTGTGACAGCAAAGAGCTGAAAAATAATAGATAAATGACAGGTTCAGAGGGGAATAAGTCGACATATCTCATAGTAGTCTTTCACATCAAGGAAAGAGCAAGGCCCATCAGCTTGTGAGTGCGTAGAGTGTAAGGGATCATCCCAGGCACGTGTCTGGGAAACTCATTTTCTCAAGAGCCTTCCACTCAGGAGTTACTCTACATCTCTAGCTATAGATGCTAGTGTAATACAAACCCAAGCAACCACAGACTTCTGAGAGTTCTCCCTTCTGAGAGAAGTTTATTCATGTGAGGAATGGGTCATGGGGGCAACGGGGGCTGCCTCTCCTCTGTGTATGAGGTCTTGGTTTTCTTCCAGTGTTGCTACTCAAGTTTTTCTCTTATTATCTATCTCACCTAATGGAGTAGAAGCCCAGAAAGGCAAGAGAAGTCCATTTGCTCATCCCTATCAGCTTCTGGTCAGAAACTGTTGATGGGTTATGAAGAAAGAAAATCTACCCAGTCCTGTCAATGGGGAATTTGTTGTTTTTCATGTGTGATGCGATGAGAGACATCTTTCTCTTGCTTTTCAATTACAAATAGACCCTCAGGTGCACTATTTTGCCATTTTCTGAGCTCCTTCTTTGTTTTTCTGACTTTGTTAATCAGACTTACTTTTTTAAAAAAGAAAGTATTGAATTCTACTCGTGAAAGCATGAATAAATTGTTGTAGTGAACTTCTGCAGGCAGGACTCTAACTTTGTCTTATAATGGTGTTGTACCTAGTGGTTTCTTCTATGCCAGACAAGACCAGAGCTTGTCATGACCACCAGCCACCACTCAGGAGAGGTTGATGTGGTGACCTACAAAATGGCCTTAGCCCCATAGTTTTATAGCAATGGACTAAAACAATGCAGTGATAACCAACTCTATTGTTATGGTATAGAAATTGTTAACACTCCCTAACAGAAGAAATTGGGGGAGGGATAGTGAGTCCCTCCCATAGGATTCCAATCACTATTTTCTGCTGCCCCACAAATGTGCTTGATCCTGGGGGATGCAAGGAGTCTACAAGAGGTAGAAGATTAACTAAAGAGGAGACTATTTCAGCTTTGTGAAGTCATCACTCACTTGGTGTTTAGGCTTTTGGATGATGTAGCTGTTTTTGGACTATGTATAGTCTTGTAAGTAGCTTTAATAAGCTTATCAGTTCACAGAGCTGTACTTGGATGGAATACTCACATTGATTTACTGTCACGCTTCCCTATCTGGGGTAAATAGGACTTGTTTTACATGTCCCTAGGAAAAATCAGGCAGCATTCATTGTTGTTATGAGAATGTGTAGGTTCAAATAAAATACATAGGCTTTTCCAGACAAAGTGTTTCCCGGCAAGATCTGGTGCACGGAGTGTCTTTCTTCATGCTGTGCTTCTTTTGATTTCTCAGTCTAGACACTTAGGTGGTGTGTGTGTGTGTGTGTGTGTGTGTGTGTGTGTGTGTGTGTGTGTGTGTATGTGGAGAGGTGTTCATCTGTATACATGTCCTACCTGTGTGTACTGATGGACTCCAGTGATCAAACATGGATATTGTTCCTTGGGTTTTTTTTTTGTTTTCACATTAAAACAAGATGCCTCACTGCCTTTACCAATTAAGCTTGTCTGGCTTGCAAGCAAGCCCCAAGGAGGCACCAACTCCCTGTCCCTAATGCTGAGATTACAAGTGTATATTACCATGCCCAGCTTTGTACAAGAATTCGAGGTACTGAACTCAGGCTCTCATGCTTGCATACACAGCTCTTTGCCCACTCAGCTGTCTCCCTAGAAGCTTCTTCAGAGTTCAATGCTTTTCTAAATCAGTAATATTTTAATTAATAAAGATAAAATACAATGCTCTTAATTATTAATGAGATGTGGAGTTCTCCATCACCAGCTATCTCTTTCACTTTGAACAAATGATCTAACTCTATATGCCTTAGTTGTTGCTTTTCAAGTGGAAATAGTAATTTTTCATTATGTGATCAAGGAAGCTCCTTTAAAAACAACCATTTCACTTTTTTGAAATGAGAGTTCCTGTTAATAATTTGCTCAGGCTAATGGGTTTTCATTCCTACCATCCCCCACGAAAATATAATTGGAGAGTTAAATCTGATCATCTAAAATAAGAACTACTATGCCAAATTGAATTTTAAATCTCTTTCATAAGGTTATTAAAGTAACTAAAACTAAAATGCAAACATTAAATGTGCCAACTCAAAAAATAACTCATGAAAAGCAGATGTCTCTATAAAAAGACCAAGCAGATATTTGGGCAGTTGATAAAGTAGAATAGATTGGTTAATACCCATGTCAAACATATTCAACATTAGGACATTTACTGCCATGAAGCAAATGATCTTAACCCTGGAAGAAGCCAATAAATAGTGTCAAGGGTATTCCTCCCTACATGAAGTCCTATAGCTTGCAGTAGTCTGCCTGCTTCTTCCAGATTGTGAGAAGGCACACACGTAGCTTCTTTCCCAGGAGATGAGGAGAGAAAAAGAAAGCACATGGCAGAGAAAAGATCCCAGAGACTCCCAGAACTTCTGGCTAACCAATCGCTCAAGGTATTTCCAATCTCAACGTCAGTTAACAGAGGTCGGCAATCCAGCTGCTTCTCCAATACACAGAAAGCAAAGCAAAGTGATACAAGGAATCAGGAGAACGAACGTGACAGAGGGCAGAAGAAGTAACTCTCTAGTCATCAACCCTAGGGAAATGACTAGGAATTCAGAACAATAATCTTGAGGAAGTCTAATTTGCTGTAAGAGAATGTTGAAAATTATCCATGAGCACAACGAGATATCAACAGAGATCATTAAAGAAAATATTGAGCACCATCCATTTGCCACCCTATATCTTACTCTGTCCTTGGGTAAAACCTCCCAGACTGCAGTGTAAGTCACCTCTATGGGAAGGGCTATGTTTCCCAGTCTCAACAAAACTGGGTATCTAATGACTAGGACTGGGAAAAAATAATTAAATATTTGCATTTCAACAGTCATTAAGTGTAACGTGCAATCAATACCATCTTTGTAATAAATATCTTCAACTTTCTGCTACCTCTATTCTACTTTCCTTGGAGATCCACTTCTGGTCTCCTGTTCCTCGGGCACCAACATCACCTCACCTCAGCCTATGTTGTTGTTAAAGCAGCATTGTTCTCCCACTGAAAGGTGTTTGATTTGGATCATGCCATCCTGCTTCTCTAGAATTTCTGGGGCAAGAGTGGAAGATGATTTCATTCAGTGTACAGTAACACTCAGAGGAAGGTGCGATACATCTCCATTTTACAGATAAAGGAAGCTGAGTTTGAGGGATGAAGCAAACACACAGAGTTGTCACAGTCTAGTGATTTTTTGAAAGGAATTCAAGATACGAGACTTTTGAAGATGACTCACAATTCAGAATATGGTTATTTAAAAAAGGCAGTTTTCATGCGCTTCAAGGAAATTCTGTTTACCATGCCCTTAAAAGTGAGAAACCCATTTCTAAATATTTTCTTTTGAAAACCTTTTCTTTCCCAATCATGAAATACCATTATCATTGTTAAACGGAGAGCACTTACCTCTGGGAAGATGAGCTTGCAAATACTTTCTGCCAGAGTGTGTAGGTAGACTCTGTTGCGGCTTGTCTTTCTTTGGGGAAGATTCCCTTGTGCATTCTTCTCAGGAATGTCCTGGCAGATGGGCAGAGTGGCCTGGCAGCCCTCAGAGCCTCCTGCTACCTCCTCTGTCGGCTCTTTTGGAACCTGACCAGGGGCCAGTAAGGAGAAAGGGCACTCCCCTGTGATCTTGAGATCCTTGAACTTCCTGCAGAACATGGTGTTCCTTGGGCTCTGGTGAGGTTTCCTGCTCACTAGTTGGTGTTGATATAGACTGATGAATATCTGCTCCTCCTGCCAACTCAAGGACACTGGTGACCGGGTGTCTATGGGCAGCAGGAAGTCAGAACAGAACAAGGAGAGAGGTGACTTTACACGCAACAGAAAGCTAGGTGCCTAAAGGAAAAGGGTCATAGAGGGGAAATTGCCAACCGAGTATCAATGAAGACTGATTGGCACATTGGGAAAGCACTTTAACACATGCACACTTCAGTATACTAGAGTAAAAAATACTTGCCTAGAGTGCATTAAATATCTTTAAAATAAAATCTCATTTTCTGTAAATGTTCTTAGCATCAACTACAGATTTCTACCTTTTCAATCCATTTGTTTCTGTCTGATTTCACAAGAATGAAACAGCGTGGTCTTTGCTTCATTAATGCTAGAACTAGTATAATCTCATTGTGTGCCCTGCTTAAACATCAGAATGGTACATGCCAACGTTTCTCTTAAATCCTTCAATATATGTATTTTTCTACTATCTGGGTGAGGTGAGAATGAAACTTGGGTTCAGTTAGATTCTAGTTAGCTGGTGTTGGGCCAAAACTTCTGGAATCTGACCCCAAGTGACTTATTTCTTACATATATAAATACAGCAAAACTCTGGGGAGAAATTTCCACATGACAATTATCACGACAAAGCTTTAGGCATGACTACATCCAAGACTCCTTTGCAAAGCTCATCTCTTTAGCTGAGCACCCGAGACCTTTTCTATAGCAATAGGTTCTATCTACTGAAAAATAGTGCCTAGGACAAGGACCTAGGGAGAATGGGCTTGCAGTAAGCCTGAGGATGGGTTCTCTTGACTGGGAATGATTGGGGGGATTTGAGAGCATTCAGTGAGGGCTGGCTTTAAGAATAGAAAAGATTACGAGGTAGTAACACAACCATTCCCAGCCTTCTGGAAGGAAAACAGGTGTCAGTTTCTTTCTTTGAAGAAAAAAGGCTGTGTGCTTAACAGCTCAGCATTTTCTAGTACTATCTGTAAGCAGATAGCCCTCATATCCTTCTAGAGACTTAGGATTAAAAAGAAAAAGAAGAACATGATCACTAAAAGAAGTTTCTCACTATAAATAGTGAAACAATTTTAAAATGTTATCATAAAAAGCTTCCTCCCCCTCAAAAGCTACAAGTTCGAAGAATACATCATGGTATTTGCAGGGATCTCTGTCTATAGCTGTATAGGTGACTCTTAGGTAAACCAAGGAGCCATGCCAGGGGTCCGCTGAGATTCTGGGTGTTTCCTTTAGCATGTTTCCCTGTGCTTCTTTGTTGATGACATCATTTCACATCTTCACACAAGCCCAACCCACTTATTGCTAGCTATCCGTCACTGGAGGTTCTGTGTGCATTTAAATGTGCCTTTAATCATCACGGCACCTTCTAGATACAGGTATTACCATTCCCAGAGGACTAAGAACTCAAAACTTCAGGTCATTTCCCCTTATTTGAATTGCTAGAAACATTTCACTCGAAGTCCTCCTATCTCTCAAGTTAGCATATTTTCTGTTACTACAAATTCACTCCAGTGGGCCCAGTTCATAAACTAAGATTAGCTCATCTTGGGAATAGGTTTGACAGGCTTGCATTAAAAATCAGTGATGATTTAAATGCCCTTGCTTCTTGGCTGGTAGTTTCTTAGTGAAATAGCTATATAGATTCAGAAGGAACTAAGCATGAAAGACTTTCACCAGTTTTTTTGTTTGTTTGTTTAATATTGTCTCAGTCTTTATTTCTTTACAATATAAGACAACCATTATTATCTATTGTCTTTGCTTATTAACTTCTATTCTTTTTGAAGGCTGAAATCTATGATTAATAAGTCTTTTCTATCAAGGGCCTTAGAGATCCTTTCAGCTTTGTAGGCTATACGGCTTCAGTTGCAAATATTCAGTTCTACTTTTGCATCACAAAGAGAGTCATAGGCCATAAACAAATGGGCATGAATGTATTCTAATAAAGCATTTGCAAATCAGGCTGTGAATGGAGGAATCTGGCCCACAGGCTTTGCTTTGCTGACTCTAAGCATCTGAGTGAATCAATGGAACCATTTGAATCCAAATGTAAGGACGGTGTTGCCTTTTCATCTTCTCTGCCCACTCCTCTTTTTAAATGAAGTAGATCCAATATGAGTATGAATGTTTGCAAGGATAATTCAGGCATCACACTTGCTGGGCAAGCATGCTACCCTTGAGCCACATCCCAGCATATGGATCAGTTTGGGTGGTGGATGTCTGCAATTCTAGGGAAGAACCTAGCAGATCACATGTTCTGGACAAGAACTCTCCTCCTGAGCTACATCCCAGAGCAAGAATCCAGTTCTGCTTAACTTGAAAGTAAGTAGATTAGAAGATAATTTAAAATATACATTTATTTTTAAAATAATAATGATGACACTCTTCTATATTATTTTTCAAATGAAATACCTGCAATAGCAATGCCACATTTTTTTTTCAGTTCTCTCAAAGTGTGAACATAATAACTAGAAAAGGGTACTTGAAAGCAAAAGGAAAGTAATCATTAATAGGTTATGCATTGAAATCTGGCAGAAATATACTGCTGCTTCTTACAGAAAGTTATTCATTCTAATACATACCAGAATTTTAGTGTTGGCCTTGGAGTTTTGGCAGAATACAGCCTTCCATTATACTTAATCTTTCTTCCACACTGGATTTGAACCCTTATCCCAAAGCCTAATGCTTCCTTGCTTACTCAGCCTGCCTACAAATTACATATAAGCTGTCAACTGCCCTTAGAATTCTCCCTTCCTTTGAATTGCACAATGCTCCCATTTCCAGAAAATGTGCTTGGCATGATTTTTATTAACTTAAAAACAGCAATGGCAAATAAGTTGCACTTATTGAAGGTTGGCTGAGTGTTTAGTCTCATTAAATCACACATGTATAAACAAAGTAATTAGCATTCTTCATCTGTGACTGATGAAATTACACTAGGAAACAGATGTACAAGGATCAGTACACTTGAAACCTCTGTGTGTCTTGGGTTTGCCAGGAACACAACAGACATTCTTCCACTAAACTAGAGATTATTTTTATGTGTAATGTCAGCACTCACTTCAGAAATAGTGTGGTCACTTGATGAGGTCAGTATAGAGCTGGCTGGGAAGAGGGTAGATATGCAAGGGGAAAAACAAATTAAAATAATAAGTATAGTGACAAGGGCTTGGCAAACAGTGAGATAGTATGTTCTCAGAAACTTGGAGAGTTTCTTGCTAGCCTAAAAGCTGACGATTAAACAGCCCCCCACCCTCAATTACTAAATATCTCTTATTTTTCCTAGTGAGAAATTAATTTTGCCTTGGTGATAATAATGAGGCCTCCCTGGGCTTATGTTAATAACTGGGATATTTTATTGTTCAGATAAAGGCACTCTTCCTTTAAACTCTAACATCTGATCAATCATGAAAAGTTTTTATGCTGCCATCAACAGGGTCCAGTAGACCTGAGAAGAGAACTTCTTGGCCACATCTAACAACAAGTACCTCTTTTCATTGCAATAATTGAAAAGCAGATTTCAGACCTAGAGGCTCTGAGGAAAGTGCAGCTTGGGAGCTAAACCTCCACCTGTAGCTGGAGTTATCTCCAGTCCTGCCTGGGGCCAGCAGCCACTCAGACTCAAATAAACACACAGCCGCTTATATTATTTATAAACTTTATGGCCGTGGCAGGCTTCTTGCTATCTGTTCTTACATCTTAAATTAACCCATTTCTATTCACCTATACCTTGCCATGTGGCTCATGGCTTACTGGTATCTTACATTATGCTTCTCATCACAGTGGCTGGCAGCATCTCTCTCCCTCAGCCTTCCTGTTCCCAGAATTCTCTCTCTTTGTCCCACCTATACTTCCTGCCTGGCTACTGGCCAATCAGCACTTTATTTATTAATCAATCAGAGCAACATGTTCATAGCATAGAGAACATCCCACAGCATCCACCTGAAGAGCAAGCATCAGCCATGTCCAATGTTGATTACCACATGGAAGGCTTAGATGTGCCTGTGACTACAGCAGTATACCTGTTTTAACATTGGAGCACAAAGTTGAGAGTTTTAAGACAAGCTGAAGGGAGAGGGGCTCAAACAATCAAACTTCAATATCAGGATAGGACACAGTGTGCATACATCAACACAAATTGTAACTTTTTTTTAAGTAAAAGGAAGAACAACAGTGAATATTTAGGTAGATAGAAAGGATAGAAGTGTTTCAACCTTCAAAACTAGGGAAATACCCCAGGTTTGCCTTAGACAGTGAGCTATTCTTCACTCTGCAGCAGGAAATGCTTAGAAAATTTCCTCTGTGATCAAAGGAAGACAAGAAGAAAAATTAGGGAACATGACCGAGTTTCCCCAGCACTGTTTTTTTTTTTGTTGTTGTTGTTTGTTTGTTTGTTTTTTTAAGGTGATACACTTCAGACATCTTAGTTGCATCATTTCTCTCAGAACAACCACTGTCTATTGTCTATACATTTCCTGAAAGGTCAGGGCTGTGGCTGAGCTCACCTTTGCTGACCACATTTATTTTCTGGGCTACAACTTTCTGGCTTTGTTGTTGATGATGATTTACTTATTTGTTTATTTTTGTTTTAACATCACAAAGTCTCCCCTCTCTCCCCTCTTCCCAGTTTCTTCCCCCACCTTCCCCACTTCCCCAATCTACCCCATCCACTCTTCCTCCACTGTTTCTCTTCAGATACAGGTGGGCCTCCCATGGATACCAGACAGCCATGCAATATCAAGCTGCAGAGAGACTAGGCATCTCCTCTTCTATTAAGGCTGGATGAAGCAATTCGGTAGAAAGGGTCCCAAGAGCAGGCAACAGAGTCAGAGACAGCCCCTGCTCCCACTGTTACTCAGCAACTGATGGAAACAGATGCAGAGACCCACAGCCAAACATTAGGCTGAGCTCCAGGAGTCCTGCAGAAGAGGGGGAGGAAGGATTGCAGGACCCAGTGATGTCAAGGACACAACAAGAAAACCTACAGAACTGACTAACGTGGGCTCACAGGGGCTCACAGAGACTGAACTAAAAACCAGGGAGCCTGCGTGGGGCTGACCTAGAACCTCTGCATCTATGTTATAGTTGTGTAACATGGTCTTTGTGTAAGACTCCTTTCAGGCTTTTGTTTCCAAGATGTGATTGAAATTTCCTTGTTAAGTCAATCATTGATGCTTGCAGGAAAAGATTCTCTTGCCCTTTAAAACTTTGAATTCTTCATTTATTTGTTTTTCCTTTACATAATCTTGACCCACACCATCTTTAAAATTACTAGATTTCCTTCTACCTCGTTTATTCTGTTCCACAAGTATGGCTGTCTCGCTAAGCAGTCTTCAAAACCCAGTGGCCCAGTGATAGCCAAAGGCACTCTTTGTTCTCACAGAGCATATGCTTTGTAGATAATGACATCTGGGACATCAGTTCCCAGAGACAATGCTCAGTGCTATAAGAATGCAAATAAAGACCCAGCTTCACCCATGAGGAGCTTAAAGCTCAGCCATGTGAAAATAGTGTCAGGAAAAAAAAGCATGCTTGAATATTAAGAAACCATGTTTAAGGGCCTAAAGTAATCCCGGACTGACTCAAGTAGGGTGTTTAAAAAGGAGAAGATGAAAGATTAAATGAACATTGGTCATCAATCAGCAGGCTTCAGTAACTAGGTAAAACAAGCAAAAACTCCACAGTACAGGCATCAGAGAGTCCAAAGTGTGAATAACTGACTGCATTTCTAGAAGATGAAAACTGGGTTAGAGTTGCACAGATAATAAGACTGAGATGGGGTGAATGCAGACTCTGAGGATGAAAGTGCTAACCAACACCACAAGTGTTTGGTGGAGAAAATCCACAGGACTTGGCCAAACAACACATTCTTGGGACTATACTGTAACGATAGCCATAGAAAGTGTTCTATCTGCAGAGAACAATGTGTCTTCATTGGCCTTGGTTATTTGATTATGATGACATTCAGAATATTTTACCCCATGTAATATGTTTTATGAGAGTTGGGGCACTTCAGTGAATCTGACAAACATCTTTTATATTTTTAAACGTAAGATAATAATCCTGACAATTGTGAGCCTGAGCCAGGAGGAGCATGAATGAATGCTAGGCTGGGTTACACAATGCAACCTTATCATCGAAGAAAATAAAACAAAACTACATTTTTAACACTCTGAAAATCCAGTTTGTTTTTTGTATAATATTCAGATAGACATTATGCAGCTCTACAATGTGAATTGGCTCAGAAAGATCTGTGGGTAGAGGAGAGTTTCCGTGTGGAGTGGCGCTCACAGGAGGTCACCCTTGATTTTATTTCTCTTACCTGAAACTGACCAGATTCCCCATTTCAAAAGTATCTTGCACACAATTTTCCTTGTTTTTCCCCCTTGTCTTTATACTCACAAAACCATTTCATAATTTCTTCCCATCAAGGTATTTAAACCTCTTTGTCTTGAAATCAAAGTCTATTGTTGCTGTTGGGAGGTTTGCACTGGAATTCAGTACTTGTCTTTTAACAAAGTTTTAGAATTGCCTTTTAGAATTGTTAGGGCATTTATTAGGGCTCAGGAATAATGTGATGTTTCCTCCAAAGCATTTTCTTCCCAGAAATCTTGTATTTGTAGTGTGCGCTTTTGCAGTACTCAAGCAAGTTTTGCCAGATAGAATGCATCATGCTACGTCAGAGGAGCTTCCTCCCTGGTTCAATACGGTCCACTCCTAGTGGAGGAATGCTGGCAGCTGACAGCAGCTGTGGGAGGGAGAGTCAGTTCTCTTCAGGGACGTTTCCCGGGAGAGGCTACTCATGCTCCAGTAGCTGCTCCTGTATCCATGCGCTGGAAGTAAACTCAGTGGGCTAAAGCCAGAGTATATGAAGTTGGGAGTAACCGTAATGGTGGGGATAGAGAAGAACTTTGAGAACAGGGGTGGAAGAGAGTAGATTTAATCAAAATCTTATGCATGTATGAAATTCTCAAACAATAAAAAGTCTCTGCTCCCAAAAATGTGTGATTGAAATTTTCAAGTTAGGTATAAATCAGATTTATTTATGGGCACATATTCTGCTTTTGTTTATGATTTACATAATAAAATTTGATGGAACTTTCAAAATGAAAATCAAACCTTCATTATTAAACAGTTGAACTGACTGGTTTATTAAATAAAATCAAGGTTATTTATTGGTATATTGGATTTTGATATTTACTTCATGTAATACTGATATATTTAGTTAATTGATGATTGTATGTCTGTCATCATAACATTAACATTTTTTCTTCTCTTAAATTGTCTTCAAGTAGGAAGACCTGAGAATAGACCCTCTATGTCCTTGGCATCATATACAGAAACACACATCCACATATACACACATCCACATACACACACACACACACACACACACACACACACACACACACACACACACGTATATGTTCCCCATCTATGACAGTGATATTCCATATGTTGAGGGGACAAGGGAATAAGTATGTGAGTTTTAAGAACACTGACAATCAGCATAAGAGGGACTTCATGATTTGGAAATTTTGATTCAGATGTAAGTAGGTCAACCTAATTATGCATTGAAGTATCAAAATTAATGTCACAGTTCAGGGCTTAAGTCATAGCAACAGATGTTCCTCTGCCTGCACAAACTCTTGGGCCAAGAGTCAAGCTCTAAGTCAAATCTACCTAAACATTTTCCATCTGGAAAATAAGGCTACTGATAATAATTTGTGTCTAAGTATGTTGTGAGGATAAACAAGCAAGAAGTGTTAAGTGCTTATCTCTATGTCCAGTAGTGATGACCATGCTTTGTTTAGCACAACTGCTAGTTACTGGCAGCATGGCCCTGGAGACTTCACACTGTTATCAACCCCAGTAACTAGAGAAATGGTGATGAAATCCAATTTAATTGAAGACTAGAGGAAACACAATGCCTCGTTTTCACTGGTTCCCACAGATTTGTAGTTTTTAAACAAAGGGGAAAAAATCTTATGTTCAAGTTTCGAAAACAAAAGACACACTATCTCTTCCACTACTTATCTGGAAACTTCTTACAATAGAGGTAAAATTATCAGTGTCTGGTTGGCTACTTTAGAGCAGACCAATGCCTTGGCACATACAACATGGCCATGATGTAGCATGCCCTATACTCTACGTAACAATTACACTAGCAAACACTGAACTCTATTACTGTCAAATCTTTTTATCTTCTCAGAAAGACCCACTGACATTTTATACCCATGAAAACATTTTTAGCCATTTATCAAAGCCTACATAAAGGAACTCTGGTAGGTATCCAGTGCTTATTATCCTGAAACTACCAGAAACAATATCTGTTTGAAGATTAATGAATACTAAGAGAATGATGACCATGCCCCTTGACAGGAAACTAGCTGTGAGAGTAAGAGATCAGAATTGGTCCAGAAGATGACAAAAGCAAAATTAACTGGGTAATGATTTATCTCGAAAGAAGAGCCTAAATGAAGAGCTAGGCAGGGACGCACGGTTCTTTCCATGGAGCCCTGGGTATGTTTTACAAGTTCCTTGACAAAAAAAGAGTCAAAGTGACATTGTCATGGCAAATTCACATTTCAATGCCACTATGAGAAGCAGAAACTTTTCAAACATGACCAAGACCTGGTTAATCAAGAGATGGGCTTGGCTGCAATAGACCACCAAAGAAAGACCAGGAAGAGCAAGCACAAGCCATGTCAATCATGCGGGTGGTAAAGGTAGCAGCAAAGGCACTTCCTTGAGTCTCAAAGGCCTAGAGAGGATGCTCTTCCCAAGTCTGCCTGGTGGCTCAGCCACTGACCAGTTCTTCCTGGGAACAACTGGAGACTCTTGAACTTTCAGGTCGACAGCACAGTTCTTTCTGATCCTCAAGGCAGAAAATAATCTTTGGTTACTAACACGAGGACAGTGGAATGTATCTCCCTAAGGTCCATGCTAGGATCAGGCTAGCAGCAGACACAGAAAATACTAACACAAATCCAGTTTATTTTGAATTTATATAATGCTTAGTTCTGAAGAAATCATGAGCAAAAATGCATTTGGCTTCTTAACATGGACCTAAAGTATATATTTAGATACTAGTGAGGAATGTGTGGGGAAGGGCTGAGTCTTTTCCCACTGCATTCAAAACCACAACCTTGTTTTTAAATGTTTTCTGCTTTCTCGATGATTCAAAATAGGGAACTAAAAGAAATCTGTGTGTCCACAGTAAATCTCAATTTGTACTTTTCTTTTGATATCTTTTACATAAAGTCACTGAAAATAACAGAAGTTTGAACTGTCATGGGTTTCAGAGATCATTTGCTGTGGTCTCTTATACTGAACAAGTGACAGGTATCCCAACACTTATCAGGGACAAAGGTGATGCAGGAGTTCAATTGTTCATGAGCCCAAACTCACCAAGTTCACTCTGACCACTTTCTTCAACTTAAATGTAGAAGCACCCCTCCTATAGACTCCCTAACCGGAGCCTGGGGCCTCACAAGTGCTGGGCAAGTGCTCACTCACTAGTCTACACATGCTTGGTCCTCACCTAATTCTTTTGGGTTCTATACATGGCAAGCTTTTGGCATTAAATCCTTTATCTCAGTTGAATCAGAGGGTTGCACATGATTTTCCACCTACCACACAATATTAAGATACTTTTGCTGCCTACAATTTTTTCAACCCTTTCCCAGATTGTTTCATATGATTTTTCATCATCTTTCATACTTTCTAGATAAAGTAGCCTTAGTTGACTCTGAATTCTTCCGGTATATTTTTTAAAATAACTTTATTCATTATTCTGTATGTGTCACTTTACCAAAACTCAGATATGAGTTTAGCCTTCCTCTCACCAGCTGTGTAGATCAGAGTAAATTTATCCAAGGCAGACAACCAGCACATTATTTTCTCCCAGTAAGAGGCAGAGAAAAGGGAATTTGATGTGAGATTGTGTCTTCCAATAAAGTCAGAAGCTATGCCCATAAAGCCTCACCTATATGACTGCCCAAATATGAGCTGAAAAAAATGACAATAGACACACTGAAGCCAAGAGAAATCCCATGAAACAACTAAGAATGCTGAGAGAAAGGAAATAGTCTTCCTTGGTGAAGTGGTTATCTAATAGCAAAAGTTCAGCATAAAAAATACACATGTAAGTAATATTACACAGACTAAACAGATTGCATTTATGTATTTATGAAAATATATGCATATATACTTGTGTGTGTGTGTGTGTGTGTGTGTGCGCGCGCACGCGCATTTGTGTGTGTGTGTGTTTGTAGCGACAATTATTGAGGGGAAACTATAAATTTGAAAGATAGCAAGAAGGGATATATGGGAGGGTTTGGAGGGAGAAAGGGAAAGGTAGGAATGATGTAATTATATTATAATATAAACAAATGGGTATGGTAGCTTAAATAATTATCAAATTGACACATTTTCCTTAGTATCCTTAGCGCTTCATATGTGACAATTCAAACATACATGCACAATGGCACATGACTTATGAAAGCAAATTTAAAGGTTCACATACACCTTTTATTTCTCATTTACTGTTATCTGTAGCTTTTAAGGTTTGTGAAACTGAAATCTTACCACAAACATAGATTTCTGAATTGCACTAAGGTCTGAGGTTGCCAAAAAAGTCAATGATGCCCATGAAACACCCCATTTTCTCCCCCATTTCATGGCTATATCATCTAAGGAACAAGCCATATGCTCCCTATGGTTCAGAAGTTTTTGAAAAGCTCTTTGAACAGTTTTACTCTGTCACTGAACACTCAGTGAATATAACTAGCATTGGTAAATATATTAATCTTAAACTATCAACTCTAAATAATACACAGAACAAGACACAGAAATAAAAATTATAAAATGTAAGTAAAATGAAGCTAGATCAGAGCCTACAAATTACATTACCTTTCAGAAATGGGGTTGGGCACAGGTTGCTATAAATTCACTTACAATTCAGTCAAAATTCAGAGACTATGAAAAAATGTTTTGTTTTGTTTTTTTTATATTCCTGAAAGACTAATGTGAATGATGCACACTCACACTAACTTCCTTAAACGGCTAGGACAAGGACAGAGTGGAAGAAGAAATAGATAGTGGACAATGTACGTAAGAAACATCACTTTCAGGCAGCAAGCAATGGGATAAGGAAGAAAATCATCTAGGAACATGTAGAATTTGAGCATCAGGGTAAAGGCAATTAGGTTTAGACGCAAAGACTTTGGCAAAGGACCACAAAAGAACTGCCCAGTGAATGCAGGGATGAAGGAAGCTGTGGGAAAGAGGCAGGAAAGGATGGCTACTGGAGATAGTGTGAAATTGAAGGGGGCATGAGGTGGCAGCTAAGGAGATCTGAGGACCACAGTGGCTCTGGGGCTCTGTCTGAAGCGATAACAAGGGCATTTATAGGAAGGAGTGACAGAAGGAACTCAGGAGATCCAAATGGCTGTTGAACTGTATTTTTGTTTATATGGCTTTTGATTGTTAGCAAAATATTTAGGGAGAAGTATGTTTGATGTCTTTCAAGCATAACATACGGGAGACCTTAACCTGTGTCCCTCCCCCTAAAGGAAGCTAGTGAACGTAGAACTTAAATTTAAGGTCCAAATGTGACATAAAGAGAAACAAAAATGGCTAAATTTAGGCTCTGGGATTGATCGTGTTTAAGGATTCAACAAAGATGTTATGATTAAGACATAGAAATAGTGATAAGCAAAGTATGATGGGAATGAACACAAAAAAAGGAGACACGCTCAAAAAGAGATAGCTGTGGGAAGACAGCAAGGAGTTTGAAGTCAGCATTAGCATTTAAGATGGGAAAGAAATTCACAGAACTGAAACAAGAAACTTGAGTATTCATGGTGGAACGGAGTAAAAGGAAATAAGCTCAGTGGGGACAGAATGGAATGTCTTTGGTTTGAGTGTAAAAAGAATGATATAAGGTAAAGATCAAGTACATCGGACAAATATACCGACAAGACAGTCCCAAAAGCATCATAACTATATTGTCGATGGAAGCTTCTAGGTAATACAATAATTAAGGTTTTCTTAATAAATAACATTGAAACAATTAGAAATCCACATGGGGAAAAGGATCTTTACTAATACTTTATACCAACAAAAATTAATTGTAATGCACCACACACTTAAATGTTAAAATCATGAAACTGCTTGAAGGAAACATAGAAAAAGTACTTTGTGACCATGCACGGGGCAGAGACTCGAGGAGGAAAACTGTGAGATGCAGAGCAAGAGCTTGGTAAATGGGGCCTCGTCAAAACTAAATACCAACAGACACTACTGTTCTCTGAAAGATGGTGTTAAATTAGCTAACAGATAGACACACACAGCCAGAGAGGACATCAGTAACACATCCATCAGCGAGAGTTGACTCTTGAATATACAAAGCCTTACAACTCAATAAGAAAACTGGTGATTCCCTTCAAAAATGGGCAAGGACTTGATTTACATTTTCCTTAGAACAGCCATTAGCAGCCAATAAATAACTTTTTAATATGTAGCATATTATAAATCAGGCAAAAATCCATTAGGGTGCCTCTGTGTGTGTGTGTGTGTGTGTGTGTGTGTGTGTGTGTGTGTGTGTGTGTGTGTGTGTGTATTAATGTTAATTGAACTCAAGACATCACAAATGGTCTACCATTGACTTATAACCTGTTTGTCTTTTTATTTTGAGTCTCACTAAGCTACTCAAGTTGGTCTGGGACTCACTCAATAATCAAAGCAGGCTTTGAGCTTGTGTCCTCCTGTCTCAGCCTCCTCTTCAGCTGTAATCATAGGTCTGTCCCACCAGTTCTAGATGAAGTTTGAAATATCAAAGGTTTTTACAATATGGAACAACTAAAATAACCATATGGTGTTGATGGCCAAATGGTACCATAACCCTAATTTGATGTTTTCATAAAATTATAGGTATTCCCTTTGACAATCTTTTCAAATTTTACATGTTTATTCAGGAGAAATATAAACATATATTTAAATATAGATTAATATGTAAATGTTCATATCAGCTTTACTTGTATTTTTGGATGAGCCATCTCTCCATCCTTCCAGTTTTATTTGTAAGAACCAAAAACTGAAAGCACTTCTAATGTCCATCACTGTTTAATGGACATAAATAAAATGTTGCATAAATAAAATGTTGTGCAGCCGCACATGAATGGGAATAGCACTCAGAGGACTCACACATAACCAAATAGGCACATTTCAAAGTCATTATTGTGAGTAAATGAGACCATGCACATGAGAAGACAAACTGTAAAGTTATTTTTATATGAAGCATGGAAGCTAAAACAAATCTAAAAAAACAAGGCAGAATGCTAGCTGCCTGGAGACAAAGGGGATGGAAGAGGTGGATTGAGAAATGACTCAAAGAAATTTTCAAGGTGTTAAAAGGGTCTGTTATCTTGATTTCAGCCATTGCTTCACAGGTATATCTGGCCATTTGTGCAGTAATTGCATACTATTTTTGCATGATCGAGCTGCTTACAATAATAACAAATCCCAGAACTTAAGAAATCTGTGTCCTACTGATCACAGGAAAGAAGGCTGCTTCCTGGCTGTAGCCCCTCACGCAACCTCCTGCACCCATCAAGGCAGCAGAAAAGAGCCGGCGTGTGAGGGGGCTCGGCAGACTCTAACTTCTCATGCCGGATACTTGCAGCCGCCTGGTCAAAATTATTTTCCTGACCATGCTCTGATCCTAAATGCCTTCTGTATTGACATTTTCTCTGAGTACAGGGAAGCTTTCCAGAGGCTATGACATGTGATAACATCATCATTCCAATGGACTTTATGACTGTCTTAAATTTTCTAAATTAGGTCTAGTGTATGCATTGAAGATTGGTACAGTTCACCTTCAAAGTATGTACACATGAACAAATAGACAGATTTGAGGATCATTATTGTGAGTGAATAGGACCACACACATGAGAGGACAAATTGTTAAGTTCTTTTTATATAAACCATGGAAAGTAAAACATTATTTCTAATCTTCCTAGCTGCATTTTTACATTTTTAATCTCTTAATACTCTAATTAATGCTTATTAATATTCATGAATTAACGTGAGTATTTTGTAATTCTAGATTTCTCTTCTACTTACAGAAGGCAACTACACAGTACTGTTTAGGGGAATATTCAAATCACCTTAACAATCTAAACCGAAGATATTTTTCCTTAAAATATTATCTTCATGTTTGATATTTATTTGGATTTAAAGGAAATCTCTTTATGCATTTCTCATAATGAAGGTTGTACTTTTGACTTCGAAAGAAGAGAATGAAAATGCCCTCAACCCACAGCTCTCGTAGCTCCATCTGGTATCACTGGTGGCTTCAGAACACCTAGAATTCCTCATGAGACAGCAATGGCAAAGTTGACACAGCTCGTCGGTACCGAGTGATGAATTGTGCTGGCATGTGTAATGTCTGTAACTTTCAGGATGTCTATAGTTTCTAGTGGACCAGCATGCAACGTCACAGTGATGGGTGACATCATGCAAGTGGGAAGGTTCAGAAAACACGGCAGGGTTGAGATTGCTGAGATCATTAGAGCCCACACTGCACACCAGCTTTTAGAAAATTGTAATATTTTCATCTGGGTGTCATGCCAGAAACAGCTACAACGTATGACACTGCACACTAAAATACTCTTTTCAAATATGTATACATGGTTTATTTTTCATATATTGCCAAGAACCTTCATTTGTTCAGTGACAGTCACATAACATGATTGTGGATTCTTTTGCCAAATTTATAGTTGCTGTTTAGAAATTATATTCTTTAAGTTTATATGTCACTAATCTTGTAGGTAACACCAACAAGTCCCCTAAGTGCCACAGTAACTCAGAGTCTGTGACTGCATCGTCTTCACACCTGATGACTCTTTACATTTTAAATATGTCATTCCCTCAATAGTCTAGACTCCATCATGTCTTCCTTTCTTCAGGACCTTTCTTTTGTAACATCTCTACCTATTCATCCCTTAGAATCTTCCATCAATTCATTCATTCATGCATTCTTTCATTATTACCCATTTGTTCATTCATTCATAGATCCAAACAATATTTCTCAGCTATTGTTACATTCTTGAAAATGGCGTTTTAGAAATTAAGAACTCCATACCCTTAAAGCAAAGACTGCATGTGGAAACCAAGGCCACACAAGGTCATTTCAAGGTGAACTGAATGTGTCATGGCAGGTTGTGACGGTGACTTCAGAAGCTTGCAGCGAAACCTGTGTGTCACATTGGCGACCTCTTTCTGACACATACGTAAGCAGAACTTTGTAGAACAAATAGGAAACAGTGGAGTAGAGAAATCCAGAAAGGATTTTCCAGGATAAAATGTAAGTGGGCCAAATACAAAGACGTAGGAAGAGAGAGGAATGTGATAATAAGCCGCAGCTGAGGCAGCTGGCTGATTGCCCTGAAGTAAGGGGAAGAACAAGGCAAAGCCTCGGTGACAGCAGTGTGACAGTTATGTCACCGGGCTGGACTTCTAAGCAGGTGGGCTTGAACCCTTTTTTAAAATGGTTCTCAGCGCACGGTGTGCAATAAAAATCGTTGAGATTTGTGTTCACTGAACCGAGTCATGTATCAAGAAGGGTTACTGCAACTATAACCACATTTAAAAAATGCATTGTGTAAAACTAGTCTGGCAACCAACAGTGAGTAATCTTCACCGTGAAATGAATCGCCATCGGTGATACAGTAGAAGCAGCTAAACTGGTTTATTCTGGTTTGATTTAGCTAATTGTAGCTTCAAACTGCTGGTGAGGAAAAATGACCCAACCATCCCTAATAATGAAGACAACTGATAGGCAACACCAAGGTGAAGCCATTATCTTCTGATCATCTTCCTACTGTGTGTGCATCGTATTGTTGTCCAGCACACCCCATCTAGGCCTGTCTTTCTTTCTTTCTTTCTTTCTTTCTTTCTTTCTTTCTTTCTTTCTTTCTTTCTTTCTTTCTTTCATTTTATTAATAAGAACATTTTTATTCATTTTACATACTAATCACAGGTTCCCCTCTTCCCTTCTTCCATCCCTCCAGCCTCCCCCTGCAACCGGCCCCCCATTCCCTCTTATAAGATGGTAAGGCCTCCCATGGGGAGTCAGTAGAGCCTAGTACATTCAGCTGAGGCAGATCCAAGGCCCTCCCCTTGCCTCAAGACTCTTCAAGGTGTCCCCTCCATAGGTAGTGGGCTCCAAAAAGCCAGCTCATGCGCCAGGGATGGATTCTGATCCTACTGCCCCTTAAGCAGATCAAGCTACACAACTGTCTCATTTATGCAGAGGGCCTTGTCCAGTCCCATAGAGGCCCCATAGGTGTTGGTCTAAATTTCGTGAGTGCCCACTAGTTTTGGTTTGGTTGTCTCTGTAGGTTTCCCCATCATGATCTTGATGCCCCTTGCTCATATAATCTCTCTTCCCTCTCTCTGACTGGACTCTTGGAGCTCAGCCTGGTGTTTCTCTGCATCTGCTCCCATCAGTTACTAGAGAAAGGCTTTATGATGGCAGTTAGGGTTTTCACCAATCTGATTACTGGAGTAAGCCAGTTCATGGCCTGTCTTTCTGATCTATGCCACACATACTGGGTATTTCTTTCTTTCCTTTTTTTCTTTCCTTAACTTTCCACTAACTTTAATAGTCTTTGCCCACATGCCATGCTCTTGATTGAAGGCAGTAAGCAATTTAATAAAAGGCACTTTTGATCTTAGGGAGGCAAAGTTATACTGGATAAAAGCTTTTTTGTTGAAGCCTGGAGGCACAATGAAAAAGACCACATCAACCCAAAGTAACTTAAGGATTATGGCAGGACCGGGGAGACAGAAACTTGGGTGAAGGTTAAGCCAGGAATACCCCTATATATGTATGGTCTTGCTCTTGGTTATGCCAACAAGTGAGCCAAAGATGCTAAGAGGTTTAAGTGGAAATGAACTCATAGCCTATGGGGAAGGAGTAAAGAGGAAAAGAAGAAGCAGGGGCTTCAGTTAGGATGATTTGCTTTCCAAGTAAGTGACAAACTCCATCAGGAAATACCATGACTCCCTTCCAAGCACTGCAGAATGTTTAGCATAAGGCAGCACAGCATAAGAATTATTCTAAAGCCATTCACCAGAAAAAGACTCAGAAATAGATGTTGGGCTTCATACAGTCATTTCTATGGGCACAAGTGGAAGAAGAGGGGTGCCACCTATAACTAGCAACCGCAAAGTCTTTAAAACATACGAAGATGTGGAATTTTACCAAAAATTTCACCCCAAATCCTGTCCTATGCCAATCACAATTACAAACATATACAGCCACTCCAGTGTAAATATACCTTGCTTTAAGTCAGCTAGAGTGAAATGTCCTAGCCCTGAGGAAGCTGAGACATGAGAACGGTTAGTTCAAGCCAGCTTGGGTTACAGGGTAAATTGGAGGCTAGTCTGGGCAACTTAGGGATGCACTGTCTCAAACGGGAACAGAACAAAAATAACATCATGCAGGAAGATGCAAATCTTGACATCTCTTGTGTTGATCATTTTATTACGCCTATCCAAACCTCCTTTCATGTCACAGATGCAACCTTCTAAATAATTCACACATGCCAACACTGTCATGAAACTTCATGATAACAAATGCACAGCTTAATAGATTACCTCTGGGAATGAAATATTGAAATTACTTCTTCAGTGCTTTATTAACTCAACACTACAATCCCCTTGGTAGATATGGACACATTCCAAGAGATTTCTCAGATGCTAGAAAACACAAATAGTATCAAACCCAATTTATACATGCTATGTTATTTTTACTATGTATACATACATATCTATAATAACCTTCAATTTCTAAATTAAACACACCAAGAGATAGGAAACAATAGATTAACATCTATAATAATACATTATCATAAAAGTTATAGAAAACTCAGAGATTATTTATTTCTGGAATCATCTATTTAATATTTCCGTATCACAGTAAGCTGCAGGTAAATGAAAGCACAGAAATTGAAACCATACATAAAAAGATTAATGGAACATACATGAATCACATTTCATTCAATTGCTTATAAGAAAGCATATCTGAATTTGCAGTGTGATGTTGGGCAACCGAGACTATGCAGCTAACTGTGTGCGTGCGTGCGTGCGTGCATGCATGCATGCATGTGTGTTTAGACTAGGAAAATAAACATACTTAAGAAAAATATGCAGAATTCAAGTAATTTTTTTTAGTATTCTTAAGACGCACAACATCATGGAAACTTGAATGCTTGCATCCCCTCTGCTATGTCATAATTCAGCCCCAGTGTGATGGTATTTTGACTTGGAGATCTTTGGAATCCCTCATGAACAGAAGCCACACAGTCTATGACCATTTCTTACAATACTGTGAATGGACTAAAACAGAATTTAAGGATACCAGATAATTTCTTGGTTAGGTCCCCAAATAAATTTTGAACTCTGAATGATTAGAATTTATTTGTGAATGCCTAGTTAAAACTGATGCATCTACCTTTCACCCATTCCTAAACTGTAACAAGCATAACACAGCTCCACACTACCTAATGAAGCAAAGATTCCACCTAACGTCCTAGTTATGACCTCATCCCTTCTTTTCTTGCATGCATTACACAAATGTACTCTTAGATAATCTCATTCTTCCCAGCAACACCACATCACGGCACACCTCTTAATGTGTATTTATGAGATGTTCAGCATTTCTCCTGGATGTCTGTGAACAGAATGGGTATTTAGACTAAAACCCCTCCCACATACACACAAAATAAACCCTAATTGGGAAAAGATGATCCCAAATACAATTATAATGTAGTGGGAGAATGTACAGGGAAAATATGGGGTGTTGTTCGAATGGGCAACAAGACACTCAATTCAGCATTAGAAGAGCAGGAGAGCTGAATCTGCAGTTTAAAGAGTAAATCAGTGTGGGTCTCCCAATATAGGAACAAGAAGAAAAGTAAACACCAGGGCAAAATAAGCACTTATGTTATCCCCTAAGGAAGAGGCCACACCAGACAGTGGTGCACAATTGTAGCTATTCTAAAAATGAGGCAGGAGCCAGGGCTAGGCCAGGCAGAGTAATCTTCACTGTGAAGAAAACAAAACAAAACAAAAACCAGAATTATGATTTGCAAAATGCCCATGCTGCGCCCCATGTCCAACACTTTGATCACACCCACTTGCCTGCTCCCTGATGTGACTCTTGCCTTGTCTTCTGCCTGGCACACTCTCCCTACTACTCTAAACCCTGTGGGTCGCATGGAACCCAATACGCTGGCCTTGTCCTGGACTGTTCCTGGAACTCATTCCTGAGTTTTTCCACTGCAGAGCTGTCTCCTTTCTCAGTTCTTTAGAACCTATTAAAACTGCCACATGCACATTAAGCTGCTCGTTAAGGGCTGCCATGTATAATTTGGAGACTATTTCTTGCTTTTGCTAGCTGCCATGTGCAGACTTTAAATTCCTTCCAATCAAGGACTGTGTCATCAACTTGGTTGTGTCTCCTCAGTGACAAGTATAATCTGTAATAAACTTTATTGAGAGAAGAACAAAAGAGCGGCTGGTCCTCCGAGAAGGGCACCATAAATTACAAAGCTTGAAACAAAACCGAAGCTTTTAAAGCTTATAAGAACAAAAATGTCTTTTGATTCGTGTTACTGATGGCAAGATAAAGCAGTCATGATGGCATTTTCATTAGATGTGGGAAAAGTGTTCTGCCTTTAAGGAGACAAAGAAGGTTAAAAGGTACTACATCCTCAGACAGTCTGCATGGCTCAAGACTCTGTCACTGCTGTTCCTTGCCCAAAAAGAAAAAGAAAAAAACTCAGTAATATTGAGACAGAAAGTAGAATAAGAAATATATGGTCCAGGTTATACCATGCTATAAAACCTTCTAAGTGAATTCAAGTCTGGCGAAAGGAAGAAATTACACTACAGAGTACCAAAAGGATTGGTAAGATAATGGAATTGTCCAAACAATTTTTAAAAATACAATGATGGTGAGTTTTGGTCGTGCAGCTGTGATCACAACACTCAGGAGACTGAGGCAGGGGGATCATGTGTTCTAGGTCACACTGAGCTATATCCGAAGATCATGTCTCAATACAGAAAAGTGAAAGGAGGGCAAGGAAAGAGGGAAGAAGGGAGGAGGAGAGAAGAGAGGGAGGAAGAAAAGCAGAAGGAAACAAACTCTAAGCAATGTGTTAACACAGAACAAGAAATCCAGCCAGTGCCTCCATTTTCAAAATAGAGAGTGTGTTCCACTAACTCTAACCCCAAAAAGCTTGACATTAATACCAGGCCCTAATCCAAAACGAATCTTTAAAGGGTACTATTTAAGTACTAGAAATGTGATGTGTTGTTAACAGGTCATTATAAATGAGCCCAGAGTGACTGCTTTTGGTTTTTGATAAAGTAACTTATTATCAGTTCTGCAGAAAGTAGAAACAGATTCCAGTCAGGAATCTGACCAGGTCTGTCTGTTCCAGCAAACTCTAAGAAAAGAAAAGCATGAGCCTTAATAACCTGCAGGACAGCCTTGTAAGAGGATCAACTCAATGATGACCCTGAAACAGAAAGAAAGGTTCTGGCACCATATTAAGGGTCCTTCCAGCTCATCATTCTGCAGTTACTTGGATAAACTGCATACTGATAAAATCTGTTAGTGCCTCTATAGTGAGAAATGTTTGATTTGTATTATCAAATCGGAATAAAATTTCTGACCTTTTGGAACAATAAGGTGAAAACAAAAGTTAAATATAATTGTAGTGAGTATAATTGTAATTCCTAAATTAAGCCAGGTGTGCTAGCACACACCTCTAACATAAGCCCTGAGTGTTCAGAAGCAGGAAGATTGCAAGTTCAAGGGCAACTTGGAATACATCGTGAGTCCAAATCACTCAGCCAAATATGAAATTGAGGGAAATTAAGGTATTTGTAGAAGAATGTGCAAAAGAGATGTGGGATTCAGCACTGTAGTAAGAACGCAAAATAAAAAAGAGAGAAAGAACAAAGGAAAGAAATGAGGAAGGAAGAACGGAAAGGAAAGAGAAGTAGAGAGAGATACACTAACTTACAATGCAACATCCAGTGGAGATGACCCAGTGCGTCTGACAGCGTTATGACCGTCTTCACACATGTGTCTGCCCAGCTGTGAGGACTACAATCTATGAAGAACCAGCTCAATAGCAAAGAGTCTCTCTCCTCCTTTACCAATATGAATGAATAAAAGCCATTGATTATCTCAGAAATCACAAGAGCTGTTATATGCAAAACTTTTTTTTAACTCAAGGGGCAAAAGTAAATAAACATTAAAATAGAATGTCATTTGATACAAGAAAGGGGTCTTTATGCTCAGAATTGGTATACCAAAGAAAGACCAGCTCATAGTAGCCTTACAAAAATTTGTCAAAAGTGATCACTGAGGGTGGTCTGCCTAGACTAAGAAAACTGACAAAATTCTAGAGCATTTGCTACAGATAATTGGTACATAATAAATCAAGAAGAAAAAACAACTTCACAGCCCTGTCAACATAAAAAAAGCAATGGCGCCCATTAAGTATCCATTGATCTAAAGGTAGAGCAGGTCAGCTGGTGGTCAAGCAAATGACGTAGTTGAGTTACTCTTCTAGTTGAGTCCACCTCAAGGAAGACTTTAAAACAGACATTCCTGACAGAGTCTGTTGGGTCTTTGGGAAAATATTTGGGAGTTGAGCAGAGTTGAAATTGGACTCTAAAATAGGTTGGTAAAAATAGGAAATGGTTAGAAAAGGAGTAAAAAGGGGAGAGATACATCAAGTGGTTATGAGTTAGTAAAGTATTTGGAAGGACAGATAAATGTGCTAAAAAAAAAAAAAAAAGACCATGGGTCTCCAAGACTTTTTTTAGTTGAGACTTAAAGTGATGAGAATCACAGGAGAGGATGTACTTGATGGTTCTTTACAGAGTGGAGCAGGTTAAGGTCAAAGCTAAAAATAGACCAATCACATTGGTAGATATTGAAGGAAGCCCAGACCACAGAGGAAGACTGGAATGTGGTGGGTAAAGCCCTGTTGGTCTGGGTTGTACAGAAGGGGAAATGCTCAGAAGGTCAGTGCGTGCTGACAACGGGGATGGGTAAGAAGTACGCCGGCTGAAAGTGCTATTGGTGCCAGCAGTGCCACATCAGGCACTTCTGAAGAGGCAAAGAGCCTATATAAAAGGCACAGAAGGACATCAGCATGGCCATGCTTCTGACAATTCACAGGAGTGCTCCCCAAACAAGCGCTGTGCTTTGTGTGGTGTTTGTGAATAAAATAACCTATGGCATCAGACACAAACTGCCTCAACTCAGTACCATCAAGGTGTAGCTCACTAGACACCTATTGTGCAGCCTGCAAGGCGTTGCAAATCCAACAGCAGAGAACTGAGCTTGGCCAGAAATGCAGACATTGAAACAGACACCCTCAGTGTCATGTGGCAGAATGGAAAGGGCTACAAACTACGGTGGCCAGGAGGGTTAATATGGGAGTTTACCTAGCTTCCTATCAGCCACCCTCTCCTGGTTGACTTCTTGCTAATCCTTACTATGTGGGAGTAGTTGGTACATGAGTTAGCTCTGGCTTCTATTTTATATAAAGAAAAGTTTGCTTTAAGAAAAGATTAATACTAACTGGCAAGCATGCTGGGCAAGGAAATATAGTAACCACGGGCACCAACCGTTGTATTTCTGGGGCAGAGAAATCAGGCCCGAGAGCCTCTGCAGTTTTAATAAAAAGTATTCTCTCATTGTATGATGAGGGCACACCTGGCCCCAAGCTCTTTTTACACACACCCTCCTCCCAACATTTGTATTTGTTTTCTGTAAGCACTCTGAGCTAGAGGAAGTGGATGCCTACTGACCTATATATACAAAATAGGTAAAGTATTTCAAAAGTATTTTGAAGAAAGATAAAAGAAAAAAGGAGCTCATGGGATGGCTCAATGGGTAAAGTCTCTTGACACAACAACTGAGGTCCTGAGTTTGTCCTCTCGGACACACACAGCAGGACAGCAGGCATCTGAAAGCTATCCTCTAACCTGCACGTGTATGCCATGGCACGTGCATACACACACGTGTCTACACACACCCACAAAATAAATAAGTGAAATCAGAAATTGTAAAGAAAATAAGTAATCAGGTACAATACAGGATGGACAAGAAAGTGTCCTGGCTTCCAATAAGTCGACTGATTCAAAGGCACTGAATCATCAAAAGCACTCCAGATTATTGAACACTTTTGTGCCAGGGTAAGATGGTGACTGCTAAGGAAACCACTGGCCTGAGGGTAGACCTAGATGGCCTGGAAAGGACAATTGCCATCATTACGGGTGTTTTAGAAAGAGACATTTCCTTCTACAAATGTGTAGAAATGTAATGAATAGGATGTACAGGGAAAGTCTCTTAGGTAAATAGTTCTAATCAAGTAGCATAAAAATAGTTCCATAAAAATTGAATATCCTCTCAAAGCAAGGAAAGCAAACAACTTCCTTGTGAACCTGACTTCTAAAGCAATTCCACTACACCACTTCCTGCAATTTTCCTCCCATCAATAACAGATTTGGGCTTGTTTGATCGACGTATTGCTCTGCCTTTCCAGTTCCTCTCACTTCACGGGACTCGTTCCTAAAGTTAATTTGGTGTTTGTTTTTTAAAGATTCACTAGAGACATGGGGAACCTATCATGCTATCTTAAAGCAACTTTTAAACAAAATCAATATTTTCCCTCCCCTATACACACACTCACTAGTGCTAGAATATAAGAGAATTCATGTTTCTTTCACTGTTTCTGACACAATCCAATGTTACATGGTTTTCAAACATGTTTGAACCAGAAAGGGAAGAAAACATGCTCCAGGTGTTACATCCATGTTACATCCACAATCCATGTTACATGGTTTTAATTGTTCAGTGAAAGAGGTTATTTTTTTTAAGTCTAAAGATATCTATGACAAATTATTGTAATTTTAATACTCTAAGTATTCTACTGATACATTACTCATAACAGCATAATCTTAGTGTCATTACTTAAGCTTGTTATGAAGTCTATGAATTAAAGCAACTTTCCAGAATGTCTTGAAACAGGATTATCTAATAAGCCATAGTTATGAGACACCAGCACTAAATATTATGAATTCTTTCCTATTGCTGGATATAAATCATAACTTCACATTTCTTTCCTCATTCCCAAACGGCAGAAGATAATCACGTATTATACCTGAACATGTATAATGGGGGTCTGTCTGGGGCTGTTGACATGTCGTGCCTCATGGGACACGATACCAAGGAAAGCTACATGATATTTCAGTTTGATTTCAGTGAGAGAAAAGTATTTGATTTTCTGTGATAAGCTGAAAAGATCCAACCGTGCAAATAGAAACAAAATCCACCCATCCATGCATTACAGACTTCTACTAAGTAAACTTCACAGAACTCATCTTAGCCAGTGATACCGATAATGATGTACTTGAGTCTGTTTTATATGGACCTTTCTTCTTTTGTTAGTGTGTTTTATTTAGGATACAAAGATTTGATTGTGACATTTTCATGTATGTGAATTGCTCTGCTCTGCGTTGTGTTGATTTGCCCCCCTGCCTTCCCCGTCCTGCTTGTCTTCTTTTTCCCCATGTGTTTTCATATTTTATAGACCCAGTTGCCCTTCCTTGTCCTTATCCCCCCTCTCTTTGGCTCACTTACTCCCTTCTCATAGTTCTTTCATATGCAGAGAGCTTCATATATAAATATATACATACATACATACATATAACTCTAGTTTTTATATACTAGAGAAAATGTCTTTTGTCTGTTTTATTTCTCTATGAATGATGTTCAGTTCCACCCATTTCCCTGCAAATGTCAAGATTTTATTCCTAGGTATAGAGGAATAAATATGCATGTATCCATCATAGATACTCCCACATTGTCTTTATCCATTCACTTGTTGCTGGGCACTAGACTGGTTCCATATCTTGGCTACTGTGTCTAGTAAATATCTCTGAGTAACTGTCTCTGTGTTGTGCTGACACAAAATCTTTCCTGTATATACCCGAACTATATATACAGTATATATAGCTCAATCATGAGGCTATTTCTATTTTTAAATATTTTGAGGAACCTCCATCCTGATTTCCATAGTAGCTTCCCAAGTTTACATTTCCCCAGGTAGTGTATACAGATTCCTTCCCCCCACCCCTCGCCCCCACCTCACCAGTAGTTGAACTGTTTAAGTATTGCAGCACTGTTCTGAAATCTTCTGCTGGTCTGTGTCTGCACACTTCATGTACAAAGGCTAGGGTTTGGACCAGAAAATGTTTGACCAACCGCCGGTCCTCATTTTCCTATTTGGTTGCAAATATCTCTGTACATTTGAGGAGTTCATTCTATCTCCCTAAAAATGCAACAGCTCAAATATTTCGTTATAACTTCTGAGACTACGAGATCCCTAAAATAGATCATATACCCGACCATTTAATAACTGAACAAAAGCAGCATACTCTTGTTGCTTCAGAACTCTAGACAGTTTCATGGTGTCATCTTCTGCCTCTTTTGATTATCACCGCTCTTGACAATAAAGTACCCTATGTGATCCTTTCTGAAGAAAAACAGCATCTCCAGTTTAGGATAAAACAGCAGATTGTGCCTACATTACGATGAACTGAGACACAAAACTGCTTATCTTTAAGTGCCTCAACAAGCATGCAACAGGAAGGTGAACGCTGCTCCTACCAAGAATCATTGTTGGAGAGCTGATCCTAAGAAACCACTATGAAAATGTAAATAGAGGTAATCTATATTCCTTTAAACCCAGCAAGGTTTCAATATGTTGGAAGCCAAGATACATCCAACCACTTAAGTGAGCTGGACAACTCTCTGGCTTACTTCAGAAGATGTAAACTGTTTATCAAATTTAAAACGAAGGGACGACTATGTGAACCCCAGAGGGGGGAAAAAGGTTCAGGAAACCAGTACCCTAGAATCACGTGAACACACTTAGAGGCAGCCCAACACACACAGAAGTCACTTAAAGGCAGCTCTTAGCACCCGGGACAGGCTGTCCACTCAGCTAGGCCCAGGAGACTGTTGTGACGCCTGGATAGCCTGGATATTGCCTTCCAACGTGTTACAGTCATTATAACAAGAGAAAGGCTGCTAATGAGCAGTCCCTCTCTCGCACCCTGCATGCAGGCACACTTTGCTGCGGCCCCAGCAGCCTCTGGAAGTTTGCAGTTTGCATTCTCTAGGGATTTGAGCTGCTTTCCCACCCTGGAGGAGGAAAGCCCAGATGAGGCCACAAGCTGGAGGCTGTAGGTCCCAGCGTCCCTGGTCCCTGCGTTGCTACTGGTTGAGGGAGGCCACACAGCTTCTCAGGACTGACAGCTCGTGGGAGACAGTCGCCCACACCTTGCACTTCCCCACTGAGTAGCCCCAGAGCCCAGCCTGAGCTGCTCCGGTGGACCACGATCACGCCCTGGGAGCCCCTTCCTCGTTTCTCCCCAGCGTGGGAACCGTGATTTTGCTTCCCAGGGCTGGGCAGGACCCCGGGAGGGCGTGGGAAAAGATTCGGCCAAGGCTCAGCACAGGGCCGCCTGCCCTGTGAGCACTGGGCCCGGGAGGGCACCGCGATCACTTACTCAGTGGCTTCCAGACCTGGGGACCGAGGTTCGTGACCTCCCGCAGCTGCAGAGCACACCCGCACAGCACAACCGCACTGGATCATAGATGGAGGGCGGCGGCGCTGGCGGTGGACAGAGAGGTGACGCTGGAGTCACACCTGTCGGTTCACCGTGGGCACTCACCGCCACGCCGAACACAGCAAATGCCTTCTGTCCACCTACCCTAAGGGCGCGGCGGGACGCACGGAACACCCCCAGCGCCCGTTGCCCACGTTACTCGAAACAGTTACTTCTAGCTTTTGTTTCTCCCTGTCATGACCCAAAGGATTCTCCTGTTTCCCTTCCCTGTGTCCCTACAGCACAGGACTTCTTTCCACGTCTCGTCTCGGTAGCATGCCCCTTCCCCTTCTCCAGCCCAAAACACTAGAAAAGCGAGTCACGGCGCAAACTCACCATCGTGCGGTCATGCGAGGTCAGGGCCACCGGGGCACCGGGCTGCAGGTGTCCTAGCTCGGCTGAGTCCCCAGGCTGTGCACTGCTGTGCTCTGTCTTGGGGTCTGGCTGGCAGACACTGGAGGAAGACTGCCTGGAAGGCTGCGGGTGTGAGAAACGCGCTGCTGCTCCGGAGTCCCTCCCACTCCTCCCAGGCTCAGCTGGAGAACTGAGTCCTGCTCCCCGCCCAATCGCCAGCCTCCAAACCACTAAAGCCAGACACACACATCAGGGTAGGCTACAAGGAAGAGAAAACAAAGGAGAGACTCTAGGAAAAGTTGGCACATTAAAAACAAAACGAAAACATCTTCTCTACTGCATGCTGGTACAGAACCACTGTAGTTTCCCTAATTCCAAACTCCCAACTCTTTTGTGGGAAAGTTTCTCTCTCTTTGGTTGACTTTGGTGGCCCGGTTTTTGGGTTTCAGGCCGATCTACTCCTTGCGAAGATAATTTTGTGGTCACAGAAATGTAATTTTTTTTTTTTTTTTGACTAAGGTCTTGCCTCTATTTGGTTCACTACACGGTTCTAATTTCTATTAATACACATCTGTGTGCAAAGCTGTTCTTGTATTTTTTTAAAAATCATTCGCATGCGCACATGCACACACACACACACCACACACACTATCCAATTACTCCTGGTGTCTTCTCAATCCTTCAGCTACAAAAAGTCTGAGACAAATAGTTCCTGAGTGTCTCTTGACATTTCTGCTGCCTGACTCACCATCTACTTTGGTCCCACTGAGGCTCTCCGTTTTGCCTATTACATAGTAAACATCAGTAAGAATCGGCATAAAGAAAGGATGGAAGTGGGAAGAAACAGAATTAGACAGAAATGCCAGCACAGCTACAGGAACCAGGGAAATTTTAGCCTTAAGATCCAGCTAACCCCGGATGGAGAGATAGTTAAGAGCACTGGCTGCTCTTCAAGAGGACCTAAGTTCAATCCCAACACCCACATGACAGCTCACTACTGTATGTAACTCAATTTCCAGGGGATCTGGCATCCTTACATAGACAGATATGCAGGCAAAACACCAATGTATGTAAAAATAAAGATATATATATATATTATAAAATATATATATTTTATAAAAAGATCCAGCTAACCCACATAGCTCCTTTGCTGGTTGACAGTTCAGGCTTTATTGTTCTCTTGTCATGTCATAAACTTCTCTTACTCCCAAATTAACCCTCTTAGATCAGTAGAAAAATCTATCCTCAGACTACTTTGAGCTTAAGACCGAGAAGGTTACAAAAATAGATCTCATAATAAAGAGGATCCGGCCCTATTAGTTTTAAAGTAATCAAATTATGTGATCGTTCAGAGGAAGGGGAGCATTGCTGTGGTGGATAAAATAGTTCTGAAAGGATGGTGTCAGTGCTGGCTCCTGAAGAGTCCCTCATGTTTGGAAAAGGATGATGTTGGGGAAGGGCCAGCTGGGTACTAGCAGAGGACCCTGAACGAAGGCCCATGAGCAGGTGGGAAGGTAGGGCTACGGTGGCCAGGGAATAGGACAGACACCACCGGGTAGAAGTTAAACGTGAGTAAAGAAAAGTGGAGGCAAGTGCAGAGGGCACAGGACAGTGTCTCCCCTGTGCTGTGAGGGTCATGTGAAGACTCTTGAGGCCACCTTACACTGACATCACTCTTTGCCACGCCCTCTCCTTTCAGACACACTGCCTGCCTGCTGAGCTGAGCCCATAAGGGACATTTGAATTCCTGCACCTTCAGGTCTGTTCTGACACATGGGTGGCAAGCACTAAAACCCACTTCTCTTCGTTCTGTGGAGAATAGGGAAGTCACAACCATTTAACAGAAATGCTAGCAGGGTCTCAGTGCAAAGCAAGCCCTCTGTAACCTCTTGGGCCCTTGCAGAAAGTGTAAATAATGTAAATAGACCCATTACACGCAAAAAGTACATAAAGACATATCTGAAGGTGAAAGGTTAAGATCCAGTGTGAAGCTTCAGTTTCAACTGTCTATTCTCACCATAGAACAGTTTGTTATGAGGACTCTTGGTTTGGTTAATTTTGCTGCATTTTTTTTTCAAATTCTTTATAGTGAAGTTTTAATGAAAAAGCATGAAGATTTAAAAGAAGAAAGGTTTATAGAGCCCAGCAGTGAATCTATCTGGTCCTGGGCTTTCTTGTAAGAGGAAACTTCATTAGTTTCAATTTCAATGTCTGTATGGGCCTATTATAATTATTTATATCTTCTGGCTTTGATTTTGATAGATCATAAGCATTTAAAAAATTTGCAATTTCTTCTAGGCTTTTTGGAGTTTAAGTTTTCAAAATATCCCCTCATGAGTTTCTGCACTTCGCTGGATTCTCTTATAAGAACCCCCTTTTCATCTTTAATTTTGATGCTGTGTGTCTTCTTCCTCTTTCTTGACAGGCTGGCTAACGTTTGCCAAACATGTGAACTTTTACAAAGAACCAACTCTTGTCTGGTTGATTTCTGGTGTTGTTGTTTTAGTCTCTGTTTCATTAATTTCTTCCCTAATCTGTTATTTTTTGTCATCTTCTGGGTTGGGGTTGCTTTCTTGTTGCCTTTGAAGAGCCTTGAGCTGTATCATTAGGTTGTTTATTTTAAATTTCTAATTCTCTCTCTCTCTCTCTCTCTCTCTCTCTCTCTCTCTCTCTCTCTCTCTCTCTCTCTCCTCCCTCCCCCCCCCACCTCCCCCCGCCCTCGAGCACTTATAGCTATTAAGGTTCCACTCAGTACTGCATTGGCTGTGTCCCAGAGATTCAGTTAGGTTATATTTTCATTTTCATTTGGCTCTGGGATTTTTAAATTTCCTCTCTAATTTCTTGTGATCCACTATTTATTTGAAAATGCACTGTTAAATCTCCCAGGATTTCTATGGTTTCTCTAGTTTCTCTTGTTGAACCACAAAAGACCATGGGAGTGATTTTATTGTAAAAATAAAAATAAAATGAAAGGGAAACAAAGGATGCAAATGAAATTCTACCACAATATCTGTATGGACCTAGTGTAATTATAAGGATCTTTATAAAAGACAGGCAACAGGAAGGTCAGTGTCAGAGTCAGGCTATTGGAATGAAACCGTGGGAGAAAGGCTTTACGCGCAGTTTCCAGCCCTGAGGATGGAAGGGACTCAGAATGCTTGCTGCCCCTATAGAGGAATAAGGGGAGATTATTTTACCTTAGATTGCCCAGAAAGGAAAGCAGCCCCTTTGTCACCCTGGTCTCAGTCTAGTCAAATCCAGTTCACATTTTTGTAAGTTAGCAACCCCGGGCCTCTTAAAGCACGATTAGGAGTTCTTCGTTATGGCAACAAACAGGAAATTCACAGAGCATTTTGATAGTGTGGGCAGTGAACAGTAACTGAACAAATACCTAAAACTGTGTCTTCTGAGCTGTGCAAGAGCACAGGCTGGATGCACTTGGGAAAGTCAGCTTTTGGAAAGCCTTGATTTTGTTACTCACCGTTTCAACAGAAATACAAATGTGAATATTGGTAGAGATCTCAGGTAAGAATCATGGTGGAATAAAAACCCGCCATGTTTGAGAACATACATAAACCATCAGGAACAGACTGTGGATACAAACATGAGCGTGAACTATGGATGGAGATGGAAGTGAGTGAAGTGTTATGGGAAAAGTAAGGGAGCAACACCCTTTCTACATAGTGGTAAAAAGCTCAGTCGAGCCGGGCGTTGGTGGCGCATGCCTTTAATCCCAGCACTCGGGAGGCAGAGCCAGGCAGAT
Source organism: Peromyscus maniculatus bairdii (assembly GCF_049852395.1). Classification (NCBI taxonomy): domain Eukaryota; kingdom Metazoa; phylum Chordata; class Mammalia; order Rodentia; family Cricetidae; genus Peromyscus; species Peromyscus maniculatus. The sequence goes on from NC_134857.1 coordinate 62,516,920, forward strand.
CTCTGTGAGTTCGAGGCCAGCCTGGGCTACCAAGTGAGCTCCAGGAAAGGCGCAAAGCTACACAGAGAAACCCTGTCTCGAAAAACCAAAAAAAAAAAAAAAAGCTCAGTCGAGGTGAACAGCATAGGAGTGTGGGAATAGATGTTGCCTGTTTAGCAGCAGTTTTGAAGGCACAGCCTGACTTCTTCATTCTGAGTGTTGAAGTGTATGATAAAGAGGTGGCCTGAAGCAAGGACTGTGCTACATGGAATTAGATAATTTAAAAAATCCATAGTCTACTGATGTTCTCTGTCTCTGTCTCTCTGTCTCTGTCTCTCTGTCTCCCTCCCTCCCTCCCTCCCTCCCTCCCCCCTCCCTCCCTCCCTCCCTCCCTCCCTCCCTCCCTCCCTCCCTCCCTCCCTCCCTCCCTCTCTCTCTCTCTCTCTCTCTCTCTCTCTCTCTCTCTCTCTCTTTCTCTCTCTGTGTGTGTGTGTGTGTACATGCCCACAGAGGCCAGATGAGCATATCAGGTACCCTGTTCTGTTGCTGTGTACTTTATTCTCCTGAAATAAGGTCTGTCACAGAAACTGATGCTAAGTTAGTAACAGAGAACTGCAGTGAAAGCCCTGTTTATGCTTTTATATGTGAGTTCTCAGGATTTGAACTCAGTTCATCATAATTGCAATATTCTTAACTTTCAGCTGTCTCTCAAGCCCAGTAAGCACTTTTATCCACTGAGGCATTTTACAAGTCCCTATATTCACATTTTAAAAGAAGCATTATGCCGGGCGTGGTGGCGCACGCCTTTAATCCCAGCACTCGGGAGGCAGAGGCAGGCGGATCTTTGTGAGTTCGAGGCCAGCCTGGGCTACCAAGTGAGCTCCAGGAAAGGCGCAAAGCTACACAGAGAAACCCTGTCTCGAAAAAACCAAAAAAAAAAAAAAAAAGAAGCATTATATCATTTATCCTGATAAACATAAAGTCTTTTTGACTTTTGTAACTCTGAGGTGTCATATCAATTCTGAAATCTGGAAATGAACTAAATATATTAACATGAAAATTCTGTGTATGTTGAATTTATCTTAAAATCATAGTTATATTGGATGTTTTACCAATATTTGAGCCCTGATAGATTACCTAGATACAGACACTAGTTTTCCACAGTGTGTATGGGTTTGAGAAGAAGTATGTTGTAGACCCTCATAGGTTTAATGCTGCTTAAAGCACTCTCCATGAGTACAACTTAAAGTGCATTGACTTTGGTAATTGAAACTCAAATATAGGCTATACACTAATTTACTGAGGAGTAATGTGAGTGTGTTCATGACTACTATAAAATCCACATTTGTGAAATATGTTTCAAGGTACTTTCAATATTTTCACATAAGATAGTCCTCACAAATAAAAGTTGCTAAGAATTCAGCAAAAAAAGGCTATGAATCAAAAAGAATCTATAAGAGGATAGCTTTAATTAGGGTCTTATTTTTAGTAGGCTCTCCATATACTGCTTCTTTAATGATGCTTTTTTACCCTCTAGCATGGTCCCTCTTACACAAGATTTACATTTTCATAGGGACTCTAGGCTCCCCAAAACAACTGAACATTTGAAGATAGATTTTGTTTTATGTGTGTTTGGATCTATCTATCTATCTATCTATCTATCTATCTATCTATCTATCTATCTATCTATCATCTATCTATCTATCCATCATCTATCTATCTATCTATCTATCTATCTATCTATCTATCTATCTATCTATCTATCTACCATCTATCTATCTCCCCACACTCATACTTTAGTTTTTTCTACTCCAGTTTTATTTTATGTATTTATTCTTAATTCTATTTATTTATTACATTTTTGTGAGTGTTTTACCTGCACATTCATATGTGTATCACATGCATGCTTAGTGCCCTCGGAGGTCAGAAGATGGCATTGAATCTCCTAGAACTGGAGTTACAGATAGCTGTGAACCATCATGTGATTTTTGGGAATAGAATCCAGTCCTCTGCAATAGGATCTTAACCACTGATCCATCTCTCTAGCCCTTTTTTTATTTTATGGTACTGAGGATAAATCTCATGGTCTCATATACACAAGGCAAGTGCTTACCATTAAATTCTACACTTTGCTCTTGACTTTCCTATTTTCTCAAAAAGAAATTAATGCCAGCTCCTAACAAAGAGATTAGCAAAATAATGAGCAAATGGTGCTTTGCTGTGATTCCAACAATTTAATTGTCAAAAGAATCATACCTGCTGATATTATAGGATGTTAATTACATGCAGGTACTAATGAAGTCAAGTGCTATTTATGCACATTGTAAATAGATTGATATGAAATATTTATACATGTTTAATTTATCTAAAAATAACAATTATATTATGATGTTACCTTTGGAAAAAATGGAGGTATATGGATATTAAGTATCTTTTCACCAAGCACACAGCTAGCAAGTAAGAAAATCAGGGCTCAAATTCAAGTACTCTGAGAAGAGTGATCACGCAGGTTGTCATTTTGAAGAGTTCTTATAAAGTATCAGAATAAAAGTCCCCAGTCAGATCTGAAAAATCATCTTTACAAGGTTGTAGGCATCAGGGACCTGCATCTTGACAATGGTCTGTAGATAATTTTGATGACTGACTTGCAAGATAGAAAAACCATTGTACCACGAAGGTTCTTGGGCAGAGGCACATTGAAGATCACTTTCTGTCACGGGCCAGTCACAGTGATAGTATTCCCCACTGTTTGATTCCACTATTTCTTTGCTTGCTATTAGTTTGAGCTACCAAATGATAAGTGCAGAGCACGAAACAGAACTTGATAGGCTAATAATGGTTTACAGAACAAGATATATTGTGGATCCTCTAAAAGGTCCTGGGGTCAGGCCTGGTCTCCAGTATGATACTGTTGAGAAGTGGTAGAATCATCAACAAGAGGGGCCTAAGGGGAAGTATTCATTTAGGTCACTGTGTGGGTGCCCTCCAAGAGGATAGTGGGAAACCCAGCCCTTTCACTTCCCTCTTGCTTCCTGGCCATAAGGTGAAGAGTTTTGTTCTGTCACATGTTCCTACTATTATGACCACCCTCATCCAAAACAACATGACCAACAAATCTTGGAATGACACCTTCAATCTGTGAGCCAAATGGAGTGTTTACTTTAATGCAATGAAGGAGGAAGGGAGAGAAGGAGGGAAGGAGAAAAGTAGTTTCTGAAGCAACTAGACAAATCATTGTAAATGTATGCAACAGACTACTTGTAGAAAAAGTATTAAGGTACAGAAGCTCAGGATACTTTAGCCCAGTTTTCAAATTTCATAAAAGTTGTCATTCCCACTTCCTTTCTGGGAAAGACTTATTTTAAAAATCGTTGATTAAATAAATGTCTGTTTAGATAGCTGAACATTCTTTGCATCCTCTATTTCTAGACATCAGATACATAATCATCCCCAAACATCCTGAGACTGAATCTCCGATGAATCTTCTTAGTGGTAGAGCTGGCTGCTATTTGAAGAGTTTCTTGAATAGCTAGATTGAAATCTAATTTAAAGCCACAGCTTTAAGCAGAGGCTAGAGCTCAGGAGCAGATCACTTATCTAGCAAATGTAAGAAAGGTCTTGGGATTTAGCACTTTAGAAAGCACTTTACAAAGGAAAACAAAAGACTAATAAAGATTTACAGGTATAACAGAATATCACTTCTTAGAAAGATACATTTCCTAAGGGATACATTTGGTATTTACATATGGATGTCTCTGAGCACTGATTATTCTCTTTGGGGGATTAAATTCAAGGCATTGCCCTTTCTAGGCAAATGCTTTATTACTGAGTTATATGCCCATTCTTTAAAGATTTATTTTTATTTATGTGTTTGTGCTGGATGTGAGTGTCTCTGTAAATGTCACACACATGTGAGTGCCTATGGAGGACAGAAGTGGGTGTTGGATCTTTTGGAGCTGTAGTTACAGGAGGCTGAGAGCTAACTGAGGTAGACCCTTTGTTGGAGACTTTTAACCGCTGAAGCATCCTATAGCCCCTCCTTACTCTTAAAGGAAATATCCCAAAGTCACAAAGGCCCCTTCCTTCCAGCAAAGAAAGACTATTTTGTAAGTGTTCAAAGGGTGATAGGAACAGTTAAAGCATATGTTAGTCAGTTAAATGTCCTCTCATTTTAATAAGGTAACAAGGGAAGCTTTTCCTCTCTCTTGTATTATACTTTTATAGTGATAATATATGATCTGAGAAAAATAATGTAGCTGTTATAAGCACTCTGTAGGAGTAAGGGATGGTGATTTCCATTATTCCTATGAAGTGCTCACTAACCTACAATATTTTTATTAATGAGATCATTGGAATCTTTCGGAAACATAGAATGAGTAGGTGTTGCTTCTGCTTTGAGTCACACTTTCCTTTAGAAATCAGGGTGTTTGATCTTCACCTATGTTTCAGGGGTGTTGCTTCCTATGAGTCTCAGACTGAATAAGGATCCAAGATGAGTCAGGAACTTTCAGCAACAGTCTCATCATTAGGACCAAAACGCATATCATGCACCATGTTTTTTTTAAAAAAGAAAGTAATTCAAGCATCACAGTAAAGAGAACTCTATTTTGACATTAAAAATAGGCAAATTGTACAATGGCAGACTTGTTTGAATCTCATTTTATGAAAATGACAGTTATGACTGCTGTGCTCCTATTTATGAAATGCTTAGTTTAAACAGCAGACAATATTACCTAAGGGAAATAGCATCTCACCAAATCTCTTCCCTAGTATTTCTTAGAAAGGTCTATTTTACTGTGACTTTTAAGCTGAAGATTCTTTGCTTTGCTACGTGGCAGAAGATAATAAAATAAAACTCTTCCCCAAACCAAATACTCAGAAAGTCAGATGAAGATGAAATGTGTTTTAGAGGTTTAACCTGGCTATATGTCTAGAAGCCAGAAGAGACTAGACTCCATGAAAAGGGAGGGTACCACTGGAGAGCCAGAGGTCCAGCTGACAAGGTCCCTTGAGTCACTGCCTGGGCCTGGTTGGCTAAGGCCTGAAGAGTGACCAGAAGAGACAGGGGATACAATTAGCCACTCCCAGGTAACCGCAGTGCACCAGAAGAAGCCACATGGAGTGGAGAGATGGGGGAGTATTTTCACACAAAATGCCTTATCTTTGTGGCTTAGGAAGAACAGGAGAGAAACAGCTCTTTCTTTAGAGTTTCAGACCTCAAGCCTGTACTTGCACAGTGCTGGATTAACACCAATTCTGTAGCTTGGAAATGTCAGGCAGAACCTTTATTTTTAAGGTGAGGATGTATTGGGAAAGCTCCAGGAGTTCTGCAGAGGCACACACAAATCTTTACTGAAGGAATCTACTTTAAAGATAAGCCTCAAATAATCTTTATAGCTGGAGTCTCAAGAAAATGAGCTTCAATAAGAAAGTGTCCTAGTTCCATCGGTATTTCTGTGATAACGTTCCCTGACAAAATGCAATTTAAGGGACAACAGAATTTACAATTATTATTACAATTACAATTCCAAGGTAAGGGGCTGGAGAGATGCCTTAGCAGATATGAACTCTTGCTGATCTCCCAGAGGACCTGAGTTCAATTCCCATGACCATCAGTGGGTGTCTCACAACCTGTAACTCCTGCTCCAGTGAATTCAACACAAACCCACACATATGTATCAGACATATAGATGCATAAATAAAAACAAAATAAAAAATTTAGAGTACAGCATATCTTTGTGGTCAAGTCAAGTCAGGGAGAGCTAATCACAACACATCTACAGTTAGGAGCAGAAAGAAATGAATACACACTCTTAATCATCTCTCTTTCTTTCAGTAGGCCCTATGAACTAAAAGTCTCACTATTCCCAGGTAGCACTACAAGCCAGAGACCCAGCTTTAACATTTGTAGAACTTTGGGGACATCAAAGAGCCAAACAAGATCACTATTCAAAATAGAATAAAAAAATCATTTTGATATATTAAAAATAAGTATATTAGTTATATAGGAAAAAATAATAAAATATGAAAATTAACCAGTTTGAAACCAGAATCAAAGAGAATTTCCAAGAAAGAAAAGTACAATAATTGAAAAAAAAACCGTATGAGTTGAATTGCCAAATAGAGAAAATTGAAGATAGCATCCATTTATAACTCAGACATAGATCTAAAGAAATAGTCCAGACTAAAACAAAGAGCAAGATAAAAATAGAAAGAATGGGGTAAAATATAAAAGAGCACTGCAAGGAGAGAATAGAGATTAAGAGAAAGGCAATACACTCTGTGACACAACACTTGGGATTTTTCAGAATGTAGGTCAATAATGTATCTTCTGGTTAGCCCAACAATTCCTAATAATGTTTTTTTTTTTTAAGGTTTTATTAAGACAGGCTTTCATGTAGTCCAGGCTGTCCTCAAAAATCAACTTACTAGGTCATCAAAGATGACCTTGAATTCCTGATCCTGTTTCTGCCTCCTAAGCCCTGGGATCATATGAAACCAATGCCCGGGAAATAACAAAGGTTTTAAAGGTCCACTCATAAATTTTTTGTTAAAATGACTAAACCAGAGATAATGAAAAGTTAGAATCACTAAAAAGCAGGCATATCATGCCCAACAGTACATCAGTAACCAACTGCTAACTCCGATGACTTCTTAAAAGGTGCAAGGAGAGGCAACAGAAAACAGACCATGCTATAAAACGTCCCAGAAAATAACTGCCAGAATAGAATTTTCTACACAGCCAACTGGCCTTCAAGAATTGGAGGTCAGATGTCAGGAGAGGGTGCACTTAGATATCATGGAATCAAAACACCTTCAATACTTATAACAGTAATAAAGAAAAGCCATGAAGATGAGAAGGAGGAAGGGGCACATGGAAGGAGCTGGAGGGGGCAGAGTGTGGGGCCGAAGGGATACAGTACTCATGTATAACATTCTCAAAAATATTATTAAATTAAATTACAAAAAATAAAACACAACCACAATAATTGTTTAAGGCTTTATAGAACCTGCACTACAGAAAGAGAATTTCTGTTTCTAAAAAAAAAAAAAATCATAGTACAGGAGGACAGTGAGCAAAGGGAATAGCCAATAGGACGTCTAAGCTTTTGTTTAGTTTAAAGTAGTTTTATGATCATACAAAGAATTGTGTTCCAGTATGACATTTTTTCAAGTAAATTTGATTTGCTGTTTCTTTTCTTCACTTCTTCACCCTCACCTTTGTACTCTCCTATCTCCAGCATCCTCTTTCCTGATTTCATGCCACATATAACCTCTAGCCCACCACCACATCTCCTTTCTCAACACCTCTTATAATTTTATAACCTTTACTCAATGGCATTTACTCACTTTTTACACATACACTGTGGTGGTTCGAATATGTATGGGCCCCATTCATATATCTGAATGCTTGGTCTCCAGTTGGTGGAACTTTTGGGGAAGGATTGGGAGGTGTGGTTGTTAGAGGAAGTGTGAGAGGAAGTGTTAGAGGAAGTGAGGTATCTAAAGCCAACACTTTTCCCAGTCTCCCTCTTCCTCTCCCTAACCACCTCACCCTTTCTACCTCTTGGTTGTTGTCTTAACATGTAATATCTCAACCATTGCCCCAAAGCCATGCCTGCCTGCCTGCTGCCATACTCTCCACCATGGAATCACCCTCTGAACCTCTAAGTCCAATAACTCTAACTCTTTCTTCTGTAAGTTTACTTGGTCATAGTATCTCTTCATGCAATATAAAAGTAGCTAAGACACAAATATTAAAAGTTAGGATTTGCATATATGAGAAAATACTGTGTTTTTTTTTTCTTTATGGATCTGGGTGACCTCACTTAAAGTAATGCTTTCCAGATCCATCTGCTTTATTGCAAATTTCATAAGTTCATTTCCCTTTATAGCCAAATGAAGTTCCATTGTGTTATAGCACATTTTCAATTTTCTGAGTAAACAGGAACTTTCTTATAGGCAAGGGAAAAACTGATGAGCTGTGTCAATTTTTAATTTTAGAACTTCTGTTTAATAAAGACAATTCAAGACAAGCTAAAAACCAAATTAAATATGACATACAACACACAATTACAAACAGATGAAAAGTTTGTCATGGTTTTCCCTGCATGCCTTTTAATTCCCTTTGATCCATTTTCAAGAACTTTGATTTCAGAAAATAAGTTATTTTGTAGGAACTAATATCATTGGCTAGATGTCTTGGTAAGTTTTGTCAAAGGGTGTAATTACATCAGTTTCATGTAAAGGATAAATTACATGCTTCTTTTGTTTATTAAATACTTATGTGAGGCAGTTTTTATTAAACATGAATGCTGAATTCTGTTTCTTTTATGAGTAATGTTGACTACTTACTGAGTTTTTGTTATCATTATTATCACAATTCTATATAATTTAAGTTTTTGTAACTGCCCTGGCATTAAAGGAGAGGCCCTTATGTCTCTGCCTTCAGCTATTGGATCATTGAAATCATGGACAGAAAATAATTAGAATTTTCTCAGAAATGCCATGGTGGGAAAGGGACCTGATGAAGGTGGCAACCAGAAAAACACTTTTATTTTAGGAAGAGATGCCAGAGAGTTCTGAGAACTTAGGAGATTATCTTGAAGGAGAGGCTGGAGCTGTGCACATGATGGGTTGATGATGAACCACACCTGGACAAGGACTGCTTAGTTATGAATTACTTCTTGTCCTCTCTCTAACAAAACCTTATTTCAGTACTGTTAGTATCACCAAAAATAAACAGAGCTTCCTCTTCCTGGTGTGGCCAATTGACTAATCTCCTTTCTCTGCTTTCACTATTTCTTATCCTTTTAGTGGTATTGAAGATGGTGGCTGAGCCTAGCTTGTTAATAAAGTGCTACCAGAGACCAGGCTTTTACCCTAAAATCTCTGGTCCACTTTATGTTTATGTTCTTTGCTTTTGGTTGACATTTAACAGTGTTTCTCATTTATTTGGAATTTGTTTGTATGTTGAGACTATATTAACATTTTGATCTTCATTATCAAATTCATCTTAAGATAACATGGAGTGTATGTCACAAGGAAATTTACAGAGAAACAATGGGAGAAAATAACACTGATCTCCAGGCTAATCATTCTGCTTTTCACTCCAAACACCATCTGTAGTATGCTGACTACAAGAGAACAATGAACAGACATGTCCATCCTTCTTTCCATACTTGTAAGCTCTCAGCCCTCTTTCTTATTAAATCCATTCACTGAACCAAGAAGACAAGAAAAACCTTGCCCACGATCAGTTAGTTAATTTTTTCTAATGCTTTTATTGAATGATGATTATATCTAAGCACTGTTACAGAAGCTTTGGAACAATGCAAATAAGGACCACTGCTGCAATGATTCTCCCAATATGGTATGATAGACAGTATAAAATTTTCATGAAGTATGTGCAATGTCAGTAACATGTATGGAGAAAAAATAAAACTGAGAGAGAGGGTTGGTGGAAGAATAGTAAATAAGGAAGGGGTATGGGAGAAAACAGCAGCTTTTCAACCAGCTTCAGCTGTTTAGTGCATTGTTTCTTTAAATCTCTAAGTTTCATAACTTTTGCGACAATCACTCATGAGACTTCTTTTCATCAGGAAAACAGAAACCACCTTGTGTGATTTGGACAGGAAAGGTACTAACACGAAGACCTGAGGGTGGAATTCAGGAAAGAGAAGAAAACATTATTGGTGATATGAGCTTCCTGCAGCGGGAGTGATGATAAAAATCTCAAGACTCTTTGTCCCTGCAGGCTACAGCTCTGGCCAGAAGACAGTTATCTCCCCTTTGTTCTGCTGTCTAAGTCTCCCATGAAATCAGAATCCACATCCAACCTGTGGTTGGCAAGGGATTCTGGGAACATTCATTTCACTCTGCATTGTCAGTGTGGAGCTGAATTGATGGCAGAATCACAGACAGCTGCAAAGCTGGTGAGCAAATTTATTGTCATAAACACTGCAAATGCTTGTTTTTATCCAACTATTCCATACAGCGTGTTTGTTACAGGGTATTGACTTGTTCATTTAAATTCATTTAAGTTATGAATAAATTGACCATGCTTGAACTAATTAAGACATTTAGACCATAAAGAGATGGCCTTGTTCAGCAAACAGCCTAGAAGGTGGAGTAGAGGCTGTGGAGAAAGCTCTGTTTAGTGCTTTTTATGAGTTGCTAAGTAGATCAAGAATAAGAATCAAGAGTTGTCTGAACACTAATTTATTCAATCATATTTCATATCCATTTATTAACTTTATACATTCAAACATTTATCCTATTTGCAATGAGATAAACTTATGCCATCAATGGTATGCTCCAATCATTTAACATTAACATTATGTTTTACTTTGATTTATTTGAGAAAAAAAGAGACATAGTCTAGTCATTGTTTCACAAAACCTCAGTCTAGAAAAGAAAGAGAAATTGGAAAATAATTATAATACAGTGATAAAAAATGATGAAAATGAGATGATCACTAGGTTTTTTGAGGACCCACGAAGGGGCAAGAATCATTTTGATGAATTTAGATCTTTGAACTGTGAATTCAAGACTGCCTAGAAATAAATTCTTATCATATAGGAGGAAATTAAGAATTTGAAAGCTGAATTGGTTAAGAGTGTTTTGAAGTTGTACAGTGCTCAGTAAAGTGCCAGATTCAGAATAGAGGTTGCTAACACAAACTTGAGCTGAGTATATGGACAGGCAAGTCATGCTTTGGTGTCATAACAATAGATTGTATTTGCTGAATTTTATAAGACTTATGTTTCCAAATTTCAGAAAGCCAGATGTTGTATGCTAAACTTGGGTTCCTTTTCAAATCTCAAGTTATATCTTAAGAGAAAAAGATATAATTCTTATTGTGACAATACTTTGGCAAATAATATGGACAATGCAAAAATTAGAAATAAAAACTAAAAGATATGTTAAAAGCTAGGCAGAGATGGATGACCAGAGGAGCAAGAAGGAAGCTTAAATAAAAACACAGCTATATTTAAGTTTTAACTGCCATTTAGTATTTACTAATGCCACGACTGCTACTTGAAATCACTAAATGTTTTATGTCTGCTTTCCTCAGATACTTGTGAGATCTTTAGAGGTGAAGAAATGACTGAGATTCTCAAACTTTTATTCCTTATAATGAATAATTTTAGTCTTCAGGCCACAGAAAATGGTTAGTTTCCAACGCTCTAAAGGAGCTACCTAGTGGCTTAGTCTATTTCATTCACAGTACAGCAATGAGGACATTTTTCTGTTATTGTATACATTCTCTCTCCTTTAAAATAAACTTTAATTAACTATAGGAGCAAAATGCTAGGTTGAAGTAAACAACTCCTTTGTAATTTTAAAGAACAATCTCTACGAGAGAGCAAGACACAGCAACCTCAGCAAAGTCTGTTGTGTCTTACTGTTCTCCTCCTCCATGTAAAGGGAGTGTGGTGGTTTGAATGAGAATGGTCCCCATGGGTTAAGAATTTTGAATATGAGTATCTAGTTGGTGGAACTGTTTGGAAAGGATTTGGAGGTGTGGCCTTCCTGGAGGAGGAGTGCATCTGATGGCTGGCTTTGAGGTTTCGAAAGCCAGCCATCCTCTTCTGGCCCTGATGAGAACTACACACAAAAAATGCACAAACAAATGCAGCCAAAATGCCCACATACACAGAAGATTAAGGAAGAAAGAAGACTATCCACCAACTTTATGACAAGTAGCTTTGACTGTTAACTGACTGCTCTCATCTTAGTGAACTAAACCAGTAGAAAAGACTGTTCATCATCCTTTAAAATTATTAAAACATTTAACAGTAATTATTTTATTAAATGGACATTGAAACAGAGTATAGGACCTGATATTCCCATAGCTCTTGGGAACTGTTGGGAAATGGTTAAAGACTGATGAAATAAAAATCACAATATAATTGAATCTTTTCAAATACAGGTCTAAAACTTAATACATGTTGTTTAATACTTTCCTTTTAGAAGGATAAAGAAAAGTTGAAACAACAATTATTATGACAACTATAGCCTATTCAAGAAGCAAGTTTAAAATTCACTTTTATTTTATAAACATAATCCATCAGTAAAGGACCAGGAACAGCTATTAACTGGAATTATGAGAGGACTAATTAAAGTGAAATTTATAATTCAGTATTGGTTTTATCATCCTTTCAACATAACTTTTATTTTTAGGTCTTTAATTAACACTGGTTTTATCTCATTACAAAGTGGAATGAGGAGTTACTTAAATTTTCTGGTAAATTGAGTCATCATACAAACACTTGAAATCTATCTAACAGAAAAACTGTTTCTATTAATTTCAGAAATGGTCACAACTCAGCCTTCTGAGTTTCCACTAACTTCCCAAATATTAAATGTCATAAAAATATTAATCATTACATCATCTCCAGTCCTGTAAAATCATCCTGTCATTCTGTGCTTTATATAGAAAACAAATAGTCTGTGATTATACAACTCTGAATGATCCTACTCTTCAGGAGATTTGCTATCATTTCTTTTTCTATTAACTTAGTTCACCTTTTTATTGAGATCACTGTTTCCCTAGTGATTCTAATCTTATACAGCTTCATAATTAAAGCAATACTAAACATCATCAAATAAAAAGGGACATCATGATTTGGATTTTTTGTACCATACTTTAGGCTGAGGAATGCCATATAACTGGCAAAACATTATTTCTGAGTGTGTTTGTACTTCCAGAAAATGTTAACACATGAATTGACAGACACAGAGAAGATAGTTTTCTCCCCATATTGTATAAAATTCTATTAGTTCTGTTTTTGTAGAAAGCTTGGTTAATATAAAACATAATGTAACTAAAAATGTGTCAGTGATTATGTTTTTTCTTGAAAAAACAAAGATATTAATTATTAAATTTTACTTCTTATTAAGGAGTCAATAATCCAGGTGAAAGCACACAATAACATTTTTAATAACTTTATTGAAGTAACCTTCTACTTACAGGGGACACAGAGTCATAACTAGTCAATATGCTGATAACAAGTGACTGTGGAGTCCTCTTCCCTAAATGGGACATCTATACCTCCAAAGCTCGGTGTATCAAGAAGGATGGGGAGAGTATAAGGGCTGGAGGATGGGAATATGCCGTAACACAGAAATCACAGCAACAGTGGCTGCCTACTCCGACCCACAGAAAACCAGGTCTGCCAGCATCTATAATGGACAGGGGAGGAGTTCATAAAACCTCCACACTTCCCAGAGCATTTATTGACAGCTAAAGGTGGCAAGGAGAAGGGTAGGGATATTCCACAGTGATGTATCAGGGGAAGATTGCCCCTACTCAATGAAATAACCCCCTACCCATGCTCACACATGATGCGCTAATTAAATACAGTTGATCACAAATGATGATGATGATGATAATGATGATGATGATTTCAAATCTAAGCCTACCTTTTTAAGGCACATTTATTTTCAAAATAAGTGATTTCTTTATATGTTTCTTTCAGGCATAAGAATATTTGTCTTTAAAAAAAATCCCTAAAATTCTGATTGAATTCAGTTGAACCAGAAAAGTCTTGGAAGAAGCAATTTTCTATAAGAAAGTTATATTTAGGGTTATAGCTTAGTGGTAGACAACCTGCTCAGCATGAGGCCCTGGCTTCTAAACCTAGCACTAAAACCAACAAAATAATTTTCTTAAACTTTGTTTAATTTATTCTCATTTTCCCATTTACATTGATATGCTCCTCTTCTCATGAACACTCTCTCTCTCTCTCTCTCTCTCTCTCTCTCTCTCTATATATATATATATATATATATATATATATATATATATGTATATATATACATCATGATCAATATTTTATTGGCGTATACTTACTAGTACTGTAGTGATTATTATAAGGCAATCGGTTTTTTTTTACAACTGGAACATCAGAAAATCATTTTTCTCATAGAATTCTTTCTCCATGTTTATACACACATGCTACATACATACTACATATTATATATTATGCATAATTTAGTATTTGTGCATACACAATACTTTTCATTCCATTATGAACATGTTATACATAATATATGCAAAGTACACACAGTACACACAATATTGCATGTCAGACATTAATATTAATACATGTATATCTCTTGATCCTCATTCATTTATTGATACCTTCTGCAATAAAATATTAACTTTTACCAAAGCTTTATCAGAGTGGTCTTCAGCTACTTATGTTTTAATGTTCCTTATCAGGAAACCAAAACAATGTTTATTTCATCAATATCATTTCATTCCAGACATTCAACATTCCTCAGAACTTAAAATAGTGATCTGAAATCAAGTATACATTTTGTAGTGAGAGTTGTAGTGATTTGGCTATTTTTATTAAGTGACTTTTTTTTAAATTCAACACTGTCTAACTTGTATGTAGTTGCATCAACTCCTTCAGGTATGCAGAGAGTTTTATACACTCAAGAGAGAAAATTTGTTATTACCAAAGTAGGATAATAGAATTGATTTGGGATTGGGATCTGGAAGGATCAGGTGTTAAAGGTTAGGCTCATAACTAAAAATTATCAGTTGATAAATTTAATATCTTTTTGTCTAGATGAAAATATATTGTTTTAAATTTTATACATTTTCTTCCCTGTCAGTTTTAAGATTTACTTAATGTTCTATAGCAATTTCTTCCCAATGAAATGTTTCCTCCAGAGATAATGGGAAGTTCACAAAACTCTAGAGATAGATAAAACATAACATGTGAGGACTTGGTGCACAGGCCTTTAATCCCATCACTCTGGAAGGCTGATGTCTGTGGGTTCTAGGCCAGTCTTCTTCATAGAGAATTCTAGGAGAGCCAGAGCAATATCGTGAGACTCAGTCTTGGGAAAAGGAAAAACATCATGTGTTTGGGGGAAAGTTTCAGGTCTCTCGAAGCTCTCCACCCTGCTTTGAATATTAGAGAATATGTACTGGTGAGGGAGACTGACAAGCAAGCTGCTTGCAAGTTGTAGAGAGATATCCAAGGTTGCAGCTTTGTGAGTGGTCATCTGTGGTGAGCTCATTGTGTTAGGGTGACATAGTTCAGAATCATTCTTGCTCCTGTAAGTAACCTCTCATCCATACTTCTGTTAATAACCCCAGTAAAACTCATTGGTTCACTAAATTGGACTTTGATGTAATCATTACTTTACTCTGTTATAGATTCACTTTCTGTGATAAATAGACATGTGTGTTATGATCCCAAGAAAAGGCTCTCACAGAACACTTAGGCAAGGGGTACTTATTGGTGTGAAATATCTCTAGTATAGTTAGAAGCTGGTGCACTAAGCTAGGGAAGGATTTCTCTGCAACAAAACCTGTAGGCTCTTACTCGGGCATGGGATGCTGAGCCATGGTGTGAAAAAAACTCAGGAAAGTGACTGGAGAAAATTGGTTACTCTAATCGATTTCCATGGAACTTAAATCTCTCCTGAACACAAGCTGTGGTGGGGACCCAGGGCCTGGGATGGACTGCTGTGGATATTGCTGGGTATGCTGTGAATGTGTTGCTCTGATTGGTTGATAAATAAATTGGTTGGCCAGTAGCCAGGTGGGAAGTATAGGTGGGATAAGCAGACAAGGAGAATTCTGGGAAGAGGAAGGCTGAGTCAGGAGACATGAGCTCACCATTCAGGGAACAGCATGCAATGATACATAGATAAAGCCACGGAAAATGTGGCAACATATAGATTAACAGAAATGGGCTGAGTTTAAATATAAGAGCTAGTCAGTAGTAGGTCTGAGCTAATTGCTGAGCAGTTATAAATAATATTAAATCTCTGTGTGATTATTTTATAAGCAGGCCATGGGACTATAGGGCCCAGCAGGACCAGAGAAAATTCTAGCTACAGCAGAGTGCTAAGGTGTTGAAATGCAGAACCACTGAATGGGAAGACCACCCTGAAGACCTTGGCAGGATTATCACATAAAGAGAAGAAGATTTCCATTTACCCTGCCCCTGTGCTAGCCCAGTAACAAAGTGTCCTTACCTGGGGAAAAGATAACATAAGGGGCCAAGACATGTTTGTTTAAGTCTGTGACCATCTTCGAAGAGCTGCAGAAGTACAGGCCGTGAATGTTCAAGAGATGTGAGTAATAAACTGAAAGTGACCTTAACAGTATTTTCACCACTGCCCACATCAGTGTGTGAACTTTAGTTATCCACCAAAGAAGATATCATTGTAACATATGTGGATTTTGAAACTCTGAATCGGGGATATAGAAAAATGTTTTATAGTGGGGTTACTTCTCAAAAAGATTAAGTTTATGTTTGCCTAACTAAAAAGCAGCATAACAGCATAACAGACTGTGAATAATCCATGCCACTAAAATATAATTCTTGCCATAAGACTCAGAAAGTATTTTAAGAGGTTGGATGGAAGGAAAGAAATTCTACAAAACACTTATTTTCCCAGAGGTTAATTTTACTCAGTTAGTATGAACATTCCAAAGCTGACTGACTTTTGTGCTCTTGGAAGAACTTTTAAGTGGGCCAGAGACAACTCTTTTAAGAATTAGTAGGCATTTCTATATAAAAATTGGAACTCAGAATTGGAAGTGATGGGCCAAGCCTGTGATGCTATGGCAGGAGGATTTTGAATTGGAACTCTGTCCCCAACACCCAAACAAAAAAAACAACAAACACCCAAGCACGTGGTCCAGAGACCTTCTCAAAATCAGCAGCCCTTAAAATAGAAATCACTTTGTTTCAGAAGTGATGAACTCTTTCCTTTCACAGAAATCATTTTGACTGAGAGTTTAGAGGCCTTCATGTATAGCAGCGTTACCTAGCTTATACTAGTTTTATCAGCTGTATGGTCTTTTCTGAAAAGGCTATTATTTTAGAATTGAGTGTGATAGACTGCTGATTAAATGCTTATTTTAAAGGTGTCCTACACTGACCTTTGGCCTGACAAAACACACTGAAATGCACTATGCTAATTTTTCAGGGATTCTACTGACAGTGAAATAGATGTATTATAGTTTTCAGCACTCAAAATTTCTATAACCTTCTAAATTAGTCACTTACCTATTAGTATTGGAAAATGGGAGAACTTTTCTGTAACAAATTATAACAAGATTTCAAGTATATCCAACATATTTTACTAGCAATGTTCCAAAATGCAAAATGGATGCTCTAGTTTGCTTTTCTGTGGCTGTGATAAACACCATGACCAAAAGCAACTTGAGGAAAAAATGGTTTATTTCATCTTAAGGCCATAGTCTGTCACTAAAGGAAGCTGACTATGGCAGGAGCCTGGGACATAAAGTGAAATGGAGACTATGGAAGAACATTGCTTAATGGTTTGCTTCCTATAGATTGTAAGACTATCTCTTATACACATAGCCCAGATACACCTGCTCAGGGATGGCATTACCCACAGTGAGCTGGGCTCTTCTTCTTTTTTATTTCTGAATTTAAGCAAGCTTTTGTTAAAAATACTAAATACTGAACAAGATGGAGTTTTGATCAGGACCATCACCTGGAGATTTTCCAAATAAGTGGCTCCCTGAGGCACGAGTTGTCAGAGCTTATATGGGTAAAACCCATAGATTACAGTGTTTTCCCATGAGGCTTTGTTGTTAGTTTCTAAGAACTCCAACTCCCAGAATCCCAGGAAGTTACTTGGTCCCTGGGTAGGTGAGGATTATAGGTTAACTTTGGGTCTAACATTTCCCCCTGAAGTTGTATCCTGAGTCAAATCTTTGACTTTATGATGGGTACTGGCTTACATTTGAATATAATAACCATTAGCTTAATGATACCCAAGGAATAATCATTTAGTTATTGTATTAATGAAGTAAGCGCCAACAGTAATTAATAGAGGCAGAAGGGCCAAAAGCCTTGTGATTGATAATATCTCTTTGCTTTGCATAAAGTAGGCCAAATGTTTTATCATATTGTAGAATCATTTTACCTAATGAATCTGCTTGTTGATAAATCAGAGCCCATTTTCCTGGTATATCAATTAGCATTATAGGTAGCCATTTCTGTTCCCTATGTCTCTGAGTTTGCTTTTGCAGACTGTTATGGGGGCAAGGATGATATACTATCTTCTGTAGCTGCTTCCAGCTGAAATGGGGTATCGACTGTCATGGCCAGAAGGCTGAAAGGCTAGTTAAAGACTGGGCAATGGGGCACTTATCAGAAGCATCTGATTAGCTGATCCAGGTGAAGAAACAGGGAACAATCACATCAGCTGGACTGGTTCACATCAGCTTTCAGTGTAAGTCTAGAGCTCAGCAGCTTGCAGTTTACAGGCGCTCCATGGATGGTGTCAGCAAAGGAGGAATCTGCTAAGATATAGACTAGGGGCAGAAGTTAAGACTCAGAAATTTAAGAAAAACCTTACTGTGGAACTTTATTGCTTGACCCGTCAACAGGTGAATTCAAGCCTTATGACTTTGATTTCTTGAAGCTTATGTGAATTTTAGTTTGCCAAAGAAGATAAAAGTTATATATATATGCATTACTATCATACTGAAACCCATATTGTAGAAGCAGCAGTTAACAGGCATCTGTAAAACAGATGGAACAGATTTATGTATTAATGTCATAGCAAAGTCTACAGGTTTGGGTTAAAAAGCATGAACATTTCTCCTGTGTCTAGCGAGCCTTATATATATTTCAACCCAACAAAAAGCACCTTTAAGTCTATATTTAGAAAACAATCAAAGGGAATTTAAAATCTTGAGCTTGTGACTATATAGTAAGCAGTTAGTGTTCCACCAATTTATCAGAACGCTAATTCATTATGTTAAAACTTTGAACCCTCAAAATCTCAGTGTAACAATATATCTTTGCAGCTTGCATTTATTTATCTTAAAATATTTTATGAGACCTTTAGAATTTACTTAAATTTTTACATCCTCAGACCCTTATATACCCTAGAAAATTTTTTTTAGAACATCAGAACTTAGACCTTGTATGAACTTTAATCATTTACCAGAGACATAAGTAATTATTAGAGAACGGTCGTTATAAAGCATGTTCTTTTGGTGAAAAGGTACACCTGAAACCTGTTTACCCTTTAATATGAAGCCTGTGAACAAGGCAAACCTGTCTTTTTTTCTTTAACAAGAGACCTAGTAGCTTTAACTGACTAATGAACTGAGAAGGTGGCTGCAGCCTTGGGAGAAGGAGCTGTGAAATCGGTGCAGCTATCACTAGCCTCGCTGTCAAACACCATCAGAGATTTAAAAAGACCAACCAAAATGATGGAGACTTAGTGGCTGCAGCTACCCCACGTTCCTCTGCGGCCATCGGGGTCAGAGGTCTGAGGGCTGCTTGGTCCGGAAGATCTGATAGACTTCCATGTGGAGTAGGAACTTGGGGGGACTGGCCCACCTTGTCTAGGCAAAGTGGGGCAATCAATTCCCCAGTGTCCTGGTTGTCCACAGCCTGGACAGAGTCCTGGCAGCAGTTGAAGTAAAGGGGCAGGTTTTCACCCAATGGCCAGCTTTGCCACATTTAAAACAAGCTCCAGATGGAGGTTCTTCTGGCCCATCATCTTCTTTGGAGGAGATAAGGGTACTTCCAGGAGCCAGCATGTTTCTCTATCATGAAAAGCTTTTTTATTAAATATTTTAAATGCCATATGTTCAGATCTCTGAAATGTTTGAGGACCATTATCTGTTAAGTATGTCTAAACTAGACAAACGTTTTAGGCTTAATTTTGAAAACATATGTAAGAAGCTAATCTGAACATATAACAATTTCAGAATTGAAGGTCTTTTAATATCAACGTGAGACTTTTAATTAGTATACACACTTAATAAAGAGACTGGGAATTCTCCTTATCTTTACATAGTATACTATTATAGAACATAACAGTTCCCTGTATGACTTGGCTTACCAAAATAGCCACATCATAACAATGCTAACAGAAAACCAAGCATCATGGCACATGCCTTTAATCACAGCTTTCAGGAGGCAGAGGCAAGCAGATATCTGTGAATTAAATGATATCCTGGCCTACAGAGGGAAATCCAGGACAACCAGGACTAAACAAACAAACCCTGTTTCAAAACAAAACAGAACAAACAATGCCAGTAGAATCAAGGAGGTTAGATATATATCTTCAAAGCAGTCTCTGTAGCCTGAATAGACCTTAATAAAGGAGAGACATTCTCTAAGCCAGTGGTTATAAGTTCTTTTTCAGACTGCTTAGGTCACCATCTTACCACATAAAATAGGAATATCTTAGTCTTTGGTACTTAGCTATTGTCCTAATTTTTAACCTTTTATTTATCTATTTATCAAGACCATATATTAACAAAGACACAAAGACATTTAATAAAATACCCTATAAATTTTAAAATGTCCCAAAGTCTTATAAACTTAAACTTTTTTTTTGTTTTGTTTTTGTTTTTAGGACAGGGTTTCTCTGTAGCTTTGGAGGCTGTCCTGGAACTCACTCTGTAGATCAGCCAGGCCTCAAACTCACAGAGAGAGATAAGCCTGTCTCTGCCTCCCTAGTGCTTTGATTAAAGGCTTTCATCACCACTGACCAGGAAACAGACATTTTTAAAAAGCTATTTTTGTTTTAATATCCAGCTTTAAAAATTTTCTATAAAACTCTAAAATTTCTTTTTAAAGAAGTTTAAAATCACAATTGTGCTTTCTGGTAATATCAAAACAAAGTACCATTTTCATTTCAAGAGTGAAGAAGACACAGAGCATAACTGCACTCTGCATACCACATTCCAGCAGTGTAAACAATGGAGTGTCTCTAAAATCAATACAAAGTGGATTATTTTTGTTACAAAGATTGGCTCTAGCAAGATATGTTCTTGTATATGAAAGCATGGAGGTGGAACTTTAATAACTCATTAAATAAGCATTGTTTTAAATCTTATCTTTTATAAACCTGGTTCTTAAGACAGGAGAGGAATTATGCAAAAGTCTTATCCCAGTTTAAAGAGTCTGTTGAGTCCTGTTCTCTCTTTGGCTGGCTTATGTCACATGGTTGCCCTCAGTCAGGATGGCAGTGAAGCCATGACATCTGGCTTCTTTTCAACCCTGGTCAAAATGGCGACCACCCATGTGGCTGCCCTTAGTTAAGATGATGGTGAGCCACCCTGTTGTTTCTCAGAATGGCTCCAATCCCGGGTTGTTTTTTTGTTTTGTTTTTCGAGACAGGGTTTCTTTGTGTACCTTTGCTCTTTTCCTGGAACTCACTCTGTAGCCCAGACTGGCCTCAAACTCACAGAGATCCGCCTGACTCTGCCTTCTGAGTGCTGGGATTTAAAGCGTGTGCCACCACCACCCTGCCAGATGTTAGAGACTTTTAACCATACCCAATAAGTTATTAATCTATAATGAAGACATACAGTACATAGTAATTCATATACTTAAGACCAGTCAGAAACAAACATGCAGTGGCCACATACATTTACATAGTTAGTTGGGCCTGAGACAATTTTGCTCAACTCCATGTTTTGCAACAAAACTTTCAGGCGCAGATCCATTTATACATGCAAAACAACCAAAGCTTTTCCTCTCTCTTCTAGTGCTAGAATTTCATGGAAAGAGTACCTTGTAAGCTTCTAAATTCAGTGTTCTCGGGCAAGAAGCAGGGTTACATCAGTGGACCTTGGTTGTGGGCCCTCGGCTCCACATTGCCCTTTGGCTCCACATTGCCTGCCCCAAGTCATAGTACTCAAAGGCCAGACGTGTAAGACAAGACATAAATGTTGCACGAATCCTAAATGGCCTTCTAATGCAGGGCAGGGTAAGGTTAGGTGGTACATTCAAACTAGAGATGAGACAAAGAAGGATGGAGTCGAGAGACGAAGCTCGCCACCCAAGGAGCAACAAGATGTCACTACGGCCATGTGGCAACATACAGATTTATAGAAATGGGCTAATTTAAGATGGAAGAGCTAGCTAACAAGAAGCTGAAGCCATAGGACATATCGTTTGTAATTAATATAAGCCTGTGTGTAATTATTTTATAAGTGGCTGTGGGACCATGGGTGGGAGAGATTTGCCTGGACTTTGGGGCAGGGCGGGATTAAGAAACTATTGCCTACGCATAAACAACAGAAAAACAAAGAGCCAACAACAGAAAACATGGGACAAAGACATTAAACAATTGGAGTTCTCTGTTCCAGAGCTCTATTAGTTTTTTTCTGTACAACCCAGACACTAGTTATCCTCTAAGCTGAGCCACTTTGAGCTTCCACAGCCCCCAAATCCATGCTGGCCCCGTCCTTCAATATCACAGGATTACCATGACAGACAGAAGTCTGTTTAATTGCCTCTTTGCACAACCTCTGGACTGAATGACATCCCACACCGGACTCCTCTAAACTCTAAGTCTGGTCCCCAATGTCCTGGGACATCCTTGACTCCATTGTGCAGCCTAAGCATTGGAACTCTGTTGGCAACACCAAGGTGCTGGGCCTCCTTGACTTTGACTGGTCCCCTGGCTAGGCTCTTCTATATTAATTAGCAATTAAGAAAATGGCCCACCGACATGTTCACAAGACAATCTGATCCAGAGAAGTCTTCAGCTGAAGTTTCCTCTGCTCAGCTAATTCTAGGTTTGTTGTGCAATTTACACTCTGTGAAGATGTGTCACTGTTACAGGTTTAATAAAGAGGTAGATGGCCATTAGCTAGGCAGGAAGAGGTTAGGTGGGACTTCTGGGGACAGAGACAGCATTGGGAAGAAGAAAGGCCAGAGTCACCAGCCAGATGGAGCAGAAGCAGGAAGAACAATACAGAGTAAAGGTAATAGACCCACATCGAAAAATGTAGATAAAAAGATATGATCGGCCAGTGGTGGCACACGCCTTTAATCCCAGCACTCGAGAGGCAGAACCAGGCAGATCTCTGTGAGTTGCAGGCCAGCCTGGTCTACAGAGTGAGTTCCAGGACAGGCACCAAAAGCTACACAGAGAAACTCTGTCTTGAAAAACCAAAACCAACCAACCAACCAACCAAACAAACAAACAAACAACAAAAAACAAAACAAAACAAAAACAACAACAACAACAACAAAAACCTCAGAAGCTTATATTAATTATAACTGCTTTGCCATTAGCTCAGGCTTATTACTGACTAGCTCTTACATTTCTAGTCCATTTCTGTTAATCTATATGTTGCCACATGTCCCATGGCTTTACCTGTGTGCCATTACATGCTGCTCCCTGGACAGCAGGCTGGTGTTTCCTCATTCAGCCTTCCCCTTACCAGAATTCTCCTTGTCTGCTTATCCCACCTATACTTCCTGCCTTGCTACTGGCCAATCAGCATTTTATTAAACCAGTGAACAAAAGCATTATCCCACAGCCCTAGCCTGTGGAAATGTCTGCAAGTCATAACTTGATTGTAAAGTGATGTAGGAGGGCTCCACCCAATATGAGAAGCACTGGTCCCAAAGCAAATGGTCCTGGGCCATATGAAAAAGCTAGCACAGCATGTGACTGTGAGTGAACCAATAAGTAGCCTTCCTCAGTGTTTTCTGGTCCTCTCTCATCCTGAGTTCCTGTTGGACTTCCTCATTGAAGGACTATGACCTGACATGTATGGCAAATAGACCTTTCCCCTCCTAAGTTGATTTTGGAAATGGCATTTATTACAGCAACAGAAAATATAGCATTCTCAAAGAAAACAGAACAAAATAAAACAAAACTGTTTTTTTGTTTTGTTTTGTTTTGTTTTGTTTTGTTTTCCTTTTTGAGACAGGGTTTCTCTGTGTAGCTTTGGAGTCTGTCCTGGAACTCACTCTAGACCAGGCTGGCCTTGAATTCACAGAGAGCCGAGCTTGGCCTGAGGGCCATGGGCTCTGCCCTGGACTCTGTCTTAGACAGGAACTCCAGATGATGGCTTCAACTGAACCATTCTCATAGTCTATTTATACCGAATGTTTGCAAGCCCCCAATCCGAGCTCTGATGTGGGTTCTCTCTATCAGGTAGTGACTATTAATTCTTTTACTTTTGTTTGCCATACACTTAATAAAGTCTCTTATACAAATCCAACACAGAACATAGTTGTAGTCAGCATGAGCATGAATCAGGATGACAATTTTGTTTCTTTTTTTTCTCTTTAGTTTTTAAATATTTTGATCATATTCTTTTCCTTCCCCAAGTCCTTCCATGTCCCCTCCCCCCACCCTCCCACCCAACTTTAAGTTCTTTCTTAAAAAACAAACAGAACCCCAATAAAACAGTGAAATCCCCCATGAAAACAAGAAACCAAGAAAACAAAATAAAATGACACACAAGATGAAAAAATACCATGAGATTGTAACCAAATAACAGCACACATACACAAATAAAAAGCTGTGGAGTCTGTGACATGTTGGTCCGCTACTCCTCATGAGGCCTGTCCTACAGTGGTTGATAGACTCCGTGTCACTCTATTGGAGAAAACTGATTTTTCCTTTCCCAGCATGTATAAGTGACAGTTTAGTTGTTAACTTTTATCCTAGTAGCTAGATTTTCATTCATTCATTTACTCATGCATTTTTTAAAAAAAAATACAACAAAATAAAATATAATAAGATAAAACAAAAACTATCACATCAAAGTTAGACAGGACAAACCACTAGGAAGAAAATAGCCCAAGAGAAAGCACAAGAATCAGAGAACCACTCATTCACACACTCAGCAGTCCCCTGAAAAACACAAACTAGAAGCCATAATGTATACACCGAGAACCAGGCGAAGACCAGTGCAGGCCCCGTGCATGCTGCTCCAGTCCCTGTGAGTTTGTAAGAGCCTTGCTCGGGTTGATTTAGAAGCTTGGTTTTCTTGGTGTCCTCTGTCCGCTCTGGCTCTTACACTCTTTCCACTTCCCCTTGGGGAATAACCTTGAACTTGTTGGCACAGGAAAGGACTTTATGAACAGAACACTGTTAGCACAGGAACTAAGATCAACAATTAATAAACGGGACCTCATGAAACTGAGACATTTTTGTTTCAAAGGAGTAAATATTTCAAGGTTGCTGAGGAAATTTCTGGCTGAGAAGACTTCCCTTTTCGCAGTTTGGCTGAGACACAGGTAAGGCAGGCCGGTCTTTGTGAACAGTAGTCTAGTAAGCTGAAAACTTTTGAGCCACACCATGTGGCTCTGGCTTTGCAAACGGTTACTTGGAGAAATTATCTGATGATTTTGACCTGGTAAGGCTGGTGTTTACTGACTACCTATCAAAAAAAAAAAAAAACTATTAAAAACTGAGATTAGGCAGGACAAGGAAAAATTCACTTTTAAGAAGGAGATGGCAGATTTACAGAGCTTGTTTGTAACTGAGCTGTCACTTATACCCGCTGTGAGAGGGAAATCAGCTTTGTCTAACAGAGTGACATTGGGTCTTCCACCACTCCAGGACAGTGTGTTTCAGTGTTAGCGTCTATTCTTAGGGACCAAGTACATACTCACCACAAGCTAGTCAAGAAAGCCACAGGTAAAGGAGAAGCAAGATCAAGGCCAGAAAAGTCTCTAACAATCACTACAACAGGGCAAAATTGGGACCCTAACACCTGGGAGGGTAACACATGGGATTCATATAAAGGGAGTAAGAATACACTCCATAACAATCTGGCCTTTCATGTCTCTACTGATGAAACGACAAAGACAATAAAACCCTGCATCCAAAACTGCAAACTCAGAGTTAACAAGTGAAGAGTCTTGCTTCCCTGTATATTTTTTCTTCTGCTTTTTATTTGTTATAAAGTGTACTTACTGCTCAAGGTCAACCTCAGCATACTCAGGCAACACTTAGACTCAGAGAAAACACACACACATACCCACACACCCATACACTATATATATATATATATATATATATATATATATATATATATAGAGAGAGAGAGAGAGAGAGAGAGAGAGAGAGAATCTAACCAGTGAGGAAGTTTGAAAAACAGATTATCTATCTTAATAGTTAAAAAATGCATATGGAAAGAATATTAAGTTTTTTATACTAGTCCATAAATATAATTTAAGTAAAAAGGACAGTAAGTAGTTAAGAGACGGATGTTTAAAAGCTATAAAGTTAAAAATATTTTTATAAAAAAAGAATTCATATGATAAAAGATAATGTAACTATATTTTCCAAAATAAAAATAATAAACCATATTAACAAAACTTAAATCCAAGTCACAAGTATTTGGTAAGTCACCTAATATTTGCAGAGAATAGAATTTATTGGTGATATGTTTAATAATTAAAGTTTATCAAAATGTATAAGGTGCTATCAGTCTGCTCATGGAAATATTTATGAACACAGATAGATAGATAGATAGATAGTTAGATAGATAGATAGATAGATGCAAACATGTTTTAAAAAGATAATTATTTGTATTTTCCTAATTTTATTAGGCTTTTACCACTTAGGGAAAGTAATTTTAACAAAATTAGATTTATTTAAAAAGTGTTTGCTTTTTTCTCTTCAAGTTTTCTCTAAGCGTTATACAAAAGTTACAATTTTAAGACTGATAAAGCTGTCCTTCTGGGCTGAGAAAGAAGTCAGAGAAACATCACCCTTTACAATAGCCACAAATAATATAAAATACCTTGGGATAATACTAACTAAACAAGGGAAGGACCTTTTTGATAAGAACTTTAAATCTCTAAAGAAAGAAATTGAAGAAGATACCAGAAAATGGAAGGATCTCCCATGCTCATGGATAGGTAGGATTAACATAGTAAAAATGGCAATCTTACCAAAAGCAATCTACAGATTCAATGCAATCCCCATCAAAATACCAACACAATTCTTCACAGACTTGGAAAGAAAAATACTCAACTTTATATGGAAAAACAAAAGACCCAGGATAGCTAAAAGAATCCTATACGATAAAGCAACCCTTGGAGGCATCACCATCCCTGACCTCAAACTCTACTATAGAGCTATAGTAATAAAAACAGCTTGGTACTGGTATAAAAACTGACATATGGACCAATGGAATCGAATTGAAGACCCTGACATTAATCCATGCACATATGAACACCTGGTTTTTGACAAAGGAGCCAAAACTATACAATGGAACAAAGAAAGTATCTTCAACAAATGGTGCTGGCATAACTGGATGTCAATATGTAAAAGATTACAAAGAGATCCATATCTGTCACCATGCACAAAACTCAAGTCCAAGTGGATCAAAGACCTAAAGATAAATCCAGTTACACTAAACTTAATAGAAAAGAAAATAGGAAGCACTCTTGAACGCATTGGCACTGGAGACCATTTCCTAAATAAAACACCAACAGCACAGACCCTGAGCACAACAGTTAATAAATGGGACCTCTTGAAACTGAGAAGCTTTTGCAGGGCAAAAGACACAGTCAATAAGACAAAAAGACAGCCAACAGAATGGGAAAAGATCTTTACCAACCCCACATATGACAGAGGATTGATCTCCACAATATATAAAGAACTCAAGAAACTAGACATCAAAGTACTGAAGAGTCCAATTAAAAAATGGGCTAAAGAGCTAAACAGAGAATTCACAAAACAAGAACTACAAATGGCTGAAAGACATTTAAAGAAATGCTCAACATCCTTAAACATCAGAGAAATGCAAATCAAAATGACTCTGAGATACCACCTTACACCTGTTAGAATGGCTACGATCAAAAACACCAATGACAACCAATGTTGGAGAGGATGTGGAGCAAAGGGAACACTCCTCCACTGTTGGTGGGAATGTAAACTTGTACAACCACTGTGGAAATCAGTATGGCTGTTTCTCAGATAATTAGGAATTGAACTACCTCAAGACCCAGCTATCCCACTCTTGGGCATATACCCAAGGAATGCTGATTCATACCATAAAGATACATGCTCAGCTATGTTCATAGCAACACTATTTGTAATAGCCAGAACCTGGAAACATCCTAGATGCCCATCAACGGAAGAATGGATGAAAAAAAAATGTGGTACATATACACAATGGAGTAGTACTCAGCAGAGAAAAACAATGAAAGTATGAAATTTGCAGGCAAATGGATGGAACTAGAAAAAAATCATCCTGAGTGAGGTAACCCAAACCCAGAAAGACAGTTATGGTATGTACTCACTCATAGGTGGATTCTAGATATAAAATAAAGAACAATCAGACCACAACCCATAGAACCATAGAGGCTATTTATATAGCATGGAGGTCCCTAGGACGACTGTGGTTTATAATAAATTTCAGTTTTACTCAATTATTGAAAAAAAATAGCCAAATGAATGGAAACACATGAACTATGAACCAAAGGCTGAGGGGCCCCCAGCTGGATCAGGCCCTCTGAATAGGTGAGACAGTTGATCGGCTTGATCACTTTGGGAGGCAACTAGGCAGTGGGACCAAGTCCTGTGCTCATTGCATGAGTTGGCTGTTTGAAACCTGGAGCTTATGCAGGGACACTTGGCTCAGTCTGGGAGGAAGGGACTGGACCTCCCTGGACTGAGTCTACCAGGTTGATCGCAGTCCTCGGGGGAGGACTTGTCCTGGAGGAGGTGGGAATGGGGGGTAGGCTGGGGGTAAGGGGAGGGGGTGGGAGGGGGGAAAATAGGGGATCCCATGGCTGATATGTAGAACTCAATGGTATTGGAAAATTATATATATATATATATATATATATATATATATATATATATATATAAAATAAAAAATCTTGAAAAAAAAAAAAGCTCTCCTTCTGGATGTTCAATAGACAAGGCGGAGGCCTACAGTAATGAAGAGGTCAGAAAGGACAGCCAACATTTTGGTCCTTGTCCTCTAAAGTCAACTAGGATACAGCAGACAATAGGAACTCTCTGGTCCTCTTGATCAGAGATGTCATGGAGTTTTCAGACATTAAACTCTAACCAGTACACATCCTTTAAGAGGAGAGTCAATAGAGTGCTTCCAAAGGTAGCTGCATGGTCAGCACAGACTCTGACTCATACCCTCAATGGCACAGAAACTAAGGGAATCGAGGCTCCTGTCCTAAGTCCTTATGGATAACCCCTAAAGAGTTTCAACTAACTTTAAACATCATAAGGTTTAGTCTGTAGCCACCCACACAGCCTTAAACACCCAACAAAAGGTATAGCCTCAAACTGTTAATAATGATGCCAGCTTTGGCCAATTTAAAAGGAACAATTTGTCTATTTCCAATAAATGACTGACTGGGCTTATCTGCTTAGGATTAAGTATTATTTAAAAAACAAGCAACAACACTCAAAAATGAATAAAAGTAGGGGGCTGCAAACTAATTAAAAACATATGCCTTCTCTTCAGAGGGGACTCCAAACATAAGTAAACCTATGGATCCATGACCTATAGCTCTTGGTAGTAAAAGCATCCTCATAAGAAATGTCTTCATAGCATCCTAGTCACTCTTGCCTATGGCCACCAGGCAAATCATTTCTTGTACATTCCCTCCCTCCTTAAATGGCTAATCAGATTGATCTCTTAGAAAGTTTGACAAATTACTTCTGAGGCATCATGGACAACATAGAATAGAGATAGATTGGTTTGGGTGAATGTCCCTCTACTTGGATTTGTTTGATGTCTTATTCATGTTTAGACTGTGTTGAAAGGAAGACCATGGGTGTGCTAACTTCATGACATCATATTTAGGGTATACATTATCAACATCTTAACAAATCTTGAACTTTATTTTAAAAACGGTCTTATGTTTATAGAAACATTCTGAAGGTCACTGAATTCTCATGTATTTCACATCAGCTGTTCCTATTTTAAAGTATTTATGCAACATGCCATATATGGTACAATTAACAGATCCAGACTGATAAACTATTAACTGAATTCCATGGCTTTTTCATATTCTCATGGTTGTATTTATCCTGTGGCAATTTCATACATGCATATAAGATACTTTGATCATATTTACTCACATTTGCTTTTCCTGCCCCACCAAGTCATACTTTCTAACACAGCCCCCTTTTACTTTCATGTTTTTTAAACATAACCAGAGAATCTAGTGAGTTTAAATAGTGTTGATTCCATGTTCGTAGGTCCATAGGTACAGGGTTACAATTTACTGGATTGTGGATAGATTGCTAGTGGCTACAAACCTGAAGTAAACTGGCCCCCCAGCAGCCATTTACTATCAGTAATTCCTCATCTGGGGGTGGTTTAGTGTTCCCTCCCACCATCCACACTGAAATGGTAAAGGACCTTATCCCGTGCAGCTGCTATGAACTCATGAGTGCAACGGTCATGTCATGTCCTGAAGACAACATTTCACTGAGCTCCTCCCCTGCGTCCAGCTCTTGAGCTCTCTTTAACGCCTCTTCTGTGATGTTTCCTGAGCCTTGGTTGGCAGAGGAGGAGGGGGCAGGTGTCCTGCTTCTCCTCAGCACTCCAACAAGTTATAAGTTTCTGCATTCACTGCTGTGCATTCACTACATGAAATAACTTCTCTCTCTGTGGCCTAGAGTAGTCAGAATCTGTGGGTAAAGTCACAAATATTCAGAAGGCAGTTTAACAACCTATCCATTTAACAAAACCACAGTGGAAGATAACCAATAGAGAATTTTTCTTTTTCTTTCTTATTTTTTTTTTCAAGACAGGGTTTCTCTGTGTAGCTTTGCACCTTTCCTGGAACTCAATTTGGAGGCCAGGCTAGCCTTGAACTCATACAGATCTGCCTGCACCTGCTTCCTGAGTGCTGGGATTAAAGGCATGTGCCACCACAGCCCAGTGCATCTGACGTCTTTAGCCATGGAATTTTGATCAAGTTTATGATACCAAGCATGAAGGCCTTTCATGCCTCAGTCCTAAAGTTCAAGCAGAAAGTGAATGGTTGTACCCGTATCGTTCATGCCACTGTTGCACTAGTGCTGTGATTCTCAACCTGTGGGTGGCAGCCCCTTTGGGAGTTGAATAACCCTTTCACAGGGATCACCTAAGATCACTGGAGAACATAGATATTTACATTTCAATTCATAACAGTAGCCAAATCACAGTTATGAAGAAGCAATGAAAATAATTTTATGCTTAAGACTCATCACATGAGGAATTGTATCAAAGAGTCACAGCATTAAGAAGTTTGAGAACTACTGCACTAGTGAATCCATCTTGCCTAGCAGATTGGTATTGTAACACGGTTGTGGCGATGTATTGTGTTCCCCAATATACTGTGTCTCCCAATAAAATTTGCCTGGAGATCAGAGGAAAAAGCCAGCCACTATATAGAAGTCAGGCAATGGTCGCACACGCCTTTAATCCTATCACTTGAGAGGCAGGGATCTGTCTGGATCTCTCTGAGTTCTAGGCCACACTGGGAACAGAGCCAGACGTGGTGGCACACATCTTAAATTTCAATACTAGTTAACCACGGAGGTCTGAAGGTCTATACAGACAGACAGGAAGTGACAGAGCTGGCCAGGAAGAGGAAATGATGTAGCTGGGCTGAGAGAGCAAACGAGAGAACAGAACAGAAAGGCATATAGGTGTGTGTAGACAGGAAGTAGCTTGCTTTTGGAAGCTGCACAGTTGGTGAGGTAAGGTTAGCTGTGGCTCTCCCTATTTCCCTGATTGCTCAGGTTTCCACCCCTATATCTGGCTCTGTATTTTTTTATTTAATAAGACCATTTAGAAATCCATCTACACAAGGTCTACTACTGGGTTTGAGCATTAATGATTTCTCCCCCTCAGCAGCCTGCATAAGCCTTCTGGTATGATAGAAATCAGCCAGAAGAAGGGAAGTTTCCAGCTCAATTCAAAGTTGATTTTTCTGTCTTTGCAACCTAAATGTGTGGTGCCTTTAGCATCTAGTTACAATAGGCAACCAAGAGCAAAGGCAAAAGCCTATTGCTTTAGGTACCTCAAAGGCATCCTCACCAACAATTCACAGGGAGGTCTCCCACTCCTGGCAATGGGATCTTCATGTAATAACCCATGGTTTCTGGGAGTATCATTATCTATTCATGCAGGGCACCTCCATTCAAACTCTCTTTAAAATTATGTTCTTACTTAGCTTATAAGGTAGTGGGTTTCTATAACTCTTTTCATACGTCCTTAGTCTTGGTTAATTCTTCCCCACTTCTTCTTTTCCATCATCAAATCTTTCATTTCTGATAATAGTAATTTGTGTCATGTCTAGTTTTGTCTTCATTAGTTTGGGTAATTTTATTGATCTATTCAACTTAAATCTCTATTGATTTTCTGCCTTCTTGATATGTTAATTGCTGTTTGTTATTTTCTGCTACTGTAACAAATCATCTTAGATTGGATAATTTATAAGGAAGAGAAATTTATTTCTCTCAGCATAGGAGACTAAGGAGTTCAAGATCAAAGGGTCACATCTTTGCTGTGGAATAATGTTTTTGTATACTGGTTTAATAAAACACTGATTGGCCATTAACCAGGCAGGAAGTATAGGTGTGATAAGCAGACAAGGAGAATTCAGGGAAGAGGAAGGTTGAGTCAGGAGATGCCATCCCACCACCCTGGGAGCAGCATGTATTGGCATACAGGTAAAGAAAGCCACAGAAAACATGGTGACATATAGATTAACAAAAATGGACTGAGTTTAAATGTAAGAGCTAGTCAGTGGTAGGCCTGAGCTAATGGCCTAGCAGTTTTAATTAACATAAGACTCTGTGTGTTTACTTGGGTCTGAGCAGCTGTGGGATGGGCAGGACACAGGAAAACTGCCAGCTGCACATCCTGTGGGAGCTTTTCATGTTATACTAACATGATGGATGCTATCACACAGTGAAGAGCATGTATGCAGAATGGGGAAGAAAGATGAAACCGTTCTTTCTGCTTTGATCCATTACTGGGACAGTGGTATGAATTTATTCATAAGAGCAGAGCTTTGGTCCGAATCAATTCTCAAAGATCTCAGTCCTTAGTACTGTTAAACTGACTGTTGAATTTGGACTTGTGTTTTAGAGTCCCAAGTAAAAACTAATCTGAAGATCTCAAAGCTCTCAACAACCTCAGTGTTGTCTTTAGGTTCCACCTTTATTTGTCTTGCAAATTTTCCTAGTTTTTGCAGACATTCACTGTTAGTGCTGGTTCATGTTTTTGGAGAGGTAACAATTTTTTGAGAGAGGGGTTATTACTATGTAATCCTGGATGACCTGGGGGCACCCTTTATAAACCAGTTTGGCTTTGAACTCACAGAGGTCTTCTAGTCTCTGCCTCCTTAGTACCAGATGACTTGTGCTATCATACTGAGAATTGACCTTCTTATTGCTAGTCATGTTCTTCATGAAGAAGTCTGCTTTGTCTGAGATTAATTTCACTCAAAGCTTTCTGTTAGTTAGTGTTAACTTGGGATATCTCAATCCATCATCAATCATTTTACCATTTTTGTTTTTATAATGCTGACACTTCACAGATGAACCTTTATATACAGAAAGTAGACTCCCTAAACTGAGCTACATTTCCATTCTAACTCAGTTTATTTTTTAATAGTTTAAGTAAGTCCCTTATGAATTACATAGTGAAATTAATTTCCACCACATTTAGAACTATTCTCTATTCATCCATGTTATTCTTTTGTTTTCTTCCTTCTCTGGTTTAACAGACCTTGTGTATGATAGTACTTTATTTTTTCTTTGTACAGTCAATCATTTCTTCTACGTTCCAACACTCTACTTTTTGAATTACACATCTAAAGTTGATCTAAAATTTCCATCATCTAACACTACACCACTTTATGTGTATCACAGAAAGCTTTCAACAGGATATTGTCGATTTCTGGGTCCAATCCCAGTGACATGGATGCCACTCAAAACACTTATCCATATTCTAAAGTCTTTTATCATATTGTTATTGCTGTTACTTTAAACAGATGGTTTTGTATTATTATGTGTTTATTTTTTAGGCAGACTTTTACTGTATTGCTCTAGCTGGCCCAGAATTTTCTATTGTGTTTGTTGAGGTTTACTCTTCTCTGCCTCCTAAATGCTGAGATTAAAGTCCTGTGTCAACTCATCCACATTTGGCAGTTCTTTGAGAGCAAAGAAGAATGGAAGAATAAGAGAAATTAAAGAAGAAAAGAAAATTTCTGGGCCTACTCATTTGTTTCCTTTTTAATTTTTGTTTGTTTTAATTTTTAAATTAGCACATAATATGTGAGAGAACATTATGATATTTCTGAAGAAAACATGCTTTAGTGACTCTCTTTCCCTATCTCTTGAAATCCTGCCATCCTTTATCTTTCCTTGTAGATCCATGGCAATTCTCTTTTCCCTTTTTCATGTCCTATATGTCCTTTGCCCACTGTCCCATCTTTCCTAATCGTCTTCTCCTCTCCCTTGGACTCCTTGCTTCTTTTGATTTCATGTTTCAGTTCAGAAGGTTTTGACTGCTGCATTTTACTCTTCCCAGTTCTTTCCTTGCTTAGGCCATAATTCTTATGAAACAGTTGAAAACATTCTTCATTTCCATTATAGACATTCTTGTTTCCAATACTTTCTTCATCTTTGTTCTTAGTTTCTTTTTCTTTGTGTATGTCCTCCAACTGTTCTCATGAATTGTCTGTTTTTCATGAACCCTGAACATATTTATCTTATTGAAATTCCTGGTCTGATGAGTCCAACATCTGTGTTACACAAAAGTCAGCTTCCAGTAAGTTCTCTGTTGCTTTCTCTGCCATGGTTTGAAATCTCTTGTGAACACAAGCCATGTTGTATTAGGTAAAAGGAATGGAGCAAGAATTGTTCTGCGTGAAGACTTAACATTAAGAAGAGCACAGGGTCTTCCTTGAAGTTTGCTTTAGCCATTTCCAAATTCCTCTCCTGGTCTTTGTTCATCTTGACTTCTAGATCTAGGCATCTTTAAGTACTTGTTTCATTACAGAGTATGAGTTTTGCAACAATTCTAACACAGCCCACTATCATTCTTCAGGAGCTCTGTGACGTGGTGTTCACTTGTAGCAAGTGGGTAGAGTTCCATCAGCTTATGACCAAACCTCCATTCCTGAGTGACCTGGTTGTGCTGGATAGTGGTGGTTATGTTTGTATCCAGTGGCATATTTTCTGTTGCCCTCTTAGGTTAAGCATCTAGTTGGGGAGAAGGACCTTCTTCCAAATAGGATTTAGTTCTCAGGAACAGGTTTCTCTAGAGAACAGAAGCTTTGTCATGGAGATGCCCTTGAGAGTGTTTCACCCACACTTCTTTATTCCATCTCTATCAAAGCCAAGAGAGAATTCTTCATGGATTTTTACAATGAATATCTGATGGTCCTCTAAAATCACTAAAGTGTAGATGCCTCTGTAAAGCCATGGCATACGCAGACTCTCAGTCTCACCAAAACCCTGTCTACATTCAGCATCGTGAAGGTCATTAGAATGTCCTCTGAAATGTTCCCTCACACTTCTGTGCATTATGGCTTCTGTGACTGCTGAGCAGTCCCTGACTGTTCTGAATTCTCAATTTGCTCCCATTTTGTGGTTATGGTTTTATGCAGCTTCAGATCTGACTGGTAAAAAAAAATGTTAAGTTTCATTTTGTTCAGATTTCGCTTCTTATGAAGTTAGGGTGACCATCTACAACATCTACAAGCCCCTTTGATGCATCAAAGCTTCTTTTTAGGAGTATTGCTTATGCTATATTCCAGATACTATACAGAACTAAACACTTCCCTTTAATTTATGCAAATGTGTTACCTTTTAAAGAAAAAATAAAAATAGATATATTTTGAAAGAAAGTATTTATGCAATAAAACCATGATAATAGTCAAAACTAAACATCTGGAAATTTATAAATTATTCCAGTTACTTTTACTAGATCCTTCATGTTTGGTTTGGAGCATTAATTGTATGGCAGGCCTTCATCACTTATAGTTGTAAATCTCTGTGAAAGTGCTTGACTCTAATGCCCTCTTGTACATTTATGCTCACTGTCTAGTGTCATTGCAAAACTGTCCTTCTCAAGCTACATTGACTTCCCATGAGAAGTAAGTAACATGGACTCTGTAACAGAGTCCATTTATCTCTATTACATGTCAAGCAAACATCCACATCAAATTGAGTAAGAATCTTGCTTAACATCTGTTTCTCTAGATAAAGTAAGTTCCTGTGATGAGGAATTTCTTTGATTTGTGTTAAATTTTTTATTGCTAGGTGGTAGTAGATGTTAGCAATAATAATTTTCTTAGAAGTTATGGGGAAGGAAACATCTGACTTCCTCTGTTTATAGCAGAATTTCCTATGCCCTACATTAGAAGGCTTCAGAGTTCAGAGGTCTTTTCTTTCTCAGAAGAAAAATTTTATAGCTGCCAAGTTAGATAAATCAAAAGAACAGCAAAGACGCAGAAGTGAATGTGAAAGACATTTTCCCCATTAAATATTCTGCTCAGAAAGTGAAAATCATTTGCCTGAGGGTACCTGAGATTTCAG
This sequence comes from Peromyscus maniculatus bairdii, assembly GCF_049852395.1. Taxonomy (NCBI): domain Eukaryota; kingdom Metazoa; phylum Chordata; class Mammalia; order Rodentia; family Cricetidae; genus Peromyscus; species Peromyscus maniculatus. The sequence goes on from NC_134857.1 coordinate 62,553,226, forward strand.
CGTTGAAGGGCAATGGCCCAGATCTAACACCTTTGCTGTGAGCGTTTCATGTAAGATTCAGAAATGGAGGATATTACTGAAATAAAACAGTAAAAGAGAATGCCAAGTTAACTTTTCAAATAAAGTCACCATGAAACTTGTAATAAATGCACATCTACAAACCCAAAATTGTCTCTGTGTCATCTCCACAGTATGGAAACATGGCAATGTTGATTTGCCCTAATAAAAAAATCTTTTGATACTTCCAAAATTTAAACTGGCATTTAAAAAAGGGAATTTCCTAGTTCTAAGGGATCCATAAAAGGGATCTGGGCTCAGTGTATAAATGGCTGAGCATAGGTCTGGGGCAGGCAATAGAGAAGATTACCAGAAGTAAGACCTGGTGGTCCACTGCTGTTCTTGGAGACACTGACTGAGGAAGAGGAAGGGCTATCACAAGCTCAAAGCTATTCCAAGGTGCAGTGAGTTCAAATCCAGTCTAAGTAATGTAGTGTCTCAAAATGAAGATGGAAGAGGAAGAGGAGGAGGAGGAAAAGAGGAAGGAAGGAAGGAAGGGAGGGAGGGAGGGAGGGAGGGAGGGAGGGAGGGAGGAAGGAAGGAAGGAAGGAAGGAAGGAAGGAAGGAAGGAAGGAAGGAAGGAAGGAAGAGAAAAAGGACTGCTGATCTGAATAGCCTAGCATGAGTAAGCCCCAGGTTCAATCCCCAGCACTGCTGAACAGCCGACAGTGACCACAGCGATAGCAACAACTAGTAAACTTTATACTGGCCCATGCCATCATGTCAGAAAACAATAAACAACATAGAAATACTCTATCAAAGTGATAAAAGAACCACTTTAAAGTTTTTCAGGAGGTTGACGAGGTTGCTCAGCAGTTAAGAGCTCTTGCTGCTCTTCCAGAAGACATGAGTTTAGTTCCCAGAACCCATGTGAGGATGCTTATAACCTCTTGTAGCTCCAGCTCTAGGGCATTTGACAATCTCATCCATCCCCCTCAAGAACCTAGACACATGTAGGAGATACACAAAGACACAGACACACACACACACACACACACACACACACACACACACACACACACATACACACACAAAGATTGTATTTTTTGTTTAAAAAAAACCAATGTCCAAAAATGAAAAACTTTAAGCAAGAAATGGGAAAATATAATATTAGATTATAATCAAAACTAGAAAATAAATATCTGTGAGTCTATATCGACCCAAACAATTAAGTAAACAAGTGGTTGAATATAGACAAATATAGAAGAATCTTAAGCAATCAGTGTAGATGATTCACATCAAAGGGGTGCAGTGCCTCCCCATTCCTAAGCTGGAGGCTGCTCAGAGTCTTCCTTTCCATATTCCTTTCATATTCTGTGAAAGGGGAAATGGGGATCTTTATCAGAAGCCTGGATGTTATTGCTTAGCCAAGAATAAGGCAAAGATGGCGTCAGGACCAGTCTACCATTCTGATAGAGTACCCTTGGTGTAGTGTGAAAGACACCATCCCTGTGTGGCCTTCACCGCAAAGCTTGTAAATTCTGTGTAACTGTCAGAAACTCTCAGCAAGAACACAACATGGGGTAGTGAACAATGAACTAATACCTTCTCATGGTTAAGAAGATGAGCAGAAATGAGGGAAACCACTTACAGGCAAGAGGACCCAGAGGAGGCATGAGGGGAAGGGGACCATGACGTGTGGATGGCATCCTTCAACACTGAAAGCACTTTAGTAATGAAGTGTGTGGTGCTGAGGTTATTAGGAAAGAATGTTCTTAGCTGTGAAAAATGTTTTCTCTTCAAGTAAGATGTTAAAAATGGGCACACAAAAACAAACAACAACAAAAGTCAGAAAGATCTTATGTGAGTTTTTATATAAATTAAGACTACCCTAAAATTTTAAAATGCTTATTAATTCATTTATCATAGGTTTCCAATTAGTGTACAGAATTAACTTGAGGAGAATCAAGACCATATGTCTGTTGTAGTTGTTTTTCTGTTGCCCAGACCAAATACCATAACCAAAGCAACTAATTAAATGATGCATTGGTACTCAGGGGATCAGAGGGTTAGAGGTCATGTCCATCATGGCAGGGAGCATGGCAGCAGACAGGTAGGTATTTCAATGGAGCAGAGGCTGACAGGTTACATTACATATATAAGCAAGAGGAGAAAGAGAGACAGAGACAGAGAGACAGAGACAGAGAGAAAACTGAGATGTCATAGATTTTTGAAATATTAAAGCTCACTCCCATAATGCATCTTCTCTAACAAGGCCACACTTCCTAATCCTTCCCAAATAGTTCCACCAACTAGAAACAAAGCACACAAACATGTGGGCCTATGGGAGCCATTCTCCTTCAAACCACCACAGTGACAAATTAAGCACAGCCCCTCCGATTTTGGTAAGTTCCTCCTGCAGGGAGAAGTAGAGCCTATTTACTCATCTGCTCAACACATATATTTTGAGCACATATTGTGTGTCTTCACTGCTAGGTGTTAGACAGACAGCACTAGGCAACATAGTTTATTTTTTTGTCCCTGATCACACGAAGAAGGAAAATAATAAATATATGATGATTATAATGGTTGACATTGATTGTCAGCTTGACTAGATCTACTATCAATGAAGAGACAAGCCTCTGCCCGAACTTGTGAGGGATTATCTAGATTAGGTTAGTTGAGAAGACTCATCTTAATGGGGAGATCATTCCATGACTGGGATCTTGGACTGCATAAAAAAGTGAAAGCAAGCATAGCTCAAGCATGGGTTCCTCTTGGCTTCTTGATTATCAATGCAATTTGATCAATGGCCTCCAGGTCCTGCTGCAATGCCTTCACCCCTACGGTGGAATGTATCCTTCCCACTGCAGTGCAGAATAAACCTTTCTTTGCTTAAATTGCTTCTTGTCACAGCAATGAGACAAATAACTAATACAATGTTTTTTTGTTTGTTTTTTAAAGCTCCAAGTTCTAGGGAAAGACAAGGCAGAGAAGCCTGAGTTTGAAAGTAAGTTCTGATTGTGCACATGGGAGGCAATGATGGGGTCCAATCATGTTTCAGTATCAGTGAGGGTGAAGCTTAATTTTAGGGTGTGGATGAGAACAGAGGGCTCGCTGAGGATGAGAGAATGTTTCTGACAAAGAAAGACATATATACACATCTTTGAGCATAGAGGACAGAATGTACTTAGGGTCTGAAAGTGGGTGAACATGGATGGAGCAGAGAAGCCCGGCCCTCAAGAAGGAACTGATCATCCTCGTAGATGTTGTTTTGCTTTAAAAGTCCAGTAATCCCGGGAGGTCTGGGAAATCTATCCATCCTGTTCACAGCTCCCACTGCACCCTGCAGGAAGCAGATGAGATGCTGTAGAGTGTGGGAACCCAGACTCAGCCCTTGGCAGATCCTCTGTGGAGATGAAAGCCGTGCTTTCTAATCTGACCCAGTACACACATAGTACATGATGTGCTGTAGCCCTATCCCCACAGATGCTCCTCCTCTAAGGACACATGAGAATATGAGACAGTGCTTAACTGACAGAGCCCTAGCCCTACTGGCCTGCATGCCATTTCTCTTTCAAGTTCAAGAAGACACTCAAAATGTAAACAAGAGTGACACTGGTGTGGGGATGACCCATAACCTTAGTCTATTCTGTTTTCAAGGAAATACTGAATAAACTTCAGTGTTTGTGAACATCAGTGACACATTGAACAAGTCCCACAAATCATGTCAGCAGAACAGAAGGGAGAGCTTCCATCTTATTTGATATATTCACTTATAACGAAAGGGATCTGGGGCATGGTGAATCTTGTATTAACAATTAAGGAATTTTCTTTTAAGACCAATTGACATAAAGGTGGTAATTGTATGACTGTATTTTTATCCCAAAACCATTGGTCAAATAATGACAATCAGAATTTCCAAACTTAATTGTTCATATTGAAGACTACACACGCTCAGTGGTATTAGCCTCACAGATTGTTTACTTGTCTTGCATTTTGATCACATAGTCATTTATATCTCACCAGTTCTATGGTTGTCTGGTGACATCTTAATAACATGTTATAGAATTCACTGGGAAGATATGAAGTCTTCGGTTTCTAGTTCTGACAGGGGCACTTACATTTACTCCAACCAAGATGCTGGGTTTATGGAAATTAGACCTTCTGTACTCTCTGCTACTTGCCTCTGTCACACAACTTGTCATCATTTTAATTGTCATGTGAGAAATGTGGCTATTCAGAGAGCCAGCTCTAGCATAAATTCTCCCCACTCAATTGCTAAAGGGTGGCCAATTTGCTTCACCCATTTTGTCAATGGAAAAATTAAATACACGAAAAAGGCTTGCTTCAAATGATTATAAATAGTCCATTACTAATGGTTATTATGTATGTAGGGACTCTTGGTGAGGAGCCATGGATGATTTCCACATGTGAAGCGGAACTATCTACAAAGAGGCACATTAAATGCTACTTCATATGGAAAGCACATTTGGAACTCATGTTCTCAGTCAGTTCTGAGATCACATATCATAATATCATAAGCCATGAGATATTATCATATGTTTCCACTGTAGCCAAAAACCATTGTAGCTTAAAATCATGCTGTCTGCTTAGCTCTGTACATTCCAATAAGGTCACCAGGGACCCCAGCCAGTAGTGCTCACTGAACAATGTCAGCCAACAGGCTGGTTTCAAACACCAATTCTTTATTCTAAGTAAAAATGACTAAAGACAATCTATTGAAGATTTTGCTTAAAAAGGGCACAGCTGTAAAATTTGGCCTATCTGATGGAACGTGGAACAGAAACAGCTGTTTACTGACATCTAGCTTCCCCTAGCAAATCTTTCCCCTCCATTAAGACATTTTCTTCAAGGTTGGGGTTGATGTCTCATATAGCCTTCCCTGCCCCTAGCACATCTCTCTGTGATCAGTTCTATTAGTGAAGGTTCATTTGGAAGAGTCTAAAAGAATATAAAAAAGAGGAACATGCCTTTCACTCAGAGCAAAAGTATGTGTTCTAGAAGAGTAATGAATGCTTTCAAATTTAGTTTATTATAAATGTCCAATTTGTTATAGAATCACAAACCACATGAAGGGATTAGCAGAAGTCTGGAATAAACAGGTCGTAGTCAGGAAGTGATGAAGCAGTTGGTATGGGGCCTGCTTTTACCTTCCCAGATAACAGTGGATGGAAAATAGACCCAATGTTAACCAAATAGTGAGCACTTGGCATTTCAGAATTGGCAAGTGCTTCCTGTGTTGTCTTGGGACATAAGTCATGGGTAACTACCAACACCATGATCATGATTTACTACTCCATAAGAAGTGTCAGTACCTATGGAGAAGGATGTAGCTGTCTGTATCTTTTAACACTTGTATCACAAACTAAGGTACAAAAGGCTGTTTTATATTCAAAGATATAGTCTAAATTCAAAGTCTATCTATAATACATAAAGGGAATGGAAGTGCATTTGATTCTTGGTATTTGTCACTTATACAGGCATTGGGGCCCAGGAAGGGAAATAAGTTTGCCTTTCTAGTAGCAGTATGATTGACTGAAAGTAGTTTCTTGAGGTGTTTTGTTCAGAAAGACATTGAGGACATAGTGAAAATGTTAAAGAAATAGTTCGTGTAGGTTGCAAGCATTTAGGGAGGAAGTAGTGAACAATGGCTTGTGTCAGTCAGCTTTCCAACACTGTAACATGTGCCTGCGATGATCAACTTATAAAGAGAAAAAGTTTAGGCTCACAGTTTTGGATGTTTCATTCAGTCGCTTGGTACTGATGCTTTGGGGCCAAACAAGATGCAAGCATTTGAAGGAAGAAGATGCTCGTGTCCACATAGCTATCTAGCTGAGAGGAGAGACAAAGAGAGAGAAGTTAGTTAGGTCTCAGGTTCCATTACCCCTTCAAGGGTATCCCGGTGGCTTACTTCCTCCCTCTAAGCCCCATCTTCTGTGTCTTCCACCACCTCCCAATAACACTATGGCCACTATGACTGGGAATCAAACCTTCAACTAATAGGCCCTTGGGGATACTTACCAAACCACAGCATCTCCATCTCCTTAATAATATTTCTATGTCTAATAGCTGAAATTAGCTGAAAGAACAAAATGAATTCAATTACATACAGCCCTAAGTACTTTTTTAAAAAATGTTTTATTACCAAAACCTGAATAATTTTAAATAAATACACAAAAGCTTTTCTCTCTTTAATTCATCACTAGTGTGTAGTAGTCTCACATTTTTTAAGATACTTTGTTATTCATAGGAATAAATTGAAGGACTGATTAGTTAACAGAAAGCACAAAGTTTACTCTAAAATACACAAACACACACACACACACACACACACACACACACACACACACACACACACACAAAATCCCCCAAATTTCTTACATACTGCTTGGAGCATGGGTATGAGCATGTTCCTGAGTTGAGGTTTCTGAGAACTTAGATGCACAATGAAAGTGAAATTGTTTTGTTGTTGTTGTTGTTTTTTATGGACAGCTAAGGGCCTTTGAAAAGAAGACGATATCTGTGGGTTGGGGATCTAAGTTATAGGAGGCACATTCCCTGGGTTTGCCTGAAAACACAAAACTCCTGCTGTCAACTGAAGACGTGTGTTCTGGGACTCACTTTTAATAACCTCACAAATACGAGAAGCTGGTCAACAGGAAGAACTTCAGAAGAACTCACTGAAACTTTTGGAGCTGTGAACAGAAGCCTCATCTGTTTCTAACACCACACAAGCATTCCTGCATCTATGGAAAAACGCAATGCCTTGCCGAGCACCAGGATGAAGGTCTACACAGACTCACACACCAATCTCAGACCCTGTCCAATGAGCATGGTGAAAAACACTAGTCCTGCTCAAAAGAACTTTCACACAGCCCTGTTTTCCTTAGGCTTCTCTTTACAGAAACTCTTGACCCTTAGCTGATAGTTGGTTTTCAAAGGGAGAATGAGTCATATCAGAAATGTCAATTTTTATCTTGTGAGAATTGGCAAGAGACTTTCCATTTTCTCCCTATTTTATGAGATCTCAAAATAGATTTAGGAATTCCCCCAGCAAGACAGAACATTGTAACATTAAAGTGCTTCGAAAGGACTCCCAACACTCTTACCTGTGATCTGCAGCTTTGGTGGGGACTTCCTGAGTAGAACGTACCATTGCTCCCTTATTCAGGAAAGGAAAGAGGTAACATGTTAACTGGGCATTTTCCAAGACTCATGGCTGTTATGAGGTCAAACCAAGGACCAACCCCAAGTGTCTTGGTCACTTCTTAATTGCTTTCTTGAGCACTTTGTATTGAAGACTGGGGAAGGTTCTACAGATGCACAGCCTCTACCCCTCCTCAGAAACAAATGTCTGTCCCCGAGAGCAATGTTTCTACGTAGATGTGGATTTCTTAATTTTATAAAATTTATTATTAAAAAAAACCCTTGCAAGTAAATCAAAACATCACACACCAAAATTAACCAGACACAAGTTCTATACAACTCAGTGAACTTCTTCTCTAAGCTTTTGGAACGGAAGCTGTGAAGCTTCCCACTACATTTTACAATTTCAGTATCAAATATGCTTATGCACTTACCTACCACCACCCAAACTAAGATATCCATGGCAGAAACTAGGAAAACAATTGACTTTATGTCCTCTTTGCTAACTCATGTCCATATCTTGTTTCATTCCTTCCTAATATTTACCTTTTCTTGTTTTTTAATTCCTGTCAACCTGTACCTTCTTAATAAAGGCTACATATTATCTCTCTACAGGGAAAATATCGGGGTTCTATCAAGCATAATCTTTTGTATCCTTCCTCACTCTGTGGCACATCCTGGATGACATCAAGGTCTTAGTCCATTTGTATTGCTATAACAAAAACACCTGTGCTTCGGTACCTTACAAAGAAAAGTGGTTTATTGAGTGCACAGTTTTCTTTCTGGAAATCCAAGGTTGGACTAGTCAGCCCAAGGGGATAGCTTATTGGCTCTCATAAAACATTAGATGGTATCATACAGCTTAGAAATCTCAGTTCCAGTCTTTGGCTATACTGAAGTGTGTTATTGGTTTGATGCTTGTACTTTTACATTTAGTTTACGGTGCCTCTCTTTTTGCTATAAATCTCACTTCTAATATCTCTTTCTGCCCATTGTGTGATCATACACCCTTGTGGTTTGGATTAGGTTAGGCACTTTGCTTTGTCTCATGATAATGTGAACAGAAGTAGCCTATATTAATTTTGATGATAGCTCAAGAAGTAAGGGCTTCCATATGAAGACCATGGTCTTTACTCTGCAATTTTCCCATACAAAGGAGGATTGCAAAACTGTGTCCTGGAAGGATGATGTGGCCCTGAGAGGCCTGTGGCTGATTGACAAATGGACTCATGGGGAAAAGCAAACCTAGAGTTGGAGGCCACTGAGACTTAGAGGTCTTTTCTGTTACCTCGCCAAGTTTCAACTTAACCATACTCTTCCGTCTGTCCTGGAAAGCGTTGTTTTGGTCAGCCTATTCTGTCCTTCTCTGTCCCTGTTTGTATCTCTTCCTGAGTGGTCCACACTTCCATTCTTTCTCCTGAGCATAAATGTTACCAGGTAACTGTCAAAGTAATCAAGGAAAAAGAGAATTGAAAGGGAAGCAACCAAGAATGAGTCAGTTCTCTTGGCACCAATGCTCTGAGCCTTTAGAGTCCTGGGAGCCAGTTATACCAGGACATTTCCTTTGCAATGGTGACAGATGGAACACTGAAGGAAATCCTACTACTGCTCTATCACACGCAATGTTCCCACTTTCTGTCATCACACCACCAACATTTGAAGATCCTCATGAAGTTTTTATTATCAACTGTAGCCAAGATTACTACTTTGCTTTGTGTGTGTCACAGTTACGTTCCATTTCCGTTGGCTACAAAGGACAGTTTATCTTAGGATCACTACTGAGCGCTAGTAGGCAGATCATCTTCTTTCAGGCAGACTTAACAATCTTCCTTACTCTGGTACATTTATTTGCATTCTTCTTGTATGTTTTATTCTGTTGTGTTTTTATGGTGCCAAAAATCAAACCCAAGATTTTAAGGAGGCTGAGCAAATGCAAACTAAGATTAAGGAGGCCAAGCAAGTGTTCTCCCACTGAGCCACACCACATATGTACAATGTGTGCTTTTAAGCATGTTTATACTGCATGCAATTTTGCTCTACTATTAGGACAATCTTAGTTCTAAGTTAAAATCACAGCATGCTTTTAGGACCTTGCTTTGTGTTGCATCATTTATTCTAAAAAGTACAGTGTCTTCAATGGGTTTTCCTAATTTTTTATTTATACTTTCTATCTTCCTTTTGCTATTATATTTACTTTTATAATAGATTTATGTGCATATTTTCAACTATGTTCTCTCTCTCTTAGTTTTAACTGTTAATATTCTACCTAAATGTACACATGAGCATACATACACAAACACATATGCATACACACAGATACATGCACAAACACTCTGGGACATTCTGATGCTCCTATGGGGTGGAAATATTAAAGTAAATTTCACAGTTTGTTTATTCATCTATATTGTATATATGCTTATTTTATGTATATTGTGATATTTTGACATCTCAGAAACCTTTCTGCCTGAATGGGAATGGCCTGATCTGTGCTTAGGAATCCTCAGGAATCAAGGAACTAGTAAGAGAGGGTGTGCTTTTGATCTGTGTGCTAATCGTCTGGAGACAGATTCTGTACCCCGGGCTCCCAGGAGGCAACTATCCTGTGCCTTAAGAACTTGGAACAGGGCCCAGGTCACTGGGGACCATCTGCTTATCCAGAGCCCACTGAAGTCATTCAGAGCAGCCCCAGCTTCTGTCCTCTGCTTACATTTTCTTTCCTGGTCTAATGCTTCCCCTGGCTCCTGTCACTTTGCCCCCCTTCCTCCCTTCCTCTGTCTTTCCTTCTCTTTTCTTCTCTGCTCTCCCCATCCATTCTCTTGCCTCTCTTTGCTTTTGTACTTTCTTTCCCTTATCCTCCCTGCCCTTCCCTTCCTTTCTTTCTGCATGAAACCACCTATTTCTCACATTCATTCCAACTTCCTTGTCCTGACTATTGTTGGCACTGAAAATTTAGTCTGTGGCAAACCCATGGCAGAGCCCCAGGCATGCTGCAGTTGGTTCACTAACAGACAGCAAATCAAATATACTGATACCTAAGATAAAAAGCTTGAACAGGATGTAAAACAGCAGTTATCTGATAATTCAGATTGACTCCATGTTTTCATCTTGTTGGAAAGTCAGCTGGGTGTGGACTCGGGGTGATGCCAGCTGGGGATACCAACGGTTGTATGGTTAAACATGCTGGGTTTGATGATCACTCCTCTGCAACCTGACAGCAAAATACACTACTGCAATAATGGTACAGGTGTTATAGTAGTGACCAACCACTTTTTTTTAATTGGCTTCAAGTCCCACTCATTGAGATGGAGCCAGTTCCATGTGTCTGGGGGAAAACCTACTACTATTGTTCTACTAAAGGAACATAGCAATGAAATGATCCCTAATAATAAATTGCTATAACCATTAAGCAGAGCATGGTGCAACCCTCATTAGAGGAGCTTCCTCTTGCAGTATATGGTAGTTAACAACTGAAAAATTAGCAGACAATGAGAGACAATGGAGCACTCAGCCCTAAATGGGATGTCTTTATAAAACCCCTCCCTTCAAGGCTCAGGAATAAATGTGAAAGAGGAGACAGAAAGCCTCTAAGACCCAAAAGTGATGAATGACATAAAAATGAAAATCAGTGTCATCTTGACACAGCAGAAATGATGCCCATGTGAATTCATGGAGACTATAACAGCATGCACAAGATCTGCACAGGTCTAAATCAGACCGCTTCCTAGGATAGAGAAGGGGAAGTGAGCTAAGTGTCTCATCTCTAGCTGAGAAGCTGTTTACAACTAATTCTTCTGGGAAAGGGACAATAAGTTTTCTCCAACAGCGCGACACTGGGTTTATCAAGCACACTCTAAAGAGGCCCCGTGCCCAGGAGTGGCTGCCCAACACAATACAGACTCCATGTTTTGTGTATATGCTTTTTGTTTCTTTTGTTGTGTTTTATTTTGGCTTGGAATGATATTTATTATCTTGTTGGTTTTATTTTTTATTTGTTGGTCTGCTTTGGTTTTAGTTTTATGTTATTGTTTTTATATATTCCTTTATATTTTTTGTTTTGTTTTGCTTTTTAGAGACAAAGAGAACAATCATGAACTTGGATAGGCAGGGAGGTGGAGAGTATCTAGAAGGAGTTGAGAGAGAGGAGGGAATGTAATCAAAATGTATTGCATAAAAATTTCAATAAAATTTTTTAAAAACTTACTGGGTTTCAGATGTCAGGAACTCATCAAAGTAGAATCATCCAAGACAGCGAAGATAAAACAAAAAAAAAAAAGAAGGAATAAGCAGGACTAGTGATAGGTGTGTACCTTGAGGAGGCATTCTGTTACCACAGGGTGTTACCGCAGTGGTCTTGCATTTGTGTTCACAGTTAGCAATGGAAGCAAAGAAGAGAAACCAGAGATTTTCTTTCCAGATGACTGTGGGGTGGTGCTGTAGACTGAATATGAAATGTCTCCCACAGCCCATACTTTTGAACTGCAGTTCCCAAGTGCTGACACTGTTTGGGAAGGTTGTGGAACCTTAAGGAGGTGGGGTTTGCTGGAGAAAATGTGTCCTTATATATGTGCCTTGAGCCTTTATAGCTCCATTCCACTTCCTGTTCCTCCCAACCTCTTCCTTTCATCTTCTTAAATGTGGATGCAATGTGATCAACCATTTTCCTACCTCCTGCCACCTTTTTTTTTTCTTGCCATGATGAGCCATATCCCTCTGGAACTAGAAAGCCAATTAAATCCCTGTTCTCTCAAGTTGAAACACTAAGTTGGATTCTCCAAGTGCAGAGAGTTCTGTACGTACAGAACAATATTAAGAAGTCCTGTTTACTGAGTTGGTATAGTGTATGTAGGAGTGGGGAAGCAAGCCCCTCTAGCATGGGGCACTGTGAAGATAAAGTATCTTTACAACCTCAGGCTGTGAGCCTCCCTCTTCACCACTAGAATTAACCACCAAATAACTTCAGGGTCTTTCAAAGGCCTTAATATTTTCCTCCTTAGTACTTACCAAAGTAATCTGTGTGAAACATTTAGGACATCTGAGTCATAAACATTAGGGTTGTATGTATATGAAGGGGAGTAGATAAGGAGGGTTTTGGCTGAAGTAAAGTTGAAAAATGCCTGATGAAGCAAATTCTCAATCCCTTAGCAAGTTAGCAGTATTTCGAAATCACACATAACCATGTAAGACTGTTACCCACAGCCCATCCCCTGCACGGTGGATGTTATTCAAACATTCTGTGACACCTGAGTTTCCCACTGACCCTGCTATAGAAAGTGCTGACAGACACAAGGAAGCTGCGGCCCAGGGCTGTGTCCATCAGATCTGTCATCCATCCTCTCCTTGTAGGAATTGTCATTTTTCTGGGGATAGGGATGTAACACGGAGCCTTGAGTCTGCTAGCCTAGCAGTGTACTGCTGGGATACACTCCCAGCATGCTGTTAAAAATGCCCTGGGTTCTGTTCCTCCAGCAATGATCTAAGTCACCTAAAGCAAGACTGAAATCTGCCTCCCCTAGCCATGGTCTACTTTCTTCTCTTTCTCCACCCTGGTGTCATCTTGATTTTCTAACCAAAGCATCACAGACATACTTCTTTCTCTGTTTTATCCTTGATTCAGAAAGCGTAATCTGATCTTAAATCCTTATATTTCTTTCTGAGGCTTGAAGAAAAAAAGAAATAAAAAAAAATGTATTTGTCCCATCCAAACCCCACCTCTACAAATCTACAATTAAAAGTTTTCTCTGTGCTTTGTGAAGAAAGCCTGTATACGGTTTCCTACCATTCTTTTACTTATTGGTACTTACTTAAGCAAAAAATAAATAAATAAATAATAAAAGGAACAAAATGTGTTTTCTAACTTTTTTGATAACATCTCCCTTGTGGTTTTTCATGCATTTTTTTTTCTTTTTTCCTAAGCTCTCAAGAACGAGAATTGTGTTCAGTCTCAGTGTGTATGTGGAGAGGTTGGAGGTTCACCAGCAAGAATAGAAGTCAAACCTTAGGTTGCAATTCCTAATTACTTTCTCACCTAAAAAGGAAGGAGAACCCAATTACTGGCCTTTCATCAAGTTCACTGGCAAAATGACTGAGTTAACCACAGTTAGGGCATTGTTAACATGACAATTTGTTTGGAATTAGGCTGTGGGAAAGAGGAGTTTCTACTGAAAGTTAAGCCAAGTTAAACAGACAAGGGAAAAAATAGTGTTATTCCCTTTAATCCAAGTCTGGGTTAAAGGGTTGATTATGTGGGAAGATGGCAAGAGGTCAGAAATGCAGAACTCATGGAATCTGGCTTTGTGACAAATGCCTAAATATAACTTATGGCTTCAAGTGCTTTTTCCTATTTTGTTCCATCAATTTGGGAATTCTGATACAGATTGCTATCAGAACCCCAAAGGAAGTCATTTATTCTTCTTTACAAAGGACTTAGACATTTATGAAGCAAGTAAAAGTCACTAAATGACATAGCCCTTCATAAATGTTTGTGTGGATTTTGTACATGTTGCATTTTATCAGTGGAAAAGGGTGTACTGAGTGTGGTTTGGAGACAAAGGATCTCATTATGTGGTTCAGGCTGGCCTCAACCTAGAGATCCCCCTAACTCATGGTAGAGAACAAGGACAGGAAACTGACCTAACAGAGAGTTACTTGGTCATGGAAGCTGCTGAATCTAAGCTGTACGGATGACTTTCCTCCACAAATCAAGCTCAGTTCAAGGGCATTGCCTGGACTGTTACGGGTTCACCGTCCCTATGGGTTCGGCTGTGCACTATGGCTCGTTCTGACACAGCATTGGTGCAATACCTCCACTGTGTCATGGTTTTCTACATTTATTAATATGATAGTTTTGTTCTTTGTATACATTGATTTTCTTACTAAAACAAAAAAAAATGATGCTTCATTTCCAGGAATCATGGTGCCTGCTCATCCTTTTGATTGTTTTATATTCTTTTGATTGCAATCTTTAGATTTAAATGGATGCCTGTAAATCTATTGAATCATATACTACCATTCTCTCCTTTTCCTTTCCTTCTTGGCCCAATGTGGAATAGCTGCCCTGACTTAAATATATTTCAAATTAACAGTTCTTTTAACAGGTAATTTTTCCCAGAGTCCATTTTATCCTGCTTGAGGATGTTCACAATAGTTCTAGACAGCATTAAAATCCTTTTGAATGTGCTTTCCTTGCTAAGCAGGGGCTGTTGTTTGCCCTCCAAAAGCAGCAAACAGAAATGCCAGTGGTGATGGATGAGTTCAGAGTCCAGGTCTGAATTTAATGACAATGAACCAGTCTGTCTTTTTCTTCCACCACAAGTCTTTCCTTTGATGTGTCATGTAGTTTTTGTTTCAGAATAAATGCAAAATGATCCATCCATCTTTCATAAATGACTTACAGTTCATAACACAATTTCTGAACTGACTTACAGACTATGCTATCAATAAAGACTTTCTTTGGTAAAATTAATTGTTTAAATTAGAAAAAAATGGAAAACAAGACCGTAAATGGGTGGAAAGAATTAAGAAACAGTGGTTTATGGTTCATTATATATTCTCATTCTATCTGTGACCCAATAGAAAACTGGAGAGTTGGCATGATCATCATTCTATAGATAAAGGAATATGAAAGGCAGCTGTGTTTAGTTGATTTTGCACAAATCCTCTATATACCCTCTACGTATACAATTTTGAAGACAATTGGCAAATTTATACACCATTTCTTATTTTGGTCCCTGATGCTCTCGTTCATCTTTAATGTTTTGGAAACCACCAATGAAAACAAGGTGGGGGGCAGGGTATCACTCTTTGTAAATCCAAGTGTTTGGAATCACTAAGCATCCAGAGTGGATCCTTTGCCTTTTAGATGACACATGCTTCCTCTAAGTGGGAAAGTGAAAGGAAAGGCAGGGGTGATAAAGAGGCTGAGGGGATATCAGAAGCAGAGAAGAAAGGGGGAGCAAGGAAACCATGTCAGTGAGCAGGGCGGGGAAGAGTGAACTTACTCAAAAGACAAAGGAAAGGGGCAGAAGAAGAAGAAAAGCGTGAAGAGACGGGATCATTTAGGTCTAAGAATCTCCTGGCAGACCTTGTGTCTAAGGCTTGGGTACCAGGGCATGATGCTATTTGAGAAATGGAGATTGTGGATCCTTTAAGAGGTAGGACCTAGTGAGAGCTATAGTCCTTGGGATTATGTCTTAGAAGGGCCCATTTATGCTCTACTGACGCTTTATTCAAAGTGATTT
The DNA here is from genome assembly GCF_049852395.1 of Peromyscus maniculatus bairdii. Classification (NCBI taxonomy): domain Eukaryota; kingdom Metazoa; phylum Chordata; class Mammalia; order Rodentia; family Cricetidae; genus Peromyscus; species Peromyscus maniculatus. The sequence goes on from NC_134857.1 coordinate 62,568,630, forward strand.
AAAAAATTCTGTAAAATGTTAATAGGATAGAGAAACTTGGCTGATGGATGAGGCCATGCCAAAATCATACCATAAAAACAACATAGCACTATCTTTGTAAAAGACTGCTGTCATAAATATGGGATGAATTCAAGAAATAAGTGATTGTGACCTAGATTGATAGGGAAGCTGCCCATGGATTTCTCCAATAATGCTACTTAATCCACGGCAACCTATCGCTTTAAGGTAGATGTGGGGAAAGGAGTCCGGTAGGCAGATAGAGTGCTCTGTAATGTGATGTACCAATGGAGAAATGTCCCATCTCATTTACCTTGTCCTTTTTATTAGAAGTAAGTCACAGGTCTGACTGACAGACAAAGGGAAGGGTTGGACAGGGGATGAAAACCACAGAGTATATTGAGTGACCCTGAAGTCTGTCTGTTACAGTGTGTGGGGTCAATACAACTCCCTTGGCTATCATGTGACCTCGATGAGCAGAGTTCTATGATATAGCCAGCAAAGCTTGGCCACCGAATTATCTTATCACAGCAGAAAATAACCTTTAATTTGTATTTTCCTTTCTATTAGCTACTAAGCATAACTTTACTGGGATGGGAAGTAACTGGCTTATTTTACATCACTTTTAAGTTCTGTATTAGGTACATAATTGCACACACCTTTTCAGTTCTGTCCTTCATAAATCACGCAGCCAGGGACTCCTCCTGTCACAGATGGTCATGCCCTGTGTTATTATAAAGGCCTGCACTATTCATCAAAAGTTGGTAAGTTCTAAAGCAACAAATTTTGTCATCTCCACTCTCTATAAGTTTATTTTCTCCAATACATGAACATACTTCATACTCAAAGTCACTGTTTCTCTTGGTGTACAAATCAGAGATTTGGAAAAGACTCTCAGCATGATTGGACATGGTATCCCCTAGGGTTCAGTGTTCAGTCATGAGAACTAAGGAGGAGAAACATAGCATTTCATTACAATAAATGGCAGAAGCTCTGCTTGGAGGACAGTACAAATGTCGCCTGTGGAACTCTGTAGAGCCCTGGCAAAAGATTACACATGTATGTACATTGTGTGCACAGACATTGGGGAAAATCCCTGGCTTCAGGAAGACCTACCCTGTGGACCAGGTTCAGCCATCCATTCTGGAAATCCACCCAAACAGGCATGAGATGGTAATGGAAGAAAGGAGATTTACAATTATGATCACTCCAAGAACAAAGGGCTCCAGTATTTATAGTAGTCTCAGTGTATAAAGAGAATGTGATAAGCTGAGTCATGGTTTTGTTTGGAGAAATGTGGACTCTGGAATCTGGGGTTAGGAGAGCAGTAGAATGCCTAATGGGCCATATTTATAGGAACATGGATGATAGTCATGCTGAGGGTGATTTGAACTGTAGAGGCCCGGTTCAAGAGGTTTCAGAAGAGACATATTTATGTGGCCTAGAGACTCATGATATTTTGATAAAGAATGTGGATGCTTTTTTACCCTTGTCCAAAAAGTCTGCTGGAGGCCAAATGTAAGAGCTTTGGATTATTTGTGTTGGCAAAGGAAACCTCAAAACAGCCTAGTATGGACTCTGTCGTGTGGTTATTAGTGTTCACTCTTATTCAAACCTATAATGAAGAGAAGTAATCTAGGCAAAATGTACAGTCCAAGGAGAAAGGCATCAGGAAGTGGAATAGAACTAACACAGGACTTGTGTTCAAGAAGATAAACAGATTAAAGAAAAGCACAGTGTTAAATGGAATAAAGGAAGTGGTGACCTCACTCAGCTAAGCTTCCAATTTGTGAGGAATTAAAGAAAATCTTAGGGCCAGACATTGTGGTACACATCTTTAACCCCAACACTTAGGAAGCAGACATTGGCAGATCTCTGAGTTCAAGACCAGCCTAGTCCACAGATCAAGTTCCAGGATAACCAAGCTTAGGCAGTGAAGGAAACCATTGAAAACAGAAAGCTGGGGAAAATTTATTTGAATAGGGGGCCATGTTCCAGCCCCAGCAAGCAGCAGAACTTGGCAGCTTCAGCCATGTGGTTCTGACTTTAGAGTCAGGAATACAAGAAAAAAGGAGCTATGGAATCTCCCTCTGCAACTAAGGGAAGCCTATGAGGCTAGGAATATTTTAAGGATGTCCCTGTGTGGAAGCCGAGAGAGGTCACTGCATGAAGCTGTGAAGGTGAAGCCTAAATTGGCTTGGAGACCCCAAGATGTTGAAGATAACAGAGACTGGGATACCTGCTGATGAGACCTGCTAACAGGGAGTAGAACCAGCTCAAGAGAAAGAAGTGTGTTGCAGTCAACAAAGCTAGACGGAGTTGGAGCTCTGAAGAGCACTTTGACATCAGACATGGAGGGAGATGCAGAGTTTGGAGTTTACCCAGCTGGTTTTGGTCTTGCTTTGGTCTAGTATTTCCTCATTGCATTCTCTTTACTCCCCTTTAGAATGATGATGTATATCCTTTACCATTGTAAGTTGGAAGTATGTGATCTATTTTTCAATTTGATTTTGTAGGGGATTATGGTTAAGCAATTACTATGAGTCTCAGAAGAGACTTTAGACTTAGGACTTTTATAGAATTGAGACTGTTATAGACTGTGGGCACTTTGAAAGTTGGACTTAATAGATTTCTGCATTATAATATTGCTTCAAGGCTAAGGAGCCAAGGAGTGAAATATGATGGTTTGGAAGAAGATGACCCCCACAGGCTCATAGGGAGTGGCACTATAAGGAAATGTGGCCTTGTTGAAGTAGGTAGGCATTGTTGGAGAAAGTGTGTCATTGTGGGCAAGCTGTAAGATCTCAGATGCCCAAGACAGGCCCAGTGTGCCTCTCTTCCTGTTGTCTGCCAATTCAGATGTAGAATTCTCAGCACCTTTTCAACACCATGCCTTCCTGCACACCCCATGCCTCCTGCCATGATGAAAATGGACTAAACCTCTAAACTATAAGCCAACCCCAATTAAATGCCTTCTTGTATAAGAGTTGCCATGGTCATGATGTCTCTTAACAGCAATAGAAACCCTAACTAAGACAGAGAAACAAAGGCAATCACTGGGAGTTTCTATCCTGGGCAGGCTGGTATTGCCATGGTCTAGTTGTTCATTACCTTGAGCCATTATTTCTGGATCAGCTGTGCACAGCTACACTGCTACCTGAAAGATCTCTGCTGCTTAGGTGACAGTTTGGGTCCATTGTCTTAATATGGTCATCAATGAGGCTCACTCTTCTAAGGATCAAAGGAAATTATGATAAATACTTGGGAAAGCTCAAATAGAAGAAAAAGAAGTGGAATGGAATCAGAAACATGATGGAGTCAGTAACTGGGTGTCCTTTGTATACATACACAGACACAGGTATACATATCACACCTAGTTATGTACTTAAATGTTCTTGACTGCATGCTGATTTGTAAGCTCCATTGTCCCCTCTTCACTTACTGGCAATCTGATTTCATATGGGAGTCAACTTGATGTAAAGTTGAGCCATTTGGTCTTTGTGACTTAAACACCTGGCCTCAATCCTAGTATGAGTGAAAATCATATCCTCTCAGAAGACTGCTGTGATAAGAAAATAAGCTATCACATATTAAATGTCATTACAGCATCTGGACATTATTAAGGACACCATAATCACTATTATTATCTGAATACTATTTCATCCTATTAAAATATCAACATAAATAACAAATCTCAAAATATTTCACATATTTGAACATTTCTGTTTTAATTCTTACAAAATGTTGCAGAATCTTCCAGAAAACATATCTAAGTCTAGTAATTATATTAAATATTTCAAATACCAACTCGTTATAAGATTAGAAAAGAAAACCTATAAATGAAGTTCATTTGGTCCCAGTTTAAATAGTTATTAATTTAAAGTATAAGGTCTGGACAATTATTTAAATGCATAGATATAGAATTTCTTTATCATCTTGGTGTTTAATGCTACCAAACTTTCAAGAGTAAACATGAGAAAAATATGATCAAGAGCATGTTTGCACAGGTGTGATTGTATAATCCACTGACTCTTTATTCATGAAAGACTAAAGATCATGGGTTCAGAAAATAAATGTAGAACAAACTTGCTGCACACTATGAATACATATTACTCTCATTGGTTAATAAAGAAGCTGAGTGGCTGGCAGCCAGGCAGGAAGTATGGGCAGGACAATCACCCTATGGATGCTGGGATGAAAAAGGGTGGAGTCAGAGGAGACACCAGAAATGTGAGAAATCATGACATGTAGGAAATGAGGTGACAAGTTATGAGCCATGTGGCAAAGAGCAGATAAGAAATGTGGGTTAATTTAAAGTGCAAGAGTTAGCTAGTAACAAGCCTGAGCTATCAATCAAACATTTGTAAGTAATTAAGTCTCTGTGTTGGTTATTCGGGAGCTGGCAGATGGGACAGAAATGTCTGCCTACACAAACTACTCTACTTATCCTTTTTGTAAGCCATCTTCTAATTCATAATGATATGTATATTCTATGAATTACATTTCTATAGTTTCTCTAGTTTTAATTATATGTGTTCTCCATGAACTACATTAAATAATGTAATATATTTTCCAATGACTGAAAGACAAAGATATATTTAAGAAAATAATTAAGATTCTGCAGGATGTATTTTAAAAACATAAAACTTTGATATAAGATTCCAGAGTTGTTGGGTTGTGGCTGACTTCCTAGAAGCAATAGTTATCATTCTAATCTGCTTCCTTGCAAGATCTCAACAACACAAGGTTTCTGGCATAATTATTGAGAACATGATTTACTTCTAAACTTTGATGAGCCAAATCATTTGTTTTTCCCTTTAAATTGTGTTCCTAAGGAAATTAACTACATCTATGAAAACTTACATCACCACCACCAATAAAAATAACAAAGTAACAGGAACCAAAAATTATTTGACATTGATGTCTCTCAATATAATTGGTATTAATTTTCCCATAAAAAGACCCAGACTGACAGAATGGATATGAAGACAGGATCCCTCCTTCCACTGAAAACAAGAAACACACCTCAATATCAAGGGTAGACATTACCTCTGGGTAAAGAGTTGGAAAAAGGCATTTCAAACAAATAGACCTAAGAAGCAAGCTGGTGTAGCCATTTTTATATCTAACAAAATAGACATCAAGACAAAAACTAATCAAAAGATGTAGGAAAGGACACTATATACTCATCAAAGGAAAAATTCACCAAGATGACATTTTAATTCTTAACATATATGCTGCAAATAAAAGGGCACCCAAGTTTTTAAAAGCAACACTACTATAGCTTAAGTCACATATTGACCCTCACACACTGATAGTGGAAGACTTCAATACCCCTACTCTCATCAATGGATAGGTCATCAAGTCAAAAAATAAACAGAGAAATACTGGAGCTAACTGATAGTATAAACCAAATGGAATGAACAGATATTTACAAAACATTTCATCCAAACACAACAGAATATACCTTTTTCTCACACCTCATGGAATTTTCTCCAAAACTGACCACATACTCAGACACAAAGCAAGTCTCAGCAGATACAAAAAAAATTGAGATAACTCCCTGTATCCTATCAGATCACGACAGATTAAAGCTGGATATCAACAACAAGAGAAACAACAGAAAAACTATAAACTAATGGAAACAGAAAAACTCTCTACTGAATGAAAAATGTGTCCAGACAGAAATAAAGAAAAAAATAAGGACTTTCTAGAATTAAATGAAAAGGAATACACAGCATACCCAGACTTATGGGACACAATGAAAGCTGTGCTATAAGGAAAGTTCATAGCACTAAGTGCCTACAGAAAAACTTGGAGAGACCTCATACTAGCAACTTAAAAGCACAACTGAAAGCTATCAAACAAAAAGAAGTAAGCACACCCAAGAGGAATTGACAAGAAATAATCAAACTGAGGGCTGAAAGCAAAATAAAAATAAAGAGAACAATTCAAAGAATCAATGAAATGAAGAGTTAGTTCTTTGAGAAAATAAGCAATATAGACAAACCTTTCCTTTATCTAATCTACTAAAAGGCAGAGAGAGAATATCCAAATTAAAATCAGAAACAAAAAGGGGGACATAACAAAAGACACTGAGGAAATCCAGAGAATTACAAGAACATATTTTAAAAACTGTACTCCACTAAATTGGAAAATCTAAAATAAATGGATAATATACCACTTACCAAAGTTAAATTAAAAAATCAGACAAACAATTTAAATAAACCTAAAACCCCAAGTGAAGTAGAAGCAGTCATTAAAAGTTTCACAACCAAAAAACCCCCAGGGCCAGAAGGTTATAACACAGTATTCTACCAGACCTTCAAAAAAGTATTAACATCAATACACCTCAAATTATCAAAATAGAAACAGAAGGAACATTGCAAGTTGGTTTTATGGGGCCACAGTTACACAATGCACAAACCTCATAAACACTCAACAAAGAAAGAGAAATACAGACCAATTTCCCTTATGCACATAGATACAAAAATAATAAAATACTTGCAAACCAAATCAAAAACACATTAAAAAAGTCATCCACCATGACCAAATAGGCTTCATCCCAGAGCTGCAGGAATGGTCCAATACATGTAAATTACAAAATATAATTCACTGTATAAACAAATTGAAAGAAAAAAAAACATGATGATCTCATTAAATGCAGAAAAGGCCTTTGAAAAAAATCCACCCATATTTATGATAAAAGTCCTGGATAGATTAGGGATACAAGGAACATACCTGAGCATAATAAAGACAAATTACAGCAACCCTATAGCCAACATCAAATTAAATGAAGAAAAACTCAAAGCAATTCTACTAAAATCAGGAAGAAGACAAGGCTGTCTATTATCTCCATATATATTCGATGTAGTACTTGAAGTTTTAGCTATAGCAATGAGAAAACTGAAGGAGATCATAGGATACAAATTAGAAAGGAAAAAGTCAAAGAATCATTATTTGCAGGTGATATAATAGTATACATATGTGCCCTTAAAAATTCTACTAGGGACCTCTAACAGCTGATAAAGACTTTCAGCAAAGTAGCTGGATACAAGATTAACTAAAAAAAAAAAAAAAAAAAAATCAGTGGGCCTTTTGTTCACAAATGACAAATTGTTGGCCAAGAGGGTCCCATGGAAATTCCCAATCAATCCAGGTTGTTACTAAGACAAAAGTCTGTTCTCTGCATACTGACAGCAGGTCCTCATTGCCAAGGACAGCACCCACACAATTCACTGAACATACAGAAGTAGAGCTGATGCCTACATGGAGCCCTCACCTCTATGTCCTAGACTCTTTGGTGTAGGAAGGGGAAACCAACTCAGCCACAAAACCTTTGACCTACAATCTGCCCCGACTGCAAAATATGCTGGGGCAAGGGCGGCACACAACTTGTGGGTATAGCCAACCAATGACTGACTTGACCTAAGGCCCTCTTCATGAGAAGGAACCCACACCCAACACCGCTTGAGTAACCAAGTACTGGAGACAAGATAGCACAGAGACCTAGGGTAAAACCAAACACTACTGCTCTAAAAAAAAAATAAATAAAATGATTCTTAATGATATTCTGCTATGCTCACAGATCAGTGCCTTCTTCAGTCATCATCAGAGAGACTCACTGGGGCAGCAAATGGGCACAGTGGAGACAAACAGCCAGACATTATGCTGAGAGAGAGATTAAACTGGAGGTCTTCATCAAATTCCTACACTCAGAACTCAGGGAATCCTGTGGAAGAGGAGGCAGAAAGACTGTAAACCCCGAAGGGATGGAAGACACCAGGAGGACAAGGCCCTCTGAATCAGCTAAGTAAGGTGCACATAAGCTCACAGAGTGGAGCAGCAAGCACAGGGCCTACGTGGGTCTGCACCAGGTCCTCTCTGCATATATTATAGCTGTTAGCTTAGTACTTTTATGGGACTCCTGACTGAGAGAAGGAGTGGGTCTCTGACTCATGAGCCTGCTTTTGAGACTCTTTTCCTCCTGTTGGGAAGCCATGTCCAACTTCAATATGAAAGTTTTTGTTTTACCTTATTATATTTTATTTTCCCTTATTTAGTTGTTATTTTTTAGAAACCTGCTCTTTTCTAATGAGAGACAGAAAGGGAGTGGATCCAGAAGGGAGGGGAGGGGAAGAGGAACTGGGAGGAAGAGAGGGAGGGGAAACTATAATCAGAATATAGTATATGAGAAGAGAATCTATTTTCAATAAAAGAAAAAAAAAGCCCCAAAACAGAGGCTACTCCATTTTGTATGAAATCATTTTTTTAAAAACACCTGGATTTGCTAAAGTAAATGCAATGCCTTTTGCTAGACCTAGATTGGTGCTGAGCTGTGGTAGGGTTGAATGTAATTGGCCCCATAATATCAAAGGGAGTGGCACTATTAGGAGGTGTGGCTTTGGTGGAGTGGGTATGGCCTTGTTGGAGGAAGGGTGTAGATGTAACCAACCATCTTATTAAATAAGAAACACAGAACCAATGCAAAGAAGAAAGCCAAGAGGTCAGAGCTAAGAGCTAAAACCTTACCCTTCCTCCTGCGGTGGGCCTACTTCTCCGAACCAGAGCTACTTCCTGTGTGTCTGTCTTTTTATAGTGTTTCTCTTCTGCCTTCTCATTGGCTGTAAACTCAACCACATGACTGCCTCGTCACAGCCTTTCTGTATAGACCTCCAGGTTTTCTATGATTGGTATTGAGATTAAAGGCATGTGTATCCAATACTTGCTGTATCCCTGAACACACAGAAACTTACCTAGCTCTGGCTACCAAGTACTGGGATTACAAGCATAGGCCACCACTGCCCTGCTTTCCTACGGCTTGCTCTAACCCCCGGGCAACTTTATTTATTAACATACAAATAACATTTAAATACAAATAAAATATCACCATAGAAGAGTGTCACTGTCAGGGCAGGCTTTGAGGTTTCTTTTGATCAAATTTTTCTCAGTGTGACTGTGAGTCCACATCCTGTTGCCTGCAAGACGGAGCACTCTCAGCTCCAGCACCACATCTGCCTGCACGCCACCATGCTCACAGACATGATGATAGTGTACTCTGAATCTCTGAAACTATAAGCGAGCCACCCCAATTAAATGTTTTCTCTATAAGGGTTGCTGTGATCATGGTGTCTCTTCACAGCAATAAAAACCCTAACTAAGACATGAGCCAAGGTACTTTTCCTCTTTTTTTTTTTCTACCCAGGAAATATTTCAAAGCTTGTACCTTGTCTCAAGGGAAATTTCTGCAGCTTTCTTTTAGTTCAATCACAGATTAAGGGGAAAGTCAAAGGACACAGATACCTGGAGCAAATGGTCCCAAACTGGCAATTCTGTAGCACTCTAGAGAGTGCGTGCTGCTCAGTGCCCAGGGATGTTGTTCCCCCGGAGCACTTCCCAAGCAGAAGAAAGTCCAGATTGAGAGGCTGCACATTTCCCCTTTCAGATTGTGAGTTTAAATGCAGTCTTCAGCAGCAGCAAGTCTCAATGGGTGCTGGCCTTACCTTGCCAGTGTGTCACATGCTGGCTTATGGTACATAAAGTGTGGCATGTAAAACAATCTTATGTAAGCACTGAAGCGGAAGCATGGGTACGCCTTCGCTATTGGAAAACATCCCAAATACAAAAACAGGAAAAGTAGTCCCGAACAGTGATTCCTGGAGCAGTGGGAGTTGTTAGTAACTGAGCAAATAGCAACAAGCTGGTCAAGATTATGGTTGCCAGTGCACCCTATTCTCAGGCCAGTACTTAGAAAACCAAAAGAGATCACTGTACCTTGTGTTCCTATCTTAGATGTGGCTCTTCACTGCCGTGAGGATGTCTGCTCTGGCCTGATCCACTGCAGCAAGTGTTCCTGTTCAGGCCTTTAGAAGGGCAGGTGGAGTCTACTTTGTCTTTATGTTTCCTAGGTTTCATCCCTCGGTAGTCATTTCCAGGCCCACCAGTGAGAGTTCACTTAGCTGATACAGAAACTGAATTTTACAATAAGGAGTTTTGGCCCAGATGAGCAGGAAAAGTCATGGATATTTTATAAGAATAGTCACTAATCATTGAGTTGGTGAAACAAAATTTACAACTCACACCATTGCTGTAAATAAGTTTATTTTAAAATATAGAATATGGGAGCCACTGAGCCTTTCTAAATATGCAATTCAAGTGTCGATGTTCTACGTCATCCTAAAATGACAAAATCAACAGTACAGGAAATGCTATTAACAAATTGCCAGTTAAATAGAATAGATGCTCTTATTACCTACATAATTCCACATAAGTATATTATATATATATATATATATATATATATATATAATTTATGTATATTCCCTCCAAAACCTCCACACAACACAAAAATATATCATTTTGCTTATTATTTTGTTATACCTGGTCTTGGGAGACAGAAAAACATTTTTAAGGTCTTGGGATTGAACCCAGAGCCTCAAGCATATTAGGGCATTCCTGACCACTGAGTTATATCCATGGCCTCCAGCATCTTTTCTTGCCTTTCTTTGAATCAGCAAATACATTCAATGTGTTTTAGGAATGCATTCATTATTTGCTGGTAGCAAATACTTGGAGTAAAAAGCATATCCATGTCGTGTTTCCCTCTCAAATTTATTTTATAGTATGAATTGCTTAAGGGAGGACTTACTCTTTTAGTGAAAAGGTGATTTTAAATAAGTATTTAGTATATCTCTTGGAAATTTTGATCCCCTGGATGTGGAGAATGTCATAGATCTATTTCTAACAATGCCCCAGGTGATTGTTTTAGCCCTTCCTTTAGAACATTCTATTTCCTGTTCTGCTGCCTTTTCCCACTGATTGCTAACTGTAATTTTCCTCATTCTTTAAGCCTCAAATGCTTATGTACTCTACTGTCACCTTGATTTCATCCCTGTTGTTGTAAGACACCAGTCCTCAGGCTCTCTAGGACCGTTTATTGAGTCACTGATACCTCTTGGAAGCCTGGAACGTCCTCCACTCCTTACTCAAAACTCTCAGAGGGAATTGTATTAGTTAACTTTTGTTGCTAGGGTACGGCATTCTGAGCAACAACAACTTAAGGAGGAAAGTTTAATTCAGCTTCCAATTCCACAGGAACTTCATGTTCATAAAAGTGGCGAGGCAGGCAGCAGGAGCAGGAAGCTGAGAGATCAGAGAACACACTTCAAGCATGCACAGGAAACAGAGCGCTGGTACTACTGGAAATGGGGTGAGGCAATGAATTCTCAGAACTTGGCCGCTGGTGATCTACCTCCCTCAGCGAGGCTCCAAATATCAAAAGTTTCATTAACCCCCCTCAAACAGCGCCACCAACGGGGGAATTAGTGTTCCAATACACCAGCCACTGGGGGACATTCAAACCACCCCAGGAACAGTCCTGAAAGATGCCTTTGGAAAACTTGTCCACTTCAAAAGACAGAGTAGGAGGATTTGACAAACAATTGCTAAATATTTACCTTAGATGTTTTATTTAGCCCAAAGATTGAACTGTTGTAAGCTGAATCTAAGTCTCAATTGCTTTCTTTAGAGATGACGATTACTTTTCTGCTAAAATCTTGACTCATTTCTTTTGGTGTCATATTGGCTAATATACAGAAATGGCAAGCATCTGCATTCCAGTCTAATAACTTATATGAAGATAATTTAGGTTTCAGAACACAAAAGAAAAACTCAAGCTTATAGAAGAAGCCTATGAGTTGAAATGAACTGTTTTTTTTTTTCAAAGATAGCTTAAGATAGAGGTATAGGTTCATTCCACTTACTTTAAAACAAAGCAAAGATAAAACAAGCTCTTATAAAGAAAAATAAAGGAAACAAAAAATGTTTGTTTTTTAAAAAGAATGGATTAGAATGGCAAGTGTAGTTTTGCCTGGTCCCAAAATTAAGGGTTTTCCCCCTCCTTATTTTGTTGCATTTTAAGCATTTTAAAATAGAGTGAGTATACTTATTATATTGTAAAAAGTATGTTGGAAAGGAACTCACGGTGCTTTTCTTGTGGTGTAATTCAAGATTTGTCTTCATTAGCTTGCTTTTCTATTCCTCTTTCCAAATGGACCTTGGAAAGTTCATTTGCTATTTGTTCAAACCTAAGCAATAAAATTATGCACCAAAAATCTGCCATGGAAAGTTCAGACTGAAGGGTGTACTTGATGAGATGACACTAATAATATACTGTCAATTCTATATTTATGTGTCTTCAATTCAATAAGAAATTTTTAGCTCTAGGTGGAAACAATCACCTTTTGTTCAAAAAGCAAAAGTGAACAGTGTTCTGAGCAAATGATCTGACAAAAGCTTTAGGGAACAGGCTATACATTTAATAATGGCACAGGTTTCTTAAAAAAAACTGTAAAACTACTTAATTTCAAATTTAAAATACCTTCTAAAAACTTTTATATTTATTTTGAGAAAAATGATGGTTGTAGTTAGTGTAAAGAAGACAAATTCAGTAAGAACAGTGGGCCCCCGGGATCTGTCTCTGTTTCATCAGGGCTGGGATTATAATAGCACACTGGTGCATCCTGCTACTTTTAATTTTATTATTTTCTTACCATTATTATTATGGTTGGTTGATATATTTTCTTTTGAGAAAGTCTCAAGTATCTCACTGTTATGTAATCAAGGATGATCTCAAATTTCTGGCACTCTAGCCTTCCCCCTATAACTGCTGGTATTTATTACAGGTGTGTGCCACTACATATAGTTGATGTTGTGCTAGGGATCAGTCCCAGGGTCTGTCAAGCTAGGCAAACACTCTACCAACTGAGATACTAAACAGCCTCTTAGAAAAAAAATTTCATTCCTTCCTAAATTGACTCCTGTCTCAAGGATGCACACATGGTGGAAGCAGAAGCTGGCCCCACCACGCCACACCAATAGATTCGTCCCTGCACACAGACAGATCAGTCACTTAGGTCTGTGATGATCAGTTTTGCTGGTCTCCTTGAAACAATTTATAGGATCACCTGGGAAGGAAGGCTCAGTGAGGCATTGTCTAGACCAGTGTTTCTCAACTTTCCTAATGCTGTGACCCTTTAATACAGTTCCTCATGTGGTGGTGACCCTAAAGCATAAAATTATTTTTGTCGCTACTTCATAACTGTAATTTTGCTACTGTTATGAATCATAATTGTAAATATCTGTGTTTTCTGATGGTCTTAGGCAATAACTGTAGAAGGGTCCTTTGGCCCCCAAAAAGGTCATGACCCACAGGTCGAGAACTACTGTTCTAGATTAAGCTGGCCTATGGTCACATTTATGAAAGATTGTTAAGGTTTTTTCCAAAGAGATTAATAAAAATATCCTCAATCCCAGCACTCAGGAGGCAGAGCCAGGCAGATCTCTGTGAGTTCGAGGCCAGCCTGGGCTACCAAGTGAGCTCCAGGAAAGGCGCAAAGCTATACAGAGAAACCCTGTCTCGAAAAACCAAAAAAAAAAAAAATCCTCAAAGTAATTTAAAAATTTAAAGATATCTGGATACCCTTTCCTGAATAAGATAAATTTTGAACAGTGTCAATAGCTACCTTTTCCTTATTCATACTGATTTGCTTCAATCTCATGTTCTAAATCTCTCTCAAGGCCTAAGTAGCTCTACTAAATTAAGGCAAGGCATCAAAAAGTTACCTAAAATTAAAAAAAAAAACTCTATTAATGACAGAAGGCTAATAACATAGATTGAAAGGCCTGACAGAAACTGATTGTACATGCTGTGATTCTTCCTGAAGCCTCAAGGGATCTTTGTATGAAAACAAAGTCAGTGCAAGGTTGTTAGTAAAATCCCCTTCAAGTCAATCCTGCTGGCCATTTAGCTCAGCTGAATATTTATCAGTATCAAAGTGGACAGTGAAATTAATTCAGATGTGCTGCAACCCCTCTTCTTCACTTTGCACTGTGACTTAAGAACCTGATCATGAGCATTGTGTCAGTCTCTCAGGCCTTTCCAGCTCCTGGTTGGGCTTAAGCAATGATAGAAACTAGAAATAGATCAAAGAGACTGGAGCATGAAATCATAGACTCTGTTGTAGGGGTTGTCTAGAGTAGATTGCATCCTTTCGCCAAAGCACACAAGTCCCAAGTCAATGTCTCCCTTCCCATACAATGAGAATTGAACTGAATTTCACTCTTGGGAGTCCAGGCATGGCATACCACACTTGTTCCTTTTCTTTACTTTAAAAAACATTTAATATAATATTTTTATTTTGATTATTAAGAATTTAATACATGTATATGTCATACATTCCTTGAACCCTTCCAAGACTGACCTGGCATCTACATGTTCTTCCCAACCTCTTGTCTCCTTTTCTTTTTAAAATTAACTTTGAAGTTCAATTTGTGCTGCCCATTGTAGCTAGAGTTTTCCTGCCTTGCCCACAGTCAGAACAAATCTTTGTCACCCGCCAGTCCCACAGCCGCTCAGACCCAACCAAGTAAACACAGAGACTTATATTACTTACAAACTGTATGGCCGTGGCAGGCTTCTTGCTAACTGTTCTTTTATCTTAAATTAACCATTTTCTATAAATCTATACCTTGCCACGTGGCTGGTGGCTTCCCGGCATCTTCACATGCTGCTGGTCATGGCGGTGGCTGCAGTGTCTCTCCGCCTCAGCCTTCCGCTTCCCAGAATTCTCCTCTCTCCTTGTCCCACCTACTTCCTGCCTGGCCACTGGCCAATAAGTGTTTTATTTGAAAGACAGACCATCCCACAGCACTTCCCCTTTTCTTTTTTTTAAAAAGGAAGGTTTTAACTTTTATATATCTCCAAAGCCAGGTTGGTATATTTGGGAATTTGGGCGTAGCTTCTCTTACTACTTCCTGCTGGAGGGGGGCGCTGTATCTTATGGGGACACAAAGAAAATTTTAGGATCATGGAGTAGTCCGTGAGGCTGTATCGTCTGAGCCAGTTGCCTTGAAACGATTCTGGATGTTGGATCATCTGGACCTTGGTGTCATCAGAGACCTTTCAGGGGGCCTTGGCTGGTCAAACCTGATGTATCTTAATCTGGAACAAATCCATAGCCTCTGGTTTTCTGTAGAAACAAAAGCAGAGCCTCTTTTCCAAAGCAACATATCCTTACATCCAAATTTTGAAGTCAAGGTACCTTTAAAATACACATTTTGGCATAACTCAACAGCTTTTGCAATCAAATGTTTTTCTTTAGTTAGAAATATCAAAGAGAACATAATCCAGATTCTCTGTGTGGTAGCCATCTTTATGTGGCTTGTTTTTTATATTACCTTGAGCCTATTGCTTTAAACTGTAGCCTTTTAAGCCTGAAACGGCGCTGTGGCTGCTGGCTCCGCCCACTTCAGCTTCCCAACATGGCAGTGGTACGTTTTCTGCCAGCTCTGGGAGCCATCGTGAGTCTATGCTTTTATCCAAGCAGCGTGTAGCCCAGAAACCTCTTTTTTTTTTGTTTTGTACTAGCAAAGGCTAAATCCACCACGCAGCTTAATGTCCCACTTGCAGAGGCCTCATTCCCGGCATACTGCAGGTCAAGCGCACACGCCAGGAACCCGCCAGGAACTCAAACCGGCAGGCTGCCGCTCATTTGAGAGAGACAATTAGGAAGCTGTTTTTAGCTCCATTTTAGAATCTTTTTACTCAGGTTTTAAGTGGAAACTCTTGCCAACACGTTGGGCGCCATTTGTAGCTAGAGTTTTCCTGCCTTGCCCACAGTCAGGACAAATCTTTGTCACCCGCCAGTCCCACAGCCGCTCAGACCCAACCAAGTAAACACAGAGACTTATATTGCTTACAAACTGTATGGCCGTGGCAGGCTTCTTGCTAACTGTTCTTTTATCTTAAATTAACCATTTTCTATAAATCTATACCTTGCCACGTGGCTGGTGGCTTCCCGGCATCTTCACATGCTGCTGGTCATGGCGGTGGCTGCAGTGTCTCTCCGCCTCAGCCTTCCGCTTCCCAGAATTCTCCTCTCTCCTTGCCCCACCTACTTCCTGCCTGGCCACTGGCCAATCAGTGTTTTATTTGACAGACAGACCATCCCACAGCAGCCCATGTAACTCAGGTGTGGGCTACCCACTGGAGCATGGTTGACTCACTAGGGCCACACTCCTCATATTGACTATCCCTCCTCCAGAAGCCATCAACAGTCAACAGCTCCTTGGCTAAAATTGGTGATCATGAGCCAACTCCCCTCCCATTTATGTTAGTATGTTGATCGACTTGATATTTAACAAGTCTTGCACATGATGGCTGTTAGCTTGGGGTAGGGGGAAGAGGAATGCAGATGGAGTAATTTCATGAACACTTTTCTCTCTCATATTCAGTTTTCTTATCTCCATAGTAGTTATTGCCACAGATGCTCTACATGGTTATTTTTTTTGGGGGGGTTGTTTATTCTTTCTCTACCTCCACTGTAAAACACAACCTTCATGAGGCCAAAGACCATTACCACTGTTCTTCATTATTTTTGTCTCAGTGTCTTCAAGAGTTGCCTGATATATCAAAGATACTTACAAAATGTGTAGAATAAATAAACAAATGGTCCTCTGAAAAATAAAAAAAAAATAAACAAGCAAAACAAAACAAAAATAAGTCTTGCCCATGTAGCCACAGCTGATGTGAGTGCAGAAGTCCTGTTCTGTCCAGAAGACACTATTTCACTGCGGCTCTCTGCAAATCTCCAACTCTTACAATCTTTCTGCTCCTTCCCTGTGATGGACCCTGACCCTTGAGAGAAGAGAATGTGATACAGATATCCCATCTGTGGCAGAGCACTCCGCAAACACCTAATCTCTGTGCTTTGACCAATTGTGAGTTTCTGCCATCTACTGTACAAGAAACTTCTTTGATAGTTTTTAAGAGCTGTGCTTATGTATGGACATATAAATTTAGGAGGGCAATTTGATTCTATGTCCATCCAGAAATTAGTAGTAGTAGATTTACCCCTTGGGACTATGAGATTCTCAACCATGAATTCTTGGCCAGATTTGCAGCTCCTGGCTTCCTCTGGATTGGACCTTAAATCCAACCAGAAAGTGGTTGGTTACCTCCATAACACTTGTTGCCACTATTGCACTCATATCTTACCTCTCTCACCATGGTTGTAGCTCACAGGATTCACAGCTGTTAAAACTGTTGAAGACTTTACTTCTTTGTCAGTAGCAATTTGATTTCTTAATGTTCTGTGATCAAAGTTTTTGGTGTCCTTAGCAATATGGCCTTACCAACAAGTTCTGGTGGGAAACTAAGAGCAATGCTAATAGCCTACAGTGTTTGGCTAACAACTCCAGGGATGGTATCCCACATATGGCACTGGTTTTTTATCTGCAGCTTATGGCTTATGGAAAGAGCATTATCCCTAGTGTAGTATGGCTCCAATTATGTCTTTTTATGTGATTGTATATGTGTGTATGCATATACATATATACGAAGTTTATAAAATAATAGACCTTTTTTTATTGAAAATAGATTCTTCTCTCATTCAATACACCCCGAGTACAGTTTCCCCTGGTTATACTCCTCCTAGCTCCCACTCCCCTTCCATCTTCTGTCAGAAAAGATCATGTCTCCAAGAGACAACAACCAAACATGACAAAAATAAAATAAAATAAAATAAGACAAGGCAAAAGCCTTCATACCAAGGTTGGACAAGACAACCCAACAGAAGGAAAAGAGTCCTAAGAACAGACAAATGAGTCAAAGACATACCTGCTTCCATGGTTAGGAGTCCCACAGAAACATCAAGCTAATGGCCACAACATGTAAGCCTAGTGTCCATGCTTTAACTGTGCTTACTGAAGGCTATGAAAGTGCCATTTTCTGTTTGGAGTCTATCTAATACAGAGCAAGTCATAGGACAAAGATGGTTCAAATTTGCTTGAGTTCAGGAAGAAGGATAAAGGAAGTTTTCTGCTATGTACACAGCATCCCCTGAACTTTACTGAATGATCTGATATACAACATACAAGAACCTTGTGTTTAATGATACCAAGCACATGTTACCAAAGCAGAAATGGACTTTCATGGGCTATGTTATTAGCCCATATAATTCTATGAAGGGCTCAGGAGAATGCCAATGGGTAAAAACATTTGCTGTAAATATAAAGACTTGTGTTCAAATCCCTGTAGCAACCATATAAAAACTCATGTGTAGACATGCTCCTCTGCTAGCCCAGAGTTATGAAAGTGGGGAAATGGAAAAATCATACAGACTTGCTTACAACTATGTAAGATCCAGGTTCAGTGAGAGATCCTGTCTCAAGGCAATGAGA
Organism: Peromyscus maniculatus bairdii; assembly: GCF_049852395.1. Classification (NCBI taxonomy): domain Eukaryota; kingdom Metazoa; phylum Chordata; class Mammalia; order Rodentia; family Cricetidae; genus Peromyscus; species Peromyscus maniculatus. The sequence goes on from NC_134857.1 coordinate 62,586,867, forward strand.
TGAAAATAATAAAGAAAGACACAGGACATTCTGGCCTAGCCTTCACACATAGTTGTGTACACCCATATACACATGTGAATACACATGGCTCACTCTTTCACATGTAATAATAATAACAACAACAATCCTATGAAACTTTGAGAAAATTTAAAAATTCTGTAAGCCAACTTTCTAAAACCTCCACATAACATACAGGTTAATAGGATTCTTGAAATGATCTTTATCAAGCTGGCACTAAACATTCAGAACACCTTCCCAGTTGCATTATTTAATACAGCAGTGCTCAAAGATGAGCAGAGGAGGACAGTGAGAATGGAGGTAAATTGTGGGAGGCCAGATTTTTTATGACAGGGAACTCTTGAGGGGAGAGGTATAAGAGATTTAGATAGAAATATAGAGGTAGAAGGATAGAGGGGAGAGAAACAGAAACACAGGATAGCCTCAGGAGGGCCTGGATCGTTATCCACTGGCCCTTCTGTCTCTTCTAGAGGGCCTTTTATAGGAATGCCAAGGGGTGGAGCAAAGACCTCTTTCTAGCTCAGCCAAGTGTAGACCCTTCCAATCACCTGGTAACCATGCACATGTTCAAACCATCCTCTAATGCAGCCCTGCTGGGTAAAGCAAGCTCAGATCTCACTAGGAAACCTTTGTGGGCCTCCACAGCAAATATGCAGAAGGAATCACTGGGAGAAAATCCTGACACTGAATTAGTCATAAAGTTATAAATTGCTCATGGTTTCCTTACCTAGCATGATTTTGTAAAAGATCAAAACCCTTCAAAAATGAGATTGTGAACATTCTGTATGTTGAATAAATTTAGTTCTTTCTCAGTGTGCATTTATTGAGAGGCATAAGCAAAAAGTATCAAGTTATAAATGGTAAACTGTGGGGCTCTTATATCAGCTGGTACTGGCATCTACAAACAGGTGCAGCATGCATGTGAATGGCAGGAAGGTTGGCAGAGCTGCAAGGATTGAATGTGCTTGAAGCTGACTCCATTTGCATCTCAAACTGCTTGTTGGAAATAATGGAGGACTATTTTCTTCCTTGAGTTTTTTTTTTCAGCTATGTTTTTCATTTCTTCATTCATCTGAGCAAGCTTCACATTATCAGAGAAACATGCTCTGGCTAGTACTGCATCTGATCAGTCCTCTAATGAGCAGTGTTTGTCTAGTCACAGCCCAAACAGCAGAGGATGGAGTATACATTCTCACAGACCCACCTCTCTGTGTTTTATTAACCTTTAATTCAGCAAACATTTCTCTCTCAAATGTGAGACTTAGAAATCTGAAATATTCTTGAGAAGATAAAAATGTCTTGCAAGTGCAACCAGCTGGACTCCTTCATGGCTTGAAATGTGTTTTTTGTTACAAATGAGTTGGCCTTCAGGGAAGACGATTCATAAGGATATGAACCCTGATTACTTAATATTCCAGGAAAGACAAATTAAATAAAGTAAGCAACGTAATTGGGGGCTGTGAGTGCTGGAACCCACTGCAGAACACTTTTCACATAGATGTCTGAGTACATGTTGGAATAATGTGTGGGCCTGGGAATCCTCAGACTACAATGTAGTTGATGGTCAGATAACCCTTTCTCATGGCTAGGACTTTATGAAAAGATAAGGAGAAACATTTTGTTTTCTTGCAGCAACATTTATTTGCATAAAAGTACAGAAGCTTTTTCCCCCGAGACATCTGAAAAATGCATGATTATTTCTAAAAATAATCTAGTGTGGACCGCTTTAAGCCTCAAAGAGAATTCAGGTCCCCTGGATACAGTGTACTATCTGCTTCCTTCAGCCAGGACGACACTACCACTATCAATCTTTAGCCATCAAGCAGTCTCTTGGATGTCACAGAGTTGGCGCCACCCCTCTGTTTAAAACCCTGCAAGTCCCTTTTTCTTTCTTCCTTTCTTTCTTCATTTCTTTCTCCCTTCTTTCCTTCCTTCCTTCCATCCTTCCTTCCTTCCTTCCTTTTTTTCTTTTATTTTTGAGAAATTTATTTAGTTTATTGTATGTGAGGTTTCACCTGCATGTATATATGTCACTTATGTGCTTAGTACCCTCAGAGACCAGAAGATGGCACCAGATCTCCTGGAGAGAAACTCAGAGGTGCTTGTAAGCCGCTACACCGATGCTGGGGACTGAACCCAGGTCCTCTGCAAGAACAGCAGCTGCTCTTAACTGCTCAGCCATCTTTCTCTCACTGCTTTCATTTCTTTCAAAACAGAAGTTAAGTCCTTGACTCTTATACATAATTCCCTATCAGCACCATATAAACAATCCTCCCTCTAATCCAGCCATGTCACAGCATCTGATCCCAGATAAAACAGGCACAGGCCTTTGCTAGCCTTTCCTCCACTGTAATGTTCTTCAATGAGTCTGCCTCCCTTGTCTCTTCCAGTCTACTTAACTACTCTGTCTATTATGACTGTTCTCTTTAATGCAGCAAGCAGCGCTTTACCCCACCCCCTTTCGCCCTTATTCCCTCTGTTCTCTCCTGTCTTTAGTCTATTCTCAACTTACCCACCACCATCTAACATGGTGTTTAATTTATTTATATATTATACTGATTTTCATATACATCTGCATTCCACTGGTATGAAAGTAGCATGGGACAAAAACCATTCATGTTTACTCATTGAAGTGTCCTTTGCATATGGAACCCTGGCCGGTTCTAGTAATTGGCAAACAAATACTTGTCCAATACTGAAGACCTAAAACAAACACTTTTAAATCAAATTTATAGATAATTTAGTCTGATATTTTCAAAATTCATTTTAAAATTTAAAACCTCAAATATCTCAAACAAATGAATTCTACTGAGAAAGAAAGTACGAATTAGTCACAAGGCTTTGAATGTGTGTACTAACTGCCATTCAGAGCAGTAGTCAGCCAATGATGTCTTTGGTGAACTTTTCTTTGTGATCCAAGCTTGACTGGAACACGGCTGTAGCTGTTTGCTTGACGTCCCATCGGGCTGTGCTTTGACTTATCTTGGAAATGTGCTCACAAACCAAGGAATGGTGTCACCTCACCTTTCAGGTGGTTGGCCTCCCACCCCTCTGATTTCCTAAGGTGACAGACAAACTGGTCCAGATGCCAGCTATTACTAAAATAACAATTTGAGACTCTTTGTTCGAAGAACTCCGGGGGTCCAAACGGGAGTCAGTTTCTCATCTTAGCTTGCTCTCCCCACTCTGTTTGTCTCCTGTTTCTCCATCTCTTTTTACCCCCGTCTCCATTTAGATTTCTCCAGTAAACTATGGGCTTCACTTAGAATTGAACTATACCTGAATCCTAAACTGAAGAACAACTTAAAGTCTCATCATGTGTCTTCATTAATAATTGTTCACATCCCATGTTATTTGCATTCGATTTGGTTTTGTGGTGTGCCGCATCTCCTTGTGCGTGCAAATGTCCTCAGTGGTCCCCTTCCTATTTAACACCCTTCTCTTGATGTTCTCTGAAAGGTATTGTCAGACATTACTATTCTATATTTATTCTTCCACAATTTTCTTGAAGGAAGATATAATTTTCCTTAGCATTTAATTCTGGAGGTAAAATCAGTGCACCTTATTTAGCATCTTCATTGTTAATCTAATAGCTTCATTATAATTAATGATAGAGAAAGGCAGATTAAGATGACAGATTTATCCTGATGCTGAGTAAAGCATTTAATGCCAGTGCTTTTAAGGGAATGCAGTTGGGTGCTATTTTAAACAACATTTAACTGGATGTATTCAAGGGCCCTCTCTTAACAAAAGTTAAAGTTAGCCAGAGGCATATACCTGTATAACTCAAACAAAAAGTTTTTCCTTAATTTTGTAGGTATAGTTTATGGTACTTTTCTGTGTGCATGCAAAAAGGAGATATCTGGTTAAAGGAGAGACAGAGACTGATACTAGAGATTTAGCCCTATATGAAGTATTTAATATCTTATTAATACGACCTAAAAATTTGATAGTGAAAATGTAAAATGCAATGTAGTGCTCCATATATTCTGAGTGGCTATTTTAACTATATAGGAGTTCATTGAGATGTATAGACTTTGGTGTTGAGTCTGATTAATTTTGCTGCGTGATTCCTTTTCTTTGTAATTGAGTTATTTACAATAAAGTTCTAATTTAAGAGAAGAAGAGACCAGCACCACTAAGATGAAATATTCTGGGTAGTATTTCTTTAGGGTTAGCACACAGGATCTGTGGTCTGCAGGACATAGGGAGAGAAGAAGGCTGCACCTCAAACTGGAAGCCAAATTTGGTACTGTGTAAGGGTCTCCTAGATGGTACCAGTTTTGAAGGCATGACGAGGGAGAAGGAGAGCAGCTGAGGCTTGGCCCTGTAAGAGGTCGGAAACTATCATTAGCGAAGGTGCAGCCCCAGCTGCAGTGGATTCCCTGGAATAGAAGGGGTCATGAAAAGTAGCTGAGGTTTGACACCGTGTGGTATGATTGGAGTCCCTGAAGAAAGGTCTACAGCTTCAGTTGCAGTGGAGACCCCAGCATACTGAAGATGCCAGGATGATGAGCGACTACCAAAGACAGTGGCAGCAGTGGTGTGAAGCTGACCTGAAGCTACAGACTAGGGTCATTTAAGAAGAGGGAACATCAATTTGAAAAATGAGTGAGAATACATCTGGTTAGGAGACTTAACTACTGCAGATCTATCAGTGGAATAGCAATTTTATCCTCATTGATGATCGCTAATGTGCAATGATAGCCAAACAGAAAAAGAAGACTTAGGGCCAAATGACAGCCTTTAGAATCAGTGACTAAGTAGATATTATGCCCATTGCATGTGTGATACCCTGCAGTCCTTGGATTATTAATATGGCAGTTAATAGTATGCTTTAGGAATTCTCCAACTATTCAGTGTGTTGATTAAAATGTAATATACATGCCTTTTTAGACTCATCTAAACTCCAAACCTGTTTCACTGTTCTCAAATCATTCTGACACAATGAAAAATTACCATAGCTTCTATTTTTCCAATTGTAATTAGACCAATTTTAAATAGTCACTACATAGATCAATTTCTTCTAGAAACATCTGAGATGACTTAGTGTTTATTTAATATATGATAAGATCATGTCTACAATAACAGGTGCCTACAAAGTAGGTGAGAAATACTAGATTTAGATATTGCACATTTTTTCCTTCAAGCCAAGACATTAACAACAACAAAATGAATATGTGACCCAGTGCCTCAGAACATCATTCTAAGCACCACTAAGAATATTTGCCAATTACTGCAAAGCTAAAAACTAAAATATGAATGTCAAGATGCAAAATTTAGTGTTTTTATAGGAGTTGAGAGCAGTAGTTCTCTGGTGACACTATTTGGAATCTATGCAATTCACAAGTTTTTATGACACCATCGGCAATTTTTCCTTTAATTGGGCATATATTTACTTCCATGATACTTTGTTTTATTTTAATTGATCTAATACGTTGCAGTGCATAGAGTATATATTTATCGAGTGTTATATGATAACCACTGTTTTAGGAGATTAGAGGTAAAGTTAGGAAAACAAATCCCTGACACCTTGGAGCTTGATTATAGATATATTAAATGATAATTGAATATTATGATATGTCAACAATATAAAGTGTAGTTAGGAACAGGCTAGTGTAAAGGAAAGAGGGGAGCAGCGTGGATGGTTTCTCCCAAAAAGTTACTATGAAGGCTCAGGGAAGAGGTTAACACATGAGCAGAGACCTGAGTAAGGTGAAGGGGCAAAATACATTTCTAAAAGAAAGGCATCCCCAAAGGGAAAGCAATAAAGGTAAACTAAAGTCCAGCATGCTGGATGTTAACTGGATATCCCTCTAGTCTCCAAGAGCTAAAGCATGTATCAGTCTGGTTGGTCACACATCTGAACCACCTATTGACTTCTATGATGGTGGCTTTGGACTCCAGTCTCGTGTGTCCTGAAATAATTAGAATATCTGTTTGCCCCTTCCACAAAAGAGCTAAATTACTTTATGAAGCAAAAAGTAAAATTCACCCAAAGAATGTTTCATTCCCTTGTTGCTTTTGAGAGCTGGACTCTTGAGAACCTGTTAATAAAGACCACAGCATAATGACAAAGAGAATATAACAGGTTGGTTCTAAGGACCCAGCCCACAAGGGGCTCTAATTTTACTCTACACATGGCTTATTCTTATCTCATGAGTGCTGTGGTTTAAATGTAGTCACACATAGTCTCTATATTAGAGGTTGAACTGCAATGTAATAGTAGTAAAAGTGGGTCTTCTTTAAGAACTAAATCATGAAGGCTCTCCCCACCATGAGTAGATGAGTGAAGTACTCTAGTCCCTTTCTCTGAAAGAAATGCCCTAGTCCCTTTCATACTTTTGTATGTCTTCTGCCATGTGAGAGTGCAGCAAAATATGCCACATTTCAAGCTGGGACAGCAGCCCAACCCAGACACTGCATGTGTGTGTATGTGTGTGTGTGTGTGTGTGTGTGTGTGTGTGTGTGTGTGTGTGTGTGTCTCAGATTCGCAGTGTCCAGAACCATAGGAAATATATTTTATTTTTTATGAATTACATGTTCCAATGTAAGTCTTACAGCAGTATGAACAGATTAAGACAGCTGTACAAAGTCCTTGGTGAAGTGGAAAGCTAAAGGGTTTCTGAAGCTGAGGCCTGTAACACAGAACACAGGGCAAGAGAAAGGACTTCTCCACATGGCTCCCCTTCTCTGAAATGTTAGCAGTGAAGTCACGACACAAGTTAAGATCCCAGTGCATTATTATGTTTAAACTGCTGGCTTCACAGGCAGAGACTTGTTCTAAGAGTTCTTTTACTATTGTTTATTTTTTTCACATAGGTTTTCAGTAAACGTGAACTACACACGCTCACCTGAGCTCATCACATGAGTTCTACAATTTGTAAGTGTGCGTTAGATTTTCCTATAATAGACCTCAATATTTTTGTGTAAATAGGCCTCAAAAAGCTTCCCATAATGTTTTCATAATTTTTCAATTGAATATTTCTCTTCAAGCCAGTGTCCTTGTGAAAACTGCTTGTGACATGCTCACTTTCATTTCCTGATTGTTTGGATCATATTATGTCTCTTTCAGTGCAATTCCTCTCTATTATACAACATCCAATTCAAATTTCATTTTTTTCTCATAAATTTCCATTTAAGCAAACTAAATATTTGCCTCCCACCTAGTCTATTAAAAACTTACACAGGCTTTTAAAACCCAACTGTTACTTTTCAAATACTTTTTATGTTTTGTGTGTGTGATTCTTAAGGATATTAAATAAACCTTCATTTTTTGGGCTTTCTATGATACGTAGAATAACATTGAACAGATGACAGATATTCAGAACATCTCATGACTGTGGGTTAAATAAACAAAAGGCCAATGAGCTTCATCACTTCCTGGCCATGTTATGCCACTTAAGAGCCAGCTAAATTTCCTTGGTAGCAGTTTATGCCTAAGAAAAGCCACCTTGTAATCATGCAGCCACTAAACTAAGTGGGTATTGGTCTTCCTCTTTTTCAAGCACTAATGACTGTTTTTCTAAAACAATTCTGAGAAATTGACCTCTACCAAAATTAGCAAATAATTTATCTGTTTCATTTTTCATATTATATGGCACCTTTAGTTTCATGATTGTTTCTAACAGTACATATGTCAAACATGTGTAGTTACTAAAAATAATACAAAATAATTTTATATGCATGAGATGTTATGGTAGAAATGGGAGATTGATACCATAGATGGTACTTCCCATAGGATATATAAAATATGTAAACATAAGGAAATAAATGAGATAAAGATAGGCCCCAAAGAATCATAAATAAGTAAAACTGATATTTGAGTAGATTCATATGCATTTTATTCTTTTGTTACTATTATCCTGTATCTATTTTTATTAACTTGAGTTACTTTGTCTTTTTATTCTTTGTGTGTGTGTGTGTGTGTGTGTGTGTGTGTGTGTGTGTGTGTGTGTGTGTGTTATAGGTGTCTACAGAGGCCAGAAGAGGGCATTAGAATTCCTGATGGTGGAGTTTCAGATGGTTTTGAGTCACTGCAGTATATGTTGGGACTGAATTTGTATTCTGGAAGAACAGTACTCACTCTTTAAACACTGAGTCATCTCTCCAGCCTCAACTGGAGCTGCCTTAGGAATAAGCAAAAGTAAAGACCATTTCAAGTTAAAAATATGGGCAGGTTATTGTCATGGGAACACAATAAAGAGCTACATATCTAATGTGTTTCATTATGGTTGTGAATATTCCGTTAATTCTGGAAGTAGAGATTTGGAATGAGGCTGACATATTTGCCAGAAAATTATTTCTACCTGGCTCCACTGGAGGAAAATCCATTTTCTAGAAGCTAATGACCTCTGTGAACAGCAGGCTTCTACAGCAGTCTGCACAATTTTATTTGCCTCCTCCAAATGATAAGCACACTAATTTACCATGAGATTCTCCTTCTGTGAACTAGAGGTCAAAGAGTTAATGGTGCAGACAAAGTTTAAGGACAGCTCTTCTTTTATACAAACAGTGATAAAATGCTCACATTTTGCTTATTATAAATAACTCTGAAAATGACAATGAACATACGAATATTTTCATAAAGAAAATGAAGGCATTAAAAAGAAGTGACTGGGTAATGAGTTCACAGAAAATGACAGGTTGGCTAACCAATCATCATTGTTATTTTCATAGTATCTTTTGTTCTGGCTTCATAAGAATATTGTAAACAACAATTAAAATTTGTGCGCAGATTTAATGCCCTGCTTATTGTAATTGCTATAGTTGGACTAGGGAAGGTTCCCCACAGGCTCGTGTGTCAGTGCTTGGTCTCTGACTACTGTTGCTCTTGGGGAGGTGGTGGAGGAAGAACATCACTAGGGCTGTGTTTTTGAAGAACTTACTTAGACCCTAGTCTCTTCCCCTTTCTCTGCTTTCTGCCTCTCTACAATGAGGTGAGCTGTCTCTTCCTCCACATGCTCTAGCTGCCATGGTGTACTTTCTCATCAGGGGTAGTAATTATAGCCCAGGACTGGGAACTGAAATCTCTGAAAGACAAAATAAATTATTCCTCCATTAGATTATTTCTGCTCTTATTTTTTCTCAGTAATGTTAAAATTGACAGTACAATAATATCTGGGCTGCTCACTCATCCATTACATTCATATTTTATGCATATCTATGTCTCAAAGCACTATGCTGAGGTTTAGTCATAAGGAGTAACCACACTTAAGGAGTTCATAATTTGAGGACTAGAGGGATTCCAATTTGTATTTTATGGTTTATGGTTCCCACTGTTAACTGCCATCTTGGTTTCTTGGCATACTACTCTGGAGTTTTATAAAGGTACTTTTAAAAAAGGGAAAAAAAGCTTTAGGTAAACTTAAGAGAATTTATTTGGGCAAATTGCTATCCATTAACTGGAGCACTCTAAGCTAGAAGAGGCTCAAGGGCACCATTAGGAACTGTGGAGGTACCCACAGCCGCAGGAAGGAAGAAAAGTTCAGACACATCTTGAACAGTTACAGCTAGGCAGTTGCTGTCTGTGAGAATGTGCTGCACATGGTTGAGGTCTAGCTGCTATAAAAAAAAAATCTTAAATTAGTCTGCAGTTTGTTTATGTACTAAATTAGGTTGCATTACTTAGGAACTCAAAGTACAGAGATAGCCTCAGGCCTATGGTTTTTGCTTATTTAATTTAGCACTTTGAAAGGGAATAGACTAGAATAGGGTATATTAGTCAGGGTTCTCTAGAACAGACAGATTGAAGGAATATATGTTACTAAGGGGATTTATCAGATTGTTTACAAGATATAGGATGGGTGGTCCAACAATGGCCATCTGAACAACAAAGAAGTTAAGAGCCTGGTGGCTGCCCAGTCTACAATTCTTCCAAAAAAAAAAAAAAATACTAGAAGCATGTCTCTTAATCAATGCCAGATCCAATCAAGCTAACAACTAAAATGAGCTATCATAGTTTCCTTTGGTTTGCATTTTACTAGCACTAAAAAGCCTCTAGATGAGGCATTTATTTATTATAAATGGTAATTCATCTGACCAGATGTGTCAGTACCTATTTTAATCCCAGAACCAGAGAAGCTAAGAGGGAAGGATGATGAGTTTGAGATACAACAATGCTATGTAAGGAGACCACGTCTGAAACAAACAAATGAATCTGAGATATCTAAGTGATCTGAGGGGATTTTAGCAACTTAGTCTTCTGGAACTCCTTACACTAAGCTAAGTGAACTCACTATATCACCATTTTTCCTAATGCTGTGACTAATACGCAAGTCTCATGAGACATTTTCAGTCCTTCCTCATGTTGTAGGTCAAATGTGACCTACTTCTCGTTCTCTGGACCACAAAGGATGAAGAATTGTCTTGAGTCATACATCAAACACGCAAATACTAACAAAAGCTGATGAACAGAAAGTCTGTATAAGTTTTGTGTTATCTGCCACCACAGATAAGCAAAGAAGTTCTTCATATGACCCTTATTACATGGAACCTGTGTAGCGAACCTCTGAAAATTGCAGAGCAGATCCCAAGTATGCAATCTCTAATTAAGAAAACAAAAGTATCCAAGTTATAAAATTTCATTGTTTTGAAAAAATATTTTACAATAAAGGCAAAGGAAAAGAAAGCATCCTAAAAGTAGTGGGGTATTTGAGAAACTAATGAATGGACATCAGGTTCAAAGTGTGTCTGCAGTTCTCAGTGAGTTCTCAGGTGCTCATCCCATAGCACGCTTCTAAGTTTTCTCTCAATGAGCTTCCTTCTCGAAAATGTCACTCATAACTGTAGTTGCTGCTGAAAAGGAACAAGATGACATGAATAAAATGTGATTATGAAGTAGGGGACATTTGTCTCTGGGCAGATCAGACCTCTGAAAGTCTAGGAAAGAGACATGATCCAACTTCTTGTGTTGAATGTCAGGGTGAAGCGCGGCACAACCTATTTGAAAACTGGCAGGCAACGATTTTGCTGGAAATTGTGTCAAGAATGTACTGAAGTATTATTTTATCAGAAATCTTGGAGTCATTCTTCATATTTTTGCGTCAAATAGAAAAATATGACTACGTATTTTTCCTGTCCACAAGGCGGTGGTTAGTCATTGTGTTGAAGCGAAGAAAATTGTCATCATTTGAGTTTGCCACAATAGCCTCAGTTTCCTCTGCTTCTCTATTATGATTTGGATTCAGTGTTGATACACCGGTTTCCACCATGAAGGCACATGTTTAATTCATTTATGTGAACAGCTAACTCCTCTAAAGTGGCTAAATCCTCAACCTAGTTTCATCTTGAAGTTCTGGCACACATTTTGTTTTGATAAACTCATCGTAAGATTTTTCAACATCTAAGTCATGGCTTATCTAACTTACTTCTGAAACGTAAATAATATAGTTAGCATCAATATTTGAAGGAATCCCCAAGACTGGAGATGATTTCATCCCTTAGTCCAGTTATTCTCAACCTGTAGGTCACAATCCCTTGAGGAGGTCAAAGGAGCCTTTCACAGAGGTTGCCTAAGACATTCAGAAAAAACAGATATTTACAGTATGATTCATAACCACAGCAAAATTATAGTTATGTAGTAGCAAGGAAATAATTTTATGGTTGGGGGTCACTACAACATGAGAAACTACATTTCTTATTAGGAAGGGTCACAGCATTAGGAAGGTTGAAAACCTCTGCATTAGTCCTTACAAAATTCACAGTCTTGATAAGGTTTTGTGCAGTATCCATGTTTAATGCTAGAGTATATTTTACATGCAATGCAATAATAATCCACGATATATGAGTGCTGTACAGAAATTGCATACTTTCTATTAATTTGCAAGTCCCCCTCACTTACCATTACTGGTGCAACTATCAGTAACTATACAGGCTATGCTGAAAATGGACAAAGAAAACTATTTTAACTCCTTTATATCCTTTGATTTTGCTGTGTCTTTAATGGCACTAGAGAAGCCATTTCTCCAATTGTTTGTCATCACTACTGCAACAAAGATAGTAAGTTGAACTGTATGCATCTGTAGCATAAAGGATGCCATTCATCCTTGAACATCAAATTTAAAATTATTGACTCTACTTTCTCTTGATAGATTTTCCAAGTTCTTTGGTTTATCTGGTTATAGTCTCATGATTCAAACTGTTTCAGATCTGCCCTCTACCCCGACCCCTTTAAAATTTTCTGGACATATTCTAGTTGCCACACTTTCCATATATAAGTTAAGACATTCATTATATTCTTCCTTGATAATATGGGTTTGACTTTTGCTATTAAGTATGATATGCCACATAACTAGCTTAAATAGTAGAATCTGAATTGTGATGGTATTGTTGTTGTTCAGTGGACACTTTTTTTATATCAACCCAGTTGTGTCCTTTTGCCACCATCCTTGGCCAGCTCTGAACTTAGCAGTGTGCTTCTTCATGTAACACCTTTTCAAATTACAGTCTGAAAATGCACAGATTCCCTTTAAATTAAATATGGTGCCTATTTGTCTTGACAAAAAGTAGTCATTGATTCACTTTTCCTTCAAGAATCTTCCCTCGTCTGTCTTTTTCTTGCTTTCTTTTTTCTTTTCTTTTCCTTTTTTGGAGTTGTCCTTTCTTTTGACACATGGTGGAAAGGATGATGGCATAAAGGGCTGTATTTACTTTGTTATGAAAATTCATTGAAAGGAAAATGAAAAGCTGTATTGGGGACTTTCCACATCTTGGCAGCCAATACACTAGGGAGTGGAGTGGAATGAGGCAGGCAATTACATTATCCCACCACAACTCAGTTTCCTCTTTGAAATGCTATTGTGCTTCCTGTGCCATTGTGAACTCTCTTCTCTCATACACATTCTCTTTTCCAGATGACTTCATCTCTTGCCATGACATCCATTTCCACCTATATAAGAATGCTAGGTCTCTCAGCCCAGAGCTCTCCTAAGTCTGCCTCTGGCCCTCTTCCCAGAACATAGCACACAGCAATTCTCACTGTACTAAGTGAAAAATCAGTATTCTTTTCTCCAACTATTTCTGTCTCCCCTCCATGAAGCTCCTTTTCAATAGACAGCACTACACTCCCTTTTTGTATCCAGACACCTTGGCATTGTATTTAGCTTCTGCTTAGCCACATTGTGTATATGTAAGCCACCCCAAGTCCTATCAATATTTTGAAATCTTCAGAACTTATCTATTTCTTTACAGGGTCCCAGCACTATTGAAAGTATCATTTATCCTGAGGTCTTCCTTCTACACTCCCTCCTTTCCATATTCAGAAGTTAGAAATCTGATCATTCTAGTTCAATAAAATTCTTCAGGATTTTCATTGGGGTGTAACAGTGTTCAAACAGCATTGGCTTGACTATAAGGTGTGATGATGGATGGATGCTATGCTGACTCCATTGAATCAGTCCCTTCCTGGTCCCCATAGCTTTGGATAAGTTCCCATCCTTGTTGGCTGGCCTCCATCTAGCTTCTAAACTATAGCACAGAGCTAAGGTGAGTAAAAACTCTCGCTAGGAGATGTTTCAGAAATTCCTTGCTCATTTAGTGAATCAAGTGGCTATGTAGGAAGTCATGCGGAAAAAAGTTGGACAGATTTTAGAAACTGGAGGTCTCTCAGACCTATAACTGCAAGGAATTCTGTCAACAGCCTGAGTGAGTTTTAAAGTTCAAAACTTTCCCTGTTGAGCCTATGAAGGAGATGCATAAGATGAAATGCAAAAACTATTTCAAAGACAAAGTGAGCTGAGTCCAGAGAAGAACCAAAAATTCAGCTAAGCCTGCTCAGTTGCTCTCTGGCCTACGTTGTTCATAGTAATTAGTTGTAGAAGCACTACATGACTGCTATACAAGCTCCTGGCTTGTAAAACCTTATGGCACAGTTCTTCTATCATTTCTGGCCTTGAACTCTAATATCCTGAACAATCCAGAATCATGTAATAATTTCCTCATCCCAAGCCTGCCCTTCACCCCTGACTTGTCATTCCTGCATCCCTGTCTACTCTCTACATTATGGAATAGTTTAGGTCTTAGTTTGAGGGCTAATTCTTCATTGAGGCCTTCCTAGATACAAAAGTATGTTGGGTCCTCTGCTAGATCTTCCATAGTTCCTGAGCTTCATGTAATGACATTATGTCATATACATCATATCCTATATATATAATTTTGGAACAATTTGCTTTTTAAACTGTAAGTCTTATGAAAGCTGGAATTGAGCCAGTATTGTTTACTTTGAGGTATCAACAGAAATAGTTGAAAAAGATTTTTCTCATAATAGTATAGTTTTAATGAAATAAAAGTAAAGCTGGAAAGACCAACGAAAGCATTATAAGCAGAATGACGATGCTGATTTTCTTGTGCTTGAATTGCATATTTTATGAGCTTATAGCAGGAATTTACTATACAGATAGCTATATTAATCAGAGAAAGTGATGTTATTTATTTATTTATTTATTTATTTATTTATTTATTATTTGTTTGTTTGTTTATAGACAGGGTCTTACGTTTCACAGACTGGCCATGAACTCACTGTATAGCCAGGGGATGACCTTGGACTTTGAATTCTTCATCTATGACCTTTGAAAGTACAGAAGTGTAGGTGTGTTCTGACACCCCAGTTTCTGCATGCCACGCAAAGCACTCTGCTAATCAAGCTCTATCCCCAGCTCTCCACTTTAAAATATGTTTTTATTGTACATAGAACCAGATTTCAAGCTAATAAAAGCAGAGGAGATGAATTCCTGCCAAATTAACAGATTCTGGGTTCAAGGTAGCTTCTTATATGTAAATGAAAGACCAAACAAACCAAACAAAATTAAGACCAGCTATCCATCAACAGATGAAGGCATAAAGTATGCACATATGTACAATGGAGTTTTCGTCATCCAGAAACAAGAATGAAACCCCTTCATTTGCAGCAAGAGGAATGGAGCTGGAAGACATTATGTTAAATGAAAAGAGCCAGACACAGATGTCCTCTAATAGGTGAAATCTAAAAGATTGTTTACCTAACTGCTGACAGTGTTTTCTGGAGATGAGGGAGCCTACAAGAGAACCAGATACAGTTTGATCATTGAGTTGATATGCATATGAAAAAATACCACACTGAACTTGATTCATGAATACAACTAGTGCTTATTAATAAAATTTAATGCAAATTACTATAGTTTTAAAACAACAGCAATACGGCCACAACTACAATAACACAATGTAATAGCATCTGACCCTAAGCCGAGTCTTTGAGATGAAAGAAACACAAAGCATCCTTCATTGCTGCCCTCAAGGGGACTGTTCAGGGGGTAAGGAAAGAAGTCAAGCGAGCACGGCAAATAATTGGATCATTGCCTTATGCTCAGTGGGAGTACAGTAAGGCTATTAGAGATATGATACATGGCAACCTTACTAATTTACAATCGCTGTTGTAAGTGTGGAAGGAGAAAAGCACAGAAGCCCCAGGCCATGTTGAAAGTTTCTGTGAGGGAAATCATGTATTTGAGAGTGAGAATATTTGATACTTGTGGTCACCAATGCAGCAGACATATTAATGGAATGAAAGAAAACAGTGCAAAATAAAATTTAAAAAATTAAATCTATGCTTTACTGGGTCAATAATTGTTGGTCAGTTGGGGCCAAAAAATCTGCTATGATTAATTATTGACCCACATCTTTGAGGTGAAATCTTCTGGGAACTATTTCCTAAAGATTAATACAGATGCTGTGGTCCAGAGGAGAACAAGTCTATGTCTTGAGATAGCAGACAAACTTGGAAATGTGGAACAGTTTCCCACATGGTACTGGTTTTGAAGCAGTGAAAGGTCAGAGAAAACAGATGGGGTTTGGCACTATGTTGCACAGTTGGAGTCATTTAAAAGAGCCCAGGAGAGGCTATTGGTGAAGGTACAGTGACAGTTCAGTGGGGATTTAATCATATTGGAGGTGCCAGGTATGAAGGACGACAGACAAGGACAGCTGCAGATATGGAGTGTAGTCAGCCTGAGCCTACTAAATGAGTTGTGTGTGTTATAGATGGCAAAATGGGAGAAATGTGATTGTCCAACCACTCTGAAGCCTAGAACATTAGAGGTCCCAGATGCCAGACATGAGCAACAGCATTTGACTTATGCTGCTGGATGTTAGTTTTTGCTTTAATCTGTTGCTACTGTGTTCTGGTTCTTCCCTCTTAAAATAAAGTATATAACTTATTTTGGGTTTTACAGGAGTGCCATTAAAAGACTGGATATTTTAAAGAGATATTGGACCTTTAAATTATAGCATTTTTAAAGACTTTAGAACTTTTCAACTTATATTTTATGTTGTGATATTAACATACGACCTTCCAGATAAACAAGGAAGGAAATGTTCAATAGTAATTTATTTCTGTATCAAATTGATAAAAGGTTAATTAGTGGGTTAGTTTTTGTAGACTTGACTCAATCTAGAATTACCTGAGGAGAAGGAACTTCAGTCGAGGAATTGCTTCTAATAGATTAGCCTGTGAGTGTATCTATGGTTCATTTTATTGATTAATAATTGATGTGGAAGGGTCCATTTCACTGTGGACAGTGCTACCTCTGGTTGGGTGTTCTTGGGTTACATAAGAAAGCAAGTTGAGCAAACCATGAGTAGCAAGCCACTCAACCTCATACCTCCTGCTTGTATTTCTGCCTCCAGATTCCCACCTTGAGGTCCAGCCATGGCTTCCCTTGCTGATGGACGGCAGCCTGTCAGCTACACCCTTTCCCCACCAAGTCACTTTTGGCCATGGTCTTTATTACAGCAACAGAAAAGCAAGCTGGTCCACAGAGCTTTCAACATCCTAGGGCTCTTCCCAAGAGACACTCCAAGCTTTTCCGTATTCTTCCTCCAAACCAGTTCCAAGATTTGCTAAGAAACACATTGCCAGGTTTAATCACTGGTTGGCCCTGATGAATATCCATTTCTCGTATTCCTTTTCTTGTTTCTTTAATCAAATAAATGACACAAAAACAACGTAAGCAGGGAATGGGTCATTTGGGTTTATAGTTTAAGTGGATGCTGTCCATCATGATGGGGTAGTATGGCAGCAGGGTCTCAAGGTAAATGGTCATTGTTTCCAATCAGGAAGCAGAAAGCAAACAGAATCAGGCCCTGAATATAAAATACCAAGGCTTATCTTCAGGGAAGGCTTTATATCCTAAATATTCTATAACCTCCCAAGCATAGCACCATTTGGGGTCCAAGTATTCAACAAATGCATCTAGGGAGATCATTGTATATTCACACCCCAACTGTTTGTGCCAGATTACTCAGATAGGGTTCATTACATGTATTAGACTGGACCATAAGCTCCATTATAGCAATAGTCAGGCTTACCGTCTTCACTATTAAGTTCCTATATCATGTCAAAATACATAGAACATACAAGAAACAGTCTTAACAATTATTTACTTATCAAATGTTTTGTTTTATGTGTATGAGTGTTTTGCCTGCATGTATGTATGTGTACCCCCATGCAACTGGAATTGTGGATGATTGTGAGTTACCATGTGGGTACTGGAAACTGAACCCAGTTCCTTGGCAAGAGCAACAAGTGCTATTAATGGCTGAGCCACCTCTCCAGCCCTCTAAAAATTGTTTAAATGTAAAAATTAATCAGGGCTGTTAAGATGGCTAGAGGATAAAAAAAAATGCTTATTGCCTAGCTTGACCATCTGAGTTGCACCCCCAGAACCCATGTGAAAAGCCAGGTGCAGTGGCATGCATCTGAAATCCCATTCCTCTTATAGCAAAATTCGTGATAAAGACAAGAGAATTGGTGGACCATCTCACAGAGAGTACAACAGAAACAATATAGCATAGTGTAACAGCAGAAACAATGAAAGACCCTGTCACAACACTGTAGAAGGTGAGAACTGACTCCTGAAAATTGTACTCTGACCTCCTACACTGTGGGAGATACATATCTACATGCACACACAACACACCACACACACATGCACACCACACACACACACACACACACACACACACACACACACACACACACACACCTCTAAAAGAAGAAATCAATCAATTAACTGGCTAACAACAATTACCTCCCTCCATCGGGAGTTATCAGCAAATCCTTGAGTGAGTCTCTCCTGGAGCACAGACCATGCAGTGGACTTATCTCCACTACCAGATGCTTAAAGGGCATCTAACAGCTGGCCTGAGCAGCAGGCTGAGAGGGACATTTAGTATACATACATGCTTCTCAAATGTAATACTCTCTTTTAAAGCAAATGCAGATAAGCTAATTATCTTTTCCAAGGTTAATATTCTGATTTGGATCATCTAACTTTAAAGTTCAGTCTGTGACTGTGGCAAACAAGGACTGGGTGATGTAATGAAATTGACTTTCTTATCTGTCAACTTCATTTCCAATTGACATTGTATTCTGCACCTCTACAAGAAGGGGGAAAAAGTATGGGATGAGAGTGGTTGCTAAGCAACCAAGGCACCAGGATGTCCTGGTTGCAGCATAATCAGTTAGAATCTGGCAAGGCTCCCAGGACTGAGGACCATGGATAATTATTTATCTGGCCTTTAATATCCTATCAGGCTGCTTTGAAATCTCTTCTCTCATACTAAAAACATAAGCATTATTTCAAATTTAGCATCATCTAAAATTTAATTACACTCTTAAAGATAATGTAAAAGTCTATTAGCTATTGATTTAATCTGTTGACAAAATCATACTATCATCCTTGATCCCTGGAAGAGTTTCTGGATGAACCATCATTTTTTAAAATGATATTTTTTTTCCTGATTTCTAAACAGGTATGCCTTATGTGTATAAGGTCATGTATCTAGAGAATTAAATGCTCTAAGATATAAATAACAACTAAATGTATTTAAGTAGTAGGCTCAGGATTATAGCTACTAATCAGTCTCTTATATCCAAGAAAGACAGTAGGCCAGCACCCTTGTAGAACATACAGAACAGAGGTACAAAAACCAAATGTGTTCTGTAACAGGTGTGTACACTGTCAGCACCGTGAGGCTGACAGAGGAGCTCTGATACGTGAGGACTGCGGAGAGTTTCTCTGGAGAAAATGCTGCTGTGAGCCCAACTCTTTTTACAGTGAAACAGAGCTGTTTACTTCAAGACTAGTGAGGGGTTTCAGCTTGCCACCCAACAACCAGGGCTATGTGTTCCTTGCCTTGGCAGATCATGTGATCAGATGGCTTACACCTAAAACTCAGTGAGAAGATACCAGAGGTGAGTCTCTCAGAGACAGGGGCATTACCTGTATAAAAAAAATCTGCTACTGACAACTATTTTAAGATATCATGGGGCTATTAGAGGAAATAGCAGGAGGGGTGTCTGGGCCCCATGTTGAAGGCTATCGGGAAAAGTCAAAAATTGCTGGGAGAGATGCCAGAAGTGGTCAACACAGGATGCACAGGAGCTGAGAGAGGCGCCAAAGGCCAGGTTGAAAACTGAGGGTTTATTTCCACTTACAAGAGTCAGAAGAAATGTCTCTAAGAGTGGTCTATGGAGAAAATGACAGCATTGGAGTAGTTAGAAGATGAGGTGACAACAGCGACCATGGCCTTTTCCAATGGAGCCATCTTTCTGGAGCGGGCCAACCTGAGTGCTGACCACATTCAGAGACAGATCGCATTGGGCCACAAGCTATTTTAATTAGTAAACAGAGTCTGCTTTGGAGAACAGTACAGCCAGGGGCCTCTTCATTATGGAGCTGTGAAAATGCATGGAACCCACCCCAAGTGAAGAATCTGAGAGACGACCCGGCTTGTGTGGCGTTCTGATGAGCATGGAATGGCAGATTTCTCTGACTCTCAGGGCACCTGTATCCTAAAGACTATGGATACTTTTCTGATGAGAAACATTTCACCCTCCCATTTACAGCGTGTTGATGACCATGAATGTACCTGCCCAAACCTTTGTGGCTGAAAACGTCCGCGATAAGGAGTCGAAAGAAGAGTTAAAACAACCGTGTCTAAAGGCTCTAAAATATTCACGAGCTTTCATCCACACAGCGAAGTCTCATTCATTTGAGCTAACTGAGTGGAACCAACACAGTGTTTTCTGTGTACCAGGCACGATGGCAAATAGGAACGCTGCACTGGACTCCCAGACCAGAGCCCTTGCTGGTGATGCTGAGAATGAATCTCAGGTGGGCCCAAATAGGAACAGGCAGAGAGGGTCGGAGGCTGAGGCAGCCGCCCCTGCCCTTTTGTTGAGCTGTCAGGATTGTTTCCCACCTTGTGCTGTCTTTGGGGAGGCTGAGAAGAAGGTTTCTTGGCAGGTCTGTGAAGTAAATAATAATAGTCACATGTAATGGAAATGGAAGCATGCTGAGTTCTACACTTTGCAATGTTTTCTTCTAAAATAACAGCAAACTGGGAGGTTAGTGGTTTTCTTTTCTATGACCTACAAAGCTTAAGTTTCTAACTAAAATATTTTTCTGAGTACAACTTGACTCCTTGAATAAAGCATCTGAACACTCTAACATTAGCAATTTTGATACAGCTGCTAAGTATACTAATTGTAAATTAGAACCAATATCTTGTATGTACTATTCTGAGTACCTCATATGCATACATTTGTTTAATCATCAGACAAAAATGAGCGGGAGACACTCATTCTATCCGCATTTTACAGTGGAGGAAACTGTTATGATAAAAGTACAAGTAACTGATATAATGCATCCCAGCAGACAAACAGGATGGAGGATCAGTTAGTCTGATTCTGGAGCCCATGTGCTTAGCAATGACTGGGCATTGCCTTCTATTTTAATTTTTGGTAAATGGCAGATGATGGAATCCACGAAGAAAGGTATAAACAGAGTAGCTAGAGCATATTAATTATTCTCAGGCTATTTGGTCACAAAGTGAAATACGTTTGCACTTATTAGCAACAACCCCTCAGTGAACAGGACTGAGCAGGGCAAGTAGCAAGTAGTAGTTAAAGCTCTGTTAACACACGAAAGAAAGTCAGAGAAGGTAAAATGTAAAACGTGTGCTCTCTTCAAGCTTCCAATTTTGAAATCAATCTTTATAGTTTCATTTATATCAAAGTAGAGATTATAACATCCTTGAGAGTGTTAAATGAGGTTTTGTACCCAAAGTGCTTAGCACAGCACCTGCCACATAATGAGTTCCTAATGGTAGCTATTATCAAGTTCGAAATTTAAAGCTGCTAAAATAATAATAGCTACATTTTGCATTTTAACATAGCATGAAATGAAATTAGTTTAAAGATGCAGACCATGATTGGCATATCAAAGCATAAAAATACACATCATTATTTTTCTTTATTCCTGCAGTGACGGAATAAGAAAGGAAACATCTAAAACAATTACCTAAGCTCTCTGAGAGTCCCCCATTCTCTAAACTGCAGCAAACTGAAATATTATGTTAAATGAAATAAAATGTTAAATGGAGAAGTGCTTTTGGCGTGTGGTATAAGAAATGAAGGGGGAATGAGACTGAAAAGGTTCAAGTATTCTATAAGCTGTAAAACAATACACAGGTATAAAGCATTGTTATAGAAAAGCATGGTCAGAATGAAAATTCCAAAGATGATTATAGGTTGTGTTTTGAGATTGTCGGTTTTCAACATGCATACCAATTTGAATTTGAATTTTGTTCACATTTGTCTCAAGATGGCATTTGTTTATTTGAAAATGACATCACTATAGGAGAAAAACTTATTCTGCTATTTTCAAAAAACACTGCTCCTTATTATGCAGGGCTCTCACTGTCTTGCTGTACAATTCATGTTGAGATTATGACCTTGGAGCTGGAGAGATGGGTCAGCATTTAAGACCACTGGCTGCTTTTATTAAGGACCTGTGTTCGGTACTCAGATGGCTCACACTCATCTGCAACTGCAGTTCTGTGGAATCCAACATTCTCATGACCTGCATGGGCTCTGGGCATGCCCGTGGTGCACACACATACACTCAAAGCACTTATACACATAAAATTAAATAATTAAACCTTGAAAATGTCATTTTACAAAACATTAAGAAGTGACAGCTTTTACTTGTAACTAAGGTTGGCTCACTGTGATTTTACCAATTGATTTCATCTTTTGATTCTTGCCCTAAAAATTTCATAGAATGAAAATAATTGAATTTACCTCTTTCTAAGTGTGTATTTCTCCTGGACAGTGAATTTTTTCATGACGAGGAACCATGTTTCTTAAATGTTGGTGCTGCCTAATGGCATTGACTTGTCTCACACAGTTTTAAGAAATAGGCATTAACCGATCAGATGAAGAAAATTCTTCAATTCAGTCCTTCCAAACAGCCCTCAGCCATTCTGTTTCTACTGTCTGAAATTTCAGCCTAATACCAGTTTTCCTAACTAGCTCTTTTCACTGTAATTATAGAATAGAAGCTACTAGAGTGAGGGGTAGGGCCTGTGGATGATGGTCTAGAAGAAAGAGAAATTATTATTTACCTTGCATGTAGCTTCAATCAGGAAAGGTAGCATATGTGGAAAGATGAAGTGAAGAGTGGAAGGTTGATGCTACTGCTTAAGGGATCAGGGCAGTGTAATACTAGTAAACACTTACAATGGCCTCTGGGGTTGGAGAAATGGCACAAACATCATTGCAGTTGAAATCGATCTCATTTAACCACAGCTTAGAGAAATTGTTATGATAGTCATGAACACCTTCAGTAGCTGACACCTGAGAGGTTTCTGATTTGATTGCCAGTTTGCTTTGTATAAATGCTCCCACTTAGGCTAATTTCAAGCTACTTGTGTCATAGTATCAAACGAGAGTTGGGATCATGACTACAGCTGGCATCTGTGAGTCAATGCATCTGGCTCTGGGTCAACTCTGGGTGAAAGGTGTGATGTTTAGAAAAATGACTGCTTTTGTCGGAATATTAAAGACCAACCTCTAATAATGCTCACCATGCATATGAAAACAGTTTGAACCAAGACTATCTTTTATATTCTCCCACCCTGAGACTAGAGAGTCTGTGAAAAACCTTATCTTCAAGATTTGCTCTGCATAGTTTGACCCTCCAATTTAGGAAAACTGCAGTTATCTAACATCTCCCTTGACTTGTAGTGATTGCCATCCTCCGTGTTCTGGCAATCATAAGCTTTGGTTTCATTATCTTTTCCTTACCCAGCAGTTTCTTTTGTACTTGTTTTTTTTGACGACATTACTGCTGTGTTATTCAGTTTTCTTTTTTTTTTCTGGACGATTAAAATTACTTCATAGGAGATGACAAACTGTTTTCCTGACTGTTTGAGTATGTGGTTAGGACATTTAATACAGAGATGGAGGTATTTTTCTAGACTTAAGATATCTGCTTTTGTACAGTAGCTTGTGTTTGTGCTGCCAATGAGCCTGGTCTCTGTGACAATGTGAAGTACATGTTTATGAGACATCCTGGCCGCAGCTGTGAGTCTTGACATTGAAGGGATGATTCCAATCTTTGGCTTGTCTGTCACTCTGACCAGGAAGACAAAAATCCAAAGGTTATTTCTACAGCAGGTGAAGGTCCTAGACAAAAGCTGTTTTATGTTCTTCCTTTGTCGTACTGATTTCATCTGCGGAGACTGACAGAGAAAAGTGCAATCGAATCACTCAATAGTACCATTCAGTGTGCTTTTCCTTCTTCCCCAGGGTCATACTGTCAGGGAGCAGCAGAGATGGGGTCTCCCAGATGGAAGTTCTATGGTTTTAGCCTAGCACACAGCCCCCCACAGTGGACTTGATCTGTATTTTTTTTCTCAAGCTTTAGCCAACTGAGAGGTAGTAAAGTCCCACTTAAGAGATTCCCCCCTGTCTTTTAAAATTATACTGAACCTATAAGGCTGTTCCTATATGTAAGCGGGGAGTGGTGGAAGGCTGTTCCTGGCACTCCACCAGACCTCTGACTTCGTGGCTGTGGATGCTACTCTGTCCCTATCTACCTGATAGGGACAGAGCTTCAAGGAGTGGGTTTTTCAAGAACAGCATTTCCTGTAAAGGAGAACACAGTCCTTCTCAGATGCAGAGGACAGGGATGACTTTGCCTGGGGCAGAGGTGAAAGGCTGTAGTTTCCCATACCGGTACCTGTGAACTTATAATGCATGTAAAGTAAATTAAATACCCAGAATATGTCAAAGCAAACATGAAGATTTGAAAATGGTTTCCTCTGCTCCATAAGGAGGCACAATGTTTATTAACAACAAAGCATTAGCATAGAGAAACTGCAGAAGTGTAACTTAGGACTATATTTGCTGAGGTTTGAAGGTGACATTAAATCGTTCTCTCTTTGTCAGCTTTTTAAAAGCAGCCTTTGCAGAGGCCCCCAGCAAAAGGCCTAGCTTGTCACTAATCAATCAACTTATCAGTTAATAAAGATTCATTAATTTTTAGTAGGTATGTTTAAAAAACACCATTACTTAAGAACATTTTCAACAAAAAGCCTAAGTGTTGAAAAGCTTTGTTAGAGAACTGTCACTCTGATGAGCAGAAGATGGGGGGGCTCTCACTCAGCATCCCAGCAATTAAGTGACAATACCCAGTGTGACACAGGTTCACAGGGAGGCAGGAGGGAGGAATGTGCTTAATTTTACAAAGAAAAGTGTCAATAAATATTCAAAGTCTCACCTCATCCACTGAGTCACCATGGGCCACACTGGCACAAATGACAGGCTTGGCATGTGAAAGATCTACAAGTCATTTCCCCCTAACATAAAATTCCCCAAAGCAGCTTTGCAGAAGAGCTGCAAAGAAAACAAATCACAAACCCTGAAATCCAAAGTCAACGCCAAGCGGAATCCTACTTCATAAAGTAAGGAAATGCCACTTCTGCAGGGGTTGATGGAAATGAGGTGCTTATCTCCCTCGTGGCTGCAAGGGGCTAAAAGCAGCTCTGATGTCCAAACCCTGGCTCTTCATTCTGCTCTCCCCCAGACTAACCATGTCAGCCTTTTGAAAACTATGGCAATAAAGGTCTCGTTTTCTTACATTCAGCTTCAGAATATAGGATTGGAAAGAAAGTCTGAGGAGCTGATGGTGTTGCTCGGGAGTAGAAAACATATTAAGCATGCATAAGATCTGGGGTTTTATTCCAGCACAGCTCAATGCCCTGGCAAAGAATATTTTGAGTAAACCAAATTCCATGAGGCTTGACATTGTCAAATGCAGTGGTTCAAATAAAACACCCCCCAGAGGCCCCTGTGTTTGAATGCTTGGTCTCTGGCTGGTGGCATTGCTTGAGAACACTGTAGAAACTTCAGGGATCAGATGAAGGAAGTTGGTCACTAGGGCCAGGCCTTGGGCCTTTCCAGCCTAGACCCACTTCCAGTTCTGTGTTTTCTCACTGTGGACACAGTGTAAGCAGCTACACTATTTCGGTGCAGATATTCTGTATAAGCCCAACACAATGTGTGTATAGATCTATGCCTTTTGTAGCATTATTCACAGTAACAAGATTATAGAATCAGTCTAGATGTCCACCAATAGCCAGACAAACAAAATGGGTGTGGCCTACACCTGGCTGTGACTCATATAGGCAATCTTCACTCTCATTCCTGTCCTCCATTAGAGTCTCTCCAGTCTCATCCCCAGCATAGTGGCAGACCACTTACCCCTACTCTGCTCCCATTTCCTGCCAACTCCACTAAACCTTGTGGGAAACTCAGCTTTGCTCCTTTCTCTGGATTCTGTCCCTACTTCTAACCCATTCCCATTTCTTCTTCTTTTTTTCTTCTTAGTCTTGAAAAACATTCTTTTTAAAAAAGATTTATTTATTTATTTATTTATTTATTTATTTATTTATTTGTTTATTTAATGGATAGATGAGTGCTCTATCTGCATGTACACCTTTACACCAGAAGAGGGCATCAGATGCCACTATTGATGTTTAGATGTTTATGAGCCCCTATGTGGTTGCTGGGAATTGAACTCAAGACCTCTGGAAGAGCAGCCGCTGCTCTTAAGTGCTCTTAACCTCTGAGCCATTACCTTCCAGTACCTTCCCCTTTCTTTTTTACATTTTTAATTGATTCTTTATGAATTTCACATTATGCATCCCTATCCCATTCATCCTCTTGTCCCCTTGATTCTGCCCTCTGTCTTTGCAACCTCCCCACCCCAAAACAAAACAAAAAATTAAAAGTAAAACTCAAAAAAAAGCAAACAAACAAAAAAATTGAAAAAAAAAATTCTCAGCGTGGAAGCTGTAGTGTGGCCCAGTGAGTCACACAGTATGGTCTTTAGTCCACATATCTTGTAAGCATTCATTGCAGTGAATCTTGGTCTGGTTCCAGACCTCTGGCTTCTGCTACACTATCACTATTGAGCATCACTGGGACTCCTCTTGGATATCCTATTGTTGCCTTGTGTCATGGAGATCCTGTAGCTTTGCATCTGCAGGTCTGGCCCCTTCAGACACACTCCAGCAGTTCATAGATGACCTCATGTTGGGGTGGGATAATTCACATTCCTGGCAGGTGAGCCAACCCAGACGGCATGAGAGCAGCAGAGCTGATTCTGACCCCCACCTCCTGTGCCATGTGGTGGCATGGGTAAGGGGAGGATGCCCTTCCCCCTTCCCTTTGTCAGCTGCCGAGGTTAGGTGGGCCAGAGAGCTAGCCCTGGTGTAGTGAGAGTGGGATTGCTGGTTATGCCCCCAGTGGCCGCAGTGCATGGGCCCTCCCTGCAGTACAGGGAGAGTGGGCCCAGCACTTTGCCTGAGCAGCACACTAGAGCTGCTCCTGTTGGTGGGGCTTGGGTGAGCCAGTCCTGTGGGCTTGAGAACAGGAGAGCTGCCCCACTCCCTCCCTTGAATGCCATGTGGTGGCATGGGTGAGGGAAATATGCCCCCCCAACCTTTGCCACTTGCAGCCAGTGGGAGAACCAGTTTGAGCGCATGAGAACAGAAGAGCTAGCCCCTACTCATCACCAAGTGCAGCTATCAGGAGAGTAGGTCCTGCAACTTACCTGGGCAAAATAGTAGAGCTGGTCCTGGTGGTCCAAGTGCAGGTGAGCTGGACATAAGGGTGTGAGAGCAGGAGAACTGACCCAGCTCCTTGCTGCCTGCTGCACTGGGTGAGCTAGCCAGGACAGTGCTGTAGAGCTTGCCTGGGTAGTGACAATGAGGTAAAGCTGGCAGGCTGGCCAACTCAGCTACCACCATTCCTGCTTCTTTGTGTCAACCCCCATACTTAGAAACACTTTCTTCCTGGGACCCTTGAAGGCCACACCCATCAGGGACTCAGGAAAGTGACTCACACTATCCTTCCTGTCCTCCATTATGATATCTCCATTCTGACCCACAGCCTGCACCTTCTCCCATACGTGCCCCTTCTCCCACCTCAACTCCATTCACTGGAAACTCCAAATTTTGGTTCAGACCCAGGGTTGCCCTAGTTCCTTCATCTCTGTCTCTCTAGGTTATTATTTGCCCTACTGTACCTACTTGCAAGATGCTCTCTTCCCAACATCCCAATGCTCTGTGGACTCCACCTCTAAGTGTGAACAGGATCCCCTTAGCTCTTTTCTGAAGGCCCCCTCATGAAAGGTTCTTCTCCTTTCTGCCACACACTGACCTGCAGAAGCATTCCCAACCAGGCAATCCACAGCCATGACACTTTGCTAAGACATAGAGAGAGAAGCAGAAATCAAGGAATGGAACACTCTCTCAACAAAGACAAGACTAGTTATCGGTACCTAAAATCACCTCAATCATTCTAACCCCAAGTGCCTACATATTTGCACAAAACACAACCATTAACAGTCAAGACAATCACTTCCACAAGAACACAGTAACCCTACTAGAGTAGACCCAGAAATGAAATATAGCTGAAGCCACTACATCAAAGTATCTGGATCCAAAATGAACACACATATCAGTAGACTTCCTATATACAAATGACAAATGGATGAAAATAAATTAGGGAAATAGTACCTTTCACAATAGCCTCAAGGAGATAAAATATCTTGAGGTAGCTATAACCAAGTGAGTGAAAGGCTGCAATAATAAAAACTTTAAGAAATCAAAAAGAAATTGAAGAAACTATCAGAAGATGGAAAGAACTCCCATACGTATGGATCAGTAGGAGTAATATAGTGAAAATGACCATCCTACCAAAAGCAATCTACAGATTCAACATAATCTATATAAAAATTCCAACACAAATCTTCATATATATTGAAAGGAAATATTCAGCTTCATATAGAAAAAAATGACTGGATAGCTAAAACAATCCTGAATGATAAAATAGTTGCTCAAGGTATCACCATTCCCAATCTCAAGTTGTACTATAAAGCTATAGTAAAAACAGCATGATACTGACATAAAAACAGACATATTGATCAATGGAATCAAACTGAAGACCAAGATGTAAGTCCCTATATCTATGGACATATGATGTTTGATAACGAAGCCAGAAATATATACTGGAAAAATACAACATCTTCAACAAGCAGAGCTGGTCAAAATGGATGGCTCCATGTAGAATGCAAGAGATACACATTTATCACACTGCACAAAACTCAACTTTACATAGATCAAGTACCTCAACATAACACCAGATACACTGAATCTAATAGAATAGAAAATGAGAACTAGTCTTGAACTCATTGACACAGGAAAAGGCATTCTTAACAGGACACTGATAATATAGGCACTTAGAACAACAGTCAACAAATGGGACCCCATGAAATCGAAAAGCTTCTGTATATGTTAAAGGACACCATCATTCCAATAAAGTAACAGGCTACAGAATGGGAAGAGATCTTTAACAGTAACACATTGCATAGAAGGCTAATATATAAAATATATAAAAAACTTAAAACCTGGACATCAAGAAAACAAATAATTTAAAAATGGGCTGCATAACTAAACCGAGAGTTCTCAATTAAACACAAATTCCTGAGAAATACTAAGAAATATTTAAATCCTTAGTCACCAGAGAAATACAAATCAAAACTGCTTTGAGATTTCATCTTACACCAGTCAGAATGACCAAGATCAGTAAAACAGAAACATCTCATCCTGGCAAAGATGTGGGGTAAGGGAACACTCACCCATTATTAGTGGGAGTGAAAATCTGTACAGCCACTGTAGAATCAGCATGGCAGTTCCTCAGGAAGCTGAGAATAGATCTACTTCAAGATTCAACCACACCATTCTTGGGCATATGCACAAAAGGACTCTATATACTACTACAGAGATACTTGCTCATACATGTTCATTACTGCTCTATTCATAATAGCCATAAACTGGAAACAACCTAGATGTTCATCAACAGATACTGAAATTGTGGTACATTTATACAGTGGAATATTATTCAGCTGTTACAAACATAACAAAATATGAAATCATGAACTTCTCAGTTAAATTGGTGGAGCTAGAAAAAAAATCACCTGAGTGAGGTGACCCAGACACAAAAAATCAAATAGGCTATATATTCTTTTATATGTAGATGTTAGCTTTTACTCTTTAAAACGTCATGCTAAATGTAGATAACCAAAGAGGTTATATAAGAGAGTAGGGGGAGAGGGAGTTGGAGGATCTCCCAAAGAAGGGAGAATAGAAATAGATTGTAAGGAGAGGCGAAGGGGAGATGGGAATAGGAGGATTAAACAGAGCCCAGAAGGAAAGAGGAAGGGAAGGGAGGGAATATACAGAGGGAATAACACTAAGGGTTCTTTGAAGGGTCATATGGAAGCCCACTACAGGAGATGTTTCTTAAAATGTGTACAGATATGAAAGAAACCTAGACAGTGTCACCAAATAAAGGGGAGACAAAGTCCCAACCAGACAACTCTTTCCACCAAGTGAAACCTCCAGTTCCAGGAGCTGGTTATATTTAATTCAGTTGCTGGTCAAAGAGGCCCCATGGGAATCCCCCAAAACCTCAGGCTACTTGCCAAGGCTATTGCTATTGGATTGGATTTAAGGCTGACTCCATTAGATGGAACCCATGCCTGACATTGCTTGGGTGGCCAAGAATCTGAGACTAAATAGGCCATGTACCTAGGAGAAAACCAAATACTATTGTTTAAAGGAACACAGCAATAAAATTACTCCTAAGGACATTATGCTATACTCATAGATTAGTGTCTAGCCCAACTATAATCAGAAAAGCTTCCTCCTCTAGCAGATAGGAACTAGTATGGAGACCCACAACCAGACAATGTGCAGAAAATGAGCAACCTTAGATCACCCAGTCCTTAACTGGATGTCTTTATCAAACTCCTCCCCTCAGGGATCAGGCAACTATGAGGAAGAGAAAAGTATAAGGATTGTAAGACAGAGGATGTGGATTACGCCAAGGAAACAATGTCTTCCAGACACAGCAGGACTGTTGCACATACGAACTCACAGAGACGATGATAGCATGCACAATTTCTGTACAGGTTCAATCCAGATTGGGGTTCCAACACTGAGATGGGAAAGTGGGCATCTCCAACTAACAACCACTTGCAAAGGAAAAATCAGTTTTCTTCAATGGAGAATCACTGGATCCACAAACCATATTTAAGGGTAAGTCCCATGCCCAGTAGTAGTTAGCCAATACAAAATTAAAATGGTATTTTTGGAGACTTTTTTGTCTCATATTGTTTTGCTTAGACATTTTTTAAAATGTATTTTACTGGTCATTTGCTTTTATAATATGTTTTCTACCTTTGTTATTCTCTCTCTCTCTCTCTCTCTCTCTCTCTCTCTCTCTCTCTCTCTCTCTCTCTGTGTGTGTGTGTGTGTGTGTGTGTGTGTGTGTGTGTGTGTGTGTGTGTGTGGTATGCTTTTGTGCTTTTTCTTCCTTTTTTCTTTTTTGTTTTTAGTCTGTTTTTCTATTTGTTTCCTAAAGAGAGAAAGAAAGCATGGAGCTGCATAGGTGGAGAGGGGCAGAGGATCTTGGAGATGTAGGAAAGAAAACTGATCAGAATATAGTACATGAAAAACATTTCTTTTCAATCAATTATTAGCATATGAATTTAACCTCCTGAGGTCTTCATGAAAGCCATGTTGCTAGAGAGCAACTGTTTACTACCACAGGTGTCCTTGGGTTAAGATAACAGACCTATGTGTTTCGGTCCTTCTGGTTAACCCAAGGGATGGAGATCCAAGGAGAAGTTTGTCCATGTGCCTGTGGCAGAGGGCATCACCTATATATCTTACCCTGGCTTATTCAAGTTTCCTACCAAACTGTGCTTAAATTCTCAACATGAATTGCAAATACTTTTAGCTTCTTGTATTTCTGTAGGCATTTTCATTATCCATCTGAAACAAAATTTAAAAAGTTTTAAAAAAAGAAAATGTGTGTGTGCAATGCAGTTTTATTCATCTATAAAGAGCAAAATTATACCAATTGCAGGAATGAAGCTAAAGAGCATCATGTTAGCAAAATTAGCAAGACTCAGAAATACAAATACTATGTTTTCCCCTATATATGAGATATATATGATAAAATTAAAAGTGGGATTCTTTGGAGAGAGGAATATACAAGCTATAATTTGGAGATATACCATTATTTTATGGGTATGGAGTGAATATAGGGAAAGTATATGTTATACATGTATGAAAATTATTTGTACAATAAAGAATATATAATCCCTCACCTATATCATTGTTTCTGTGTATGATTTAAAGGAGTAAAAAGAAACAAAGGAATGTCACAAGACATGGTAGATGCAGTGGCAAGGATCTATCAAAGGAAAAGTAGGGGGAGGACAAATCACAACTGGAGTTTGCAAAAAAAAAAAAAAAGGCACAGATACGTATTTCTACAGTCTGATATTTGCCTTAAAAGAAGGGAAGAAATTTAATCAATCATATAAAAACAAAACAAAAAACAAAGGTTAACAAAAAAAAGCAGGATATGAAGTTGAAAAGAAACTTGAAATCTCTCTGGAAACACTGGATATGGAGCTGATGACTGCAAGAAATAATTTTCAACAGGTTCTTGCCTTAGAAAAATGAGAACATTCACAAAACATCTAATGTCTGCCCTACACATGTGCAGTGAATCAGAAATAACTGCATCTTTCCAGACATCAGAGTATCTCATGCAAAGGAGTCAGATGAAGGCACTATGAAAATTCCATCATTAGCTTCACTCAAGAGTAATGCTTCCTCATTCGGGGTTCCATATTAAAAAATAAAAATAGAAATGCATGCATATACTCAAGGTGTTGTGATACATCTATATGACCAAATTTAACTCCTCTAAATCAATGGTGCTACAAGTAAGAAAGTAAAAAAAAAAATTCTAGTTCCAAGTTAAAAAATAATAGTGTTGTGAAATAATCTTTTTGTATACTGCAAAGACGTGTCACTCTGATTGGTTAAATAAAGAAGCTCAACAGCCAAAAGCCAGGCAAAATTTTTGAGCAGAGAGGAGTCTGGAAAGAAGAAGGGCAGAGATGCTAGGAGACACAGAGAAAGCAGGAAAGCAGGATGGACAGTATATAGATGAGGTAAACCAGCCTTGGGGTAGCACAAAGATTAATAGAAATGAGTCAATTTAAGTTATAAGAGCTCTCTAAAACCAAGCCTTTATAATTGATAAGTCTCCATGTTGTGATTTGGGATCTTGCAGGAAGGACAGGAAAATATACCTTCAAAATGGGGACTAGAGAGATGGTTCAGCAGTTAAGAGCAAAGCAACCAAGTTCAGTTCCCAGCACGCATATAGTGTGAATCACAACCACCTGTATTCCAGTGCCAGGGATCCAATACCATCTTCTGGCCACCACAGGATTCTCAAGTCATGAACACACACACACACACACACACACACACACACACACACACACACACACACAAAAAAAAAAAAAAAGAAAAAGAAAAGAAAAGAAAAAAGAAAAAAGAAAAAAAAGAAAACATGTACACATAATTATAAAATAAAAAATTGTAAAATAAATAAAATGCACAATTTATCATGTGGTAAATTTCTTGTATTTCCCTGTATGTTTCTACCATTTCTATTATTTCTCTATTTCTTATTTATTTGTCACTGCCCCAATGCTTTCATTTTTAATGCATGTCAATTCTTCAAAGCCCATGTTATCTTGCTTCATTTACATATTATTACAGTTCAGCATCAATAGAAAGGGGACCTCATGATGTTTGAGTCTTGTTTTTTTATGCCAACCTTTACCCTATACTGGCATACATTTTACCTCTACACAATATAAATAATTTGAAATATATTTTTCTTTAAAATATTACTCTTAAATGTGTTTTATTTTTATGCCTACAGCTACCATTTCTGCAGCTTGCCATTTCCTGTGTAGATACAGAATTCTACCTGGTATTATTTTCCTTCCGTCTGAGAGAATTCCTTTAATAAGAAAAAAAAACTTGCAAGTATCCTAGTTAAAAATTAATTTGTATTTCTTATGTACTAAGAATTCTTTTTTTATTTTCTAATTTTGATTTTTTTCTCTGCATAAAATCTAGACTGAAATTCCCCCCCCCCATTATTTTTGAATACTTCAAAGTATTTTTGGTCTGGAATCTGACTTGCATGGTTTCCAACAGAAGGAATCCCTCTCCCTTCAGCCGAACTAAGGCATCTGTTTTTCATGTTGTTTTTTGGGAGATTCTTTCTCTGCATTTATCATCTAAGCATTTGACTATTATGACTTAGTGCAATTTCCTAAATGGCTTTGATGTTATTATGACAGATACTTGCGGTCTTGGCACTTTTGAGCCTGTATGCATATTATGGTTATCAGCTCCTGGACGTTCTCAGTCATTATTCCTTCAAATATGTTCTCCTGCCTTTCTGTCTTTGGGGAGGGTGGACTCCACTTGTACATACATTGGATTTGTCTTAACTGTTCAACCCCTAACTGATACCCTATGTTTCCAGTCAGCTCTTTATGTTTTACTTGATAGTTGCTGCTTCTATTTCAAGCCCACTCATTGTTCTTTCCATGGTATCTAATATGGTAGACACAAGACTTGCACCATTCCCAGCTACCTTTCTGTGCCCCCTCCTTGTTGATTCGGCTGTCAACTCTCAGCTGAACCTGTTGCCATACCTTTGCTCTACCGTCATGGACTCTAACCTTATGAAACTGTAAGCCCAATTAAAAACTTTTATAAATTCCCTTCCTTTTTCATACACATGGACAATTTACAGAAAACCACAACTGTTTAAAATGCAGAGAACACAATGATCCACATGTTAAAGGCTTATAACATGTATATACAGCTTATATAGAGTGGGAATACCAGGAGGTAGTGGAATCTTTAAGAGATATGTAGAGCCTGGTGGAGGATCCTTAAGCCAGAAGCAATTGTGGAACCTCAGGCTCTTGTCTCACTGCTCTATGGCCCATGGTGTATTTGGTTTGTTCTAGCACACACTCTTCTACATTATCACCTAATATCCTCAGCAGGAACACAATAATTGGCTGCTGATCTTGGGCAGCCACCTTCAGAATCATGAGCCAAAATAAAGCCCTCTTTATTTAATAACCAGGCTGTGTCCATCACTTCACCACAGTGATAAAAGTTGATGAGCACGTTCTATTTTATGATACTTTGCCCCATTGTGATAGTAAATCACATGGCTGCATTTGGGGCAGAGTACAAGGTACATGGTAGATGTGAGCCCAGCTGATTCTTTTGACTCTACCTTATGAATTCATGGTCTACTAATGCTTTGCTGTTTATTCCATTATTCAGGGCACCAGGATTTAGAGTCCATGTCTCAACACACCACCTCCTTTGACTCAAGGTCTAGAAATCAATGGAATCTGTTCTAAACTCTAGTCCCATGGATACCATGTTCTGTCATCACTTTATGTGATCCTGAAGATGAATTTTAATTGGGAGTTTGTTATTAACTTATGAACTGTTTATATCATCTCTACTACATTCTTATATGCCCACATTCATACAGCAAAGAAGTATCTTCTAGGTATTGGCCACCATCTGAAACAATGCCATGAGAAAATATGTATTATATACTGAGGTGTGCATGATTTCCAATTCCCAAGTAGTATCAGTAGGGATTACCTACTAACAACAACTAGGAAGCATAATACACGCATACTGTCTGTTTTTATAAGCCTAGAGAATTTATGTTAAATTTATGTTCTGATTAATATCCAGTTGACAGCTACCTCTTACATTTGGGGTTTCATACTCTGTGGGATGATTCATCCCTCATGGGCTTGAGGGCCAGAAGGTCCAAACAAGTAAAAAAAATATTTTCTGAGAGCCAGCCTGGGTCTGCCTGATGGTCTGAGCAACAGCACCTGAAACATGATCTAGTGATGACCTGGACCAATGAGAGACAGCCATGTCACACCAGCAGATGCATTTCATCAGACCTCCCCCAAGGGTGGGGTGGAGGGTATATAAGGCTTGCCTCTTCCTGAACAAACTGAGCTTGTTGTTTCAACATTCTCCCAGAGTCTGTGTGGTTTGACTGTGCACTTACTTGGCCCCCACCCCCAAAGGGAACAACAGCAAAGGACCCTGCTACAATACTCAAATACTCTGGAGCTCTGTAACTCGTCAAAAGTGTATTGCACATTTGCTTCTACCTCTACGTGAAGTGTATTAATCAAAGGGAGTCAGTCACTGTTCTACATTCAGAGATGATTGCTTCAGGTGATTCCAAAGAGAGCAGTTTAACCAAGCAGAACAGTTTTCTAGGAGAGTAGTTCCAAATCTTTACTTTGTAGTTAAGATGTTGAGATTAATAATGGTAGCATAGAAAACATATTAATAAAAGACCTATTATATGTTATATATTGTAAATGGATTAATTTGAATTTCCCCCAGGAACTATGAAATACCCTGAGGATACATTTATAGAAGCAAGACCAAGAAAACTATACCAGAAGGATGACTGCCAAACATCTGGGATTTTCACTTAACCTTTCAAAGACAATTTTACCTGTCAATAATTCACCACTAGTACCCAAGTGAAATAATACAAAAATGAACAGTATGCTGCCCACATATCTAGAAATCAATACATAACACAGTTTTCCCAGGCACTGGAAGTGCTGTGTCTGAACTATAAAGCAAGATCTGAATAAATTAGATGGTAACTTCAGGTGTGAGTCAATATGGAACAGGTGCTTATGACACTTTTCAGATAAATGGTTATTTTGGGGGCATACTGCAGAAGTGTACTCTGCTATCATATTTGTATTTTCCTGTAGTATGATGGAAGCCTTGTTCTTCAAGTGCCCTGCTGGCCAATTTGAATAGCACAGACATTTGTCCATGCAACCAGCTGAAAGCCGGTTGTTGTGGACTTGGATTAAGACACACACAACTTAGCATTAGGCCGAGATGGTTCTCATCAATTGAAATGGATGGAGACCTGGTCATGAGAAAATGTACTGACGCCGTATGGGTCAGGGAGCACAGAGAGATGGTCTGCCGAGAAATGCAGGTTAGATGGGGTAAGAGGCAAAGAGGGGAAGCATTTTCACTCTTTATGTGGAATCTTTTACACCTGGCCCTAGGAGTTCTTGGAGTCCCAGTTCAGTGAGGGTAACTGGTGTGAGATTAGCACTAGTTTTCTGTAAGCAGTAGTATTTGGGGAGGGTCATAGAGGACCGTGAAATAAGTTAGTGCTCACGTCACATGTGCTTCACGGTCTGTGCAGGATGTGAAAAACAGATGCTGTCCTCCTATGTGTGCACCTCTGGATGTGTGTGGCACAGAGTCCTGTGGACTGCCATCTCCAACATTTCATCAGTGCCTCTCCAGAGCAGCTGGAGAAACAACTGGGACAGGAGGAGATTAGTGAATATTCATGAGCTTTAGCTGCTGCCAAGGTGAATCTTCACAAATCCTGATTATGTTTATTTAAGTAAAACATCTGTCGATAAAAGGAAGACATGCTTCTAGAAAGGCTGGGACTCCAGCTTCTGTCCTCTGAATGATGATAATATTGACACTGGGTTCCATTGCCTTATTCTTGGTAATAGTCTTTTGCTACTTTTATCAGTATCATTAATAGTACACTCTTTTAGAGTGAATTTCCTTGTGCTGCTGAGATTGACAGTAGCTATAGGTAGAAAAGAGCTGTTTGTTGTCTTTCCTGATGGAACATGGTTGATGGCTTCAAGAGAAGGACTCAGGAAGCAACTGAGCTTGCTAACATTAACAAACGGAGGATTTCTTTCTTGAATTTACACACTGGCCAGTCATGCACCAGCTGAGATGTGTGAGAACAGTCACAAATAGGAGCACTTACTCCTCTCTGCCAGGGATATGAACATACTCTTGAAAACAAGCTGAATCGTGTGCTTTTCTGTTTCTTTGAACATCTTAAACTTTCCCCCTAACTCTTAGCTGCTGAGAAAATCCACATTTCAGTGATGAATTGCATGAGCTTTTGAAAAGTTGCCTTTTCCTTTCCCACACAGAGAGCTATTAATAGTCCTATTTTAATTGGATAGAACTTTCATTTTCATTTTTTCTTTTGAGAAAAGCAATCTGTGCTAGTTGTGGAAACAATTAACCAACATGCAGTTTAAAAGCCTATTAGCGCAATCTCCCAGGAAAAGTCAAAAGCCAGGCAGGATTAGCTTTCCAAGAGAGAAGATTTGTTTACACTCCAACGTTGCCCAATCTGGAAGATTTATTTTTAGCATAATTTCAGCTATTTGATTTTCTTCTATAACTGAGAATGTTAAGATGATTAACATGATTTCAAATCCCTCCACACTCTCACATTAGAAAGTCGGGATTTAGAATATGTGTGGAAGGGGAACACAGAAGAGCTAAGAAAATCCTTTCTACCTGAATTTTTGGTTAGTCATTATCCAGATAGTCTTTTCTCTGCTATTTTTAGCAATTCAATAGTAAATATAGAGAGTAGTAAAAATACAGTTTCAAAGAACAATATAAAATTGACATGCCTTTGAAGAAATCAATTTGGAGTCTTCGCTGAGTGTTAGATTCTTATTTATATTGTGATGATAAATGTAAAGATGGGAAGCACTATGATCATCCCAACTTGAAATGAATATAAAAGAAACTTTGAAAACATTTTGAATGTTCATCCTTTGGTAAGTGGGTTGCAGAAGGAAGGAGGATCTGTGGACAACATCATTACAGAGCTGAATGAGAAGCTCACTGGCAAGGCCTTTTAATTTCCTACCTCCAACATGTCCCTCAGGGATCTGATCTGCTACCTAGAGGAAGCTGTCAAATATGCTGATATCAGGAAGGTGGCTAAACAAACACGAGAGGGCTGCCTAAAGGGTCTCCTGTGCCATGCTAAGGTTGAGGCTGTTTCCTGCGACCTTGAACGTGGCACTGACTCTTCTACCTTTGATGCTGGTGCTGTCATTGCCAGCAGTGATCACGTTATCAAAGTTCATTCCCTTGTACAAAATACATTTAGCTATATTAACAAGGTGATGGACGTCATGGACTACATGACCTCCAAGGAGTGAGGGGCCATGGATCATGCACCCCAGTAAAAGGAAGAGAGAAATCTTTGGATGCTAGGAAGTCCCTGCTCCAACTTCGTCTCTTAAACACTGAGCACCTCCCTTACATTTTCCATCTTAGACCCCCCCCCCCAAAGAAGAGATTGAGAATTGTTATCTCTCAAATACCATTAATAAAGTTTATGGCATATGAAGATGTAGCAGGAATCTTAACAGTTCTTATTCATAAAAACAAACCTGAGGCCAGGTATTGGGGTGAACTCTGGAAGATCAGAGAGACAGAAGAAGCCACAGTTAACTTCACCTGGCCAACTTCTCAGCTGATCTTGTTTCCTCAGACTGGAAGCCTCTGTGTCCTCATATCCAAATGGCTCTCAGCTGAACTTCTGCTCAAAACCTAAAAGCTTAACCAGCCAAATGCTTAACCAGCCAAATGCTTCTAATTTCTGGTTCTCACACCTTATATATCTTTCCTTTCTACCATCACTCCCTGGGATTAAAGGCTCACTTTCTGGGATTAAAGGCGTGACTCACCATGCTTGGCTGTATCCTTGAACAGATGGATTTCTGCCTCTGGAATGCTAGGATTAAAGGTGTGTGCTACCACTGCCTAACCTTTATATTTAATATTGTGGCTGTTCTGTCTCTGACCCCAGATAAGTTTATTAGGGTGCACAATATTTTGGGGAACACAATACCATGAATCTATTAAGAAATATTGCCCTGCGGTCATTAAGATGATTTCTATGCCTAAAGAAATAGGATGTTTAGTAAGTAGTCTTCTAAGCATTTCAAGTTCTTACCCATCAAAAGAAAAAGAGCTGAACTCTTGAGTGTGCTTTACATTGTGCCTTTGGCCTCAGAGGAACAAAGGGGCTCTAGCAATATGAAAACTTTAGGTTCCAGATGCACTTCTTGGGAAGAAGATCTGGGGCTTTATTGTCATTGAGATCCACAGATGCAAACACACTAGATGGCCCTAGTGCCTAGCCCCATGGCTGCTGTGATGCCTTCATCTCTGCTCAACTTGTAGGTCGCTTAAGTTATGAGTATAGAGGGAGATGTCTTTTCTTCTGAAATTACCATTCTAGTGATTATATTAAAACCTGAATTACCCACTGTCCATCAGAAATGTTTCATTACAGTTAGAAAAATGGAATAATAGGCTTTAAAAATCAGGAGATTCTACAAATCAGTTCTCATTATATTCCCCAAAGACTTTTTTCATTTAAAAATGAAGACCAAGTCAATTAAAAATTCCCTTTACGTGAAGACATAATATTCATAAAAATAAAAACGCTGGTTTTATTTTTGTTTTGTTTGAAATTGGTTTGTCTTGAAAGTAATGCAGAAACAGGTGGGGTTTGTACACATTTGTTACAAAAGTAGAGGCTAAAAACTGCCTTTCTGAGAAAGTTCTTTTCTGAGAACATTTTTATATTAAAACAACAGCATAATGACAGTGTACTAAAACTGTCCAAATAAGGTTGCTTTAGCAGCAATGCTGACTTCTAGGATGAGCACACTCAAGAGACAGCTACAAAATGAGGAATGTCCAAGCAGGCTATGGACAGAGTTGGGCAATTGTTGACACCTCATAGGATGTGCTTCCTGAAGTTACCTCATGTGAAGGCTGAAAACTTTAGGTATATAATAAATTCAATTGTTTATATCTACTTCTTGCAGCGTAAGGACTTCTGCTGGAATATCCTGGAGCTACCTCTTTTAAAAAAGATCGGCTATTTTGATGAAATTTTAGGTGATGTGTTTGTGTGTCGAGTTGACAAGGAGTCAGTTGTCTAGATAGTTTTATGTCAGCTTGACACAAATTAAAGTCATCTGAGGGAAGAGCACCTCAATTTGAGAAAATGCCTCTATAAGACTGTCTTGTAGGCAAGCCTGTAGGGCATTTTTTTTACTGAATGATTGGCATGGGGGAGGGCTCAGACCAATGTGGGTGGTGCCACCCCCTAGAATAGTAGTCCTGCATTCTATAAGAAAACTGGTTGGTCAAACCATGAGGAGCAAGGGTTTAAACAGCACTCCTCCCATGCACTCTGCATTAGCTCCTGTCTCCAGGTTCCTACCCTGCTTGAGTTCCTGTCCTGACTTCCTTTAGTCATAAATTGTGATGTGGAATAATAAGCCAAGTAAACCCTTTCCTCCCCAATTTGCTTAGTCATGGTGTTCATTGCAACAATAGTAACCTTAACTAAGATACATAGTATGCTTGAGACCCTGGGTTCCATCACCATAGCTGAATAAAGAGTAGGGAGGAGGAGGAATATTTGTGGTCCATGAGAAAAAGAAGGTATTCCCTTCAATAAGATCAAATGATTTTACATTATCAAATAAGATAAAAGTTTAGTTAAATTATAGCTGTCTTGGGAGAAATGGAGCACACCAATATTTAGTTGATGATTGGTATGCAAGCAAATGTCTTGTTGCAATACAAATATTTTCCAGAAAGATAAGACTAGAAGGTTCCTACAGAGGTTTTGAGGAAGTTGTTGCCAGAAGGTAGAGATATTGAAGTAAAAGCAACTGGGAGGTTTTGTTGTTGTTGTTGTTGTTGTTGTTGTTGTTGTTGTTGTTGTTGTTGTTTTACTGTGTATTTATTCACTTTCCTCCTGTGTGGTGCATTGGAAATAAGTCTGTATTCCAAGGAGATAACCATTGATACATAAGAGTGTGAAAAGAGGAATGGAAATAAAATATAAGGTGGAAATTGTACAAAGAATAGTAATCAGAATGTGGAAACTGAAGAAAAGTCAAGAATAAATTTTAAGTTAGAAACTGTAAGATTGTGTCCTGGCTGAGTCTTTAGGACAGGGGAGGAGAGATGCTGTGAGATGAAGGGGCTTCCCTGAGTTCCTAGACCTGTCAATCTCATAAAAAACTTGAAAAAAATAACAGAAAATCTGAGTCTGGTTCTGAATGGTGAAATATATCAGCTGTTTAGCAAGAAAATGAAATCAGGGATTGGCATTAAGAAGAAAACAAGTCTGCAATATGTTCTTCATCATGCATCTGTTTAAGAGCACTACCAGAGCAGTCAGTTAGTGCATCTGTAATTTAACTCTGGTGTATAAATTTTGTCCTGCTTCCCCTCCTTCTGAGATACCAACACCTGTTTACAGAACCTCGTGGAACTGTGATGTGCTTCAGTGAGTTCAGACTGGAAGAGACACTTTCAAAGAAGATGAAACAGGACTGTTAGGTAGCTCGTTAGATATTAGCAGACTTTAAGATGATTGAGGATGGAGCATTCCTTCATAGGAACAGCTTAGGAAAATGTGAGTTGAAACTACAGAACTCTGGTTCCTGTCAGAATAATTAGATCTAAGTCACCTCTCTAGTCATGATATTCTCAACCACACAAAAGTACAGAATGGACAGCATCCAGACAGTCAAACAGAAAGTCAGATGGACAGTCGTTTGATGGGCCCTGTCAACAGTGGACATCCAGTTGAGCTGAAGCTCAGTGTGCAAGTCTCTGACTGTCAGTCCTTGACACACACCAGGTAATCAGGTAAGGGCCATCATGCTAGGAGTCTACCTTTTTATAGTGTGCAAGTGAAGGAATTATACCCTTTTCTTGTTTTATTGTGTTAATAAATTCCTAGTCATAGGATGAGAAAGAGTTGGACACCCACTCCCCAATACACAGACACATACATTTGACCAAACTGTAAGGAAAGAAACCAATTTTCCTATATCAAAATTATTTCATAATTTCTTTTAAAGTACAGGGAAACTAAGGTGTGGTGATATTTTATTTGTGCACCCCAATAAAGCTTATCTGGGGATCAGAGGAAAAAGTCAGCCACTATAGTAAACATAGAAGTCAGGCAGTGGTAGCACACATCTTTAATCCTAGCATTCAGGAGGCAGAGATTCATTCAGGTCTCTGTGAGTTCAAGGCCACACTGGGAACAGAGCCAGGTATGGTGGCACACGCCTTTAATCCCAGTGCTAGATAACCATAGAGGTCTGGAGGTCTGTACAGACAGACAGGAAGTGATAGAGCTGGGCAGGAAGAAGAAGTGATGTATCTGGGCGGAGAGAAGAAGTGAGATGGCAGGGCACACAAAGGATGAATACATGAGTACACAGGAAGTAGCTCTCTCTTTGGCTGAGGATTTCCTAGCGGTAAGAATGTGGTTGGCTTCTTTCTACTCTCATCTCTCAGTTTTCACCCCAGTATTTGGCTCTGCGTTTTTTATTAATAAAATTGTTTAGCAATTTGTCTTAAATCCCAGCTAGCCCAATCGATAGAGCATGAGACTCTTAATCTCAGGGTTGTGGGTTCAAGCCCCACATTGGGTGTCAGATGTAAGGTGAATTGCTAAACGATCTTATTAATAAAAACCAGGAGCCAAATATTGGGGTGAAAACTGAGAGATCAGAGAAGCAGAAAGAAGCCAGCTACATTCTTACCACTAGGAAATCCTCAGTCAAAGAGAGAGCTACTTCCTGTGTACTCACACGTATATCCCTTTCTGTGCCCTGCCATCTCACTTCCTCTCTCTGCCCAGCTACATCACTTTCCTCTTTCCACCCAGCTCTGTCACTAAAGTGGTAGGGTCATGAATCTCAATGCCTAATAGCAGTGTTTGTCATATTTATTCCTATATTCTCATTAGAAAATAAATGGCATTAGTAGACATAATAGTGACAGTTGAATTAATTCTTAGTCACCGTACCATATCATCTAGGACCTTGAAGTTTTTCTTTGTTCTTTATTATCCAGGTTTATCCCTCACCTCATCTCATAGTTAACCAGGGGGGGCAGGCAGCATATGCAGTAGCATCATTATATATCTTATATATCATCCAGCATGCTTTATTAGACACACTCTGTAACAGTCTTCAGTACACTATGCCAAAAACTAAAACTAAAAATAAGAGAAAGAAATATCTCAGATGTTCCAGAGTTTTAAGAAGTTGAAATGGTCCAGCTGGGCACATAGCAAGTTCCATGTCACCAGAATTATTTACAGAGATGCTACATGGAATCTCAGCAGGAAGTAGCATTTGTTACATTGGGTAAAAAGGTTGTTTGAGGACATCCAAAGTTTTGTCTCATCCTGGTACAGGCACTAGATGGTGGAGCATATAGGAACATAGATTGAACATGAAGCCATGGCATAGACTGGGCAATCACACTAATCAAACACACAAACCTCTGCGTTATTTATAAATTAAGTGGCTCAAATTTCCAGAAAACTGATCAAAATTACTAGAGCTTGCAAACTCAGAAACCCCATTAATAAAAAGCCAAGGAAGAGTTACAAAAGCCAAGGCAAGTCCAAAATTAGGAGGAAGAAGAAAAGCTGGGGCTGTCATCAGCAGACAAATCCCTCGAGACTTTGAACTTAGGTTCCCAGAGACAACACAGAAGGGAGAAAAGCTTCAGCTGTGTTAGAAGTTCCTTGCGGCCAAACCACTGGACTTCATGGTTACAAAGAGTGGGAACGTTACAGATCAGGGCC
The DNA here is from genome assembly GCF_049852395.1 of Peromyscus maniculatus bairdii. Lineage (NCBI taxonomy): Eukaryota > Metazoa > Chordata > Mammalia > Rodentia > Cricetidae > Peromyscus > Peromyscus maniculatus. The sequence continues at coordinate 62,630,767 of NC_134857.1, forward strand.
AATTTATCTTAGGCTTTTTCTAGTTCCTTTGAAAGTACACCCCCTATGCCTGGCCTCACATCTTTTTTACTTCAGAATCTTTAAGATGCCTTCATAACAAACCACCAGCTTCCATCAATCTAATAGCCAAGAATATCATGGTTATCATCTTCAAATTATGAGATTTTCTGAACTTTACTATCTGCCTATCTGTGATCCCCAACAATGTATTTGATAAATGCTCTAATTTTAGGTTTCTTTGAGATGTAACTAACCTGATGTGACCACTTCCACATTGAACATGGTAGTTAGATCAGCATGAATCTGTGTATGCAAGCCATGGTCACACATGTTTCACTACAGGATAAACTAACTACCTCTGTGCCTTTTGAGATGAACATGTGATTTTGTGTCAACAACAGAAAAGGCCTCAGAAACAATAGGAAACTTTAAGTGTCCCATTGTCTTTGGTAAAGGAGGTCCGGAGGTCACTAGAGGCATAGCTTTGATGAGGACTAAGGGACTCCAGTCTCCTCTTTACTTCTCAGCCTCATGATGAGTGCTTTTAGTCCAGCACATGACCCCACCATAAGGCACTGCCACACACTGAAGCCAACAAATCCACCGGAGTATGAACCAAAAACCTTTAAAACTGTAAGATAAAATGGGAGCATCAGCTGCAATAACGGAACATAACACACAGACATCAAAATGTACTTTGGATATCAAACTTAACTGTGATTTCTTTCAACCAATATCTGGTCCTTGAATTAGCAGAAAACTACTTTTTATTTCATAAATTACTCCAAGACCTCTTGGTAAAACACAAGCTAGATCTCATTAGAAAGAGCATTGCCAAGAATAGTTGATCACAATGCTTTGAATTATGAAGTCGGTTAAAGTCTAATCAAACCCACTTGTTGTTCTTATTTCTACTATATGTTATAGTGAAAATTTCCAAAACATTCAACTAGATAAAATTTGTTGAAGGCACTTAAGAAATATAAACTCCCTCTATTCTTTTACTTAGCAAATATTATTTGGATAATTTGTCTGGAACTAGGAACTTGGAATGAATATTTTAGTAATTCTGAGCAATGTTGCCATGGCCCAGGAGAGTATATATCTCTTCAAAGTTCTGATTCTAATCCTTTTGAACATATACTCTCAGTTCAGATAGCTGGATTATAGGTATTTCTAATTTTCTGGGAATTCTACTCTACACTGTTTTTCATAGGGTATGTGTTCTTTTATTTTCCTACCTACAGTGTGCAAGAGCTCCGTATTTTATACCATTTTACTATATTCAAAAATACATATTTATTTGTGTATATGTACATGTTTTTGTGTGTGACGTCTATGCCAGATATGTGCAGAGGCTCAAAGGGGCCAAAAAAAGATTTCAGATCCTCTAGACCTAGAGTTAAAGGCAGGTTGATGTTGGTGCTAGAAACTGAACCCTAGTCCTCTGCAAGACAGTAAAAGCTTCTAACCTCTGAACTATCTTTACAGACCCTTCTAATACATTTTTTCATTTGGATATAATTTAATATTCTGGAATTAGATGTTTTCATTTTTGCTCTTTCTTTTTTTCTTATTTTCCTGCAAATTTCATGACTTCATTTTTCTTTGCAGCTGAAGAGAATTCCACTGTATACAGTTACACTTTTGCTATCCATTCAACAATTGGAGGACATTTGGATTGTCTCCATTTCCTCACTATTCTGAATGAAGTGGCAATGAAAATGGCTGAGCCAGTGTTAGTGGAGTACGTATCACTTCCTACAGGCCTATGTCAAGTAGTGGTATAGCTCGATCATATGGATGTTCTACTTTTAGCTTTCTGAGAAATTTACATACTGGTTGCCATAATGAGTTTATCAGTTAGTAATGCCACCAATAATAAATGAGGGTTCCCCTTTCCCTGTATCCTCACCACCATTTGTTGTCCCTTGTTTTCATTAGAAAAGCAAAAAGGAGCTATGTGGAATGTGGGAGTAGGAGCTGGAGACAGGAGGACAGTGGAAGACTAGCACTGTATCAGGACAGCAATGTTTAGGGCTTGTGATCTTGCTAACATTTTTGCTAATCATGAAACGGGAGCAAAATTCAAGATTGAAAGTATTTCATCTTACATAATAAAATTATTCTAAGTACAAGTTACACATGTCAACACTAAATTGCACATATAATAATAAAACTTGGAGAATAAAAGCAATAGAAGAGAATCAGGATCAAGACAACTTATTGATTCACACAGTCTCTGAAGTTTATAACTGTTTGGTGGTAAATTATTGAAATTCTACTTCCTCATTCTTACAATAAGAGAGTCATGGACTGACCTACTAGAGTCGCGGGGAAGTTTGTGTTAACATACTGAAAGAATATAGAGCAATAAGATAGTTAAGGTAAATGAATGCTGTCCTTTGGTATTATTGTTACTATTTAAAAGGATCAAACACTATTTGAAAAGTGTGATCATTAGTGAATTTGCCTCAATTATTTTTAGTCTTATTTTCCAAGAAAATATCTTTCTATGACTGATTCTATGTGACAATTACATCAACTTTTTCATTCCTCTCCCTTCTGGCTAAAAGAAGATTTTCCACAAGCACCCAGCATGTTGGGGTGGACAGGCTTATTAGTGCATCAATAATACCTCCCGTTACCTCTTCGTTCAGTATGATGTGTGTATGTCAGGGCGTTGCATTTTAATAATGAGCTCCCTCTTCACTTGTCATTTATTCAGAGTGCTGGTGAGGGGAGAGCTGAAAAACAGAGCAGAACATCCATGAACTTCGTTTATAGTATTGTGTGGTTTCTCCTCAGAGGGGAATTTGAAACATGGATTAAATAAGCAAAGCTGCTAAAACTTGCTTTAAACTCTTGGGCATTGATAATCTTTGCTCTCATCCTCATATACATTGTAGTAGTTTGTGCCTTGCGTGTAGTGAAGGTCAATGGTGTCCCTTTCATGTTATTGTAATACAGTAAGCATATTACAAAATACATTGTACAAATCCAAGAAGGTGTCTGAATTCTACTCATCTTCTGTCACTTATTAGCTATTTTAGTCAATTTAGGAGAAATTAACTTAACGGAAGTGTCTTTGATAAACCTCCCAGAGTTCTTAACAGCATTGATTTTTCCCATCATTCCTTGCCCGAGGCCAGCAAGGAACGAGGCCATCAACAGACTGCCTCCAATCAGGACACCAGGCATGAAAAGTCACATAACTTCTCATAAAAAAAAAAAAAAAAGGCTCCTTAATCACATAACTCAGAGACAGAGCATTGAACCAGAGATCAGAAAGCCTCACCCTCGATCTTTCCTTATCTTCCATGCACAATGTCTTGTTTTGGAAGCAACATTTGACTTCATATGAATCACCAATCAAAGTGCCTGAAACAAGAAAGAAGATAACGGCTTGAAATTTTTAAATAAATCACAGCCCAGAAAAATAACCACAACCTTGTCAAACTGTCAAGTAGAATAGTTGGCAGCTGTTTCTTTCCTTTTAGGAGTTTTCTTTCTAGAGTTCACATGCAGGTTAGAACAGAGATTCGTTCTGGCTTACTGCAGATAGACTCTATCTAAAAATGACAGCAAGCAAATTCTAATCGGAAACATGAGACGCCTGCATGTTTATAGCATGACAATTTGGTTTCAATATACGGAATATGTCAACCAGAAGTAAATCCAGTCCTATCTACTCTAGAAAACACCACCCTGTAAAACAAATGCTAATTTTCACAAACCACCTCCATTTTCCAGGCCTAATGAGACTCCCAGCATCCTGATGTCAACATTCGTGAGAAAATCCAGGTATGGTGTCTTACACCTGTGATTCCAGCACTAGAAAGTCTGAGGCAGAAGGGTTGCCATGGATTTGAAGTCACATCATGAATTACAGGCCAGCTTGAGGTACAATGGGAAACTCTGTCTCAAAAAATAAATAAGTAGCCCCAAGTCTCCTGCCTTCCCAGGAAAGCCCTCTGTCGTTCACCCCTTTCCTCCCACAGACACATGGCTAGAAGAACCCTCTCCTACAGCTCCTCCTTCTTGAATGCCCAGCCCCACTTTGCCAGGTCTCCTCTCCTACTTTGCAGGACTCACAGTAATTGCCTTGCAGAGAGACCATGCCACCCTCTCCATCTTTCTGGCATTTCCATCCAAACCTACTTGGGCTTCTGCTGGCCCCACAGGTGGAGACCACACTTACTTCCCTCTGACACCTTATCCCCACCATGTAAATACATGATCTGAGTCTCAAATCATTCCACAGTTAAATACTTCATATCCATCCTTTTCTGAAATGGTTAACATTTCATCACCATTTAAGAACCTGTATAGTGAGCATCAGAAACAGCTTGACTTATCCCCTTCCTGGTATATCAGGACATGCACAGATCATTTGCTTTTCCCCAAAGCCAGCAGTCACCCAAATGCCTACCAGCCCTCAAACTCTACATGTCAGTACCTTTGTGGAGCCACTGTGTGCTCTCCAAATCAGAGCCACACCTCTGCTACCCCAGCCAGTTGCCGCACTTTCTGGTGAAGATGTGGGAATAAGGGATCCTGTTCTCACTATTGTTGAGAGAGTAAAGTAGTGTAGACACTGTGGAAATTAGTGTAGTGTTTCCACAAAAATCTAAAACAGAATTTCTATATACTCCAGCTATACTATTCTTTGGAACAGAAATACTTGCTTACCCATGGTCATTGCCTCTGTATTCACAATAGCTATAAAATGCAATCACTGTGGATGTCCAATAACTGATAAATGGATAAGGAAAATATAATGCCTACATATATTATACATCTTATTCAGCTATAGGGAAAAATTAAGTGATGATATTTGCTACTAAATGGGTGGACCTGAAAACACCGTACTGAGTGAACTAACCCATCCCTGGAAAGACATAAATCGCATGTACTCTGTCATATATGGAGCTAGCTTTTAGCCTTTAGTTCTGTGTGTTTAACTTGGAATATTCATGAGCGTCAGAGAATTAAGAAGGGGCCATTGATATGGAATAGTAGAACATAGGTAATATATTAGTAGAAAAGAAGAATGCTAGGGATAGAAAGAATGAAGTGGGGAAAGAGGTACCAGGATTATAAAGCTAATGAAATGATGTCAGGGTTAACCAAAATGATGATTCACTAAAAGGCATATGGAAATCTGCTGTCTCATAAGCTACTTAAAACTTACATATATCTAAGTATTTGAAAGAGCACTACCTTGCATGACTGGTGAATTGATGTTCCTAGAAGCTACAGGATATTAAACAAAAATCCTAATGCCCAGTGTGAGATGACTCATTGTGAGTTGTTGGTCAAGAAGGACTCGGAGGCTCCCAAAACAATAGCTACTGACATTCCTCTTGGCTACCACCAGAACTAGATGACAAGGCACTATTGCTCAAGTTACCACACATCATGTTTGTAAGACATGGAGAAATCAAACTGAATCAAACTGGAGTCCAGACAAAACCCTCCTCCCAGATAGCTAACAGATAGTGTGAGAAAGAGCTAAGCAGGCTATTGGGGGAGAAAAGACATCAATGGTTTTGCTCAGCTGTAAGCTCTATAAACTCAAGGGGACCCTGCAAATGTCAATGCAGGTGGTGATCCATGAAAAGATGAGAAATAAAATCCAGTTCAGATTGACTTTGTCAACCTAAATATGACTTCAGGGAATCAGTCTAATGCCAGGCAGTTCTTTGTCAGCATATTTAAAACATAGTACAATTTGGGAAAATGTCTCCAGGAAACAATCATTCCAATTCCAGATGCACAATAAAGCTTAAAGTGTGCATACATAGAAATTCCTTTACAAATTACATGTGATTATGAGGGCGGATTCTATAGCTAAGAGGCCTTCATTCAACAAAATTGTAGTAGAAAGTTCAATCCTGAGGCCTATGAGCTTGCTAATTATGGTTTCTTGGCCAGATATACAGTACCAGGCATTTGTACTGCATCTGTAGAGTGGGCCTTAACACCCTTAATCCATTCAGAAAGCACTAGTTACTCCCATAATATTCATGCCACTATTGTACACATTGGCCTATCTTGCCATGTGGGTTATTATGGTAGCTCGGAAACTTCACAGTTGAATAAGACTGCTGATGCCCTTAACCCCCATCAACTTTCATAGTGCCTTCTGGTACTGTGAAAACTAGCCAGGGAAAAGCTTCTTGGTTACTATCAACCCAACTTGACCTCTTCCTATCCTATGATCAAAGTGTGTGATATATTCAGCAATTGGGTCACACCATCAAGTTCTGGTGTACATCCAAGAATAGCACCAATAGTCCATATTATTGGGAAGTGTCCTTGGACCACTCTGCCAACAACATTTGTCACTAACTTCTTTGGTTATTTGACAACTTATGTGTGGGCAGAGTTTTTCTGTCCTATCAGTCAGCTCTGTCCCACAAACCAGCTCCCAAATAACCACACAGAGATTTACTATTAATTATAAATGATCAACCAAGAGCTTAGGCTTGTTGTTAACTACCTCTTACATGTTAAATTAATCCATATTTCTTATCTAGGTTCTACCATGTGGCAGTAACTTTTTTCAACACAGCATATTCATCTCCTACTTGCTCTGTATCTGGTTGGTGACTCTGCCCTCCTCCTTCCTTGTGCTTTCATTTTGTCTGCAAGTCCCACCTAACCTCTACCTGCCTAGCTATTGACCATTTAGCCCTTTATTAAACCAATCTGAGTAACAAATCTTCATAGTGTACCAAAGGATTATTCCAAAACATTTCTCCCTTTTTGTCTAATTTAAAAGAAAAGTTTTAACTTTAACCTAGTAAAATTGTATTTCACAAAAACAGTTATCAAGTAAGAATTACAGTTACCATATCCAGTTCATTGTATTTAGCAAAATTAGAGAAAATACTCTATTATCTATCTTGTCTTTGTGGGTCTAAATACTCTATTATCTATCTTGCCTTTTATCATTACTAAGGAAAACTACATGTCTAATTATTTAGTCTTTAACTCTATCAAAGACCCCAGAAGGTGTAATGTTGACTAATGACGGGGACATGTGGCTGCCTGGACAGTCACCCAAAGTTCTTCTTTAATGTTGGGGCATCCATCTTTTGTCTATAGGCCTAGTGTATCTGACTGATAATTCTGAGAAGCAGGAAATTTTGAAGGACTGTCATATTTGTCTTGGCAAAGCTTGGCAGTTGCTTTCTTTTACATCCTGCTTGTCCAGTTTGGACAGCATACTTTCAGCCATTGAAGCAAGGGCAGTTTCTTGCCCAAATGGCTAGCTTTTGACATAAACAAAGCAAACTTCATTTTGGGATTCTTCAATGCTCATTGTATTTTTTTCAGTAAATTGGTGCTTCCAGGAGCAGTTATCTCTCACTGTCATGAAAAGCCTCAGGTTATTAAACATTTTAAATTTAAACACCATATTCCATAGGTCTTGAAGTGTTTGAAGACCATATATCTATCTAAATATATCTGTTTAACATTGAAAACATACCTGATATGACTACAAGTTTGATTATTATAGATGACTAACTACTAATCTGTATTTCTTAATTATATCACATTTTAATGAGTTGCATAAGCATAATAATATCCCAAACAAGAGTAGAAACATACATACAGCATAACAAAACAACAACTTTGAATTTGTATCAACAAACCAAAATCCATACCAGTGTAAAGTAAGATCAATAGTTGCTTTTTGAATTAAAGTAGGCTCAATGATCTACTATTTTATCACATTATTTCCATATCCTATCCTCTATACCTAATTTTCTCCTTCAGAAAGAGATCCTTGAATCTAACTTGTTTGCTTAGTATTTTTTTCTTCACCATGACCAATAATAATTTGTAACCAACCCCCCTGCCTCCTGCAAGATTTGTCATTTGGATTAGTTTAATAAAGGGATAAATGTCCAATAGCTAGGCAGGTAGAGCTTAGGCAGGACCTGCAGACAAAAAGAAAGTGCAGGGAAGAAGAAGGGTAGAATCAAATGCCAGATGAAGAGGAAGCAGGAGATGAGCATGCTGTGTCGAAAAAAGGTACCACCACGTGGTAGAGTGTAAATAAGAAATACGGGTTAATTTAAGATGTAAGAGTAGTTAGCAACAGGCCTAAGGTGTCAGATGAGTATTTATAATTAGTAATAGGTCTCTGTGTGGTTATTTGGGAGCCAGGTGACAGGGCAGAGCTGACTGGTGGGACAGAAAACCTTACCTATACCTATGGCTTCTGGGAGGAGCACTATCCCCCTGTGTGGGAACACTCCAATTTCCAAATAGATCCAAGATCTCAATGTTAGACCTGAAACTCTGAAACTTCTAGAAGAAATAGTAGGAAGCACCCTTCAGGATACAGGTTCAAGCAAAGACTCTCCTGATAGGATCCTGGCTGCCCACAAAATAGGACCAACATCCAATAAGTGGAAGTGAGCTATGGAACTGGACAGAGAGCCAACAAGAGGAGGAGTGTCAACCTCCGTTAGCTACCAGGGAAATTCAAATTAAAACTATTTTGAGATTTCATCTCTTCCCAGTCAGAATGACTAAGAAAAGGAAAAACAAAAAGGACAGCAAGTAATAGTGAGGATATGGAGAATGGAGAGCCACTATGTGTGATTGGTGGGAATGGGAACTGGTACAGCCTCTGTGGAAATCAGTGCAACAGTACCTCAGAAAACTAGAAAGAAATTTATCCTGTGACCCAGCCATACCTCTCCTCAGAATGTACCCAAGGGTCTTTGTGTCCTACTATAGAGACATATGCTCATCCATGATCACTAACATTCTAGCCACAGTAGCAAGAATATGAATGCAGCCTAAATGTCCATCGACTGATGGTTGGATAATGATAACTCAGACAAGTTAAGGAATATGATGTTGTGGAATATTAATTGAAGATGTGTTATATTTGTTTATGCTTGCAATAATTGCTTAATGATGCAAAGATGTGCTGCATTCTTTTATGTTGTATTTGTTTAACTCTGTGAAGCTGTGTTACTTTGCCTGCCTAAAACACATGATTGGTCTAATAAAGAGCTGAACAGCCAATAGCTATGCAGGAGAGGGATAGGCAAGACTTCCAGGCAGAGAGAATAAATAAGAGTGAGAAAGAAGGAGGAGTGAGAAAAGGAGAAGGAGGGAGGATGCCAGGGGCCAGTCACACAGCCACACGGTCAGCATGGAGAAAGAAGAAGAGAAAGAGATATAGAATAGAGAAAGATAAAATCCCAGAGGTGTAGACAAATAAGACAAATGGTCTTATTAAATAACAAACACAGAGCCAAATATAGGAGTGAAAGCCTCAGAGATCAGGGAAATAGTGAGAGACACCAGCTAACCTTAACTCACTGTGTTGCTGTAGCTTCCCAAGAGAGCTATTTCCTGTCTACCCAGGCTTTTATTGCCTGCTGTTCTGCCCTCTCATTGGCTCTTAGCCCAACTACCTCACTTCCTTGTTACTGCCTGTCTGTACAGACCTCCAGGTCTCTATGGTCAGTACTGGGATTAAAGGCATGTGTCACCATGCTTGTCTGTTCCCTAGTATGTCCTTGAACACACAGAGACCCTGCCTGCCACGTGATCAGATTAAGGGCATGTGCTACCACTGCCTGACTTGTATGTTTACTTTAAAATGGCTGGGTATGGCCTGATCATCCCAGAGCTTGCTGGGCATTGATAGTTTATTAATGTGGTCTTGCTGAAGAGTGATCTGAACAAGAGACCACTGAGGACCATGATAGGGAATATCCAGAAAGGCTCTACGTCTACCTTATAGGTGGGTCCTGCCGTCATTTTCATTCCACAGAGAGGCCAGTGGTGATGAGCATCATGCCTGCCCTGGTTGTGTGCAACAACAGCCTCTGTTTTTCTCATGAGTAACCCATCAATGCTTTGGAAAAGCAGGAATCAAGGGCAAGTTCTTTCCTCTTGTCATAGAGCAGATGAGCCTGTCATTCTGCAAAAGAGATCATGTGTCTTGCTGTGCAGCCCTGCTTTTAAAAACAGAGAGAAAAATACAATGGGAAGAGGGCTATCTGTGGTGATGAGAAAGTGACGGGAACTTGGAACTTAGCACAGCTACGCTAATAACTCAGGAAAATTCCTGTCTCACTAATCACTATAGTTTCATATTACCCACCTACCTGTCGTTTCTGTCTGTCTGTCTCTCCCCTCACCTCTCTCCTCACACTCCCCATCTTAAGGGAAGAGAAGAAATGAAAGGAAGAGACAGAGATGCAGCTTATAGCTTGTTCTTACCCTCTCTGAGATCTGTTATCCCAATGGTAATCACCGACTGTCATTTCTAGACTTCAGCCAGGCAGTACAAAAGCCCTGGGCGGAGATTTTTCCTCCTCTTCATTCCCTACACGATGTCAGGAAGTCACACTCCGCTCTTCCCCTGACAGTCCTGTCAAGCCCTGGCTCGCACCCACCTTCATGCACGGCTGCTGTCACTGTCACTGCTTTTACTGATCTTATCATTTCCTCCTTCCTTGGGGAGAAGGTCTTGTCTATCTATTCTTATTGCATTTATATTACTGTAATGTCTATTCTAATTCACAGGGAAAAAAATCATGTAGACTTCTCGGTCAGACAAAACAGCCTTTCAATTTTTCATGGGTCAGATTCGCTTTCTTCAGCTCCCAAACAAAACTAAACATGAGCAAAATAATAGCAGCTAACAGGAATTGATTAGGATGCAACTGGGTTTTCAAGCCGAGTGTTTCCTCTCAGTCCTCAGTCAGGCTGCCAGTGTTTTCCAACAGGCCCTTTTAAGCTGATCTCTTGTGATATCTGCTGGGACATAAACTATCAGGAGGCAGAGAATGCTGAAATCTCGGGAAGGAAAGATGGCAATTAACAACTAACTGCTAAGCAAGAGATGATGCCATTTTATTTTGAACTTATAAAAATGTCGCAGAGGGATTTTGTAGTTTTGGGGGCCTCCTCTTTCCCTTCTCTGCTCCGTTCCTCCATCTCTGCCTTCCTCTTTCTTCTAGCCTTCCTTCTCTTTCCTTTTGTTCTCTTTTGACATTTTCCTGTGAAGTAGAAACTGGCTCAAGCCAGTGTTTAACTCTTAACATGCATGTACCCATGACTGCTAAGCTTTATGCACTTCTGTCCTTGAAAGCATCCTTCATATACAGGCATCTTTTGCAAAGCCTGACTCTTAATTTGTAGCCTAAATTCAGCCAAGCTCCAGCATCTTTTGCAAAGCCCAACTCTTAATTTGTAGCTGAATGCAGAAGCACAGCTTTACCCTCGAGAGCCATTTCTTAATTTAGGGCGTGAGTCAGAGCCTAGCAGAGACAAACCATGATTCTACAGTATACAATCCCATTCTTGGCGTCAGGCCAACAAGACTAACTCTTAAAAAATAATGAGAAATCATAATTCTTTAAAAATCTCATAAAAGTGAAAAAGAAAAGGCCTCAAATCTTTAAAATTCTTGTTACGTTAACAGGCACCAGTGGCTTCAATTATGACAGTGGGCAAGGAACTTAAAGTATTTATCAAAATGTTTCAATAATTAAATCATGTTTTTTTCATGTCGCCTGACACTTGCTGGCACTGACAGCGCACTGTCTCCTCAGAGGGCCAAGGAAATCGAGGCTAATGATCTCCCACTGCTAATCCATGGGAGGGTTTGTGATTTTACTGTAATATATTGTAAAGAATAAACTGCAAGTTTGCCAACACCGAGCAAACAGCTTGAAATGATAGACTGAAACAAAGGGGGTGAAATTAGAGAGAAATGCATGACTGGATATGTCACCCTAAATTTAGGCCAGGCAAACTTGCTGTGTGGCAAAATGAACTAAAAGGAGGCTTGCGACAAGAGATAGTTCATTTTTTTGTAGGTTTAAAATAAATTACAGTAATGAAGAAGCTCTTAAAAAAAACCAATTCTACTCTGGCTTTTATTAACTAATGTGTTCCATTAAATACAAGACTCTTTGGGTGTTGTTGAGAGTTCTTCCTGCTAGTGGGCTTTCCTCCACAAGGATACTGCATCATCTGGAAAATTCCCTCATGAGGATTGATAGAAGGGAACAGGGATGCTCAGGGTGTACGACTGAATTTAGAAGGAAAATAAAGGACCAATGTCCTCAAATGTTTAAACGTCAGACATCATGGAGAGGGATCAGAATGATTTTCTGTGGCATTTGTAGAAAGACCCAAGTAAGGCATGAGGGTCATGGAGAAGTCTTACTGTACTTTGGATCTGGAATTTCCCCCTAAAGCCTTGGTATTCAAAGACTTGGCCAAGTTGGTACTGCCAAGAAGAGCTAGAACCATTAAAAGGTTGAGCCTAGTGGGAAGGCTTTGGGTTATTTGGGACCAACCTTGAAGCCATTATATTAATTAGAATTTTCTGTAAAAATAAAGCCAATAGAGGAAATATCTATTAAAAGGGATCTATTAGTTTGACATATACAACACAGTCTGGGTGGTCCACCAATCTTTCTGGATATACCAGAAGCACTGATAGTTGCTCAATCTATGGTGCTGGGTGGCTCGGCAGTCCCAATGTGATGTTGAAGATTTGTGGAGAGGCACTGGTCTTCAGTACATGTTGGAAGGCCAATGTTGGATTCAAATATCAAGGAAGGAATACAACAGCATCAACAGTATAGATGAACTTGACCGCACCAGTGAGAGTGAAAGCAAGCAAGCAAAAACAAACCTTCCCTTTTTTTGTCATTTATCTGGGCTGCCACCAAAAGATGACACCTACTTCAAATAATCTGATAGAGAAAATCTCTGTAAGAGGGCCCAGTGGTTTTCCTTTTAGTTAGTTCCAGATCCAGTCAAGTTGACAGCCAAGGTTAGCCATCGCAGGGACAAGGGACCCATTATCTTCTTTTCACTCTCTTTTGCTCCCTGAGAGATGAGTAATTTTTCCTGTCATGTAGTTCTACCATGTTTTTCCATAGCATAGGCTACAATCATCATGAGGGCCTGCCTGGTTAGGAAATGAGTCAAAAGGAAGCTTATTGTTTTTATAAACTTATTGTCTTAGATATTTGTTATAATGATGAAAAGGTTATACACAAGCAGGCTCAACTCAACCTAAAATATAGTTTCTAGTTGTCCTTGTTTGATCTTGGTTGCTTTAATAAAACACTCTGACAATAAGCAGCTTAGAGGAGGAAAGAGTTCATTTGGCTTACACTGCAATCCACCATTGAGGGATGTCAGGACAAGAATTCAAGCAGCCGACGTCGAGCTGGCCCTCCCACATCAGTTGTCAATAGAGATAATGTCCTAGAGACATGCTCATAGGCCAATTTTTTTCATACTTGATTTGAGTTTCCTTTAATTTTTAATAAATTTATTTATTTACTTATTTTACATCCTGGCCGCAGTTTTCCCTCCCCCTTCTCCTCCCACACCCTCTCCCCTACACCACCCTCTGTTCCCACGCCCTCAATCCACTCTCTCTTCATTTCTGTTTAGGAAAGGGCAGGTCTCCATGAGTATCAACAAAACCTGGCATATCAAGTTGCAATAAGACTAAGTGCCTCCCCATGAATTAAGGCTGGGCAAGGTGGCCCAGTATGAGGAGTAGGGTCCCAAAAGTCAGTAAAAGAGTCAGAGACAGCCACTATTCCCACTGTTAAGAGTCCCACAAAAAGACCAAGCTTCATAACTGTAACATATATGCAGAGTTCTTAGATTAGTCCCATGTAGGCTACCTGATTGTCAGTTCAGTCTCTGTGAGCCCTTATGAGCCCAGGTTAGCTGATTGGGTGAGTTTTTTTGTGGTGTCTTTGACCCCTCTGACTCCTACACTCCTTTCTCCCCGTCTTCTATAAGATTCCCAAACTCCACCTAATGTTTGACATGTTTCCATCAGTTGCTGGATGAAGGCTCATGGGCTCATTTGATAGAGGAAGTTCTTCAGTTAGTATCGCTTCTTTCCAGGTAATACAAGTTATGTCAAATTGACAATAAAAACAAACAGGACTCCAGTTTTGTTTTGTCTTGTTTTTTCATACACGTCATTGTACCCTCTCTAAAGTGTTGGTCTATGTTTTTGATGCTGAAGGAGATGATACAAGAAAAGATGCTGTATCTGGTGAGGAGTTATCTATTAAATGATCACTACATTCATGCACTCTACAGAGGGCTGAGTCAATACCTTTGTAAGAATGAACTAGCATGGACAGATAGTATGTGTATACAAAGGTGGTCAAAAATTGAAAATTAGAATGTGGTTCAACCCTTAATCCTAGTCAAACCCCTGTGACAGATGTCTGAAAGGTATCTTGAAATTGGTTTTGTTCCATGTTTGTTAGTTAAATATTTTTATGTTCTTTTAAAAGGTAAGTAGTTTCTACTCATTCTGTTCTTTGCCTTGTCAAGTTTCTAAAGGCAGTGGTTAAGGTTCATGAAGACATGATCCCTAACCATGACACCCTTTCAGACATGCCAAGATACCCAATTCTTTATAATGGAGCCCCCCAAACTTCAATGATACCATCTCTAATCAGATTTGTGTTATGTCAACACCACAACCTTTCCATGTACCCAAGTCTTGGGCATGATCTGAGATTTTAGGGGTACAGCAGCATGTCATCAAATGTCCCTTTTGGGGACAGCGGAAAATGAAATGTGGTTTTCAAATAAACAATGCAATTCTGTGTTATCCAAAATCATAGTGCCTCACTTTGATTGCTGAAATTAGTAGTAGTAATAGTAGTAGTAATAGTAGTAGTAGTAGTAGTAGTAGTAGTAGTAGTAGTAGTAGCAAACATTTATTTGAAGCAGTATCAGGTTGTTGGACCTGAGCTGTAAGTGCATGTGAAAAGGGCTAAGATTCTTAATATTATCCACCTGAAGAAAATCTATCTAGGTCTGTAGTATTATTTATACACACAGTTGTAAGAAGCTTGCAGGGAATGTGTTAATGAGGCAGGGGTGAGCGTGTGTATGCAGGTGCCCGTGTTTGTGAATGCAAGTGTAGGCCATAGGTCAACTTTGGGTGTGATTCCTTAGGGGCCACCACCCTTTTTTCTTGACACACTGTCTTTTACTGAAACCCGGGGCTTACTGATTGAGCTAATCCAGTCAGCAAGTTCCAGAGACCACCCGGTCTCCATCTGCCTAGTACTGGGATTGCGTTTGTCACCGTTCTCAGTTCATGTCCTCATACTTTCTTAGCAAACATTTTGTTGACTGAACATTGCCTTAGCCCTCTACCATGCACTTTAAATAAGTATAAATAAGTCCATCTCTCTCCCTCCTCCCCTCCCTTTCCTTCTCTCCTTACACCATTTCCCACGGGCCAACCATAAACAATATTCTAGAATTTTCCATGGATAATATGTGCAGAAATACACCAGAATCCAACCTACTTATGTTTTGGAACTACTAGCTTTAGAGATCTTGGAGAAAATAATAGATGATTGTTTCAATATGTATCACTCCCATTTATCACTAAAACTGGAATTAAAAACTAGAGAGCACTATTTCTGAAAAGTAGGTTTTGCATTTATTAGGCCCAAGGTATTGTTTTTCCATTAGCAAACAACAGAGCCAGGTGGCAAGGCCATGTGTCCACCTCTCAGGGTCACTTGCTGTAGAAGCCTTCTAGCCTGTTCTCAACCACAGCTTTCTACCAGAGATGGGCAGCTGCTGGAGTATTGCTCAAGGGCTGTATTCTCCTTATCCTCTAGAACAACGAAACAACCTCAGAGACATTGACTCCTGAAAGGCAGATCGTGGGAGGAGTCCTCAGAGGGAACAACTCAGGGAAAGATTTCATTAGCTACAAAAAACAAAAGGAGCTATCAAATTAGTTTCCAAAGAAACTGACACTTACATATGCAGATAGGTTATATGAATTCTAGGCTAAGGGCAAAGCTTATAATTTGCTGCGAGCTCTCTGCAAGAGAGACTAACACAGATGATTATAAACGATTTGAAATATATTACTACCTGTATGGGATATGGACTTAGAATATGTCAGAACACAGCCAACAGCACCAACGTTGATAGTATTTAACTAGATTGCAAATTACAAGAACCCTAGTAACTATTCTACCAAAATGAAGACACTCTCATATTCCCTAACTGGAAATCTTCCAGCCTCCTGCTTTTCTATTGTCTGTACATATGATAATTTGAAATATTCTCTGCAAAGTTCTACCTGCTTTGTCACATAAGATTATGTAATAATTATTTCATCTTTGATTTCACTTCACCACAAGAAAGTTAAATACCAAATTGATAGAAATATGGGTTCTAAAAATGTCTTCCTTCCCCAAATTTCCCATTTACTATTTCTTCAGATAGAATGTTCTTATTTGAATATTTGTAGCACTTTTAGCAAGAATTGTCTTTTTGTGTGTGTGCCATAGAGCTGGCTCAGCAAATATAGATGCTTGCCACCAAGAATGTGTGCTTGTGCGTGTGTGTGTGTGTGTGTGTGTGTGTGTGTGTGTGTGTGTGTGTGTGCTCACACAGGCGTGCACGCACAGGCACAGAATCTATATCATTGTTTAACGCTGTTAAAATATATTCATCTTCAAAGCAACGGGGAAGCTAGCGAGGGAGAGAATTCCCCAAAAAGACTTTTGGGAAAACACATACAGCATCGATGAAGGCAAAATTAGGACTTTGGGTATCTAAAAGCTATGAATACATGTGAAGCACTGTGCTTTCAATGGGCCATCTAGATCCCAGTCCATCCCCTGAGCACAGGAAGCAATGTGGAAGAAGGTCAGAAAGGTTGTGCCAGAGGTAGGGAGGACTGTCAAAACACAGCAGAGAAGTTGTACCTGTGAATCGACAACAGCTGTAGTTGCTTCCACAAAACTTTGATTTGATCAAGGCAGGAAAAATCTCAGCATGAATGGGGGTGATGCTTCTGAGGTCCCACCCATATCTAAGGCTTTTTGACAGGTTATTGCTTCTGAGAGAGAGAGTAAGTTTTGTTTGACGGGGACATGGCTCCTAGTGGGTTTTCTATGCTCCATTAGACGGCCCCACACCCATGCACTTACTGGCAGAACTAACGGTACTCAGTGGGAAAGAACAGGGAAGAGGAGGAAGAGGAGGAGGAGAGGTGATACAGATATATGAAAAGAGTCGGCAGAGGGTGGATATGATCAAAATATACAATATACGTCTGTGAAATTCTCAGAGAAAACAAAAATATTATATTAAAACCTGTGACTTGGCTATTTTTTCAGACATAAAACTGAAGAGCTGTTATGCTAAGACACGGAAGCACAAGCCACACCGGAGAATGAAAAGGTGTGATGTGATGATTTGTTCAGCGCTTTCCATCCAGCAGACATTCCACTGTATACGCACTTGCTGAAGCTTAGTACCTGGTGACTGTAGGCTGAGTTGGATGCAATGCAAAGAAACATCTGCATGCAGGAAGCACCTACTACAGGAGGAGAAACGCTCAACAGAGGACAGCAAAAGGAGCTGGCAAATCCTTAACAGGTTTTAAAGCATAGCCCAGGCTGTGACAATTACGTTATTGCTGATGGAACTCAAGTGTCAACATTCTATGTTTCTATAAAAGGCATTTTTATCACAAATTATTAAGCTAAATGCTTCTTTGGTGCTGCAAAAGTTACTGTTTCTTACCTGAGTGCAAGCCTCAGCACTGGGGGAAAATATTGCTTTAACATGATTATTAGCCTTGAAAATATATTAATGATCTAATTATAACTCAAAATGAGGTACTACTACTCAAATCCAAGCAAATATGATACATTATCCTAACAACATCAACAAAAACAAAACTAGTTATAGCTGTAATGATGCTCTCCAAAGTCTTTAGTAGCCTACAAAAATACTGAGTCAGTACTTCACTTTTAGATGAGAATATCAAGAAAACATGTAACTACATATTGCTTTGGAAATGAATACATCACTCACTAGAGCAATGATACTATTTCTACTGTAATTTGGTTTTTACACTGTTCATGGAAAGTATCCCCTGGAAAGCAAATCAGGAAGGAAAGAAAATCAACTGGTCTCTGACTGTGAAGAAAATTAGACACATTGAAGAAAATTTTGGGATTGCTTGGCATCTATGTTACACTTTCTTTGTGTTCTCAATGAGGTAGGGAAGCTCTCTAGTTCTGATTCAACACAACTTCCCACCACAATAAAGTCTACTTTCAGATTCTAGGGCAGTAATTCTGAACCAGGGGGTCCAGACCCCTTTGAAGGTCAAATATCAGATGTCTTGTATATCAAATATTTACATTATTATTTATAATAGCAGCAAAATCACAGTTATGAAATAGCAACAAAATAATTTTATGGTTGAGGATCACCACA
The DNA here is from genome assembly GCF_049852395.1 of Peromyscus maniculatus bairdii. Classification (NCBI taxonomy): domain Eukaryota; kingdom Metazoa; phylum Chordata; class Mammalia; order Rodentia; family Cricetidae; genus Peromyscus; species Peromyscus maniculatus. The sequence continues at coordinate 62,649,085 of NC_134857.1, forward strand.
AGATGAGGAACTGTATTAAAGGGTCACAGATTTAGGAAGGCTGAGAGCCACTGTTGTAGGGGTTTCAAATTAATACAAGTGGAAATGGTTTCCTTATTTCTCTCTCTTCCTGTTAGTAATGTTGATCATTTACTATTCCTTTTCATAGAAACTCAGACCCCAAGAAAGTTCTGTGAACTGTTGGGTATAAAACAACTGTCCAAAATGTATTTTTCCAAATGTGAACTATGTAGATGAAGACAATGAGCATTGGTTAGTTAAGTACAAAACAATCTTTGCAGTTTCTCATTGTCAACTTCGATCCTACAAGCTGTGCTAGAACATTCATAGAATTTTTCTGATCTTCAGTCTAAAAGCAACATAAGCTAAGAATTCAATGTAAGGGGTAAAGGGCCAGTCTAGCATATCAGAGGTTCTGGGTTTGATATCCAGTACCACCTGCATGAGGTCATGGAAGGATACAGACCTATAATCCCGGATGCCCCAGAGGTAGAAGCTGGGGGATCAGGAGCTCAGGCCCATGCTAGGCTTCAGCCAGCTCCAGGCCCACCTGGACCACTGTCTTAAAAAATGAAAGATTAAGTCTAAGCATAGCACAAAAGACCATGAAAAATTTTGAACAAAATCAAAAGTTCCAAGAAAAAGAAAAAATATGCAACACTGCAAACAATTTATTAATAAGTACTTGTTAAAACTTCTGTCTTTCAAGTCACATACCCTCATCTCATGCTCACAAAAAAAATAATATCAAACATTAAAAGGCTTTGGGGGGTTGAGCTTTTTGTTTTGTTTGTTTGGAGAGGTTGTGTTTTGTTTGGTTGGTTGTTTTGGTTTTCGTTTTGGTTTTGGTTTTTACTTTTGGTTTTTACTTTAAGGGGGTTTGTTGGTTGGTTGGATGGTTGGTTGGTTGGTTGGTTGGCTGGCTGGCTGGCTGGCTGGCTGGCTGGCTGGATGGATGGATGGATGGATGGATGGATGGATGGATGGATGGATGGATGGTTGGCTGGTTGGCTGGTTGGTTGGTTCCCAAGAAGATTGAAAACTATGGGAAATGTCCTGGTTACCCTCTGGTTTAGCAGGTAAATATTCTCTTTGAAGAATAAATTCTGTGAATACTGTCATCTGTGTTGAAAAATGTCACCATCTTGATTTTAGGTAAGGGGCTAATATCAAACACCTGCCCATCAAAGAGGTCTGCAAAACTGTGAGATGGCACCTGGCCTTTCCTAGCTTAGTATGCTATTGCCATAGGCAGATCACTTAGATCTGTTACAGGAAGTTATTTTCTCCTGGCTCTGAAACTAAAGCCTTAACACAAACTAAAGTGGCCAGTTCCCTCTGAAAGAAAGTTTCCCTGTGTCCCCTAGCTCCTGGCATTTGCTGGGCCCTCGGTACCCTCCTGACTTGCACAGGCTTCACTATGTCTTTATGTTCCATATGATCTTCTGTGTGTGTGTGTGTTTATCTGTCAAATCTCTCCTTTTCAAAAGGGCACCAGTCTGTTGGATAAGGGCTCCGTCCACCCCAGTATGACCTCATGTTAATTTTATAAATGATATTTGAAAGGACTAAATGGAATCACACTCTAAAGTATTGAAGGATAATTCTTCAACCCATGAACTTTAAGGGAAGACAGTCATCCCAAAATCCTTTCTAATGGAGAGGAGGGAAATAGAAAAATTGAGGCTATAGCATGATAATGGCAGTTTTTCAGGATGGCTACACCTGAGACTCCAGTAAGCTAAACATGGTTACACATAAAAAGTAAAATTTATGAGTCTACCCACAACTCAGGATTTAATTGATTGATGCAGTTCATTAGAAGTTCAAATGATTAGTAAAATGTTTATTTGTAGTGAAAGAAATCATTTTCCAATATACTTAATTTTAATTCCTCTCTATTCTTGTTCTCTTCTATTTGTGAAACTAGATGTATTTAAATAGCTATACAGTTCCTAATACAAGAGATATTTAGAATGGACTCAGCATGCAAAGTTGAGTCTATGTAATGACAAGAATATAGAATGTATTTTCATACATTGATAAAAGTATATGTAATACGTTTTGTAATTGTTGTAGTATGATGATTTGTATTTTTGACAAAATGATTTAAATTGAATTATATTTCCCCAGTTGCATGTGAGCCTAATTATTGGCATAGTATTATAAACATGTACTAATGTTCTAATGGAAAAGAGAGCACTACAAAGACATCTTCAAGTCAGTTAGCTCCTAGAGGCTGTAGTTTCTATTTTCTTTTGTGGGTTTAGTGCTTGTTCAATATTTCTAAGAGAGGGAATTTAAATGCCCACCTTTTAGTTATTTGCATTTGGTTCCACCATCAGCAGCTGCTTCAACACTAGAATAGGTACACAGAGAATGAAACACACTCAACAGATAATTCTTGCTAAGACATTCACTGTGCTAGATGGCACAGCGGGAAAAAAAAGTGAACAAAACCCTTCCTAACTTGCAAATGTTAACTCTGAATGTTCTCCTTGGAGAATGGAGTTCCCTGTCGTCCTCTCTTGACCTAAATTATCTTTCTATTCAGTCCTTTGACAAACAAGCCTAGGACTGGATATGGCGTCTCACTGACTTCTTTTTTTTCAGTTTTCATTCCATGCCCTTTCCTCTGAACTCTCCATCTTCCAACCCCGTCTGACAGACATACCCTCTGTGGAAACCGGGCCCCAGTCACACACCTCAGTGTTTATTCGTGGCTCTTTGACTTTGTCTGACTCAGTCTGTTAATTTGTGTATGTGTACTTCTGATCCCTTGCATTCTCAACCTCTAAAACCCTCCAAAGATGTGCCTTGCACTTGTCTTTGTTTGTTGTTAAATTCAGTCAGTCCTTCTGCAATTTCCATTCCCTAATCCTGTTTCTCCATCTCCTCTCCTTCTAGCACAACCCTTTGTCTCCCCAGCATCAACAATTTCCTAAATCTTCTGAAAAAGCCTGCCTTGGAGCCAAAGCCTTTTGGGGTCACTTCCATCTTTCTTTTCTTTTAGCCCTGTAGGTAGCTAAAACCCTATGGTTTCTGAAACCCCATGAAACTCCCATGAAAATTTTAATGCTTGCTGTTCTCAGCATATGCTAGGACTGACCCCACTTTCCATTAATCCTGGACCTACAAAGCAGTATAGTGTGTTGGTGAAAGACAGAATTGTGTTTTCTATCCTCTGTGCTCAAGGTAGACACAGAACCTCCTGCAGACACCTTGACCATCACTTGTTCTTACTCCTGCCCTCCTCCATGCCACTCCCCATCATTTCAAACTCCCAACGCATACTCCTCCATCACCAGTCCTAGTCATGAAGCTGCTTCTGCTTCTAAAGCAGAGGGGGGATGGAACTCCTAGCTTAAATTCCCAGATTTCCTTTTTAAATCACCAGCATACTAATTTCTGTAGCCCCAGACGACCAACTGCCTGTGCGTTTAACCAATGCAAACCCCTCCCTCCACTGGTTCCGAGATCTCCTCCACCAGCAATTCTTTTCAATGTCTCCAGTTTCTCTGAGATTTCTCCTTCCAGCCACATGTTCACATGTGGTTCTGTCTGTTGCTTTAAAAGAAGTGGAAATTCTCATTTTGACCCCACCTTGTCTGCCAACTCCTAATTCTCTCCCTAATTTTTCACTTTCAATTAACAGTAGCTTCAGCTTTTCAATAGTTTGAAGTCATTTATGCAGTGTTCAAAAGCAGATGGGGAGCTCATGTTGACAAATAATTGCAATAGTGAGAGTGATCCCTGGAATACTTTATGATTGCCATAAAGATGGGTGGAAAATAATGAGTGGTTTGCTCATGGACTCTCAAAGGACAACACCGTTTGCACTGAAAAGAACTGATGCTTTCCTGTGTATCAAAGGGTAACTGGGAAAGGGTTGAATATGATAAAAATAAAAGTATGAAATTCTCCAAGAGTTAATAACAGGAAATTACCTCAAAGTTGAGTGGGAAAGGATGGGATTGTGGAGTGAGAGGGGGAGGAACTGAGGGGGGGGGAGTATGTTCCAAATAAGCTGTGTGAAATTTTCAAAGAGTTAATTATTTTTTCAAGTAAAAATATTTATTATTGTCTAACACAGTGGTATTCCTCACTGGGGTGCTTAGTGTCCTCTCAGAAAGAAAGGTCTGTTTAGGGGACACATTTTTTATAGTATTGCAGTAAAAGTTAGCAATTGAAATCGCCGAGTCCTGTAATAGAGTATAATTATTTTTTATTCATTTTAACTAGTTTCTAGATTTATACTCAAATAAAGGAACCCGTTTTTATGAAAGATAAATTACAGGAGTTCTTTCTTGCCCTCAGTTTGTGTACTTTTAAGTCAAGACGTTAAAGGGCCACATGCAGGTGTTGCACTCTGTCCTGCTTGGGTGTCTGTCCAGCTGAGTGCTGCTCTCATCACATCTCCACAAAGTTTCATCTCCAAATAGTTGTTTGAGAAGAGATGTCATTCCCACGTAGTCAATAAGCTACAGACAGAAGAGGGTCCAGTCATGATATGGCTCTCGGTTTTCTCCCTTTAATGCTAAATTGGGCAGCAGGAAGAGAGAGACACTGGGCCTGCATGGAGCATTTGAAACCTCAAAGGTCACTCCCAGTGACACACTTCCTCCCAGGCCTCACTTCATTGTAGAATCACTCCCTATGAGCCTTTGGGGGCATTTTCATTAGAAACCACCACACATGCCTACATGCATATATATTGCATGTATGTTCTGAAGTATGACCTGCTTGGTTCATATAATGCTGTTCATATGTATATTTTCAGGGTTGACCATTTGGTATTGGATAACCAAGTGATGTGTTGTTCTCTGGGGAATACCATTTCTCTCATTCTCGGTATCCGTTAATTGCCCATAGCTCTTCGTGTAGGGCTGAGGCCTCCTGGGCTTTTACCCATCCACTTTGGCACATCTACTGCTGTTGTCTTTATTGAGCTCATGTTCAGGCAGCCATGTTGGTGAGACTTTACAGGTGTAGTTTCTGACACTACAGCTTTTTTAAAGTTGCCCTTCTCTGCATCATGCACACAGGAAAGCCAGTCAGGGTTTTGTAGAAAGAGTTTTATTGGGTAAAAAGCAGTTGCCACATGTAAAAAGCCAGAGGTCAGCAATCCTGGTGTTCCTGTGGGGAGATGGGAGGCAGAATCAGGAGAATCCCTGGAACCTAGGGGACCAACTGACCTAGTATATGCAGTGGGAAAGCAGGAGTGTACCTGTATTCACACACAGGAAAAGAGAAAGAGAAGGAGATGGATGGAGGAAAAGAGGGAGGGAGGGAGGGAGGGAGGGAGGGAGGGAGGGAGGGAGGGAGGGAGGGAGGGAGGGAGGGAGAGACAGACAGAGAGAAAGGGGGGCCCTAGTCCTTTTTTTTCCTGTCTTCCAGAACACATGGAAGCAGGTTTGCTCTGCCATACTTCCTCCACCACAGTCGACTTGCTTCACCAGCTAATAATTCTATCTTGGTACTTATCAATTGCTGCAATAAAGCACCATGACCAAGACAACCCATAAAAGAAAGAGTTTATTGGGACTTACAGTTTCAGCACATTAGAGTTTATGACCATCTTGCAAATGATGCCAGCAGGAACAGCTGAGAACTTACATCCTGTCCTCAAGCAGGACACAAAGAGAGAAACTTTTGCCCTAGTGACATACTTTCTCCAACAAGGCCATACTTCATCCTTTCCAAACAATTCCACAAACTAGGGACCATGCATTCAAATGTAGGAGCCTATAGGAGCCATTCTCATTCAAACCACCACACACACTTTGGTTCCTGACTCTAAAGATGATGAATATATATTTCATAATCTATATGTATATGCATATGCATATGGCTTTTCTTTGCTCAATTAACTGCGATCAATATTGTTAATATTTTAGGACAATTCAAGAAAAATAATCGAGTGGTCTGGAGATGGGGCTCAGGGACAGGGTTCTGGCCTATTGTGAGTGAAGACTCATGTTTCATCTCCAGTGTTGGGGTAGAAGGAAAGAGTGAAGAAAAAGAAGGAGGAAGGATAATTGATTTGGTGCATGTTTGAATAAAGGCTTTAGGGTCATCTCTGGCCCCACAACCAAGCAGTGCATACATAGGACCTAGCCACAATGAGTTCCCACATTTATAAGCATCTTCGACCTCAGCAAAGTTGGACATCAAGCTCACTTTAAAGAATAATCTATACGTAATTTATAATTACTGAAATTACCAGAGATATAAAGTGGCTACTTAATTATTTTTATCAGTGGTAGCCATTTGTTACTTTTAGAACACTATCCCCCAAGCATAGAACCTATACATATAACTGTTGAAATACTGTGAGCACACAAAACACCTCACAGCCAAGTTCATAATATTCAGCTTGGCAATTGGCTTATAAGTACATACAACGTCCAAATTCCAGCCTGTTCCCACAGAGTGGGGGTCAGGAAAATTTCTACCAACACACTGTGTGTCACCATCTATAATGATCAACACACAGCCCTGTGGCCACTGGCAAGGAAGCAAAGATGCAGAGTGAGCTAGCGGCAAAGACATGTCACTCCCCATTATTACTAAGAGAACAAAATAGACTTGCTCTGATAACAAAGTGCTTTTCCAGGTTAAATTTAGACTCAGCTCTATGCTTTTGTTAATTTTGAATTTTTCACTCTAACAGTTTTAAGTCAGAAAAAAAATTGCACTATGAGCAGTAAATTCACCAAGAAAGTCAAGAGAATTTTTTTTTCAGATGAGTATGTATTCCCTCTGGCACCCGGTCCTTTCCTCAGAGCAAAGTGCTAAGTAAAGCACGTGAAAAGTAGAAACACGTGATCACCATTCCACTCTCCAGAACTCAGATTGCTTTTATAAACCAACACATAAAGCAAGACTTAGATGGCATTTTAGAAGCATACTGGTAGGCAGACAAATGTTAGCCTAACACAACACTTAAAGACCCCTCAAAGAGTAGAATAAGGCAGATAGGTGATGGCCTTATCTTTTAAGTAAAGCTTCCTAGACTGTAAATAGTCATTAAGGAGTCTGTGCAGACCAGCTTTCAGGCACTGTGACAAAATGCCTGAGATAACCAAGCTGTAAGAGGGAGGAATTGATTTTGACTCATGGTATCAGCACTTTCAGTGCATGATAACTTGGTCATGGCCTCTGGGCCTGTTGATAGGTGGCACCCCACAGTGAGAGTGCATGGCAGAAGAGGGCACTCACATCATGGTGGCTGGGATGGAAAAGGAATGTTTGAAGAGCAAGATATCCCAATATTCCAATTGAGAATGTGTTCTGCAATAACCTAACTTCCTTCCTCTGGGCCTTGCCTCTTAAAGGTTCCACATTTCCCAGTAGTATCAAAAGATGGAGACCATGCCTTCAGCATAGGAGTCTCAGGGGTCTTGAACTACAGGGATCATCTTTTATTTTTGTCTTTCCTCAATGACTTTCTATGCCTTGTGATGGCCCATTATCTCTACACTATGGGTAACATAATCTAAAGCAATGTATAAGCCAACATGGTGAGTGATAGTCATAAGTTACATTTTTCTGTCCTCCCTACTTTGTTCATTTGCCTCAACAGCTCTGTAGGCCTCAACCCTGGACTGACTCCCTCACTGACAGCTCTGCTACTTTATCTCAACTGTCCTGGAAGACTAGAGGGAAGCATATGGAAGTAGAGCTCTGTTGGGCAGTAATTATTTAACTCTGCAAAGACTAAACACAGGTTACATTTGTTTAATTTTGTAGAAATGTGTTGCTTTTTTTACCTTGCCTGCCTAAGGCACCTGACTGGTCTAATACAATGATGAATGGCCAATCGCAAGGGAGGAGGTATAGACAGAACTTCCAGTCAGGGAGAAGAAGTAGGAGGAGGAATTTAGGCTCAGGTGAAGGAAAGAAGAAAGAAAAAGAGATGCCAGGAAGATGCCAGGGAGATGCCAGGGCTTACCCAGCCAGACACAGAGGAAGCAGGAAAGTAGGACATACAGAATGAAACAAGGGTTTAAAAAAACCCAAGACAAAACTTAGATGAACAGAAACAGTTTAAATTGAGTTAAAAGAGCTAGTGGGACAAGCCTAAGCTAAGGCTGAGCATTCGTAAGTAATAATAAGTCTTTGTATCTTTATTTGAGAGCTGGTTGGCCACACAAAGAAAATGCCAACTGCAGAGCTTGGTCTGTGTGCCTTTCTAGTGCCACTTGCTGAAGTCTGGCACCAAGCCCCGTGCAGGCTCTTGCTGTAGCCCAGTAAGAAACCCAGAGGTCACTGTGATTTCTCCAAATGTTGGCCTTACTCTCCAAATTTACCAACCACTCCGTCTCTTCTCCTCCTGTTTATTGAAAAGTATTTCATTTTCTATATCACAAGAAAGATCTGAGGAAATAAAGCAAAGGGAAACCAGCAAGGAGCCCACCAATGCCTCACTACAGTCTGTAGAAATGCCACTCCTTCCCACCACTCTCACCCTGCTCTTCAGGAATGGCATCACTTCATGTCCACATTTGATACGTCAGTCTTTGTTCACACATCTTTAGAGACTTCATTAGGTCATATGCGTTTATCCTCCAAATTCTTAGATTTACCTTTCTACAGTGTAATCACCATGAAGAGCTTTAGACTTCAACAACAACAACAAAAAGGCCGTTTTTTAATTTCCTTCCTGATTTAACAGCCCTCGGGGATTTATTATCCATTCATTAGCCACTTGGTCATCTGTGCTGGAGCTTCTGCTTCTATCCCCCTATTACTCCACCCATTGTGGTTGGACTTTGTTCCCACTGCTTCTTCCCGGCTCTTGTTAAAGTCAGTTGTGACCTTTCTGATGGATTAGCTAATGGACTTTTTTCTTTTCTCGTCTTACCTTCTCAGTGGAATACAAAGTCACCTTCATCTTCAGCTGTGGTGTCTACTCCAACGCTCTCGTTTCCCCTTTATTACCCTCTGCTTACTCCTCACAGTCTGCTTTCTTCTTCAACTCTATTCATTTTTAAGTTGGTACTCCCCAACATCAGCATGGAGACCTTTGCCTTCCTATCATTCAGTTTTCACACACACACACACACACACACACACACACACACACACACACACACACACAGTGACAGTATCAACTTAACAACATCCTGAAGTTCTTTTCTGAACTTCAAATTGTGGACACCTTCTTCTTAGGCTTTATAACTAAATCAAGGTCAACATATTGGAAATTTTGTCTGATTCCTCTCTCTGTGCTTCTTGTCTGAATTCCTTACTGAGTCTAGTTGTTCTGGATTTTCTTGTTATTCTCTAATACAGTCTCATCCATCACCAGCTTTCAGAGATTTAGCCACAAAAGGATTTGGATTCTTGAAGTCCCCAATTATCCAACCATTTCCCTTGATAGCTTGCCACCAAGTAAACAGGATATGTGGGGGGGGGGGCATGTATTTTGTGTGTGAGTACATGTGCCATAGGTAGCATTTGTGATAAGCATTTTATAGTTATGTTTTCATAAGCAAAGAAAAAAACTAAATTATTTTTGAATTCAGTTTCATGCTTGTTCTGAAAAAAATGTTTGATGTGAATTTAAAGAAAACTAATTTCAAAGATTTCCCTTGATTCAATACAAGTCAAAGAAATCTGCATTTAAGACACCCACCTTTATTTACTTGAACGGCAATAAGATTTAACTAAAAGGAAATCATTTATTGAATTTCAGAAAGCATTTACTAAATTGCATTTTGTAACAATCATAGTTAAGTATGAGAGAACCTCAGTTCACTCTCTGCTCCATCATTTAGCAACTGTGTAATCTCCAGAACACTTCATGTTTACATGTGCTAAAGGGATGTCCAGCTTACAGGGTCCTGTGGGAAGACTTTGTCAGAAAATGATAGAACTCTAGCAAAAGAAAACAAGGCACTTTTTCAATAATAAATAGGATTTTATAGTAGACTATTGTTAAATTTTGAATTAAGATATGTTTCCTTCCATTTGACAAAAGTGTCCATGTGATTAAACTCCACTCTATTAAAAGGGAGACACCCTCCCCCGATAGGGCCCTTTCTGTGTGATCATGAACAAATTCCCATCCACACCCCTCCAGGAGGAAGCCAGCTCAGGGAGGGGTCCACTCTGGCAAGAAGAATCCTTTATTACTATTGATGCCTGCACGCAGTGAAAATAAAGGCCAGCCTTACATGTACTCATTTTACTTTTTTAACTCTTAAATGACACTGTGTCGGTAAATAACCTGTATCCATGATAAAAGAGTCTCACTCCCTCGACATTGGTTATGTGTGTATTTATCCACCAGTGAACAAGGTTGTCAAGAGGCAGTTGGAAAAACTTCTCCTTCCTTTTTCTTTCTCTCCCACCAAAGCAGGACTATAAAAATATATGCCAGTAAAGACAAGGAAATTATTGATGTCAAGTTATCTGAAACTTGGTAATATGCACACAGTAAGTATCAGAGAAAGTGGCTAGCTAGCTAAGGGCTCAGGAAAAAAAAAAAAAAAACACACACACACAATTTGAAACATCATCCAAAACTAGGAACATCTGGTAACTTTTTAAAGTATTTTTAGTGTCTTAGTTTAAATATATTCTAGGTTCTGCTTTCATCAGTCAGTTCCGGGGCACATGCATTGCTATGTCTCAGCAGTGGCAACAGCAGCAGCAGCAACAGCAGCAGCATTTCCAGATGTCTTGTTCAATCTGCTTTCCAAAAGCAATCCAGGGTTAGGGCTCAGAGATCCGCTCCCTTTTTGCCATATGCTCCTTTTCCTCCTGGGGAGGGGTTAAGCCCCTTGAAGTCTGTCTCTTCTCAGCAGGACCACCTTTTATCTGCCTTGCTCCCTGAGGCCAGGGCACTGGAGAGTGGCTGTTTTCCCTAATGCTGATAAATTAATTAACAGCATGGCAAGCTTAAATGGTTTAGAAGGATTCTGAAGCCCTCTGGTTGGTGGCTTTCACTGAGTAGAACATGTTTATCCATTTCACAGGACCTATATTTTTAGATCAATGACCTTTGGCTGCGTGATTCATTCTGAGTTCATTTTTTCCCCAGAGGGTGTAGTTTCACATAAACCTATTTAACAGCAATAAAGCAAATGATGTTTCAAATGGAATATAATCTATTCCACACCTGTTTCCTTTGACTATTTTGATAGAAATGAGCTGTTTCTGTGATAATTATACTTTTGCTATACAATATGCAGCAAAAATATTTATATATTTTTCATTGCTGTAGCATATGAACATTTTAATTTTAAATGAGTTCTGTTAATGTTATTTTCAGCAAAACACCCATACACACAAACCAAGACATTTTCAGTTGCAAAGATAAGATATTTTCTAAGTACCATTTATCTGGATGAAATTCTTTTTATAAAATTTCCCTAGGGTTTCTTATCTCCTTATGTAATGAAAAATGTATCCAGATATTAATAACTACTTTAGATGAAACACTATCTGCTTACATGGTCCTTCCATTTTGGTTGCCAACTATAATGCACTTTCTAGTAGATCCTGATATCATTAAGTAACCATTTGTTATCTAGAAAGATAATCCTAAAGTTTGCCGTAAGTGTTTTTACACAAGATACTGAGCATCCTACCTCTGTTCTCTGTACTTTCCATGTTACCTACTGGAAGAGAGGAATGAGCTAGTGCAGATTTGGTTGGATTTGCATAGTCCATCTGGTACAGGGACGCAATGCCTTGCTTGCTGCTGTGCACCTGCTTGCCATTGAGTGTTTGGTTGTCTTGGTTTCCATAGTCTCTGATGAAATAAACAGCATGAAGACATTTTTGAACATGTTTCTACGTAAATAAATGAAATGTGTAAAATAACGTCCACAGGTGGTCTAACATAGTAACCATAGTATATGCTCCATAACAGCATAAAGTAAAAACACAGCAGACTAAGAGACTCAAAGTGATTGTCATCTTCTTTCTGTCTTCCACATGACTTGAATCTCCTGACCACTCCTCAAAGATAGGACATTCAGCACGAGAGTTTCAAGAGAGTGTCTGAGGGCTAGCTTATGGGTTCAGACAAAGGCAGTCTTAAGCAATCTTTTTTTGTTCAGCGAGTCCTCTAGCAATTGCATTCTGAAAATACCAGGATGGAACCATTAGAACTTTGTCCTGGATGCTGATCTCTCAGCCTCCTCTTGAATCTTTCATTCATATATTTTTTTTGTTTTGTTTTGTTTTGTTTTGTTTTAGCAGCATCAGTAGTTTTAACTGGACTTTATTGGATTGAGTGTCCTGGGTACAGTTGGCGAAAGCTATGAACCTTGAGTTTAAACTACACTTTTACCAACAAAAATTTGGCAAATGCTCAAAGAGTACAGTATGTACTGAAACCCAATAATTATAGACATCAGGTTAGGAGTTCACAAGGCCCTTAAACCCAGGATTTCCATGATGGGAGCTTATGGGGGTGTTTGGGATTGTTCCACGGTCTTTGAGAGAAAAGAGGATTGGCTTTGGCTATAATGAAAGTGGAGAAATTCCTCTTTGATTAAACATGTGTCCCTATGAAACTTTTACTTATCTTTATCCTATATTTTTTCCTTCCCTTCCTGTTGTCCACAGTTGGCATTACCATCATTGATACCCCACCTTCAGTTTCACCGAAAACCAGAAGCATAATAGTGTCTTCTTGCTCCAATGATGTCAGTTTGCCATGATTTCAGCATAGCCAATATGATTGCCTTGTCCTCTGTGGGCTGCCATTTTCTTCAAGTTCGTGGATATCTACAAACATATACTATCCTGGCCAGAGCCTCTTCCTCTTTCTGATAAGAAGGAGCTGTAAGAAATAGCATGTAGAACTTTGACACAGCTATTTCACCTACTCAAGTGAATTAAAGAAAAGTGAAAGCCTCAAGGAAAAAGAAAGACAGAGCAGGCAAGTGAGAGAGAACAAAGAAACACATTCTCTCTCTCTCTCTCTCTCTCTCTCTCTCTCTCTCTCTCTCTCCCTCTCCCTCTCCCTCTCCCTCTCCCTCTCCCTCTCCCTCTCCCTCTCCCTCTCCCTCTCCCTCTCCCTCTCCCTCTCCCTCTCCCTCTCCCTCTCCCTCTCCCCTCTCTCTCTCTCTCTCTCTCTCTCTCTCTCTCTCTCTCTCTCTCTCTCTCTCGGTTCTAGAACCATCAAGATGTTGTTGTACTCTAGATCCTCAATCTAGGACTGTATTTTTGTACAAACCATGTGCCTTAAGTCCTGGAACCATGAGTGGGTGGCAAGGGAATGAAGAAAGGAAAGACGTGTAGTGAAGCTATGATCAGGTGGGATTCTGCTCCCCTCACAACCCAGGGTTCTCAGCCTGTTCATTAGGTACACGAAGCACAAGGGGAGAGATCAGCTCATCTGGAGAGGAAGTCTTTGCAGGCAACAGTCTCAGGTTGTAAACATCCAGGAAAAGGAAGCTGCACTTGCTAGTCTTGGCGCACTCTGATCAATCATCCATTAACTCATACTCTGACTCCCAAGGAAATCTTTGTCATCCCTCTTGAGCCTGGCCCATGTGGAGAAATGGCTTTGCCTACATTGTATGAATCTGAGGCTCGGGGAGTTCTCAACATGGCTGTGTTCACGCCAACAATACACATTTACTTAGGACTTTTCTCACTGGGGCTCCCTCTGCTCCTTACACATCTCTGGGCTTTGTCAATGTTCATACTCAAGTCCATGCCTCTGTACTTTGAAAACCCATTTGGAAATGGCACAATATCATTCAGACAGAAAACAATCATCCAGAAATTAATGGATTGACTCTAGACAATTTAACTTTTTTTTCCATCTGAAAGATTGAATGTCTTATTTTTCTGAAAAATAAAGTATAGTTTTCAAAGACAGGAATTATATCATCTCACATATGCATCCTGAGTAGAATGTATATAAGTATAGATGTAATTAAATATATTTAAATATGTATATATACACATATATTATTTCTGATGACCTACATTAGACCAGAGATCATGGTCAGAATATTGCAAAAGCCAGACTTGGCAAATTATAAAATAGATTTGCTATGCTGGATGCTCTTTACTCTTCCATCTCCAATCTGCTTCTAAGTCTTAACATGAGAAAGTCTAATGTCTAGTCACCTAAGCAGCCACAGAAGACATACAAGCTAATGCTAACTGTGGGGCCTGTGAATTGACCCAGACCGAAAGCTCCAGAGGACAGAAAACATGGCTTCCTTGTTGAATGTCTGCACTTGTTCTCTTGTGCCTAAAACATTTCCTCAAAGTGAGTGGGTAGTAAATAGTTTAGTGAAAAAAACAACAGCAAACAAATAAAAAACTATTGTGAATTTTTGTTTGTTTTTTTGAAACAAGGATTCTCTGTGTAGCCCTGGTTGTCCTGGAACTTGCATTGTAGACCAGGCTGATCTCAAACTCTTAAAAATCTGCCTGCCCCTGCATCCCAAGTGCTGGGATTAGACGTGTGTGCCACCACTGCCTGGCCAGTTACTTATGGTTAGTTTTAATGTTGATTTTAATTTCAACATAATTGACCATAATATAATACTACTTTTGGTTATTTTGAAAACAAACACCCAGTGGACTATTACCATCATTTCCTGGCCCTTGAAGAAAATATACACTTTTGTTACATTAAATGAAAGTATGTAAGTATTGATGGCCAAAACTGAGACAGAAACCTTGGTAACTTACACTCAAAGCCTTTCCTTTTTCTTCACAATAACTCTCTGGAGGATACTGTTTACAAGTACGTTATCTGTCACTTGAATAATTAATCCTCCTAAAATGGAGTCCAGATGTAGTAACACTATATTGGATTCCACCTCAGCATCCACCAAACAGAGATATCTGAGCTCTAGAGAGAATTCCTACAGAGAACAGAATGAGCCTGTTGGTTACTAAAAATAATCAAGAATATTTATCAAAAAATAAATTTTGTCCTTATAAGTAGTACAAATAATCTCAGAGAAAATGTTTTGGTCCCCATCCTAGGATAATATTGAATCTCTGTGGATATTTGTGAGTTGGCAGGAGAAGATTGGGGGAGGGAGTGGACTGTTATTTTTATGTATTTGTGCCCACAATAGCCCTGAGTGATTTATCAGATGCAGCATAAGATTATTTGAGTACCTGGAGGTACTCAAATTGTTCACCTCTGATCTGGAAGAATATTTAACAAAATTCCAGCAATTTTCCAGGTTATACACCAGCCATACATACACATGCATATACAGGCACATGTATACACACACTCTAAAATTAGATATTTTCCAAGTAAAATTGCCTTCTAAATTAAATTATTTGTCAAAGGTACATGTCAGTTAGTACTATATACCTAACATTTCTCTGTTGGTTACATTCAAACACTGGTTGCTATGGCCACAAAATCACTATGAAATATATATCTGAGCTTTTTTTTTATTTGTAGAATCACATGCATTCTACTTATCCATAATTTTTTTTTAACTTTATATATTTTGTGATCACATTTCCATGCGGCTCTTCCAAGTCAGTGGTCGATATTCATAAAAGAACACAATTGCTCAGATTCACACATAAAGAGTCTTCATCTGTACCTTTCTCCTCATTTCAATGAAATTAGTTGGTGCTCAACATGGCACCTACTCTCTGTGAGAAAGATTGCTGGACTTTGAGTTATACTATGTGCAAGTATAACACATATTCTCTCTTTATGTGATGTAACTTCTTCAAAGAAAACCATTTCACCTCAATCATGTGGTAGAAGAAAACTTAGGAAGGAAACAGAACATAGAAAATTCACAGTGAAAGGGAGATGATTTGAGTGGCTGTGAATTTGCCATAGCCTGTGTTGCCTGTAAAATCCACAGGGGGCAGCAGACTTGCACACAGGTAGACATGCGCAGAAGCCTTGAGCAGCCTTCTCCTACCTGCATTGTGGGTAAACTCCCTGTGTCTATGGTTGATCAGCAAAGATCATCCTATGCTGACTCATCATTTCAAACTAACAATAACCCTGGAATTGATACTGCCTACCTACCAGTAACTGTGATTTACCTACATGGACCATATGAGAGATGCAGTCATCATAGTGAAGGAGGTTAAGGTTAACACCATCATGAAGTCAGAAAGTAAGAACACAACTTTCAAACAGGAGATATTACAACATATGAGAAACAAGAGGAAGAGATGAGGAGTCAACCTAAGATTAATCAACCCTTGTGTAAGTTTAAAAGCATCACCTGCATCCTTTCCCATATTACCACACCAAATGAGTTCTCCACAGTTCTAACATTTCTATTCTTTTGGAAGCTACAAGGGTATAAACAAATTGAGTATTTATCACAGATTCTTGATACAACTGAGGTTTAATCCATGAGAAAGGAGCTTCCTGCCACAGCTGGCCACTTTGTTTCTGTGAACAAAAGTGTTTCAGGGAGGAATTGATGTTTTATTTAATAGACATTAGATCCCCCGTGTGTCCAGTCATGGCCCTGGAAAGAAGGCTGACATTCTCTACTCTGGTTGAAAAAGTAAAGAAGGCAATAAGATACAACTCATGTGGGGCAATAAAAATACTGGACAAGGAAGGATAGGTAGTGGTATATCCCTTGAGTAGCATGTATAGGGCCCTAGGTGCCAACATCAGGACCTTCAATTCACCAAACTACTGAAAAGAAGGAGATTGTGAAAATACTAGATGATCAATGTCTTTAGTATTTTTGGTTAATTTTTGACAATTTTGAGGACTTTTGTATTTAGAAGTTACTGAGTGTCCACACAAAACCTTCATTTGTCTACGCAGCTTTATTTATAATCATCTAAACTTGGGAGCAACTAAGATTCACTTCAGCAAATAAATAGGTAAATAAATTGTGGAGCATCAAGACAATGGGATATTAGTTAACATTGAAAGGAAGTAAACTATCAAGACATGGAAAGACGTAGCAGAAACTTCAATACATATTACTAAGTGAATAATTAATAATTAATTATAATTACTAAGTAAAAGGAAGCATTTCAGAAAAACAATTCTAATTCTCTCATAGTCTGGAAAAGTCAACTTGTAGAGGTAGTAAAAGTAGCAGTGGTTACCAGGGGTTGAGGGGGGAGAGGGTGGAATGGGTAAAAATGAAACAATTTAGGGCAAGAGAACTATGCTGTGTGTTATTATGATAATGGATTCCTGTCACTATCTAACTGCACAAACCCAAGGAATGTGCACAAGAACTGAACCACCCATATGGATATGAACTTCAAGTGAAAGCGGTATGTCCATGTAGGTCCATCAGCTGTAACAGTGATTGGCTTTATGGGAGGATCCTGATAATGGAGAAGGCTATGCGTGTATGGATGTGGAGGGGTGTAGAATAATTCTGCCCTTTCTGCTCAAATTTGCTATGAACTTAAAATGGTCCCAAATCAGACTATGGTAAAACACAAATACGTTTGTGTAGGATACACTCATAGTATGAAATACAAAATCTGACCGAGTTAGAGTAATGGTCAAAGTTTACTGCACACACTACAGAACAACTCTGGAACCAGAAGGACTCAAAGTCACTGCAGAAAGACACCAGACGCACATGTGTCCCAGCACAGTTTGTCAAGCACGGAGCAGGAAGCCTGCTGACCTTTCCACGGTGCCCTGCTGTGTGTTATCGCTCTCTGGAAGGCAATCAGAGATGGTCCAGCTGAGTGTATATAGATAACTATTTAATTTCGCTGAACCATGCTGACAAGGGCATCAAGTTTCAAGTCTGTATTTTGTTTATGATTAGAACTAGTGTTTCCGGGAAAGCAGGATGACTTAAGGTTTGTGTACATAATTATGGTGGATAGTCTTGGAATGTGTTTCAGTTTGAATTGTGAAGGCTCCCCCAAAGGCCAGTAGCTACAGTTTGAGTCACCAGCCTTTGGTGCTGTCAAGAGAATGTAAAGTCTCCAATAGTTGGATGTAATAGCCACAGTCCCTTCTCTTTGCATACTAGGGGCTAAGGTCCTAATATCCTCTTTTTATTAATATTTTTGTTTGAAATAAATGCTACTGATCTAGTTGATTTTTAAATCTAGTCGATTTAAAAAAATGAGAAAACGCTTATTTTTCGCACTTTCCTGATCTTTAATACTACATATTATTAAAGAAATAAAGAAATATTAAAATGGACCCTATAGTGTAGAAATGCTACACAGTATACTTAGTGGGTATTCTATCACTGAAGCAGAATAGTTCACAGAATCACCTTGAAAGGTGGGAAAGTTTAACTTGGCTCACAGTGTCAGGGGCTCTTGGCCACCATTGGTTGGCACACCATTGTTTCTGGGCCTGTGATGATGAGACAGACACTGTGGCTGGAAATGGATAGTGGAGCCATTAATCTCAACAGCTCACCAAACAAGCAAACTAAAAACATCTGTCGTCCTGCCTTGCACTTTGGATAAACCTTCTCCCATGGCTGATTTCATAACACTATACACTCAACATTCAAAACTATCTTGTGAAACTGTGAAGATCTTTTAAATTTAATATATGATATCATTAACTAATAGTGACTGATAACTCCATTAATCATTATGCTTGTGTGTATTTCCTATAACCTCATGAAGATTTAACATGATAAACAGAACTGTGGAACAGGATGTTAAGATTGACAAGGACACAGGAAATGGTCCTGTTACACTCTATTACATAGAAAGAACAGACCCAAGGTTGTATGTGAGAGTTGTACATGAATAGACACTTTAAAACAGAAGGAAACATTTGTATTTGAAAGATGAGAGGATAAAGAAGCATGCTGAAGCTTAATATTGCTTTTTGTCAGTTTTGGGGTGTGCAGATAATTTATTCTGTTCTATATCATCTGCTTAGTGACATCCTACGCCTCCTACACTTGATGATAAATGTTCTACTTTGGGCTATTATGTAAAATCAAAAACTGTGTGTATGAGTAATTGTTAGGTGTAGTTTTGGTCAACAAAACATATATTTAGCATGAGTTATGAAAGTATCATATGCCAGTTTGCAATTTCCATGAATATTTCACATAATTCAATAATGAATGTTATTGTAGTGGTTGAAACAGCAAATCAACTTGCTATTTTTCAAGTATAAATTATATCTGCATTATACACTTAACCAAATACATATCTTCAATCTCAGAAGACTTCTCATTCCTTTTAAAACCCTTCTTTTAACTCACATGTGATTAGCAAAACAGTGATCATGTTGGCATATTTATTCTGAAATGGAATTATGACTATAATGATGTTTGAGCATAAGTGTTTTGCATATACTTCTTGAGGGTTAAAACTCTGTCTATGATAAAATCATCCTAATGATCCAATTTTCAGTTCCTACTACAGCTTCAAGAAAGAGGAAGAGACCTGAATAAAGCTTGCCTGTAATGTGCTGCAATCAGTGCTCTGACTTGGTTGGTTGAAGAAGGTCACCTTGGCAACCTGATCCTAGGGATAGACTGACCTCTGTTTAGTACTGTGATGTGCAGTGGCTCTGCAATGTCTGTGCCACTAACACTAGTCCATTAATCATATTAAATATTGTGATTAATGGGATACATATTTAAGTATTTTTCCTTACAGGCAATAGAAAATTTTATTTTGTTTTCCTAGTTGGTCCTTCTCCAAGTTCTTATTTCTAATCTAGTCTTCAATCACTGCTTTTGGGAGAATAAAACAAATCCCCAATTAACTAGATTTTGGGTGATTTGGGGTATTTGAAAGGGGCTTATTTGTGTGTGTGTGTGTGTGTGTGTGTGTGTGTGTGTGTGTGTGTGTGTGCATGAGCATTCACATGCATGCCATGACGTGTGTGGAGGACAGAGGACAACTTGTTGGAGTCACCTCTCTTCTACTGCATAAGACTAAGGGGTCAAACTCGGGTTATCCGGCTTGGTGGCAAAACATCTAACTGTCTTTTCATTACGTTTTAAATTAGAATTTAATTTTATGATGAGTACAAGTACCCTTCTAATAGGAAGAACATAGATAAAGAGACCCCATGTGTCCTCAACTCTGTGTCTACCCATGGGGAAACTCTACGGCACCATGGGAGGATTTGCTCTTCCCTGGCCTTGTAGACATAGTGGTGGAACAGTTTCTTCTGTGGTGGCTTTCTGGAGTAGAGTAGTTACTGTCGACATGTTTGCCTCCCTGCTGGCTTCTCTTCTGCTGATCTTTTGCCTAGGGAGAATGTGATTTTATTGAAGAGTCCTTATTTTCACCATTTTTCATCCCCTTAGACTGCTGACTTCTCCGATTCAGGGTCTTGGCTGCAGGAGGAAAACAGAAACCCAATTACAGGTCCCTAGCTTCTCCACCTCCCCCTGGTTTTCAGTTTTGTCTCCTAAATAAATATTCACAAGTTTTAGTTTATTTAATTGCAGAATTATGAAGAATATATCTATTATCTACTTAGAAGCAAAAGTTAAATTCCATATTTCTTAAAAGAATGAAAGCCAGCTGCCTCTGTGCCTGGCATTATTCCATTATGGCCAAACACATCTAATATCCTGCTTTCCCATTATTGTCCTGTGGAGGAATAGTCACAGTTTCAAGTGCCTACAAATAACACATAGCTTGGAGAGGGGTGCACCCCTGAGATGGTAGTACTCCAGAGGCTGAGGGAAGAGGATTTCAAGTCCCAGGCAGGCCTGGGCTACATGAAGGGTTACTGTCTGAAGGGTGCATGGGTGTGTGTGTGTGTGTGTGTGTGTGTGTGTGTGTGTGTGTGTGTGTGTGTGTGTGTAATGTATGTGTGCTGTGTGGTAAATCCTAGTTTCAAAACACAAAACACTGTCACTGTATCTTAGTTAATGCTCACATTTGAAGCTTCTGATGAAATGAGTTAGAAAGTCTCACCCTGCTTTGTGTGACAATGACCATATCATGTCACCTTTTCAAACCTACGACTTGTGATGGAAACGTATATCCAAATTATCTTTTAGTGCAGCCTCTTGGCTTCTTCATGAATAAAATTCTTGGTAACAGTTTTCAACTAGGAAGCTGCTTCTTAGAATGAGTTTGTTGCTTTGGGATCCCATGACTTGTTGTATAGTATTGATTATTGTCTATTCTTGCCCATCTTTTGCTATTTTGAGCATTTTACGTTGTGTTAATAAAGCACAGAAAAATGATTTGCATATAGCTGGTAGAAAGTGTGTAGCATCAAGAATGAAACCACATCAATTTGTAAATCTTAATCTCTTAAATTGATGAGCATTTTTAAAGGAATAAGAGAAGACAACTCAAAGAACAAACAAAGGTTTCTATCTTAAATATAAAAGCAGCTTCCAGCCTTGATCTGCACTGCCTTAAGAACCCCCCCCCCCCTGCTTTCTGGAAATCATATTCTGCACAGGCTTAACTCCTACAAAAATTTCTGAGTTTATAAAACTGTTTTTAGACAAATAAATTTTAGACATCTGTTGTATACTGTTGATTTGGATGAAATCATAAAAGAAAAATAACAATGGTACTTAGAAATAGCAGCAAGACTCTGATATGGTACTTTACACGAAACAAAAGCCATGGATTTATCCATGTTGTCCGATTCACACAAAAATCTGTAAATTAAATATTGCAGCTCTCACTTCAGGGATAAACATTAATATTTACCTTGGAAATCTCTTACTCTGGAGTCTGACTTTCCCATGCATTCTAACTTCCCATTCCTTTACAGTGACCTCATTATATGCTCTGTTAATTCTAACAGTATTTGCACATTGGTTTCAATCAAGCATGTTAAATAACACAATTTGCTTCATAACATGTATTTCCAGCTTCAATAGTGTGGGGCTGGGCAAGCGCCAGTAACATTGCTGTTGTCCTGGGTACTCACCTGACCTCAATCACTGCAAGACGACAGGCCCAAAGGTTCCTGTTTGCCAGTGACACATTGTCAAAATCGTCTTCACATTCTGAAGTCTAGAGTGTATGACTCCTAGGCAGTCAATAGTCATTCTATATTGAAATCAAATTAAAAACTAAATCTATGTGTTTTCAGCCACTATCTGCCAGGTGGACATATACTAGAGTAAAATATTAGATTCTGTTCCATGCAAATTTTTGAATTTCTTTCCACACTTCATTAAAATGGTTATATAAGCAAAAAAAGGCACATGAGTACAAACTGTGTGCCTCAACCACACACACACACACACACACACACACACACACACACACACAAATGTCTTACAATGGAGCTGGTGGGATGGTTTTATTGGGGAGGGGATTGTCACACAAACCTGAGGACCTGTGTTTCATCACCAATGGCGACATGAAAAAAAAAGTCTGGTCACCATGGTGTGCACCATTAATCTCAGTGCTGTGGAGATAAAGAAGGGCCTGCAGCATGCTCGCCAACCAGTGTAGCTGAACTGACAAGCTCCAGGTTCTGTGAGAGACTCTGTCTCAAAAAAAAAAAAAAGTGATAGAGGTAGACATCTGACTTTGGCCAGCATGCTTGCATGCGCGCCCACACATGCACACGTGTGGGCGCGTACACACACACACACACACACACACACACACACACTCATTCATTCAAACAAATTTTTGTTACAGAATGTCACCCTAAATCTGTCTTTTCCTCTCCTTCCAGCTGCATGCCCTTTCCCTGTCTCCTGCCTTAGTAACAGACGTGGGACTGACCCAGCGGATTGTGAGGACTAATCAGGCACCCTTCCCAGGCTGGCATGCACAGCCTCTCCTAAAAGTTCCTCTTCTCCTGTGCACTGACCATAGTGCTGATGCTCCCAGGGCCATCTCAGAAGCCATACTAAGGATTTCGAGTTTTCCCAACACCCTGAGTTTTAAGACTGTGTGAAGATGAACTGCCCACCCGTCTGTTCCCCATCTTACCATGGGTACTGCATAAGTAAGAAAATATGCTCCATTCCGGCTTTCAATAGTCTTGCATATTTGCTTGTTAAAGCCAGGAAGGGATGTAGATTTTATTAATCTTAAGATTAACAAAAAAAGCTTACGCTTAGACAATTTTAGAGCCCATTTTCATGAAACATAATACAAATCACACACATCACAACAGTGTATTTATCATTAAATAAAAAATTTTTAATTCATATCTATTATAGATACTTTAGAAAGTAAACTCTTTTCCCTGAGAATTCTGAAGGAAGTTACCAGATTCTTTACATGAAAAGTGTTTCCAGTCTGCAATTTGCCTCTCCAAACACCTTAAAACCCCTAACAACTCACAGAGCCTGGACAAGGGATGGATCCTGGAGCCTAAGCTGGCTTCATTGGCTGCATTATAAATTTGTGCTTGATTTGCATCCATTCGCTTACGCTAATATGAAGATCCAAGTATTTCTTGGGTCTTATACTCAGTGCAAATGACATGCACAATAACTAGAAAGCTTAAAGCCTGATGCTTTTCCAAACCAGCAACATCCTCTTGAGATACAGGGAGACAGCAATTTGGTCATATTTGCTGTATGTTACAGACAAGTTACTTCAAATCTTTCTCAAAATTTAGCACCTGACGCTTCTCTCAGAGGGCACTGTATCTCCCGCTATCTCACTTCCTTCAAAGACTGTCATACTTCAAGCCTTTTCTTTGAAATCTGTGAAAATTCATTTGATCTGTCTCATAACTTGTACTAGAATATAACATAGAAAGTATATTTAATAAGCACATATGCAAATGTAACTGTCTACAAACCTTCTGCGTTTAATATTCTTATGGTTTTAGAAATGTTCAAGAAATGTTAGTAATAATGATGGTGATGATGATGATGGTGATGATGACAATGATAAGGACATGGCATTGGGAGGGAAGGAGTAAATAGTCAAACGTTTTGGGGAGAATTGGAGAGAGATCGTGGGCCATACGATCAAAAGATATTATGTAAAAGTAAGAAATTTTCAAAAAATAAATAACTATATAATCAAAAAGAACTCATGGCATGAAAACTCCGTTGTAAGAAACCATGTCCTCATTAAATTGTCTATACATTAAGGCTACACATTTCTAAATCCTCTTTTAAAATAACAGTTTCAAACAAAATTACGCGATCTCAGTGTCTACATGACAGCTCAGCCATGCCCCACGGGTTTGAGAATGTCTGGACTCTACTGAAGGGGTCAGAGCTCTCCATGCTGTCCGCTGTGAGACAGCCGGGACTTTGCTCTGAACCCGGAAGAGTTCTTGATCCTTAGTGGGCTCATGATGTCTGCACAGCAAATACTCCTCCTACATTTAAGGACCTTTCCGAGTCATGCAAACCTCTAAACTAGAATTTAGAGGACAAAGTCCACCATTCTCTGGGCAAATGTCAGGATCCCATGCTTCGTTCTGCTTCACCAGAGTTCTGGCAACAAAAAATGCCATCTATGCAAAGCAATCCTTGTGAATCCAGAATCCTCTGTTCTCAATCCTAAATGTGATCTCCCAAACCTCAGCAGTATGCGCTGTTTCCATTTGTGCATGGCAGAAAAAAAAAAGAAGAAGAAGAAGACGAAAAATATCATCTAAGGACAAATTCTGTTTTCCTTTAGTGACCTTTTGCCTAGAAATGGCTCATTAGCCGGAAAGAAAACCAGGCAGAAAAATGATCCCCAGGTTTGTTCCTCGCACTTCGATGCTGCAACGTTGCGCCATACTGCCCCCTTGAGGTCATTTTCAGGCATTGCGTAAGTTCTCACTGTCGCCAAAATAAAAGGCTGTGTGGCACAGAAAACGTGCTAAGACACATCGCTTTGCCCGGGGAAACTCGTTTTCAAGTCTTCTTAGAGTTGTAGGAGAACTCATAGGAATTCCTGAATCTTGCTGAGACAGTGAGAGACCTCCTCCTTTTAGAATGCAGATTGTATTTAAATTTTGGATGACAGAAAATGCAAACACCAGTATTGTTTAAACTGGGGTACATAGGCTTCTGGAAGCACATTGTCTGGCGTATTAATGTTGGAGATACATTGGAAGAAATGAAAGAAGTGGGGGAGATGGAATAGGAAAAGGAAACAGAACAGGAAGAGTGAAAGAGAGAATTTACAGTGTAAAGCATCCAGTCTTCTGTGTAAGGCTTTGATAGCATGAATTTATTTACATCAGGCAAAGTACTAGACCACAGCAGTCCAGCCTCACAGCACACTGTCCAGCCCATTTCCCCAGAGCCCCTGTCCCACTCCAGCACCTCATTGCTGATCTGCTCTTCAGGTCTGGATGCTCCCGGAAAAAGATATCCATGTTATAAAGGGCAGAGTGCTGCTTCCCTGATCCAGCGGAGGGAAAGGTGTGATTACAGGTGCAGTGGTCCCCAACAGTTAGGGCCAGCACTGAGTCAAGAGGAGACTCTGAAAAGAAATTACTAAACTGTGTAAAATCACACAGTGGCACACAGTTTCTTCATATGGGCTTCGGCTAGAACACATTTACTTGTAGGCATTTAGTTTATCTGAACATATGAAAAGAAAGTATAGGTATTTGTGGAATTCCATGGGGCTTCAACACATCTCTACATTTTGTTATGTTTAATCCAATGAAATATCAATTGGATTTTTATATTAAGACATTCAAAAATCAAGCCCAACGTGGTGATGCACACCTTTAATTCCAGCACTCGGGAAGCAGAGGCAGGCAGATCTCTGTGAGTTCGAGGCCAGCCTGGTCTGAAGAGTGAGTTCCAGGACAGCCAGGGCTGCATAGAGAGACTCTGTCCAAAACAAACAAAACCAGCAGCAACAACAACAACAAAAAAAAGACATTCAAAATCTTTTCTTCTAGTTTTGAAATTACTGGCAGTTGCCCTGTTCTGGAGGAACACATCAGAAATACTTGATAATATCAAACTATATCATATTGCCCCATCTCTGCCTCTCTCCTGGAAGGCTTTACTAGCTGAATAAATGTTTTGGTCCAACCAGAAAACAGTTGAACATATATTAGATCAGTGGTTCTCAACCTTCCTAATGCTGCATCCCTTTAATACAGCTCTTCACCTTGTGGTGATCCCCAACCATAAAATTATTTTCATTGCTACTTCATAACTGTAATTTTGCTACTGTTATGAATCATAACGTGAATATCTGATTTGCAGATGGTCTTAGGAGACCCCTGTGAAAGGGTATACTGACCCCAGGTTGAGAACCACTGTATTAGAACCATTTGTTTCCAATGATGTTCTCAATCTACAAATATCTGTGGACAAGGTATGTTTCTACTATCAATCTTGGTAGTGAGCTATATTTTCATAGGCAAATTGTAGAAAGAGAGAAAATATATCAGTAAAAATGGGGGAGAAGGTTATATAAAATGTATTCATATATTTACCAGCAAACAGAGGCAAATCTTCCTTTACACTTTTCTAAAGTGACTTTATGAAATTTAACTTGGCTAAAAAAAAATTATTAAATTGGAAAGTCACTTAGAATCCTTCTCCATGCAAAGGAAGGGACTAACACTTTTTTCTAAATTATGCTTTATGAGCCAATCAACATTTTTTATTCATAATATCTAGAAAACACATTTATCCCCCAAACATAGCTTTGTTATCAGCTCATCTGACTTGGAAAAATTGAACACCAAGATTTGAGAAAATGGAGTCCTGGGAATATATTAAATGATGCGCTAAGCATATTTCCTACATCTGCATCTGCATATTTCTCCGCACTAAGGACAAGAGAAGATGATAAGCAGCTGGACAGCCAGTGATTACTGCTGACAGCGAAGTCATTAGTTAGATGCCTAATAACAAAAAAGAAAGAACTAAACAAATAAACAGTCCAGTGCATTTACATTTGCTTAAGTTCTTCTTATAGTCTAAAGAATTGCCCTATCCTCTACAGTTGCTTTTTCGTTATTTTTTAATCTTTCCTTGTCTTTTTAAATTTTTGTTTGTTTGTTTATTTGTTTGTTTGTTACGAGACAAGGTCTCTTTATGTAGCCCTGGCTGTCCCGGAACTTGCTATGCAGACCAGGCTGGCCTCGAACTCACAGAGATCCTCCACTTGTTCTACCTCCCAAGTTCTGGGATTAAAGGCCTGTGCCACCACACCTGGCTACCTTTTTAAATTTTAATTTAAACTATTTTTATACTGAATTCTGAGCATGCTTTTCCCCTCTCCCAACTCTTCCCATATCCTCCTACCTCCCCACCTACTCAACTCCACAATATAAACAATATATATACAAGCAAAAGACTAATAAGACAGAAATTTTTAAAAAATGCCCAAACAGAGCAAATGAAGCAAAAAGTCTATGAAAATACTATTGAGTTTGTTAGGTGTTTGCCAACTACTCCTGGGCATAGGGCCTACCCTAAAGTGTGGTTAAAATAGCTAGTGAGATTCCACTGGAGAAAATAAACTTATCCTTGGTCAGTAGTATCAGTTATAGATAGTTTGTTGTTAAGTGTGGGAGCCTATGTTCACTTCCCCTATTCAACCCTGGGACCCCATCTGGCTTGAACCTGTGCAGTTAATTTTTTAACTTGAGGATTTTATGTTTCAGGCTATCCAGATGTATACAAACTATACAATTATGCCTGGGAAAAATAACTCTGAATTTACAGCTTGTTTTGAACTACAATATTGTTCAAATATGAGGTGTATATGATGTTTCTAATGGCCTCATGGGTTGGAAAATAAAATTCTTTCCACTTGAATATCTTCATCTGCCCAATGGACTACATAATAAAACTGCATTAGGAAACAGATTAATTTTTGACATAGTCCCATTATCCAAGTGCCTATGTATTCAAGAAAGCTATTGTAATATTATCTAACACCATAAAATCTTGTTCTTCTTATGAATCCCTTATCGCTTAATCTTTTCAAGAATATTGAGTAAACACTCAGAATTTGAGAAGATAAAGACAAATGGAATTGGTGATTTTTTTTAAATCATGTCTCAACTTAAGGAGACTATCACAAACTAATGAAATGTCAAACTTATTCCTTAGTTTTTCTGTGACTTCCTGTTAACTTTGAAACTTTTGCAAGGGTGAAGTGCTCTCATCTTAAAAGAGGGTGGATGAAAATTAGTCTCCATGATGAAACTTGAGTGGCAATGTTTCCACAAAGTGAGATTAAAAACTTGACTCCTAGCTGGGTGGTGGTGGCACACACCTCTAATTCCAGGGAAAGCACAAAGCTACACAGAGAAACCCTGTCTTGAAAAACAAAAAACAAAACAAAAAAAAATCTTGACTCCTTCATCCTTTGTAGTAACCTAGACAGGCTGACATTCAGCTAGAACTTATTTTTCTTTGAATATTTAATGATCTGTTTTAAATTTTAAATTGATGAATAATTAGCATGAGTTTTTATGGAAAGGAAAAAACAAAAGTGCTCAGGCCATTTCAGACTTCCCCTCTGCATTCTATAAGCAGAGGTATTTTCTTAATGGAACATGAACTCTGATCCTTACTTACACAACCCTCCCCAGACTTTTACTATAAAAGATTGCCAAACCCGTCTTTCCTAGATGGAACAAAGGTTGTCACTTGGCAACTACGAAAAGGTATTGGCCTACAAGGCAGGTATATCCCAGCTTCTTTGATAACCAAGTCAATTCTTTTCCAAGCTCACCCACACACATATTATTAATTATTGCACAATTTTTACCAAATGGTTTCTCTCCTGTCAGACTTAGGCTTATTTGGAAATGTTTTTTCTCCTATTCAATCTTTCCCATAATGAAGATGTCTGTTATCTAAAATTATTTTATATATAACAAAGAAATATGAGCTGTAGTATAAATCAAATGTGCATAAAATAGAATTTCTATGATTAAAGAAAACAGTGTGATTCTTCTGGAACCCCAAAAAGACTAGCTAGTAATCAGAATTACATTCTGTTATTTTGCCTTTTTATATCATTCTTCAGTCAATTTTCACTACTCTTTGTACTTACAAAGAAATGCGTCAACTTTATCAGGCCATCTCATTGGGTATCTGAATGAGATGAATAGGCTTGATCATAGCCTATGTGTAGAATTAGTTTAAACCCGAGCGAAGGGTATAGTTGAGGCAGGATGCCAAACTAGATAGAGTGTTAGGATCCTGCCGCCACTCCAGCTGCATGACCACACGCGCAGTTCAGGAACTAAGTAAGGGGTCTTGTGTCTTATGTCATCCTGTGCTGCGTGATTGTGCATATACATGCAGACTGGTCACGCAATCACCGCAAGCATTCTTCTCTCTCTCTCTCTCTCTCTCTCTCTCTCTCTCTCTCTCTGTCTCTGTCTCTGTCTCTCTCTCTCTCTCTCTCTCTCTCTCTCTCTCTCTCTCTCTCCCTCTCTCTCTCTCTCTTTGCTCTCTGCACATGCTTCTCCTAATAAAGCTGATACTGGGTTTTGTCATGGCTTATGCCTCATGAACTTTCCGTACAGGACCCAGCGCCACTTATCATTTTTAAAACAACAGAGAGATGTTACAATTCTGAGTACAGCCACCACATTATAGCACATAATTCAGCTCCAGGAGAGAATTAAACAAAGTGATAAAATCCATTTGCATATCTTAAAATTCCCCCTCTATATCTTCTTGCTCTATAGAAGATGCCCATCTGTCTTCTTTTCTGTCTGCACTGACTCGGAGCTGATTATGGCCCAGACAATATTCTAGGCATTGCTGTCAATCAAAGGCATGGAGAACAGTGACTTAAAAATCTATCCTTGAGTGGGAGAAAAGAGGCAATTAGCATAACTCGAGCAAAGAAACAAGGCACTATTGTAACTTTTGGGGAAATGCAGAACACCGTAAGAAAAAGAAGCAGCAGAAGCAGTGTGTATCCCCTAGGAATCTGAAATTAGAAAACAGGGTGCAATCTGCTGGGGAAGTAATGATGACTAAGGACATGGGAGATGTGATGAGCAAGCCTAGTACAAAGAGCTCAAGGAACTGAGGTCTATGTGGGAATTCCAGTAGGCCAGCATGTTGAGAGCCAGAGCTGCTGCAAGAATCTAGTGACATGATGACTGCATAGACCACATGGTGCCATGAAAAGAATAAGGAATGGTCATATTCTGAAGGTGTATTAAAAAGGAAAGTCTATAGAACATTATAACAAAAACTAACTCAACAGTCGCCATCAATCAATCACTGTTGAGACAGGAAATGAAAGCAAGTTCAGGCTTCCACTTAATGAATGCCTGCTGCAGGCCAGGAGCGGTGCTGGGCTCTGGTTTGAGTCACACGACAGCAAGCTCATAGGAAGATACAACAGCAGCTCACCGGGTTTCTGAGTCGGCAGTCTTCTCTCCAGTGTTCTGCTAGCTTATACTCTGTTTTAATAACAGGGCTGGACTGCATAAATGGCGAAGAAGAAAAGAAAGAGGATTAGGATGTAGCCAGATTTTTCACTCTGAGTCCTTAGACAATCCTAAAGTGAGTTATTAAAATCTATACACTAGAGTTTGTGGAAAAACACATTCCCCAAAGACACAGAGTGGACAGGATCCCACCCCCACCTCTAGGGAAGGAAACCCCAAAATAGAAAATTCCTAGGAAAAGTGGAGCTGCCAAGGAAAATCTTTATTTGTAACAATGAAGAAGGCGCAATGTAATAGTGTTTGTAACAAGCCTCAGCATTTTTCAGAGAATGCATCCATCTCTAGTCACGGGAAAGATCGGTTCTCATGACACACTGTAGTTTGTTCAAAGCGTAGAAAGAAAGCCCAGTATTCTCAACACTATCACCTGTATTCTTACAGCAAATCGTAAACGTCCAAAGAGTTCCTATTAAGCAAAATAAACGTTTTTCTCAAGAACAAAGGGCTGCCTTCAGAGGATTATGAAGGACTATCCAGGAATCTTATTAAAGTTCAAATAAAATACTAAATATAGTGCCTATACTGAAGATAGAGGAAACAATCCCATATTAGGAAAATAGATATAGCTACCCTTTAAGCAAGAAGCTTTGGAATAAATTAAAATTTTTTTTTACTTAGGATGTTAAATCTTTAGACACTCTACTGAGTCTATATGTGTTTAAAAGAAAAGATAATAAAATCTTCCAAATTAGGCAAATTATCTGGGAAGCATAGCAAAGAATCATCCAAAAATACACATGTCATTTTTTTATCTTTTTAAGGAAGCCAGAGAGATCAATGAAAGGAAACATAAATTGAATATGTGAAATGCAAATATGGGAATGCAAATTGGATGTATTCAAACAACTCAGTATAATAAGGAAATTTGTGTTCTCTTATGAATAGATTCAGGCAAATTGCAGATGCTGGAAAAAAGTTTCATAGCTGTAAAAATCTCATTTCAAAATTTCAAAACTACAGTGTTTTTAGAGAAATTATGAAATATTGTCAGGTAAATTTTAAAAGCCTTTATTGTACAACATTCATGAGCTTTACAGCACAAAGACTTGCTTGACTATGCAATGTACAAAATGTGCAGTAATTATTGAAATGCTATTTTTCAAAAGTTTTTCCCTGTCTGAAATCTTAGAATATTTTCTCTAATGGCAAAAAAAAAGAATGTGTTTTTTCTTTCAGCATTTACTGTGAGGATAGTTCAGTGGAGAGGTTCATTACCTAACACCACAAAACATTGTTTTGTTTTGTTTTTTCATTAAAAATAAAAAACCTCAGTGGTGAAAGAAAATATAAACACCTGGAATATTTCCTATATCTGTAAGCTATTAAGAATTCCACTATTATAAGTTATAGCAGAAGTATTCTGAATGTCATTGGAAGCTTCACTAATTGAGTAGACCATTTTTATATGTACTATATTGGCTTAAAAGTTAAAAGAATATTATGCTGACAGTTCTACTTCAAAATCCCTATTCTCAATCCTCTTGGTCATGATTAATAAAGCAAGTCTTGTGAACTAAAGAGTACACAATCTGCACGCTGATGGGCTGTCCTTGAATTTGATATCTAAATTTACTCCAACAGCAGCATGCACCTGATGAGACCAGCCTAGTCATCATCATCTCTATGGAATTGAGGTCAGCCTTCAGGACACCTGTAATTAGTATCAAGGATGGGAGCTCAACTGTCATAGGAGCTGAATCACAATGGAAAAAAAGGCATATGAAGAAGATAAATAACCTCCAGTTAAGTGAGTGCTCTTTGGTTCATTTCCTCCAAAGTAGACACTAGGATAGCATCATGTGTAAGACTTAAGTTAAAGTATTACTCTAGGGCCTAGGGTATGGTTCAATGGAGGAAAGTACTTGCTTCATAGGCATGAAGACCTCAGTTCAAATCCCCAGAACCCAGGAAAATGCAACAAATATACAATGTCAAATGTGCTGACATCCTAATAGCCAAAACAAGTCAGGTGGCAGAAACCAAAATCAAGAAGCAATGAATTGGAACTTATCTTGTAAGAAAGAGCGGAGCGTGCAGCGAAGGGCATGGATATAGGAATGTGTTAAAGTCAGGGCTATTCCCACAGTTAAATAAATAATATGGAAGAACTGGCCACGAGGCTTTGTTTTTGTCTCCCATTTTTCACTATTCTACATTGTCTCTATCCTCTGGGTTAGAAAATGTAGTAGCAAGATTGAGCCATTCTGATAACAGCTAAGAGAAGAAGATTAATTCAATGTAGCATTTTAAAAATGTAACAGGGCAGGTCAGTGCAGCCATTCCTCCATCTCATATTCTTGCTGAGGACATTTTGTGTTTAAGAAGAACTTGATCTCCTTGAAGGGAAGCCCCATGGAAAATTACCCAACTCTCTTCTAGGAACCCGAGGTCAAGATGTCCCAGCTTCTGTTAAACTGCCTGCTTGCATTAAACCTCCTTCTGCATCTGCTGAATTAGATACCAGGATGTGGTTTTCATTTTTAAAAAACCCTTACTCTAAACACTCGGTACTACACTTGGGTCCCAAATACCTGTGCATAGTATCAAGCGGATTGGAATTGGAGTGATCATTTCTGGTGGGATCCCTGTAACAAAAAATAGGTGCCTTCATATAAACAGGATGCCTAGGTAAAATATTTCTGAATAAGGATGAAAAGTAGTTTTTAAAGTGAAGAAATAGACTGAATCTGCCAGGTCCCAGCTTTGTCTAGGGGTCAGATTGTTCTCAGCAGTATAAAGAGTCTCTTGTTTAATTTGTTTCCCTATTCTCTCATATTCCTTTCATTATAAAAGAGTTCAACAAAGAAGAGGACTCGAGGGGAGAGTAGGAAAAGAGAAAGAAAAGGCAAGACTACATGGCCTGGAGAATAGGTGTAGAGGAGGAGATTCATGTACACAAGGAAGAAAAGACAGACATACTTCTTCCTGTACTCACACAATTTCAGTTTCTAGGAGAATATTCTTGCTGTCTACATGAGTAATGGGGAAACAACAGGGACAAGTCATCCATGAGGAGCAAGAACAGGCTTGCTCATTCACATTCCATTGGAGAGAGAGTTTTAGCCCCTGCTCTATACACAGGTATTTGTTATCTACAATCTACGAGGTCATTTGGGTCATCCTACTCAGGAAACATGCTTAGGGTTGGTGTTGGTGTTAACTGCAAGGTTTTTCGGAGCCTGGGAGCTCAACTTCGACCTCATACCTTCTGTGTTAGCATCTGCATTTTAACCTGCCCCCTGGTATCATTTACAATGCACTGAAGATTGAGATTCCTGGGCCTAGTGTCCAAGGATTTGCTTTTGCATATCTATTCCCAGAAGCTAAATGGTTTTATAAAGATTGACCCCTTAAAATTTAATACTTGTCACAACATCTTGCTTATTATACCTCAGTAAGCACATGCACCTTTGCCTAAGGCCTGTGGACCATGAACAGGTTGCATAGTGCTCTGGAAATCCTCAAAAAGAAACTCCATAGAATACTAGTATTACTTACTTGTAAAAATAGCTAACCCACTTACAAATGCATCCATGGTGTGCCACTCTCTACCTGTGGAAGCTGCCAAGCAGTTAAACTGGGTAGACAAAACAGTACTCTATTATCAAAGTGTTTTTTTGTGCAATGCTAGGTTCAAATAAATCCTGAAAAATGCAGAGTTACACAATTAGGTGTCTCAGATTTCCATGGCAGTCATTCCAAATGCTGTGAACTCCATCAACCTCAGCAATGACTTCACTGGACATTTCATTTAAACTGTTAAGGAAAATAAGAAAAGAAAGAAAGAAACAGGGGAAAAAGGCAGCTACCAGGCAGTTCATCTGCTTCTTCATTCCTGGTTGAATAACAGAGATGGTGATCTGTCTATCCCAACTCACCAGCTAAAGCTTTGTCCAATAGTACACCAAAATAAAAAGATGAAAGAATTGATGATGATGAGAAATTTGAATAGATTATTTGGAATAGGCATAAAGTTTGAGCATACTGGGTTATAAATGAATGTTTCATCTGAGTGCTAGAAGAATTGAGAAGATCACTTGATTTTCCATGAGGGGTAAAAAGCTTTTTTTTTTTTGTTTTGTTTTTGTTTTGTTTTTTTTTGTTTTGCGGGGCAGAGGGAGGTTATGTAACCTCAACAAATTACATTTCTTCTCACCAAGTCAGGTTTGGCTAATGTTGCTATTGTATATCTAATGTTCCCACAAGATATATTAATACAAACCATTTGCTAGAATACAATATGCAAAAAGAGGCAACCAGTCACCTTTAGACAGTGTCTGTTACTAGATGGTAGCCTCAGACAGTGTTGAGTTTCACCATCACTGGTATGTGCACACTTTGTCACCATCATCACGGAACATGTTTGCAGTATGACACTTTTACCAACAGTGTCCTCACAGGACTGTATTTAATTGCTTTTACAAATCACTTGGTTGACACCATGAGATTCGATGACTGCATCTGTACTCCCTTACCCAGAAGCAAGTGTCTAAGCATTCTGGTTGAATGACTAATTCAAAAGTCTCTTCCTGTAATCATGAAAGCTGAGTGGCTCTCCCACAAGATACAGAGTACACAATGGAGCAGCGCCAATAATTGTAGCTGGTTTTCCAGAGGGATGTCAGTTCCACAAAGGATCAAAGGAGAAAAGGCTTCTCTCACTGTTATTCTTGATGAATTACTTAACACATGTGTTTCTTGACCCTGAAATATTATATTCCCCTTTCTGTGCAGGTCTTGTTTGTTAAGGGATAATACTTTCCCATGGTGATAAAACAAGGTTTCCATCAGGCAAGAGGAAGGAATCAACTCTTCTTTCTCCTGGACAAGCACTGGAGTAATTAATCCCAATTTCATGGCAATAGTGAATTGGTTTTATCCACTAGGCACAGGATGGGTGGGTTATCTGGAACATAGGGTATGTGCAATGTTGATACAGAGGAAATGGAGTCCCCTCTTAGGGGACTTAGTCTCATTAATAAGGGAACTTAAGAATGAATTCAACCAAATGCTCAAGGAGAATTTTATCAGAATTTAAAAGAAAACATTCCCTGGGCAGGCCAGAGGGAAGACAATGGAGGACAGAAGGAAAAGAGCCATGCCATTTCATTAGACATGGAGGTGAGACATATGGTGGGCAAACAGCCATTTGACAGGACAGAAAGCTTTAGAGAAAGAGGAAGGAAGCCCAAGATTTGGGGGAAAGCCAATGCGTTCAGGAGAAGTCGCTTTTCTGAAGTGACTTTTGCACTCACAAAAGGGTTCAAACTGACAGAACTGCTTTGCTGTGGGCAAGAAACTGCTGCTGGGGACAGAGACCCTGGGAAGGCAAGTACAGTATCTCATTAAAGGAATGATTATTCCACCTAACTCTTTAGAATGGTTTACCGTGAACCCGCCTTCCTAAAGGTAGTTTCATTGCCAGTTGGTTGGACCAGCCCAACTGGAATGTCAGGTCTCTACACAGGCCAGAAATTAGATTTGATAGATCAGATGGATTTTTTTCTATTCTAACAATATAGCATGTAATATTGTTATATTGCTATAATAAAATGCAGAGCATTAAACGTAAGGTATATCACACACAACATAATGTTCCTGGCCCTCTAATGGCTACTGACTTTATGTTAAGCATTTCAGTATACGTATTTAGTGTTTACTTTCATTAACCTCCTCAATAGTTATCAGATAGTGATCTTATCATTTTTTTTTGTTTCTGTTTTATAGAGGAAGATGTGGAGACACATCAAGGTTGTGAAACTTATGCAAAGTCAATGGTTAAGTAAATGAGCAAGAATTTGCAGATAGAGATCTAATCTAAAATTGGATAAATAAGAGCAAAACAATCTATGGTATGATTAGATGCCAACACAAAACAAACATTCAGATTTTTACTTTGAAATTGAAGGAGTAAGGCCAGTAACTGACTCAGCAGGTAAAGGTGCTTATATCTGAGTCTATTCCACACTTGTCCTCTGACCTCTGTGTACGGCCTGGACCAACAAATAATAAAGGATAAGTGACAGATGCAATAACACATTTTAAATTGAAGATATAAAGCAGAAATATGAAACAAGTATTACATTAGAGAAATTTGTAAAAACAAATCACAAAGACGAGAGACACGGGTTTAAACTGATTAAAGTATTAGCATCAGTAAAGCAGTTACAGCACAAACATGGCAGTGAAACCTCAGAACCTGTTCTTTAAATGAACAGACAGCACTTGTCAGATTTTAGGTCACTTCGAGAAAAATTCTGACACCTGCCTATTAATCTAAAAATAAAACACTGAGTGAGCTGAGCCTCCTCGGGTGTGATTGAAATCTTGGTGATGCTATTGTTAATTGGTTATAATTCATCTTCTGATAATGGTTTCTAGCCTTATTCTTCCTAATATTTTCTTTCTAGCATGTTTAAAGACACTTTCCTTGCTGTAATCCGGTCCTTCGATTACCTGTGGTTTGTAACAGTCCATGCCATGTGGCCCCTCTTTCATCTGTCACTCTTCAGTGAGGATGCTCCCCACTCATCATTCAGCCATAGGGTGTATATTTTTAAAAGCATACATGTTTATTTAATTATTGACTAATTTATTTAACGTTTGAGGCAATTATGAATTTTTGTGTATTCTTTTCTTATAATCCTACTGTGAGTTTCTAGAAATTAGTAGTCTTCAAACTTTGGGTCTTGTTGTATATAATATTCATACTGAACACTTTACTAACATATATCTGTTAAATTGGAAGATAATACCAAACTGAAAAAAATATGTGTTTACAGCACTTAAAAAATTGGATGCAGATGGAAAGATTTGAAATGAATGCCCCAAATCAAATTAAAGCACAAAATCTTACATTTAATCCCAAAGGGTCTATTGAATCATATGGTAGTTGGATAATCTATAAATTTACAGCTCAAGCTATTAGCAAAACCTGTCAGACAGAAAAGGAAATGTCGTTTGAGCTCAGGGCTATGTTAGGGGCAGAGTGTATATCACAAGGAGATGACACTCTGTGCAGGGCGGACTTTCTCTGCTATGCTGTTCACCATTAGAAACAACTCTGGTGAGAAAATCTGCTTAGATTGTCCACAAAAAAAAGCATAACCAGGATGTTGACAGGTTTTAAAATGGAAGTTTGGTTAAGCAACAGGAGGCTTAACCTTATTTCCTGGGATGGTAGAAGGGAGTTAGTATCAGTATACAAAAGATGGAAAAGCATTTTAGCTGAATGTGGAGAATTCAACTATGCAGAGCTTCTCAGCAATGAGGTTCTTGTACTGTGTGATGAAGGCATGCTATGTACTCAGATTCTTTCTCATGCTACTTCCGACGGGATCCCTCTGTCAAATCACATCGCAGCCATGGTGTGCTAGTTCAACTGCATAGTGAAAGTGCAGTAAACTTAGTTGTTCAGCCCACTAAGATAACTCTACATATGGAGCCGAATGCTCTTGATTTTGACTAAAAGTTGTTTAAAACACACCAACTGTGAACCCTCAGACTGTTGCTGGACGGCGGTTGCAGAACATCATCTCATTAACTTATTGCCTAGCTTCAGGTAAAAGAGGGACATTTCCTGTTTCCAAACTGAGTCCAAACTTCCCAGAGACTTAGATATCGAAATCAAGCCCTCCAAAATTATTTTGAATTGTCTACACATTTTCAAATATAGCCACTTTGGGTTCAGTCCCTACAAATTCAAGATCCATTGTTCCAATATTCAAAACAAAACAAAATCCTCCATAGTTACAAGAAACATAAAATACTCTCTCCATTTTGTGCAGTGTGGCTGACAATTAGCAGAGGAAAGATCTTGGTTAACATAAAATGCTGACATTCATGGAGGGAACTCACTATTGCAGAAAGGTAGACCCTGCAGTGTCCAGTGGAGTGGAAAGTCTACACACAATTTTATAGGGAACATCCTTTTCACTCGTCTGTAACAGAAAAACCTAGCTAGCTGTGAAGTGCTTACATGCCATGAGATGAAAAGTGTGGTCGACATCTGGAGCAAATCCAAAGATTAAAAGCCTCACCTTAAAATATTTACTGAAGGACCAGAAAAGTTCATTCTGAGGCTAAGTAGCTCACATAATAGAAAACTTTTATCAAAGTTTACTCTACGGTTGGCTACATCGCACATGTGTATAAAATATCTAAAGTTGAATGCATGATGAGGCAGCTCACATCTTTGAAGTCACATAAACTATTTGGTGGCTCCTTCACATTCATCAAGGCTTGTTCTAAACATGAAGCACTTTAATTTATGTTATTTTCAGTTCCCATGACCTAGTGATTTCCTCAACAAAACTGCGTTCAGTGGTTCCTGTGAGTAATTGTTATAGAAGAAAGTAAATTCAAAATACTTTCTTTTTACCTACAGACGAGGCATTTCCTGTCAAATTTGAATGATTTTCCTTCCCTTCATCCTTTAATGTTTAATTTTAGAAATTGAAGGAAACAGTATTACATTTAAGTTTCTATTGGATATCTAGCTTTTAATTTATGGATATCTGTGGCATTATTTCTGAAGGAGAAAATAAACTGAGTTGCATAAAAAGTGAGAAGAAAGTTTAGGAAAGAAATTTCACCTTCTAGAGTATGATAAGGGTACCTATCTGATTGATAAATTTAGGTAAACACTACTCTCATGGTATTCATGAATCGTGGATAGGATTACAAATGTTTGGAAAGCATTTGTGCTGATAAGTAATTACTGGTAATGGATATATACTTTGCTCCACTGATTCTGTGTATAGGGTTTTAGTCTAAACTAGGTTAAAAATTTATATTTATTCAAAAATTCTCATGAAAGCTCAAAACTATCCAATGGGTAACCAATAATGATCCAAAAATGCATGTAATTATATAACTATTGAAGGAATCACAATGCTGCTTTTAATTAACATGCAAGGCTATTTGAATGGCAGAACCAGGCTAGAGAAGAGTATGCCTTATGTCAATATATTTATGCTTTAAAAAAGTTATGGAAAATAATTGTAACTATTAACAATGATTATAATTTTGTTTGGGGATAGTAAGGAGTCAACTTAGGTAAGCTGCTGATGCAAAACTTGTAAAAAGAATTTTAAATGTTTTCTTGCCACATAAGTAATAAGCAAATACAAAGAAAAAATTGATTGTGTGAAAAACATCACGAAGTTATTTAAAATACATGAGGTTTTAACTTTGTTTTTAAAAGTTTAAGTCATTTTACTCCCAAGTAACCCTAATTTTTTGCCATCTACATGGGTGCAAATCCTTTGCTGCCATCTCCTGGAGCTTGGTAAGAGTGCATGCCAACAGGTTTCTTTCCCATTGTCCATAAGGCTTCCCAGAGGAGACAAGGCAGAGATAATCACATTCACAAATCAGAGCAACATGAAATGGAGATAGGCTTCTACTAATGAACTGTGTGAGTCACTTTATCTCATGAACCTACATTTGGCCTTGGACATTCCTTGAACGTCCTGAAGATATTGATCTTTCACAAAGTTCCCATTTCACATTGTCTCGGGCTTTCTTCAAAACTGGATTTTATTTCCACAGAAACTTACACACTTTAAAATGCAGAAAAATTAAAAAAGAATAAACAGAGATACAATGAATAGGCACTACTTTTTATCTTACAACCAAATCTGACTTCAAGGGAAGGCGCACAGGGCAGAAAGGCACTAAGCAACAAGCAAACGGCCTTGGGGAGCTAGCTACACACAGGAGAAGGCTGTGTATACACACGCTATGTGCACTAGGTGATCAGCAAAGAAACAAAACACTGGATCAGCATCTTACACAACAATAATGTGTGCTTGTAAACATGAGAATTTATTAAAATGAAGATCCCTTAAAACTTCACAATGTTGACTTGCTGTGGGATGTTCTGTATGCTCGCAATGTGTTGCTCTGATTGATTGATAAATAAAGCTGATTGGCCAGTAGCCAGGCAGGAAGTATAGTATAGGTGGGATAAGGAGAGAGGAGAGTGCTGGGAAGTGGAAGACTGAGTCAGGAGACACTGCCAGCCACCGCTGCCATGAGAAGCAAGACATGAAGACAGAACTGGGAAAAGGTACCAAGCCATGTGGCTAAACATAAAATAAAAATTATGGGTTAATTTAAGTGTAAGAGCTAGTCAATAGTTAGCCTGAGCTAATGGCCAAACAGTTTTAATTAATATAAGCCTCTGTGTGTTTATTTGGTTCTGAGGGGCTGTGGGCTGGGCAGGACTGGAGAAAACTCCAGCTTCATTGACTGAAACATTTCCTGGGACAATTTGTTGAACCTGTGTCTCTAAATGTTGGGATACCTTATTCTTTCTGTCACCATTAACCCCAGGAACAAATATCAGGGATCTCTGTCCCTCCTGCCTCCTCATCCCCCATTCACCTGTAACCTCACCTTATTCCTTACCAAGTTAAGTTCATCTTCTTCCTTACCAAGTAAATGTTTGACTCTTGGATGGAAGTGAGTAGGGAAAGCCTTGATGTATAGCATTGTGGTATTTGCCAACTTAAAGATCCTTCCACCATAGCTGATTTAAAGCTGCTGCCTTGATGTCACTGAAAGCAGAACTAACTGAATGTGTCTAAGAGAATTTCCAGGGCAGGTACAGCTCCACCGTTCCTCCTTCTGAAGCAGCAGTGCTCACCTGGGCATGATGCAGACCTTCTAAAACATTCAGTTTCTCTACCGCTGACCAGTGGGCAGCATTGGCCACTCCCTTATTGGAGAGCCATTCTCCTCTTCCGGTTCTCTCTCTATTTCTGCAGCAGATACTTGTCTTTTTGTGCCACATGCCACCTGCCCAGTTGATGTTTCCCAGGGGTTCCATTTCGGGCCCCATTCTGTGTTCTGTCTTCACTATCTGGGTTTCATGCCCCTCCCTCCCCTCATAAGCTCCAGTCATCTGACTCAGCAAGTGTGCACACAGTGTACTGCTGTTTCTCTTTGGCTTAGCACACGTGCTTTTAGCAGAATTTTCAGTCCTGACGCCTTAGACTCTTTTTATTCTTTCTCATTTTCCCTGCCACTGTCTGATATTTTGATCATGTTACATCTACCTTGAGGTAATGCCACAGCTTTCCTAGATGATGTCACTCTTCCAACTTCTTTACTGGTTCTTCTCTTCTACACCAGCTTATGATAGTTAAAATTACCCTTATTTAGAACAATCCAGTCATAACTTCTCCCATTTTCACTATAGAATAAAATTTTAAGTGTGTGGTTCGTAATTTCTCTTGCCTTCCCACAATGCATAACACATAACATAGGAATCCAGACATATTAATATTAAATAATCTACCTTCTACTTAATTTTCCCATTATAAGCACAGGATCTTGACTTAAAAAATCAGGTATATGAAAGAAAAAAATACCTCGTGAATTTCATGATTCCTTATGCTCCCGTGGCATGTTAAAACACAGTTATTTACAAACAACACACATTTATGCTCTTACAGTTCACAAAATGAGAAGTTGTGCAACTCTTCCCTCTAGAGTGAAACATTCCCAACTGGAGGATGGGGGAAGGCTACAGACTCACAAGAAAATCACAACCCATGAGACCTCTCTTCAATGTCATACAAGTGGTAGACAGTTGCTGGGAGAGAAGAAACCCTCTGATGTAGCTACTTGCAAATGATGTGGGGAACCGTGTTGATGCAGCTTTTGTGTGCCACTGTTCATGCTGGGGTGGACTTTTTAATGTTATGTTTGCTGGAGTCACACATGTTCCTGCAAGAAAATCTAAGAAACCCATTGGCTCCACAGATAGGTATGGGGTGGGTAATGTCTTTGGTCTGCTATTGGTTTTGTCCAACATTGGTTGACAGGGCCACAAGTCTGGAGGATAAAAGGAGAATCCACAGAAGCTGATCAAATCCCCTGGCTAAGGCCCTGGATCACTCCAACCCCTGTCTTCACTGTCCTCACACAGGTCACCCTCCCACTGTTCTCTTAGGAAGACTCATGTGACTACATTGGTTCCTCCAGAATCATAGAGGATAGTTCCTGCTATGATTTTGAAAGCATTAAGCTAATTAATTTAAAAAATAAGGTAATGTATTTCCCAAATGCTAGGGATTCGGCTATGGACTTCTCCCCCTGCCACCTTCCCAGGAGAAGGCACACACTACCTGCTTAAACTGTTAGTTAAGAGCACCAGTTCTAGGTTAGCCTAACTGGATCCAATTTTATTTGTAGTCATTAATCACTAAAATAAATATTCTGGGAAAAATAATTAAGTTTTCTAGACCTTCATTTTCTCACCTATAAAATGTGACCATACAAAATGTTGGTATTTTATAAGGACAGATAAAGGTTAAAATAAACAACATTAGCAAAGCATAAAGAATTATACCAGACCCAGCATAGTTAGCAACAGTCCTAGTATCCACCCAGACCATGTGTCTAACTAGAACATCTGTAGTGACACATTACCCAGGACATTAACCTAACAACAAAGACAGTTTGTTCAAGATGATGAGTTCTTGTAGTGATATATTTATAATCTAAGAAATAAAACTTGCTTGAAGATTAGAGGACAGAGTCAGCCACAGAGTTAGCTGCAGAGATTAGGCAGTGGTGGCACACACCTTTAATCCTAGCACTCGGGAGGCAGAGATCTGTCTGGATCTCTGTGAGTTCGAGGCCACCCTGGAATACACTAGATTAATCCAGTTGAAAAGGGAAACAGGCAGGCAATGGTGGCTCACACCTTTAATTCTAGCACTTGGGATCACACACCTTT
Source organism: Peromyscus maniculatus bairdii (assembly GCF_049852395.1). Classification (NCBI taxonomy): domain Eukaryota; kingdom Metazoa; phylum Chordata; class Mammalia; order Rodentia; family Cricetidae; genus Peromyscus; species Peromyscus maniculatus. The sequence goes on from NC_134857.1 coordinate 62,692,110, forward strand.
AATCCCAGTACTTGAGAGTCACACGCCTTTAATCCTAGCACTAGGAAGATTGAGACAGGAAGCGATATGGCTGGGCAGAGAAAGGAATGTAAGGCAGGAGGAGACAGGAATTAGGCCCTTTCGGCTGAGGACTCAGAGGCATTCAGTCTGAGAATTCGTGGAGACAGGATCTTCTCTTTTTTGGCTGAGGAGTTGGTAAGGAGAGAAGTGACTGTGGATTGCTTCCTCTGATCTTTCAGTATTTATCCCAATCTCTCACTCCAGGTTTTATTATAAGACCATTTATTTTTGCATTTCCCTGATGATTAGGGATGTTGAGCAATTCCTTAAATATTTTTCAGCCATTTGAGCTTCCTCTGTTGAGAATTCTCTGTTTAGCTCCATAGCCCATTTCTTAATTGGACTGTTGGGCATTTTGATGTCTAATTTCTTGAGTTCTTTATATATTCTGGATATCAGCCCTCTGTCAGATGTGGGGTTGGTAAAGAGACCCCATGGGAATAGGAAGAAGCAAAGTGCTAGAGAGGTCCCCAGAAATCCACAAAGATACCTCCACAATAGACTACTGACTACTGGCAATGGTTGAGAGAAAGCCCGAACTGACCTACTCTGGTGATCTTTCACGATAGAACTCTCATCCAATGACTGATGGAAGCAGATGCAGAGATCTACAGCCAGGCCCCAGGTGGAGCTCCAGGAGTCCAATTGGCAAGAAAGAGGAGGAATTGTATAAGCGAGAGATATTGAGACCATGATTGGAAAAAGCACAGGGACAAATAGCCAAACTAGTAAAAACATGAACTATGAACCAATAGCTGAGAAGCCCCCAACTAGATCAGGCCCTCTGGATAAGTGAGACAGTCGATTAGCTTGTACTGTTTGGGAGGCCCCCAGGCAGTGGGACCGGGACCTGTCCTTAGTGCATGAGCTGGCTTTTTGGAGCCTGGGGCCTATACTGGGACACTTTGCTCAGCCTGGGTGAAGGGAGGAGGAGACTGGACCTGCCTCAACTGAATGAATCTACCAGGCTGAGCTGAATCCCCAGGAGTTGGGAATGGTGGGTGGATTGGGGGCAGGTGGGGGGGGCAGGTGGAGGGAGGACAAGGGAATCCGTGGCTGATATGTAAAATTAAATTAAATTATAAAATTAAAAAATATATAAAAAAGAGTTGCCATGGTCATGGTATCTCTTCACAGCAATAAAATCCCAAGACCAAAAAAAAAAAAAAAAGACCATTTAGGATTCGTGCAATAAGTCCTGTTTTAGAATAAATGACCACGTTTCTCTTTCTGTATAGTAATTCAAAAGTCCCTAAATAAAATGCAACGGTGCATAGTTATATTTGGCAACTTGAATTTTTAAACCAGTGAGATTCTCCAAAAACAAAAATGAAATTGTTTGGCAATAGCAGAACATTGTCATGGGAACATGTACATTTTAGCAAATTATGGACATATGCAAGGACATTGGAACAAAAGATCAAAATGGGATATTTTGAAACAATAACATTAAGTCTCTGGTTAATAAAAAGAGTGGGGTCATTTCCAGTCTGAACAGGTAGGTGCTGGCTAGATGTCCTGCAGAAGTGTTCTTTGAATGAGGTAGTTTCTGTGAGACAGTTCCGGCAGTCTTTAGTGATATCAGTCAACCATGCAGAAGCCTATTTTCACACCAATAAGGTATTACTTACTTTCTTTTGATTCTGATAACGTTAACATTTTTTTCAAAGTGGTGATGTTAAGTCTTCCCACATATATGAAAAATTACACTTAAACCACTGCAGTTTACTATAGGGCGATGGCTTTACTTGAGATTCTGATGTCCCCGTTTGTGAGTCCCTTCCTTACAGCAGTGCACTCCCCCATAATTCCCCAACTGTCAGTGTGCTTGCATCTGAGCTCAGCCTTCATCCATCAACAGCCATGGTGATTCAGGTATAGCACACTATCCAGTGCCCAAGGGCAGCTGGATTTATCATCCCATGAGCACAGATCCCTGTTCCTTTTCTATTTTATTTGACCTGCACCACAAGCCACACAAATATACATAGCTTCCTGCTGTGTGAGGATAAGGAACTGTTGAAGAAAAGTCCCATCTCAATTGCTTTGTCCTGTGAAAAGGGGTCTTCCTGCTTTACACCCTGCCCCTCCCACAGACACACACATAGAGACCCCCAACACACATATACGCACAGAGGGAAAGAGAGAGAGATACAGACACATACACACAGAGACATAGACACACACACACACACACACACACACACACACACACAGAGAGAGAGAGAGAGAGAGAGAGAGAGAGAGAGAGAGACACTGACACACACAGACACACAAGACACATACACACAAAGAGACATACACACACACACACACACACACACACACACACACACACACACACACACACACCAAGCCCAACAGGTAGTACAAGCTGAATAAACACCACAAGCGTATCTTAAGCACTAGCAAAAGGTGTGGTGATATATTGTGTACCGTAATAAATTTGCCTGAAGATCAGAAAACAGAATAACTCACTAGATTAAATAGAGAAACTAGGCAGTGGTGGCACACACCTTTAATCCTAACACTTGAGAGGCAGATATCCAGCTGGGTCTCTGTGAGTTCAAAGCCACGCTGGATTACATGAAATTGACTCAGTCTAGGAGAGAAAACAGAGCCAGGCAGTGGTGGCCCACACCTTTAATCCCACCATTTGAGATGCCGTCCCTTACTTGGGAAGCACACACTTTCTTTAATACCAGGAAGTAATATGGAAGGGCAGAGAAAGGTATTTAAGGCAGGAAGAAACAGGAACTAAAGGGTCTTTTTGGCTGAGGCCTTTCAGGTGAGGACTCAGAGGCTTTCAGTCTGAGTATTCATGGAAACAGGATCGACTGAGGAGTTGGCAAGGTGAGGTTGCCTGTGGTTTGCTCTGCTTCTCTGATCTTTCAGCTTTCACCCCAATATCTGATTCAGGGTTTTTTGTTTGTTTGTTTGTTTGTTTGTTTGTTTGTTTGTTTGTTTTTTAATATGACCTTTTAAGATTCAAACAGCAAAAAGGCAGCACCTGTTCTCAACCACTCAAAACCACTGTCACACGGACTCCGTGGACTAGACTTCCGGGCCTGTCTTCTCTCCTAAGCTTGGTATTCAGCTCACACTCGCATCTGTAAAAACTGAAATACTGCCAGGAAGAATTCTTTTTAGAGCTTCTCATTTTGTGCTTGTGGGGAGCAATCATCTGAACAGATTCCCATTGTGAATTTACTCAGCCTTGCAGCCATGTCCTGTTGGTAGCCAGGAACTTGGTGTTCTCCATTGGGACTCTCAAAGTCAGACTCAGAACGTGTTGTTTATATGAGTATAACAAAGGGATAAGCCCAAAGCTTAGACATGGAGGTATTAAACTCAACAGACATATGAAATGGTAATACATAATTTAGAGAAAAATTTAAAGCTACTGAGATTTTTTTTTTGTGCCCCGCAGAGCTTCTTTTTAAAAGAAAGTTATCTGTGAGCTTTTGCAGTACTTTAATAACGTCTTTCAGTTAATGTATTATTTGGTTATTCACGAGCTTATTCACTCAACAATTATGGGTCTATAACCAAGTGTGCATCAGAAAAAAATGGCACCACAATTCTGATGTTATAAAACATTGCTGTTGACATATACGGAAGCCACTTGAAAATATCAACATAGCACCAAAATTTTAGTTGCTTAAAAAGTGAAAATAATGAAAAGACATTGTAAAAGAAGTTTTTTTGTTCTGACTGCCCAGTCCCAAATAAACACACAGACACTTATTTATTTATTTATTTATTTATTTATTTATTTAATTTATTTGTTTGTTTGTTTGTTTTGGATTTTTGAGACAGGGTTTCTCTGTGTATCTTTGATGCCTGTCCTGGATCTCACTCTGTAGACCAGGCTGGCCTCGAACTCACAGAGATCTGCCTGGCTCTGCCTCCCAAGTGCTAGGATTAAAGGCATGCGCCACTGTGATTAGGATCTATCCCTGGTGCATGAGCTGGCTTTCTGGATCCCATTACCTATGGTCAGACACCTTGTTCACCCTTGATCCAGGGGATAGGGGCTTGGTCCTGCCTCAGCTGAATGTACCAGGCTTCACTGTCCCCCCATGGGAGAACTGACCCTTTTGGAGGAGGGATGAGAGGTGGGTCAAGGGGGTTTAGGCTGGGTGTGGGGTGGGAGGAAGGACGAGAGAAGGATCTGTGGTTGGTATGGAAAATGAATAAAAACAATTTTCCTTAAATAAAAAATGTTCTTCCAATAGTTCAGGCTTATTACTAACTAGCTCTTACTTTTAAAATAACCCATTTTATTAATTTATTTTCACAGGGCTCGTGGCTTTACCTGCCCTCTAGCATCTTGCTTTCCTAGCGGCTGGCTCGAGTCTTCCTGAATTCTGCCCTTCTTCATCCCAGTCCTCAGTTTGATTGTCCTGTCTAACTTTATCCTGCCTTGCTATAGGCCAATCAGCTTTATTATTAACCAATGAGAGTAATGCATGTTCACAGAGTACAGAAGGATTATTCCACAGGAAGACATTATGCGTTAGATCCTGTGGAGAAATCAACCATTTTAGGTGAACTGTTTTTGTTTCCTGTAGCTCTCTATAGCACAGCTATGTCATCTACTAATTTTTAGTATCAATTAAGAAATTGAAACAAAATCAAATGTATCCTGTAGGAAAATAAGATCTTCATTCAAGAGCCCTCTTCACTGATAATTTTGGAGATTTTAAAGACTTTTTATTTGTGTGTGTGTGTGTGTGTGTGTGTGTGTGTGTGTGTGTGTGTGTGTGTAAATGTATGCCATTACCAATGGAGATCCAAAGAAGCGGTTGGATCTCCTGCAGCTGGAGTTAGAGGTGGTTGTGAACTGCCTGATGTGCATGCTGGGAACCAAACTAGGGTTTCCTGAAGAGCAGGACACACTCTTCACAGTTGAGCTGCTTCTCCGGCCCCTTTATTGATGGGTTTGTAATTTTATTTCCATCAGCCCTGCCTAAATTAATGTTCTAGCAGCTAAATGGATTAAAAAATGAACACCGCCTTTACTTTTTTATATCTATAATGGTCTCAACATTATCAAAAAATTAGTTCTTCCCATATGAGAAAAAATTTGGGTACCTCCTTGCTGAAGGTTACAGGGGCTTTAAGAGAATCATAGTTTGTTAATAAAACAGAGGTTAGGGAAGTTCACAGTAGCTGGTGTGAATAGAAAATCTTTTTCTTACGCAAATATCCACTTAAAATAGTTTATTTATCTATGTGGGTGCTTTTGTCTGTGTGTACATTTGCACACCACAAGGGGGCATTGGAATTCATGGGACAACTACAGGTATAGACAGTTGTGACCAGCCATGTGGATTCTGGGAGCTGCACTCTGGAAGAACAGACAGTGCTCTTAACCACTGAGCCATTTTTCTAGCTTTCATTTTTTTTTAAAGATAGGCTTTATTTTATTTATTTATTTATTTATTTAATTTATTTATTTATTTATTTATTTATTTATTTAACTTGAGACAGGGTCTCATCATGTAGCCCTGAGGGATGGAGGTGGGGGCTAGAATTTGCATTTCAGATTGGACTTGAATTCACAGAGTTCTGTCTGCATCTGACTTCCAAATGCTGGGATTATTGGTGAGTGTCCCCATGCCCGGCCCCACTTAAAAATATTTAAAGACAACATAATTAAGTAAACCAAATTTACCAAACAGGAACAAGTTGAAAAACAAACTGAGCTTTTAAAAAGGATCATTGCAAATAAAATTCAAAAATGTTTTTTCTTACTAAACTTCATATTTATCTTTATGCACATTTAAAATTTTTACATGGTGATTTATTAAATCTACTTTCAGTGTTAATTCTTTAGAAATAATTACTAAGTAAAATATTGTGGAGATATAGAAACAAACTAGTTTAGTTACTAGTCAATGAATTAATCTTTACAAACTTGTTTTCAAGTTAACAATAGCTGAAACCTGTGTAACTTACAATTTTAAATGTTTTGTGTATTAATATTATGGATAATTAAATGAAAAAGATATTGATTCCTTCAGCGGTACATTGTCCTCCAGCCTACTTGTCCATTTTCTTTATTGACTGATTTTTTTTTTTTTAGCGATTATCCGCTAAACATAGAAGAAACTTTCCATCAAAGATGTGAAACAGCCTTTATGCTGTACTGCATTCGTTGCAAGAAGCGCTCATATGTAATATTAACCAAATGCAACTCTAGACAACTTCCCAAATATTTCACTACATATAGCATTCAGTATTCACAGCAACTCTTTTAAGTCGGGCATCATTATTAGTTTCAGAAGAAACCAAAACATAGAGACCTTAATTTGCAAACGCCAAGAATCAAACATGCAGTTTGACTCCAAAGATTGTAAACGTCACTACCACGTTATTCTGTCGGGTCTGCTGACACTGCTCAGGTTCACAGATTCCACGTCCCAGCTGGCAAAAAGACGCTTTGCATCGCGGTTACGCTATGCCGGCACAACTGAGCATGAGCAATCAAGGTTCCCTGGCTTGATGGCAGAGGGCCGTTCCTGTCTCCTAGGCAACAGCCATTGCACACAGGCTGCTACGGCACGGAGCTCCCAACACCTACGCCGGTGACGTCACTTCCTTCGGTCTGAGCAGTTGTCCTAGCGACGCAGGCGGAAAGGCGGTGTTGGGTACCCGAGAGACCAGGAGAGTTGGAAGTCACTTCCTCCCGGGGACGCTGTTGCCTAGCAACCGCCTTCCGCCTCCATCTTTTGCCCCGCCTCCTGCTTATTCCAATACCTGGTTTCCCAGACTGCCAGGCCCTGGCTGGAGGCGACATCGGTGCTGGAGCCCAGCCGCTGGGTTCTCAGGTGGTCACAGGAGCCTGGGCGCAGGGGGCGCGGGGGTGGTGGCGGGACGCGCGGGCCTTGGGGCGCGGAGGAGCCGAGGGGACCGCGCCGGGCGTGCGCGGGCCTGGCGCGTGCTGGGTCGGGAGCCGCGCGGAGCTGGGGACAGGGACGCCACCTGGCCGGCCCGGGGAACTCTGGGCGGCGGCCGGCGATCCGAATGGGCCTCCGGCGTCGCGCGCCAGAAACAGCGGCTTTAATGCAGCCCGGGGTCGAGACATCCTTTGTGTGTTTTTTTTGTGAGAGAGGAAACGAATGGCTTAGGAAAATGTCGCTGCTGTTTGTGGTTAAGCGTTGTATTTGAATACGGTTATCCGCAAGGCATTTTTCCGGGGCAGGGTCATATAACCTTGACTCTGACAACCCTCTTGGTCTCGTCTTGAAATTAGTCATGCTGGCATCTACAATGCTATATTGTCTAATAATGGAAAGGTGAAAAATATTTGGCTGCAATTTATTCATCCTTAAAATTGTTTAGAGCAGTAACTTCCTTTTGTATTTTCTTTTCGTGAAAGCGAATTTGTTGTGAGAATTTCATGTCTTTACTAAAACACCGTTTATATTTTTAGGTGAACATATAGGCCAGCGTTCAGAGGGGTTTCTCTTTATTTGGCAGGGAGGGCACTAACCCCAGGAATAGAGTATCCCGATCGTGTAAAGCTTCTTATTCTTTTATATCTTTCTGTTTCTTTCAGCCAACATCAGAGTTTGAATGAATAATTCCAATTATTTATTAACAATTGTATAAAAGTAGCGAAAAAGAATACACTATGTCCGATGAAATCTTCAGCACAACTTTGGCATATACCAAGAGTCCAAAAGCTACCAAGAGAACTTCTTTTCAGGTAAAATATGTCAAAGCATTTTGGTTTTGAGTATGCTAGGACTCAGCATTTGCTGATTCTCTGGGGTTCTGGCGAGAAGTGGGAGGAGCTCTCGCTTCTCTTTTGCTGTGTTGTAGGCGATCTGTTAACTTTGGACTTGCTATTAAAATATCCACCTCTGTGGCTACCCTTTCTTCAATATTGGCTACTAAGATGAAAGTAAAAGAGCCACTTCAGAGTCCGTCGTTGTCTAGACTTCAGTTTTCTCTCGTAAGCATAGAAAGGACTCACTGTTGGCTAACTACAATTTCCAACTCTTCCTCTGCATCTGCAGTATTGATTATGCCCATCTCTGCAACGTGTGTAAAGTACCAGCGCAAGGCTGAGCGTGTGGCTCCCTGTCGGCTGTGTGCCTGCCCTGCTCGTCAGACCCAAGCCCCTACCTCCCTCACAACGTACAGATCTCTACCAAAATGTCAATTTCTAATAAATCCTATCTACATGAATGCCCCATCATTAATTAGCATTGAGCTCAGATCATAACCTGCAATTAATTTATCTGATACTAGCAGTCACTTCCTGTTCAGTTACAAATCCCGTAGGAGATGGCTCTGATTTCAATATTCTGCAGTGAGTTGGATGACTTGGGAGCATGGGACAGAGTAGACTTAGAGTGACTGTAGGTGAAACTGACATCTGAAAGCAGAATAATCAAGTATTATTTGTTTAAAAATTACTTCTAGGTAGGAGACATCCCTGCTTGGATGGGAATTGATATTACTGTTCTCATTCCAGGATGAGCTGATCAGAGCAATTACAGCCCGGTCGGCCAGGCAGAGGAGTTCTGAATACTCAGACGACTTTGACAGTGACGAGATTGGTATGTAAGGGCACAGACAAATGAACTCGTTTCCTGCATGTTGCTTCCTTAGTTCCCTTTCACCTACCCACTAACTCCTTAGGATAATACAGTGCCTATGAATTCCCTAGTTTCAGAATTCTATGTGTGCAATGAGTTAGAAAGCCATGCTTAACTTTCAAGAAGCTAATGGATTATCTTTTGCTCATTTCCGAATGTGAATTTAAAAATATATAAATACATTATTACCGGGTCTACAGTCAAATGATGCCTTAGGAGAGAGCTATATTGGAAAGTAGTTCCATCTTTAAGAATTCTCCATTTAGATAGCACCCCGAGCTCATGGGAGGCTCATGAGGAGCACTTTGGTAAATGCTTGATACAGACCAGATCTGGGGTTGGAATTGTGGGGATGTGGAGCTTTTTTCTGCTTTCTGTTGCTGGTATGAAGCATCATGACCAGAAGTGACTTGAGAGAAAGAGCTTATTTGAGTTTATCGTTTTAGAGGGATGCCAGTCCATCATGGGGGTGGGCACGGTAAAAGCTGCAGGCATGGTGGTGGGAGCAGGGAGCTGAGACAACTCCCAAAGCAAATACAAAGCAGAAAGCAAACTGGAAGGGTGTCAAGGCTGTGTGCTCTCACAGCCTGAGTTACGGACTTCTTCCACAAGCTAATACCTGCTCACCAAGCTGTGTCACCACCTGGGGACCGAGTAGTCAAGTCCCATCCGGACTACCATATTCCACTGGCTGTAGCCCAGGAGCTCATGGTCAGAGCAAAGCACATTTAGTCCAACTTTAACATTCCCCCCAGTCTTCAACATTTTCAGCGCTGTTTAAAAGTCCGATCTCTTTTGAGACTCAGGGCAATCTCTTAATTGTAACCCCTTGAAAAGTCAGAAAAGCAAATTACATGCTTCCAACAGGATATGTATTACCATTCCAAAAGAGAGAAATGGGGGGCATAGTGAGGAAATACTGGACTAAGGCAGGACTGAAAGGAACATAGCAGGGCAAATGTGACGTCTCATATGGCTCCTTATCTAGTGGCTGGGACTCTAGTTGGCTCTGCCCCTCAAGCTTTTCTCTCTGCAGCAAACATGTCTCTTTTGGGATGCTTTGAATCCTGTGTGTAACTCTCTTTGACAGAGGTCTCATGGCTCTGTGTCTCCAGCATCTTGAGGTTCCCACCACAGCCCAAGTTCCATTTTCACGATTGCACACCATGTTTTTTTGTTTGTTTGTTTGTTTGTTTGTTTGCCCTCTTAAGGCCTTCAAGCAGTGACTTCCTGGTCACAACTTTACTAGCCTAGAGGCCTCTCTGCATCGCATAGGAGGAGACTCTGTGATCCTCTCACATTTCTGAATTGCGTGCCTCCAAAGTCAGTACCAAGTAGATGGCACTGCTGTCAGCTTGGGGTGGGCTCTCACTCCCTTGAGTCACCCCCTTTTTTATCCCATTGATTTCAAGAAGCAGAATTCCATATGCTCTTTCACAACTGGAAATTTAGCTACTTAGCTGGGAGGGGTATTTTGCCGGGAGGGCATCCTTCCCTTTGTACCATTGCGGAGCTGGGAGCCTCCCATAACAGTGCTGATGTCATCAGCCTCCAGGGCTCTCCCGGGACAAGCTGTGCTGAAACAGTAAGCCTCCTAGGGCTCTTTTTCTCTCCTTGCTGTACTTCCTTCTGCCACTCGCCTTACTCATTTTTCTTATATATCTGCATAAGCAAAATCAATAAAAACCACGCCACAGATCCAATGCTGCACTGTCTTCAAGCTTCCTCTTTCAAGTGAATTAGCCCATTACTTTTTAAGGTAGTGTACTCTTTGTTTTCTATTGCCGTGGTAAAACATTAACCAAATCCAACTTGGTGTGGGAAGGGTTTATGTGGCTTGCACTTCCTATCACCATCCATCATTGAGGTCTGTCAGGCAGGAACTCTTTCAGGAGCTGGGATGGGATCGGAAGCAGAGACCATGGAGGAGCCGTGTTAAGTGGCTTGCTCCTCCTTAGCTTGCTCATCTTGCTGTCCTACACTCTCAGGACTGCCTGCCCAGGCGTAGCACCGCCCACAGTGGGCTGGACCCTCCCACATCACTCATTAATCAAGAGCATGCTTTAGATGTGCCCACAGGCCATCTGTTGGAGGCAGCTCTTCTTCCGCAGTAGCTTCCTCTTCCCAGATACTCCAGTTTGTGTCAAGTAGAGAAAAACAAAGCAGCACATTTATCCCCAGGCAAGATCTTCTGACAGGGGCAGAAGGCATCCAGATTCTTCACCAAGATATCACTGGAATGGCCTCTATGCCAGAGGCTGTTAAAGTCCTTGCATCCTCCTGAAACTTCCTGAACTGGACTCCTCCAGGCCCCATTACTCTCAGAACGTCAGTCTTCCAGGCTCCTACTAGAACGGACTTTCCAGCTCTCCTTACAAGGTTTAACCACTATTCTAATCCAGAGTTCCAGGGTATTCCACATTCCTCCCAAACCAGTATGATCAGGTTTCTGACAGCAGCAGCCCACTCTCTGGTACTGACTTCTGCATAGGTCCTCTTTTGTTGCTATGAAAAAAATACCATGGCCAAAATGTCTAACAGAAGAGTTTATTCTGGCTTCTGGTCTCAGAGAGATGTGAGTCCGTCCTGGTGGGGGCAGCATGGCAGAAAGGTGCAGGCGTAGGTGGAAGGAGCTGGGTGCTGAGGGCCACGCCAACAGCAGATGGGAAGCAGAGAGCACGCTGGAAGCGAGTCAAGACTGTGTAACCCCCAAGCCTGTCCTTAGTGACGTACTTCCTCCACAAGGCAGCAGCTCCCACCAAACAGCGCCACCAACTGGGCACCAAGTGTTCCAGTACCCGAGCCTGTGGGGGACATTCTCCTTCAAACAAGCAAAGTGGGTCATTTTGGAAAACAGTCCCTTCACATGGATATGGCCACTATTTTGGTTTAACTCGGTTTCTTTTAAGTGAGCAAAATATTCCACTTTAGATTTCTGGTATAAGGTTATAGAATTCTGAATCTGAAGTTGAATGTGCTACTTGGTAATATTCACTGAATAAATGTTCTCTGTAAAAGTATTCTGAGTAGCCGTTAAGTCACGTTAAGTTGGTGTTCTTTATTAGACTGTAGTATTTTGGGGTGGGTGATACACTGAGCAACCTCTGAGGGACACACCCCAGAATAAACACAGTGCTATAGGAACTTGGTAAATATTTTTAATATGCTAATGAAACTCAGATTTTATTTCATAAATGCCAACAAGGAGTGCCTAGATTAGGTGTTTTCAAGAGTTAAAAAATAAATTTGTACTAATTTGGGATTGTTGATTGATTTCTATCCTTTCTCTTCCTGAAGATAGTTGCTTTTCAAAGAAATGGAATATAACCTTCGGATGTTTAAAATACACTGTTGAAATCGCCTTGTTCATATTTCAGTTTCTTTAGGTGAATTTTCAGATACCTCAACAGATGAAAGTCTAGTTAGAAAAAAGATGAATGATTTTCATATATCTGACGATGAGGAAAAGAATTCTCCAAGACTGTCTTTTTTGAAAACCAAGAAAGTAAACAGTGATATATCCAAAGATGAGCAGGAATCTGTCATACAGAACAGTGAAGACATATCACCTGGTGTTCATGAAGATAGGATTGGAAATTCCTTTTCTGAATCTCAAACTGATGATCAAGAAGTTGGAAAAGAGATCGTTACAATAAAGCCTAAACCCAGAATTCTTCCCATCAAAGGAAATATATCTTCAGGTAACTTGGGAAATTATTATAATTACGTTTCTAGAACATTTGTTTTGAGATAAAGTCACAGAATGCTTTTTTTATGGTAGTTTATATATTTAACTTTTCAGTTTCCCAGCTTAACTTTGTAACCATAGCTACAAAAGCCCTTTGAATATCCAGCCTGGAATTGGTGCTGGTGCATGAGAGAAAGCCAGAGCTGCTGTGGTCACCCACAGATGTAGCTCCCAAACACCTGACTCATCAGCTTCAATTCCGTTTATGGGGATGGAGCTGCAGTCAATCTATTCTGATCCCCACATGTTCCCCAGATGAAAACAGTCATCTATAAGACTGGGGCTGTAGTGAGGAGGTGGACAGGTGGCTAGCTAGTACAGGGCCGTGGGTTCAAGCTCAGGCCTATGGAAGCATGGAAGCATTTCTTCTATACCAGTATTTTGCTTTTATTGTTAACGAAGCTTCCAGACTCTCCTTAAGAAAACAGAATCTTTCTTTGGTCTCTTGCATGGGACTATCAGCCAAAACCCAATTTCCTGAAGGTAGCTTCCTGGTGCGATTAAGAAGGACTGGGGTACTCTCCACTAGTCTGCTGAACTCTTGACTTTGGGAAGAAAGGATGGAGGACAGCCAGGTGGCACCCTGGGAGCCTGTGGGAGATTCAGTAGAACTAGCCTGTGGAAAGGCAAGGATTCTATGTCTCCTGGTCATCTTCTTTTTCTGTTTTATAAAGGAAAAACTAGTGGATGCTGAGCAGCATCAAATGTTCCCACATCATACTGTGTAGCGCTGTCAGATATTTTATAGTTAACGGGGTAGAGGGTACCAGTAACATCAAATACAACTTTATTTCAGGCATTTGTTAAGGAATGACTCTTCCCTCCCTGATAATCCTAGGAACTTCAAAAGGATAAAAGTAGAGCAGAGACCCCCAGAAAAGTGTCCAAGACACTGATTAAAAACACTGCCACATAATAGTTATGTGTGACTTGGGCAAATGGATTCAGCCACTCTAGCTTCATGAGTAGGAGGGCAAACCTGTTTTTCCTGTCCCACCATATTGTTTTGAGACTCTTTTGAAGTATCTAGAAAATGCCATCAAATGTAAGCAGTCAGTGTAAGGAAGCTGAATTAACTTCTAACCCCAGCCCTCCACGTGCAGTGGTGGAGTCATAGGTAGACAGGAATGTAGGTGAACTTAGTTATTCAGAAAATAGGAGGACTGGGAATATAGTATAACCATAAAGTTCTGGCCCAGCATACATAAAGGGTCCTAAATTTGACCCCCAGAACTGACCAGAGAAATGAGTGAAAAAGGAAGTCAGAGAAGAAATGTGAATACAGCGTATAATTATCATTTTACGGCAAGTGTCAAGCAATACTCCACCTAGGTAATATGTTTTAAAGCTATGCTAGAGCCTGATGTGTTAATGCGGACATGAAATCCTATCCCTCTAGAGGGTGAGGCAGCAGGATTGCTGTGAGTTTGAGGCTAGCCTGTGCTACATAGATGTGGACTGAAAAACAAGACCTCCTTTTAGTTCCTAGAAAAAGTGGGTGGGGAAACCACTGTAAAGGTGAACTAAAAATGAGTAAGGCAATACTATGTTCCAACCACAAGGTGGCAGCAGAATTCTGAATGCCCTCTTCGGTGTGGATGCCTGAGTGTTTCCAAGTAGACAATCTTGTTAGGGTTGAAGCAAAGCATTTCAAATGAATAGAACTTAGTTTTCTTTCTGAGAATTTGACAGTATTTCTGGAAATGGAATTGGGGCATAAAATATACTAAAGTTGTTGGGTTCTTCTATCTGAAGAATAATAATTGAGGTTGGTGGTTCTGAAAAGTACCTGGCACAGAGAATTCATGAAGGATCTAAATCATGAAGGGTCAAAATGAATAGATGAATACATAGCTGATCCCTTCATTAAAAAAAATGTACTTCCTGGCTTTAGCTGTACCTACTAAATCTTTTTTTATTCTGTATTTACGATGCTGGGGATTGAACTGTTTTCTTGAGGGCTAAGCACCTTGTGAACCACCATAACCACTGAGCGCTAAGCACCTTGTGTCCCACCATAACCACTGAGCACTAAGCACCTTGTGAACCACCATAACCACTGAGCGCTAAGCACCTTGTGTCCCACCATAACCACTGAGCACTAAGCACCTTGTGAACCACCATAACCACTGAGCACTAAGTACCTTGTGTCCCACCATAACCACTGAGCACTAAGCACCTTATGTATCACCATAACTGCTAGGGAACCTCTTTGGATGGAAGCCTTGTCTAATCTGTCACTTTGCCTCCAGCAAGAGGCCTTCCATCCCCTGAGGGCCAGCATCATTTTCTGCATTCTGTGACAACACTTACCTTGTTTTGTCATTTTCTTTATTTAGAGTCATGTGTTTTCTCTGCCTACAAAGTCCTTGCATGGAGACCTTGTTGCCAAATGGTTAAAAGGGCTGGTTTTGTATGGAGGGCGGGGCTTCAGCAGAGGTTCATTTCACAGAGGGAAGGTTGTGTGATAGTTTATGTTTTGAAAATGTTTTTTGTTTGTTTGGTTGGTTGGTTTTTATTTTTTTGTTGTTTGTTTGTTTTTTGTTTTTCGAGACAGGGTTTCTCTGTGTAGCTTTGCTCCTTTTCTGCATCTCGCTCTGTAGACCAGGCTGGCCTCGAACTCACAAAGATCCGCCTGGCTCTGCCTCCCGAGCGCTGGCATTAAAGGTGTGCGCCACCACCGCCCGGCTTGGAAATGTTTTTAATACTAAGAGAACTCACAAAAATTGAAATTAACTTTTTGTAAAACTAAATTACTAAATAGACTAGCTAACTACAGGATGGCAACACTTGTTTTAGATTTGGGTTATGAAGCCTGTGCGTTGTTAGAGTTCATGGAGAAGTGTGTGCTCGCCCGATTTTCCAAGCACTGCAGCAGCATCTCCAGGAGGGCAGCTGAAGCCGAGGTCAGTTCCACACACACCTGAAAGCATTTCCTTTTTCAGGGGAAGACAGCAGCAGTCATGAAGCAGATGGCCACATTAAGCCTTCACCTCGGCCAAGGAGCATGAAAAAGAGCAGCCCCACGGAGGAGGGAGACAGACCAGAAGATGATGAAGAACACTCCCCGAGTGAAGACTCTGCTCCCATGCCTTCCCTTCCAAGGCAGAATGGCACAGAGTTGGAAACCGAGGAAAAAGTACACTCCGAGAACCTTGATCTTGAGGTTGGCATAATGTGCAGCTGTTGAATTGTTCTTTAGTTCAGACCTAACGTGCGTGTGTGCTTGCATATGTGTGCATGTATGTTGCATTTTCTTTTGAAATTGTTAAAAGAGTTCTCATTGGTTTTTGTTTGTTTGTTCGTTCATTTTTTATTTTTAGTATACTAGATTCCATTAAGTCTAAAATTCCCTAGACTGTAAACATAACATGATTTTACATGCCACTAGAAATCTCTACCACAAAAATTATAGCAAGACTCATCCATTTCAAAAAAGATAAAATGCTAAGATAATCTTGCTTTTCTGGGTATTTTTAGTGTTGCCTATATTCAGTTATAATAACTTTTGTGATTATTTGTTTTGTCTTTGCTTGTATGATATTTGGCTAAGGACAGTTCAGTTCATGTCGTTCGTCTGGCTAGACGCACTTTCAGATTACTGTTGTATCTTCTGTGAGACTCAATACCTCCTCAGGTTTCCATGAGGAGTTAGGATCGCTGTGTCACCAGGGAGACCACCTGTCGCCTCTCTGTACTTCTCTGTGAAAAACCAACTTCCAGCTCGTGTCTCCGAAGAGTAATTGTCCCCCATAATCAGCTTGAACAGACAGGGAAGCTGAGCGGCAAGCAGCCTGGCTGGCTTCCTCCACTTTCCCCTCAGCGGCAGGGAGGGAGGGAGGGAGGACCTACTCCCAGGAGCAGGTGGAGAGAGGCTTTGGTACCTGGAGTCCGTGGATTCCTGCCACTAAGTCAGACCCCGGAGCCACATCTCCTTTAGAGCTGACGGTTTTGATCTCACTTGTGGCTCCTCTGGCTAGTGCTTAATTTGTTCTGAAAAACCAAGAGAGGAACTGGAACAGTGATTTTATGTATTTAATACAATTACCTGCTCAATTGGATATTGCATTGGTTTCCTGTAGCTGCTGGAACAAACTGCCACAAGCCGGGAGATTGACAAGAGGAGAAATTTGGTCTCCCTGTTCTGAAATCTGGATGTCAGGCCACTCTCTCTAAGGCACTAGAGAGGGCCTTTCTTCTTGTCTCTTCCCAGTATGCCGGCTGCCATCTGCCCTCCCTGGTCTAAGGAGACATCACACCACCCTGTGGTCGTCTCCAGGTCTTGTGCCTCTGTCTTCCTCCTCTTTTCCTGAAACAAATACTGTCAGAGTTAGGGCAGCATGCCTTCATCTTAACTACAGTGACTTCTGTAAATATGGTACTTACAAGTGAAGACCTCTGGGTGGACATGCTTGGGGAAGAGAGCGCCATTCATTCAGGGACAGATTCTTTTTTTATGATTTACTTATTTTTACTTTATGTGCATTGATGTTCTGATTGTATGTACGTCTGTGTGAGGGTGTCAGATCCCCTGGAACTGGAGTTACAGATAGTTGTGAGCTGCCATGTGGGTGCTGGGAATTGAACCCAGGGTCTTTGAAAGATCAGCCAGTGCTCTTCACCCCTGAGCCATCTCTCCAGTCCAAGGGACAGATTCTTAACTGTACAGGTTTCCTTGGATTTCCCCCTGACTTGAAATGAGATGTATGTGTGTGCTCCTCCCTCCCCCCACCCCCAGTAGTGTCATGCTCTTGCAGAAAGGCACGTACCCAGCCATAACCCCTCTGCCTCAGCAGTGACACTGTTCCTCCCTTCCCGGCTGCTTTCCTCGTGTCTGCCATCACGCTCGTTGTGTTTTGTGTTGGACTTCTTGTTTGTAAGGCATTGGAGTCTTTCCCTGCTGTGAGGTGGTCTTGAAGACACATTCACAAGTGTCTGACATAGCCCACAATGGAGAACTGCTATCTTGTTGGACACTCTGTTTTTGACGATTAAATGTTCCCTAGTGCTCACTGTAAGTCTCCTGGCTCTGCTCTGACTCTTCTATAAGGTCACTCTCATGGGGATTTCGCATGGAGTGTGACCAGGCCTTCTCTTCCCTGGGTGCATGATCTTTGTCTCTTCAGTGGTCAGTCCACGGGTGTTCAGTGGCGCTCAAGCCCTTTCATCTTGGTGTGAGCTCTCTGATCAACCTCACCTCCTCCTCTGCCTCAATCCCACAGATCCCACACCAGACAAGGAAGAGGTGGAAGTGAATGACTTTTGCTTCCTCTCTGCATGTTCTTCTTGCCTTTCAGTGTGCATACCTGTGTGCATGACTGATGAGCATATCAATTATACACTTCCTGCCTTAAACCCTGATTGGTCAAGACACTGTAAGCTTGGTGCTTTGATTTCTTACTCTGTTGTTAAACCTTCCATCTATACATGTCTGAAGCCCATTGCTGTATGAGGATTTTTTTCAAATGTTGTAATCAGGCTTAAATGTCAGATGGGATTACTTCTCATTTATTGTGTTTGCCTGTCTGTGTCTCCTCTCAATTTACAAGAAGTTTGTTATAAAACACAAAATTATGAAAAGTTAAATTAGAAGGTTCACCAGTTACACTATTTGGGACTGGAGACTTCTTTTGGAGAGGTCTGTGCCATTTTGTTTGTTTTTTTTTTCTTTCTTATTTCTATTTTGTTTTACATTTTATATACTTACTAACTTTGTTTGTTTGTTGTCTCTGTGAATCTGTGTATGCTGTGGTTTGCCTGGGGAAGAAAGAGGACATCTCTGTGGAATTTCAAATCTTCCGGCCTTACATGGGTTGTGGGGATTGAACTTAGGTGGTCAGGCTTGTACAGCAAGTGCTTTATCTCCTGAGCCATCTTGCTGGCCCTTGGTTTTTTCTTCCTGATAGTTTGGCATGTGTTGTTGAAGGCAGAAGAGAGTGTCCCATTCCCAGGAGCTGGGGTTACAGGCCATTGTGAGATGCCCACATTGGTTCTAGGAACTGAGCTGGGGTCCTGTGGAAGAACAGGAAACACTGTTAATCCTTGAGTCAACTTTCCAGCACACACAGACAACGTTAATGATCTCTGTTGCCTCTGGGAGTCCTTAGGGCTAACCTTATATGGTAAATACTTTCTTAACAGGACTCGCTCTTACAAAGTCTGACCTCATCATCCCTCAAAGAAAGCCCTGGAAAATGCACCTCACCAGGATCTCAGGAAAAAGCATCCATAAAAGGTAGTCACACCTATTACTATACCTTGTTTGGAAACTCTGTATGACTCAGTGTCCTGTCTGCAAGGGAAACTGCATTTTGCATATTTACGGAAAAGATACATTTGCTTTTGTGTGAGTTTTAACCCTGATTATGCAATGACTGGGTGACATTACAATATAGAAGTTAATTTCCCAGTGCCTCTGATTCCCCGCTGTACTGTAGAACTGTCTCAAAAGGCTATTGTGAAAAGTAAGTATTAAAGTCTTTTTTGCCCCCAGCAAAGTCTCAAGGACAGCTAGAATGATCATTAAGGGAAACCTGTATTACGTGTTTGATGCTATAATCATGCAGATAACACAGCGTAATGGCTACCTGGACTTTCTATCCAGACATAGACAGATGGACACAGTAGCAAGGTTCTCCGGGCCTGTGAATTATCCTTAGAGTCATCTACCTCATGTGGTTGGGAGAATTTTAAAAATTAGTAATGCATAGAAGGCCATGAGACCACTACCAGAGTAAGTGCATATTAAATGTGAGGAGTGTGTTGGGAATGTCATTTCCTTGGTTAATGTTGGAGCATGTGTAGCTTGATGCAGCCTAAAAGAGCTGGTTGCAGGGACTGTAGTGTGGGACTAGCATTCAGTAAGTACTATACAGGTTAATTTTAGTCAACTTGGTATACACCTAGACATGTCTCAGAAGAGGGAATCTCAGCTGAGGGCATGCTTGCTTCATCTTGGTCTTGTGGCAAGATGATGGATCATTTTCTTGATTAATGATTTATGTGGTTAGAACCAGCCTGTTGTAGGTGATGTCACCCTTGGGCAGGTGGTCCTGTGTAGTACAAGAAAGCAAGCTGAACAAACCATGGGATATAAGGCAGTGAATAGTGTTCCTCCGCGGGCTTCACTTCAGTTCCTGCCTTGAGCCTCTGCCCTGGCTTCCCACAATAATGGACTTTGAACAGGTCATGCAAGCCAAACAAACCCTTTCCTTCCCAAGGTGGTTTTGTTCAGTGTTTTATCATAGCAACAAAGAAGTAGACAAGGATATGTACTTATGATGTAGTGTAATTTTTGTCATTTCACAGATAAAAAAAAAAACAAAAAAACAACAACAAAGTGCAGAGTTATTGAGACACATACCTAAGGTCCGTGATGGAGACATGGTTTGAGCACCTCCTAAATCCTTGTTCTTTCCACAGCTCCAAAGAGTCCAATAATGAGTTGAGTCATGGATGCTCTTCAAATTCAAACCTAACAGCTGTAATGACTAAGTGATTTTGAAACTTAGTGACTCCCCAAAATCTGCCCCCCAAATAGCCATAATGAAAACCTCAGAGTTAAGACCTTTCAGTGACTGGAAGTTAGATCTTGGTGGAAATCAAAACTGCTCATCCACAGGGACGGCTGCTGGCTCTTCTGTTGAACATCACTCAGTGATCACTGGCTTCCTTCTGTTGGCTGTCCCGAAGTGTCATAGAGTCAGTATAAATAGAAGCAGTTCTTCTTCTGGGCAGCTTAGGCTTGTGCCGAGGAGTCCTGAGTGTTCAACAGGCCAGTCCTTGGTCCCCTCTTCGTGTGAGATGATAAAGGGGTGAAGCGGGCCCGAGCCCGGCTAGAACCCTGCGTAAGATGAGTTACAGGGGACGATGCTTCTCTCCCCATCTCTGCAGTTCACCTGAGCTGCTGCCACCTGCGGTGCTGTGGAGCTGTTTGCCTCCTGCTTTCCCAGCATGCTCTCTTAGCTTTAATTGGATGGATATTTCGGTTTCAGTTACTTGATTTGTACATCCACAAGTTCTCCTTTCCTTGGGGGTAATTATTCCATTCTAATTACACATAGGCTGTTATTTTCTAAGTATGAGGCTTGTCAAATGTTAGGTTGAATAAGTATTTTTGCACTCATAGATTAAGTGTGTTCAAATTTAACTGGATAGTTTTCATTGTGTTTTATTTTGTAAGAAAAAAAGAGATTATAGTCAGGCATCATAGCACATGCCTATAATTCCAGCACTTGGGAGGTAAAGGAAGATGGTTCAGGGGTTCAAGGCCAGCCTCACCTATAGGACACCCTGCTTCCAAAAGAGGGAATCAGCAATTAAGAGCACATATTACTGCTATTATAGAGGACACCAGTTCGGTTCCCAGCACCCACATCAGGCAGCTCACAACTGCCTGACTCCAGCTGCTGGGGATTTTGACTCCTCTGACCTCTGAGAAGGACACCTGCATTCCTATTCACACACACACACACACACACACACACACACACACACACATTTAAAAAAGTTATGACAACACTCATTTGAAGGATGGTAAATGAATCTGTCATACACCATGTAGAATCAGAAGGATTTAGTGCTCTCACTCCGCCTCTAAACAGATCATGATGGAGAACCGACTGAAATCTGGGATTCCTTGATATCAAATGAAAATGAAGAAAATTCGGTTTTGGTAAACTGTGTTACTCCTGAACTTGAGCAGCCCAAGGCAGGTCTCCCTAAGGCGGCTACAGATGACACTGAAGAAGAAAAAGAGAAGGCTGCATTTACTGATGATGACTTCACCACTGACCCACTGCTCTCCACGTCCCCGAGTGTCATAACACCCACTGAGACAGCAGAGCCAACCAAGGTACATCTGTAATGGATAGCACTGGCCCTGCACCTCACACAGGAAATAGAACCTGCAAGTATCTCATTTCCGTCTTCACACTCCTATAGCAGTGTGGAGAACATCTTTTGATAGTGGTATTTTCAAGTAGATGTTACTTAATTCAACTGAATTTCAATTTCACAGCAAGTTTGCACTTGGCAGAATGAAGCCAAGTGTTCACTGGAAAGTGTCAGGCATAGTATTATAATTTAAAATATTTCATAATCACATAGTATATGTGTCTCTTCATAGGTTTCTATAGATTAGGTCATAAAAATACGACTGTCTAGAACAGCTATGAAGATGTTACATTAGTGAAATTTTAATATCTCTTCAAACATAGACAACTTTCATGAAAGGTTTGAAGAGCACCTTGGCTACATAGTGAGTTCCAGGCCAGTGTAAGCTATATGAGACCCTATTGAGAGAGACAGAGACAGAGAAACAAATGAGGAAGAGTATAAGGAAGGAGGGAGGGAGGGAAAGGAAAAGAGAAGGGAAGGTTTTTAAAGTGCTTTTCAATGTCTGTCCCTTTTCAAGTGGGTAAACAGGGACCGGTGGTCAGGAAGATGATGGTAATGTTTGGAGTGGATTTGTGTTTTCTAGGATGATTTTGCCCTATGATAAGACTTGTCAGAGTCCAGGGCTTTTACAGTGGACAGTGCGGCACTTGTGATCTTTATTTCTCTCAAACTGCAATCCCTATGGCTGTCCATTTCCAGTGGCTGAGAACTGGCTTACATAATACAAAATCCAACGTGAATGCATCCAAATTAAAATACATAGTTTACACACTATGATAAGGCCAGGATCTTCTTCCGAGGTGAACTTTGGCTTTATTCTCATGCTCTACTGAATGATCCTTCCTACTTGGAACCCAGTAATCCCCCTGTTGAGGTTTATTTGTTGTTTCTGAGTGTCTTAGTTAGGGTTTCTATTGCTGCAAGGAGACACCATGACCACAGCAACTCTTGTAAGGAAAACATTTAATTGAGGGAGCTTGCTTACATTATCATCATGGCAGGAGCATGGCACTGTGCAGACAGACATGGTGCTGGCAAAGTTGTTGAGAGTCCTATATCTTGTAGGTAACAAGAAATGGTCTCAGTGTCACACTGAGAGAGGGAAGCTTGAGCAGAAGAGACCTCAAAGCCTATCCCCACAGTGACACACTTCCCCCAACAAGGTCACACCTACTCCAGCAAAGCCACACGTCCTAACAGTGCCACTCCCTTTGAGGACCACTTTCTTTCAAACCGCCACACTGGGCATGAGTGGCATCTGTGCTTCTTACCACCATCTGATGAGCTCCCCAACGCTCCTCTGAATGCGTACTCCTCTCCTGTCTCACTGAGCGTCAGCACCGTGTTTGTGCTCGTGTTAACCGTGGCTGGGCACCTGGGCTTTCTTTGTTTCTGTAGACCCTCACATTGTCCTCCACTCCCCCTTGTGGCTCCCACCGTGCTCCCAGGGCCCTCCCCGGGTCAGCTTCACCTGAGAAGCCCCTCTCTAGCCACTCACTGTCCCCAGTGTTGGCTGTTTCATGAGCCACAGTACTTCTGCGATGGTGCCATTCATGCTTAGGATGCTTCAGACCTGGAGGGTAACCAGGGCACTGACCCAGTGCCTAGAGTGCTTGACACTAGATATAGAACAGTGCTGACTTCTTCAGTTTTGCTTCCCAGCCTGACATAATCATGGTGAGTGATCCAGTTATGTGTTTTCCTTCTACTAGAAATCAAATGAAGATCGAAACATGAAGAATAAAAAGTCAACGACTAATAGAATATCCAGTGCCTCTGGCAGGTAAAAGTTACCAACATCATCATGTATGGGCTCACATTCTAGCAAAAACGCTCCTTAGTCTAGAATCCACGAGACAAATTTCACTTGCTCTCAGGGATTTCTCTAGTAATTTCCATTGTCAGATGGGATAGATATCTCATGATGAAACTCTCAGTCGATTTCATTCTTCTGTAGAAAGATCTCCATTTATTCAGTATTCTTGGGTTTTTCTCTCCAGCTGCGTTTTTAGTTTTTTCCTAATCCCACTGCAGAACTCCTTGGCTAACGCTCCGGTTTTGATGAGACTCTGTATAGACGGTTGTAAAGCTGAAATCCAGCACCGTTTTTCTATTAAGTGTTTTTGTCAAACACAGGAAAAAAATGGACAGTCTCCAGGGGCTAAATGGGTGTATTAAAATGATAAGATCTGAAGCTAAGCATGTTGGCACATACCTGTCATGCAGCACTCAGGAGGCTGGAGCAGGAGGATTGCTGTGCATTCAGGGCCAACTTGAACAACATAGTCATGCCCTGTCTCAAATCAAACCACGTGATAAATAATAATAACACTAAATGCTGAGAATCCATAGAGCTTCCTCTCTACTCTCTGACTGATGTTGCCACCTCATCAGTGTTCTGGAGATGTTCTGACTCCTTTACATTACTAGACAAATGAAGCCAGACAGCCAACTCTGGCCAGTACATCGGTATTTTACATTTTATGAGCCCTTCTATTCCTGCCTCAACCACTCAGCTCTGCCATTGCAATCCAAAGGAGGGGTGGGGCATGTGCAAATGAATAACTAGAGTTGCCATGCAGTAAGCTTCATTCATCAAAAGAGAAGATAGGCCAGGTTTTCCCATAACTATCTGAAATACAGGGTCCTATTCTTCTAAATTCATAGTTAGAGTATATCAAGTAACAGAATAATACAATAACATATTCAAAGAGTGATTAAAACCTACTTTTACTGGTAGTTTTTAATGTATTTTAAGATGTGGCTTCTGTTTCAAACTATAGTTCCAAGTTATAAAGATTAAATTAGGATAGCAAAACTAAAAAAACATGAGTTTTCACTGGATTATTTTCAAAGTAATTGTAATTCATTGCATTCAGTCATAATTTTGTTTCATTTTGATTGTTTGAGACAGGGTCCCACACTTAACCCAGGGTAGCTTGGAACCTACTGTGTTTATCAGGCTGGCCTTGAACTCAGGTCACAGCCTCCTGAGTGTGGGATTATATGTGTGAGGTATCACACCTGGTTTTAGAATGTAGTTTTAGAGATAATAACTGTATATCTGGCAGCTCTATCTCACTTGCTCTTGGTCCATTTGGAACTTTCCAGGCTTATGACCTCAGAGTTTTTAAAGAAATCCGGCCCCACAAGGAGAAGTCCATCTGCAGCTACCCCTTCTCACTATTTAGGGTCTTTGAAAGTCTTGGACAAGAAACCATCACGGAAGCAGAGCCTAGAGCCAGATAAAGCTGATCACATAAGGGCAGCTGTTTATCAGGTAAAATGGAAACTGTTTCTTAAAAAAGAGTTGATCATTTCCACAGGCCTGCTCATTAATAACTCGGCCGTCTACAATGGTAACTCGTTACTCACAGTCACTGAGAATTTTTTTTTTTTTTTTGAAGTGTGTGCTCAGTCCTAAGGGTTTTTCTGAATTATTTGCTGCCGTGTTTTGTTTAAAATATAAAAATAATGTTTTTAAGGAAAGAGAAGATACTGTTATAGTTTATAGAAATTTAGCAAAAGCCACTTTGTTGTAAATCTACATGTATTTTATCGTGTTTCTTCTGAAAGTTTATGCTGTTCATGATCAAATTTTTTAAACTTTTTCTTGAAACAGACTAAGATTTTCCTACTTTTTCCCCCCACAATTTCAAGAAAGATCCTTTTTGTTATGTTACGTAGAACATAATCTCCTTTGGAAATTTTTACACTTGAATTTCAGTATAAAATGTTGACATATTTAGCCATTATATGAAATCATTGAGGTCTTACAATACAAGAAAGATAATACACAGAAGATTTTTTTAGGCAGCAATATTTATCTCTAAGTTTTACAGTATCACTGGAAGAAGAATACTATTTTAGACAAAATACATAAATTTCTTGGTTTCTTTTTTAAACTTTGAACAAATATTTCAAAAGTAGATAAAAATTCTGTGTCATTTGGACACCTTATAGTATCATATAACCTTTTTTTTTTAATTTCACAGGAGTGGTTAGAAAAGAAAAATGTGTATTTACATGAAATGCACAGAATAAAAAGAATTGAAAGTGAAAACTTAAGGATCCAAAATGAACAGGTATCATAAAAGAAAGAATTCTATGTCAGTAAAAGATCTCTGGATATTTGATGTTACCAAATGAACTGCTTTGAAGTGGTAAAAGTGTACATAAAAGAACTGATTTCTGATTTCATTTTTGGGTTCAATTTAACTTTTACATAAAAACACATACACTTTAAGTTTCATATGAAGGGATGAGGCACAGCAGGGCTGACTATTATTAACTTAGTGTTTGTGTGACCCCCAAATTCAGTCTCAGAAATTGATTAGAATTAATCTTGACATTGATTAGAGTCCGGCAGGGACTTAGTCAGTCTACACCAGCTTCCGTTTTCCTCCTGTTTTTCTTGCCAACCGCTGCTATGGCTCTTGACCCACATTCCCCTTCGCCGCATGAGACTTGTCCAGCCCTTCCTGTGATTTCACTCTGCCCCTCTCACCTGCCTGAGAGCCCACAGTGCGCTCAGATCTTTCTTTTCTTCCCACTTCATTGGATCGATCCACACTAAAGTAGGTCGACAGGGAAATAGTCTGGAAAAGAGCAGCCCAGGGCCAGTCAGTTTTTGGGTGGCTCCAAGAGCTGTGCCTCTGAGCTCCTTTGTGCCCTTGTACTGCTGTGTGGGACCTGGGGTACTTTGGCTTCTGAATTATGTCACCTCCATGGTGCAATCTATGTCTTCTAAATATTGGCCTTAACGGGCTTAGAGGATAAGTTTGTAACATAGCTGTAGTTAGTACTGCCCCTACACGTTTTACAGTGTGGTTCCTTTATTTGACATTTGGTATATGATCATGTCATAGGAATGTCATGCTTTCCTATCAAAATGGGGTTCAATCCAGACACCTCTACCTACTGTGTGCCTTAGGAAATTTACCTTGCTTTAAAATCTTTTAACTTTCATCATTTTTTTACTAAACATTTTACAGTACCAGTTCGCCTGTTGTCGTTCATTTTGAAAACATTTATTTAGCATACTTCCAAAGTCAATAGATGCTTCTTTCTCATGAATACAAAATAGGTCAACACCTGATAAGTGCTTTGACATTCTAAAAGGCAGTCAATTTTTGTGCATCAACTTGTCCAAGTAATTCTTAAATAAATTACCTGCTTTGTAACTTCTTTGTATGGCAACTGTTGAAAGATTAAAGACAAATACATATTTATCTATCTGTGTCTAGGCCGGGACTCGGGTCTAGACATATTTACGTATGCCATTTTTTTTAATCAAAATAGAAAAGAGCTGCTAAGAGAGAGGAAGCATTAGCATCATTTGAGGCCTGGAAGGCTATGAAAGAAAAGGAAGCAAAGAAAATAGCTGCAAAAAAGAGGTTGGAGGAAAAGAACAAGAAGAAAACGGAAGAAGAGAATGCCGTGAGGAAAGGCGAGGCCCTGCAGGTGAGTACCCCCGGCGCTGACTCTGACTGGAGTTGTGCGCCACACTTGTGCTTGAGTGAAGCATCCATTGTACTTTTACTAACCCCAGAAAAGTCGTGGCAAGTAAGAAAACCACTCTGAACTCTTTTAGGCATTTGAAAAATGGAAAGAGAAGAAGCTGGAATACCTGAAAGAGAAGACCAGGAAGGAGAAAGAATATGAGAGAGCAAAGAAACAGAAAGAAGAAGAAACAGTTGCTGAGAAAAAGAAAGACAGTTTAACTGCTTTTGAGAAATGGTAATCCTGCATGATGCGCAGTCGGGTGGTTTCAAGCTAATACTTGAGGCTTTCCTAGGACCTCCTGCTTACAGGTCTACTCAAACTCACCGCTTCCAAAGCTACATTAGGACATCTCTAGTGTATAGTCTCCTTTAACTTCCAGTGTTTCATTTCTCCTACACAGGAGTGAAAAAAAGGAAGCCCTTCTCAAGCAAAAGGAAAAGGAGAAAATAAACGAGAGAAGAAAGGAAGAGCTGAAGAGAGCAGAGAAGAAAGACAAAGACAAGCAAGCCATCAGTGAATACGAAAAGTGGCTGGTAGGTGTTGCGTGTGATGAACTTCCTTTTTAACTGGCTCTTTATTCCTCTTCTGCCTCTCATTCCCACTCTGTTCTGCCTGGAGACTGCCTTGCTGAGCTCAGCCTTCTGCAGATCAGATGCCCCCGGGCCTCTCTTCTGTCCATGCTTCTGAGGTTGACACAAGCATCTGAGCTTACACCAGTTGTCATGTTCTAGGCCTGCATCCCCACCTCAGTCCCTCCCCGTCGTCATGCCCATTCTTCCTTCTGTGCTTCTTGCCTCTGACGTCCTAGAAGGCAGACAGGTGCACTGAGGGTGCCGAGGTTTCTAGGCGGAATCAGTCATTGCGTGCTGTAGCACTGACACTGAAGGTGAGGAACTTACTCCATTTCTTAGACTCTTTTGCTGTTGCTCATGATCCGGGGAAAAGGGTCTTATTTAGATATTGTCCAATGAAAGGATCAACACTGAAGTTGGAAGGTACAATATCTAGCTGCCCTTTACTAGATGGTTGAGTAATAAATATTTGGTTTTAATTTACATATGTTGACAGGTTACTTCTGGTACTGTCAAGCAAAATACAATCTTCCATTTTAAAACAAATACTCATTTTGTTAATTTTGAATAAATAACACCCATAAATATTGTACTTCGTGCAAGAAGACGACATCTTATGAATAGTTCATATAAAATTTCTCCACAATCCCTTTAGTAGTTTTTTTTTTTTTTAATCTGACTTAACTGGATTCATCTCAATCTGCTAAAAACATCATTGTGAGTATTTTTTGACTTGCATACCTCAGCCTGAACTTGGGCATGTTTTCATTTATAAATATGTGTTAATAGTGGATATTCTGTAAATTCTCCCTTCATCGATGCACACATTTTTCTGTTGGATTGTCTCTGTCCTACTGATTTCTAAAAGCCTCTTCAGTAGGGAATTCCTCTATAATTTCTAATGAAGATGCAATGTTTGCACCCGCTCTGTTCTTGCTTTCCCAACTTGGTTACTAGTGTCTCAGGCCGTGCCAATTCCACTTCATTTTGGATTTCTGTCTTTTCTCTTGGTCTCTGAGTCTCAACCCTAGGTGAAAAGCCCTTCCCCATATTTGGAGCTACTGGGTCTCCTTCATTCATTTACGACTCCAATATCTCACTATCTTAGCATTTTCTCTGCCTTCAAGTTATTTTCTTACATAATGTGAAATTTGATTCAACTTCACTTTCCCAGGATGTATGTTTTACAAACCAGCACATCTTTTCCTGGTGGTTTAGAGCTCATCTTCATGATAGATCCCTGCATTTGAGGTTCCGTTTCTTGACCTTGTGCCCCATTGCTCAGTCTCATTATACATGTAATTTCTCTAGTACCGGTCAGTTTCCTTACGAGGCCTCACGTGTCATGTGTGGATCTGCATGCTTCCCCGTCACAGTTCCTCTTTCACAGTGCTTCTCGTTGTGCTTCCCTGTTTTTCATATACATTTTAGAATTAGCACTTCCTAGAGCACAAAAGACCACGTTAAACTCCTTAAAAGTGGTCCGTTATACAACATTGAAGTGTAAAGTAAATAATCATGTAGGACCAACCTAAGGGACTCGGTAGAACTCTCCTGCAGGCCAAGACTTGAGGAAATGCAGCACAAAGCTCTTGGGTAGGAATGACCTTAAAATGGTGATATAAAGACGTCCATTCTGTCTGAGTCAGCAGAGTCCTGATTGTGAAAAACCAGTACCGTTGTCGTTCTGTGTGGAACAGTGTGTTGGCGTGATCCCGTTCTCATCAGTCTATTCCTCAAAGTCTTCATAGCTAGCGCTGTCTCGTGCAGTAGGACTTCACTCTGGAGGGCTTCCCAGAGCAGGATCAGATCCCACACTGCTGACCCACTCTCCATCTTCCCCATTTGTTACTTTACACTCGCTGCTGGCGGAACAAAGTGTGGTGAAGGGGGGAGAGTGGGGAGGAAGGAGCTCGGCTGCCCACGACTGACAGAATACCTCTCTAAATTCTTGTAGTTGTTTTAACGGTGACATTGTTGATTCCTCGTGAGGGTGATGGCTGTCTACTTCCTGGCTTTTCAGCATCCTCCTAGTAAGGTCACACTTGTCTCAGGTTTTCTCTTAGAAAGTAGGTTGGAGAAAAAGAAGCATGGCTGGATCAAGTGAACTAAAGACAGCTTTTCCTTTGGAAGGTTCTAAATTGTTCCCCTTTGCTTCAGTAGGAGCGTCAAGCATTCAGACCCTCTCATGGAACAAGGCTTTGAACGTTAAGACCTCTCCTCACTTCTCTTGCCTTATGAATATTGTTTGCGAATGGAAATCTTACATTGTCATACTGTTTGCATGACACTTCTCAATCTTCATATATACTGTTGAATGATGCCCACTCTGGCGTCTTCCCCAAGCCATCAGCCTACAGCGACAGGCTTGTCTAAGGGTCTCATGGAAACTGCTGCTTTTCTGAACAATGTGAGGAAACCACATACAGGAGAAACTTCAAAACTTTTGTTCTTAGCAGAGAAACAGAAACAGAGAGACAATCCAAGTTTCAGGATGGAAAAGCAAGTGCTGTTCAGACACTAAGTAAAATGTGTCTAGATGAGTGTGTAGACTTTGTATTAACCCCTAAGTGGACATTAACTCAAAAGAAGTGTAAATGAGAAGAGGCTCAAATTCACCTGCTGTAATAATGTAGAAACATGAAAGATACCACTTCAACAGTAATAGGAAATGCCACTAATCCTCTATCCGAGCAATAAAATAGAAATATATCATGCCTCCCCTCTGTGAAGCTGCGTTCTTTCTATCTCCTTGAATTATCTGCCTCATGTGTCATAGAAATTAATCAGAAATAAAAATGAAGTAATGAAATCTACTCAGCATCCCCTTCCAGCCCTGGTCCCTCATATTCTGCTTTTCTTAATTTCAGGGATTCTTCACTTTTTCCAGTGCTCTCCACCCTTACCCTGTCCCTGTCTCCAGCACAACCAAAGCCAAGCTAGAAAAGTTCTGGCTTTTACCAAGCCACCTGATACCACAACGCTTAGTTCACTGTCCCTGTATGATGATAGAGCATACACACACACACACACACACACACACACACACACACACACACACACACACACGTCCTTTGCTAATTATGTCCCTAGTTGCAGTGTTCTGAATTCTGGATGTTACCATGGCCTACTGTTATTGGTGTCCTTTTCTCATCTGGGGCCACTGTTCCTTCCCCCAAACTTTGGTCACAGTGGCATCACCAGCTCCCAGCTCCTTCTGAGCTGTGACACTTCAAACCTCTCTGCTTGAAACCTCTTTTCCCACAGAATCTGCAAATGTGTTCTCTTTCCACTGTGTGTCCCTTTCGATTGATGTTCCTTTAATCCAGTCTTCAGTGGGAGCACGTGACCCTTTGATTCTTTGTTTCAGAGAAACTCACCCAATTTTGAATCTTATGCTATTAATTTACTTGTTTCTCACCTGTCCATTTTGAAAGTTTTCTGGGCAACAGAAGCCATGTGTATGTGAGTGTGAGTGTGTGTGTTTGGATTTGATAAGCACTTTGTGTTTGACCCCAAGTAGAAGCTGCGTGCTTGACATTTGAATGAAGAAACAAAAATCAAGGCTGCCTGGTGCCAGAAGAATGCAAGCTCCATCCACACCTCAGAACCTTTTTATGTAGGATCGTGGTGTGTGAGGAGCGGCACGAATTAGGGGTGGCAGCAGAGTGGCTATGGGGTAATTCCTTTGATATTTAGACTCCAAAGCTTAGCTTCGAAGCAGGAAAAAAAATGCCAAAGGGATTAATGTAATAAATAGGAAGTTCCAAGCAATTGGACAAACCAAAAGAGAACGTAACACTGTGTTCTTCCAGTCTCCCGGATCTGACGCGCTTTCTAAACCATTAAATGCTCAGTCACCAGGGAATACAGTGGTGCTATCAAACTGAAAAGCGTTAACATAGTAATCTAAAGCTCAGTGTAGGTGCTGGTGGGCAAGTCAGTTCCTCCAGCTGCTATGGGAATAAATGATTGTTTGGTGAAACTGAACGTATGTAAACACTGCCAAAAAGGTTGGGAGAGGGGAGCTATGATGAGGGGGCTAACACAGAGCCTGAGAGTTGGGGTTGTGCTCACTGGGTCATCACCTATTGTTAATATTACAGTTTTCTGTAGTTGAATTATTTCTTAATACATTGTGAAAAAGTTAACACTAAGAAGAGCGTAAACAAAATCACACAAAACAATATTTATATTTGAAAATACTCAAACTAATAAAAATTAAAAGTACTGTTATCCATTCAGTTAGATAAATCAAATAATTAAACAAAAAAAATCACAGAAAGGGCAACATATTGTTTTAAAATGTGCTCAAGCACAATAAAAAATAAAAGGTGAGACTAGATTTTCAAGAATCTGGATATCCTGTGTTGCCAGTCAGACGTCACTCTTGCAGGTCTCCTGGAAATTCGTCCTCTGAAGGTTATCACTATCTTTTTATAATCATGATGTTTGTTATAAAACTGCACACTCAACGATTTTTGGGTTTAGTTTTTGAAGCAGAGTCTTGCTGTGTGGACAAAGCCGCCTCCAGCTTATGATCCTCCTCTGTCTTAGCTCCCAAGTGCTGGCTTATGCATGCATCACCGTGCCTCCAATTCACCGCGCCTCCGACTTCACCTCCTGTCACGTTGGGCAGCCTCCCCTCTTCTCCTATTCTTCCTCTTCTCCATTTCCTATCATCGTCCTCAATGTCTACTCCAGACAAGGTCTCACTCTATAGCCCAGGCTGTCTGGAATTCACTCTGTAGCCCAGGCTGGCCTCTGGTTCATGGCAATCCTCCTGCCTGAGCCTCCTGAGTATTGTAAGCTTCCATAGCTATTGGACATTTTTACTGTAACTTTCAACCTTTAAAAAAGTGAAGTCAGCTAAGGCGGTTCACGCCTTTAATCCCATCAGTCGGGAGGAGGAGGCTAGAGGATTAGAGTTCAAGGTCCTCGTTGATGAGGCTTTTGAGTGTCTATCTCAAAAACCAAGGAAACAAACAAAATGTGACATTAATACCTATTAATAGTAAATTTGTGTATGCTCAAACAAATCAGCAATATTCCCTAGCTACTTTTTCTTCATAACTAATCAAGAAATTGTATACAAAGATGTTATAATGAATTATTTTCTTCCAGCAATCCAATTCAATAACAAGTTTGCATAGTGTATATAAACTTAGAGCTTTCTGTTTTGTTTTTTTGTTTTTTCTTTTATTTTTTTTTCCTTTAGGAAAAGAAAGAAAGGCAGGAAAGAATTGAACGTAAACAAAAGAAGCGCCATTCCTTCCTTGAAAGCGAGACACACCCTCCATGGAGCCCTCCAAGCAGAACTCTGCCCTCGAAAGTATTTTGACAGTTCTGGTTCTTGATTTATCAGTTCACCAACTTTATCCATGGATTTAAAACCATTCATCTTATTATTTCTGGTTAGAAGAATCTATTTTAATTACCTGCAGGAACTTCTGTGGAGCATGAAAGAGATACTTCACAGTTTAATCAGTGGAAGCAATTATCTGAAGTGTAGATCAACTGCCTCAGACAAGAAGCCAGTCAGATTGCTGGGACAATCCAGATGCATGAAGCTTTATCATGTCCTAATCATTCCTGAAGTGGGGTGGTCTGTGGTCACTGTCACTGAGTTCTGTGTCCTTTTATAGCGTGTTTAATCCCACTGATGGAAGGATGCCATCTAGGTACCACAGTCATAGGAATGATTCAGTCCCTGGAAGCTTGTGCTTCTCCATTGGAGTTTGGGAATTAAGGGTCCCTGGGGAGTATGGACATATTATGTCGTCTAATGTGAGTTTTCAGCTCAGAACAGCCTCTTCGCTATGCAAGTTAGAATTGCGATCAGTTGAGGCCTCAGAGTTTTAGTCAGTAAAGTCACTTTAGTTAAGAACTTGCCCTTATGGGTTAGTCTCAGTGTGTGTTGCCTGTGTGGGGCTTACCTGACAATCGCAGCCACTTCGATAATGGACTCACTTCTGAATTTTTTCTTTCTAAATTCTATTTCAATTTGCTTATTATTTGCTTAACACCAAAAGCCATCAATTTGATGGTAGTGTTGTCTTATGTAGTAGTTGTGAAAATTTCATAGGGGTTCAGGGTCACTATCAAAATTCTTTCTAGACTAAAGGTATAAAGATAAATGAAGGCAACTCCCACCTTCTAGAGTGTTTCAACTTGCATTTAGAAGCAGCTGAATAAGAAAGTAAATTTGGAAAAATATTCAAGAACTTGTATTTCTTGATTTATTTGACTTCTTTTTCTCCCAGTATCAACTAGTCTCATACTGGCCTGGTCATTTCTTAAAACAGACCAGTTGTTGGAATGCTGCTGTAGGCAATAATGCAATGCAGAGACAATCGATGGGAAATGTAGTTGTTACTGTTCACTAAGCTCTTACGTCATCTCTGCTGTTACAAGTGGAATTTGTCAACTTTGTCACAACGATTCAGGCTAGGTGTTATTAGCTTTATTGTGCAGATAAAAATACTGAGGCTTAGAAAGTCCAAAGTAACTTGCCATACAGCTAACATATGAGTCATGGGACCAAAACTCATTGTCTCCCTTGAGACCTTAGTGACCTCAGAGACTGTGGCTGACTTCTGACTTTAACCTTGCAAATGCTTGAGACTCCAAGGGTATAAATCATGCACTGTTGGTGAGACATGCTCCTTTCTTAGTGCCTCTAGATGCTGGACCTCCTTACTTATTTAAAATGAGGTGAGGATTCATGGGATTTTGGATGTTCATCTTAGTGTCAACAAAGCCAGCAAATTGTGTAAAACCAAACTATAGGATGTGCACAAAACAGAAGTCATGCACTGCTTTGTAGCATTACAGAGCAGATAAGATCACATGACAGACATCCATAGATGAAGCTAGAAGCCTCTGATACTGCCAGAAGTCATCACTGAAAGGTTATCAGCAGTGTCGGGTATGGGATTTAGGACTGGAATTTGTGTGTTTTCCCGTGAACAACCAAGCCTGCCAGAATAGATTCATATAGGCTTCTTGTATTGAAATAAATAGGTAGAGATAAAAAGGGGTTTGTACATTGTAAGGAATGAAAAGGAAGATCAGACAATGGTGTGGCTCTCCCATGGCCACTTTCTACAGTGTTGTATTTGTTATTGCTGTTAGCGCCTAAATCATGTGAAATGGATGATATAAGTTAACTCATGTGAAGTATTTGGAACATAAGGACTCAGCGAATATTCATTATCATATTTATTTACCACAGTCCCCACTTCATGGACTTGAGATCAGTGTGGGATGAGCAGGACAGTAGTTATTTGGCATACATTTTTAGCATACAGAAGAACTCAGTCTTCTGGTCCTTCTTTGATGTACCAATCACAGTCAAGTGCAGCCAGGGAATGAACCCTCTGAGAAGACACCTGAATACTGTTTTTTTGTTTGTTTGTTTGTTTGTTTTTAAGATTGTTTCTGAAGAGAATTAAGTGATAAGTGAAGATGTACCCAATGGCCCAAGATGTCATTCCCTCAAATATGATTAAGGATGAGTATGTTTATAGAGTAAATAAAAAGTTTTTTACCAACTTAGAACAACCTATATTCAGTCTGTACAGAATTTATCTAGTTCAATAAAATTACCCCTTCTGTATCAAAAATACAACAGAGCATTGGACAGTGAGTGAACATCCAGTTCTGTAATGTAGCAGTCTGAGTTCCAGAGGGAAGAATCGAACCTGGTAAGATTATCTTAATGTATTTGCCTGTTTAATAAATAAGACTTTCTCATATTTCCTTAAAAAGTACCAAATATTGATATAGATTCACTTATAATAATGAAAAATAAAACTCTTACATGAAAGTAAGTTTCATAATAACAGCACAATATATCACGCATATCAAAAGGAATGAAACGGCACTTTAGGTGTGGAAGAGTTAATGTTTTCTTAAGGAAATAAGCTAAGAACAACTCAGAGTAATAGTATTGCAGTAGCCTGTGTGTGTGTTACTCTAGAAGGTTCACTGGTTTAGACTGTAAAGATAGCTGATGTTTTTACTGTTGCCAAAGTGGTACCTCGTAGGAGCGTGGTAGCCACAGTTGGATGCTCCTCGGAGTGATGTAGCTGTTAATCAACCCGGACCAGACTGTTTCTATGCTGAATAATGTGATGTCCAACACTTTTGCCAACCTCAGATACCTGGTGTTATCTTATCATTCAGGTCGACAGCAGGCCCTTTGCCTATCATTCCACAGCTGTGGTAGTCTGCTAAAATGCTCACACAAAGTTTAGTTAGTGATAGCTGGCTGTGGCTCTCTCCTGTTTCCCTTTTCTCCCCAGCCTTCCAGGAGAACAGCTGTCTGGGTGTTCACACTGCTATTTAAAGTATAAGGAAATAGTGGCACTTCTTAAATCCTAAGTCATAGCCTAAGATACAATAGAGACAGGAGGTTCCAAAAAATAGGGAAAAGTGCATGCTAGTCAAAATCATTCTCAAAAATAAGATAGTACAGGAAACAAATTTGCCTAATTTAATCCTGATTCTTAGTTCAATTGTACTGTTCTAAAAGGCATTTGAAAACCCGTATGTGTCCATTCTACACAAAGCAAATATGTTATTGATTTTCCTCATTCTTAATTACACTGACTGATAGAATAACGGAATGCTATGTAGGTGATGAACTGGAGACACAAGCCCTTTTATTTTAAAATGTTATGTGATACTGGTAGTTTGAAATGTTGTGCTACATAGAGTGGTAACTGTATAAGAGTAACCAGAGTATGTGAAATTCTTGGTGCTGAACTTAGGGTGTCTTGGGGGTTATTGGGGGAGATATAGTTAATGCCTGCTCCATAGTAATACATTTTTGTTTCATACTTAATTTATTAAAGCTAGCCATTCGTGGTTTATTTTATTGAGTGTTATAATTTATTGGCTATATGCCAAGTGTTAATAAATGTGATGTTTATTTCTGAGCTAAAGATAAAATATGTCATGTTGATACATCTTTTATTGGAAATGAATAGTGGACAGGAAGTGATTTTCAATGTAAGATTTGGATATGAAACTGATTTTACTGTACAGATTGCAAATGTGACAGAGTTATTACGTGATTAGAAAATGCAGATTAGTGAAGTCAACGTATTTCCATTCCTCCATGATAACTGCAGTTAACCCGGTATTTCCACTCACCTATCTTTATTTTCTAGTGAGTACACTACTGTTGCTGAATGTAAGGGATGAGGAGGGAGCGCCTGCTCTGCTCCTGGGTCTCTGTCTCTCTCCTCTCTCTGTATTATCTAAGTGTATATACATATATGT
Organism: Peromyscus maniculatus bairdii; assembly: GCF_049852395.1. NCBI lineage: Eukaryota > Metazoa > Chordata > Mammalia > Rodentia > Cricetidae > Peromyscus > Peromyscus maniculatus. Next base: position 62,728,796 of record NC_134857.1, read on the forward strand.
ATGTGTTTATAATCTGTATTTGATCATTGGAATAAAAATGAGATCAAGCCACCATTTGTTAACTGGAATCTTTATTAAACAATTCCTCAAGAAAGTATTTCCACAGGAACATACCTCTAATGATTTTTATTCTGTACCTACAATTTATTTCTAGGTAATTTGTCCTTAAAGTGTCATAGTGTGTAGCCAGTATCATTGTAGTAAATATCTATAATAATGATGGTGAACTTCACTGAATCCATATAGTTAAGTGAAAGGTGACAATACTTATGTATTAGAATGTCAGAAAGCCCCTTGGGCTGTGAAATAGAGGTGTTATACAAAGGCCTTCTCTGGCTGCAGTCCTCATGTGAGGCCCAAGTCATCACAGATCATCTAGGTCATTTGAAACAAGGTCATCAGTACTGCAGATTTAGCATGTCACCTCTCCCTGTATATTATGTCACCAAGGTTTTTCCTCATCAAGTCACGTGTGTCATACCTTCAATACACACACACACACACACACACACACACACACACACACACACACACACACGGCCTCATTAAAGTTGGCAAATGTTCTACAATTGAGTCACAGTTCCAGTCCTCTATACTTCACTGGTAACCCACCTAAGTGTTTTCACTCCCATTATCTAGTTTTCTGAAAATGCAACTTTATTTTAGTTTTGACTTTCTTTCCTCCTCTACATGCCAAATGACTACAGTGTAGAGAGCTTCGCCAGTAAAGACCACAGGCCCGAGGAGGCAGTCAGGGGCACTGGAAGGATGGACGGGAAGGGAGCTTGGCAACAGCCAGTAGTAGCCTAGGTGAATTTTCTATTTTTAAACATCTCTGTCCACATCTACTAAACAAACAGCTCATAGCACTGACCCTGGAAGTTCCAAATGAAACAGATCTACAAAGCTTCCTGGTCCAATTTTCTTTCTCAGAAATCCCCAATTGCTGTGCCAAAGGTGCACACGTGAACGAGAGCTCTCTGACAGACACAGATTCTACAGGCTTGATTCTGTCAGGGCAGCCAGGGGAACATGATCAGAGTTCCTGTGGAGTCAGTCACCTCTGGCCATGAACTGCCTCATATGAGCTTCTGGGAGAATGTCACGTTGGGGACTTGGGCTTGTTGGTATGTCTCTCTATGCCTACTAATTGCTACAAAATGAGGAACACACAACAGTCATCTTAGAGTCATTTGTGACATGGAGACCACTTTGCATGCCTGTGAACTCTAGGAGAGCTGAATTCTACAACACCCAAGAATTACAGCTATAGGGCATTGTCCAGTTAGAAACAATGGAGGTAGGTGTTACCTGAAGACTAAAAGGAATCTCCCAACAGGTGCAACTCTCTGCCTTAAGGCATATCTAGCTGCCAAAACTATGTGATTTTTTTTTTTTTTGAGGAATATACACCAGCTTCTGGAAGAGTGAAGGGGTCCCTTCATACTGCAAAGGTAACAGGCTGCAAACAGCATCCTGATTATTTTGGCAAACTGAGAAAATATTCAAAGTAACATCCATTTACTTTGTCAGAAGAAATTTTAGCATTTCAATTGCTAATAAAATGTAATTCCAACAGTAAGGATTTGATGATGCAAAATATGTTTTCAAAAATCTCCTTGGACTACATCAAAATAAAATACTGCCGTTCAGCAAAGGAGACAGTCACCAGAAGATCCCACCTACACAGTGCCAAGAATTACTCAAACTACAATCAGGTTCAGAAGCAAGGATCAATGGGCTCTTTCATTTCCTATCATTTCATTTTACATATTTGAGTGTTTTGCCTGTATGTGTGTCTGCACACTATGTATATGTCTGGTGTCCGTGAAGGTCAGAAGAGGACACCAACCATAACTGGAGTTGGAGATGGTGGTGAGCTTCTATGTGGATTCTGAGAATGAAACCCAGGACTTCTAGAAGAGCAGTCACTATTCTTAACTTCTAAGCCATCTCTCCAGGCCCCATGAACAGCCTTACTTAAAGTGAGCAATAGAACTAAGTCGACTTTTCTAAAAGTCAAATGGCCAACAGGGGCAAGAAAATGGGCAGTTTCACCAATCATCACAGCAAGGCAAACCCAAACCCCAACTAGTCCTCGCCTGTGCCAGGAAGAAGGACTGCTGTGTAAAGACTAGAGACAGAAAGTAATGACAAGGATGTGGCTAAAACAATTCTCTCCCACTGCTAATGTGTAAGCAAATTAGCATGGACATAGTACAGAGAGTCCTCAAAACATTCAGAAGTCCTACTCCCGACACGTCACCTTACATAGGAGACACCTGTCTTCACAGCAGCACAATAAACGTTGGCCTAGATGAAAATCAAGTACCACATGGGTCATGTAGTCTCAGTCAATGTGGCATCTACAAGAAAGTTGATCTCATTAAATTGTCAGTAAAATGAGGGTTGTGAGAAAATGAGAAGAGGTGGGAACTGAGTTACAGCTAGACCATAGTAAGGAGTCCTGGCCCTCCAATGGACAGTAAGGCCACCAATGCTATGATGTTCTGTGCCTTTCAGGACCTGGTAGAGAGGATTTTGAATGTTTTACCATAAAGGAATTATAAGCGCTTGAGGAGGTATATGCCACTACCCTAATTCAAGCGTACAGTGTACAACATGTGGTAGTCCATTAATGTATAGAGGTTTTATGATTTTACAAGTTTAAATTAAAAAATATCTTAGCATGTGAAACATACATGACTATGCTGTGGGTTGTTTTTCTGTACTCTGCATATGTGTTGTTCCCATTGGTTAATAAATAAAGCTGCATTGGCCTATGGCAAGGCAGAATAGATCCAGGTGGGAGATCCAAGAGCAGGGAGAAGAAGAGCCAAGTCGAGGAGATGCCATCAAGCTGCCCAAGAAGCAAGATGTGAAAGTACTGGTAAGCCACTGGCCATGTGGCAATACATAAATAAATAGAAATAGGTTAATTTAAGATGTAAGAACTCGGTAGTAATAAGCCTGAGCAATAGGCCAAATAGTTTGTAATTAATATTAAGCCTCTGACTGATTATTCAGGAATAGGCCTCTGACTGATTATTCAGGAATAGGTGGGAGAGATTCGTCCATCTATAAGACTATAATGAGTATAGCTTAAAACAACATCGTAAACCAGTGAGAAAATAAGATTTTAAGTCTGAGAAAGTAAAATTTATCCTATAAGCTTTTCTATTACTTCCAATATTCATGTTTTTCATCAGAGACATAAAATGGACTACACGATATCAAAACACTTTTATTTCTTATTCAGACATACAAGCTGTCTTGTCTGTGGGGATGAATATTCAAGAGGTTTTATAATATTAAATGTGTTGGTCAGGATTCTATGCAGACACCTCAGGTAATCAAATCACATTGGAAAATGCTAACTCTAAATAGCAGATACAGGACTCCTATTATACATTTTAAATCACTTTTTTTTAAATCTTTTATGTGAGTTTAGTATTCAAGTACTCCATAATAACTGAGTTTTTACTTTTATGCAAGGAAAATGCAATTCTGCTAACCAAGCCTACTACAGAACCTTTTACATAGGTGGGCTCATCGCCAGTGACAGTGATTGCCTGGTGTCACATGACAAACGTTTAATGCACAACCTTACCTTTCCCCTCCAAGATCAGAGCGCTTGTGTCTCAGAACTTCACAAGCAGAGCCACACAGCTCTTTCTGAGCAGATGTTTGTCCAGCTGCATTTCCTTCTTCATACTAATTAGAGAGTTAGATGGCAGCCCAATGGATACTTCCTCTGTTAACACAAGTGAGAACGCTGAATCTCACTTTGTAGTGAAGCAAAAAGGATGAACTTTAAAAGGGAAGATCCGGAGTGGAAAACTGGCCTGGCTGTGCTTTGTAGGAGGGATTCTGGCCTACTCGTGGTTCTGTGTCCTATAGATGCCTAGTGCAAGCCGATGGCTAGCCTCAACACTGAGAATAGCATAGGGATGAAGCCAAGTTCCTGTCCTGATGTAGCTTATACTCCAGGAGCAAAGTGGGGCTCTGAAAGGGAAGCATGGACACATGAAACACATGTGCCAGCAGTTGTGAATCTAATAACCTGCAGGCCGGGTAAGGAGACAGAAGGACAGTCATTGTTGTGAAGGATTAGCACAGGTCTGTAAAGAAATGAATTATGAGCAAAATCCCAAGAGAACTGACTGAGCAAACCATGTGAATTAAGTAAAGAAGCCCTGAACCTTAGGGCTCCTTGGGCAAGACACAGACTTGAACATTACCCTGCATTACTGGTAAACTCAGAGCACTAACAGCAGGGACCTCTCAAGCACTTATACTATAGACAGTGACCTTTGACTATGGAGTATGCAATAGATATCTGAGGGCAAACATGGATGCTCATAGAGCTATAGGGCTATTAGGAAGAAGTAAGATATGGTCCTAGGGGAGCCTGGCCATCAAATTTCATGTCTATACTGAGGAAGAGGCTACAGGATTTACTGATGGATTGGGTAAGATTATGGAGAAAAAAATAGAAAAATCAAGGTTCCACTGACCAACTTGATGAATGGAGAGGCCACTCACGAAAATGGGGAACACTGGGTAAAGTCAAGATTGAAAGAGAAAACAATTTTTTGAAAATGTTAGTTACATATTGGTAACAGGTCACTAGTTAGGGCATTCAAATCACAGGAGAGAAGCTGCACAAATACAGATGTGTTTATGACACCACAGGACTTGCTGGAATTAGCTAGCCAGTAAGTGTATACAAAGAAGAAAGGAGGGTTCTGGAAAAACATTTAGGGAAACTCAACACATATAGGCCAGAAAGAAAAGGGACCCAGCACACAGCATAAAGGAAAGCTGGTGTGATTGGAGGAAGGCCAAGAGCCACGGATGCCCTGAAGTTAATTGCAAAAACGTGTTTGAAGGACAGTGCCAAATATTCATGGTAGATCAGAGACTAGGATACAGAGAGTTTGTGTGTTTGGTAATATGGAAGTCAGTGATGACTTAAGAGAATAAGATTTCAGCAGAGCACAGAGAGGAATGTTTGAGCACATCTTAGAAACGGGGAGGAGAGGAAACAGGATCAGTGGTGCTCGTGAAAGCAGTACAGAGAAAGCAGAGTGGGATCACAGGTGGAGGGAGTCTTGGGCGTCTAGGGTAGGTTTACTTGTTTCTAAGAAGAATTTGTTAACTAATATTTAGCAAAAATAAAACAAGATTGTACCTTTTATACTTTTATAGGAGGTACATATCCTATGATTGAAAAATTTAACTAACTTAGATAAAAATTTCTCTGCTATTTGGGCAATAATAATCATATTCTCTCCTTTTATCAAGTACTACCTAATGAGGAAATTGTCTTAAGGAATAATGTGGAAATGTAATGTTTATCACCTAGATTTGACAACTGTCAAGTTCTTTCTGGTCAGTCTTACTTATTTCTGCCCTGGCTAAAAATTATTTAGAGCAACCATAAAAGTTGGCAGTAATGAAAATATTGGAGAAATAATTACAGATGAAAATAGGCAGGGTTTTGACATGCTTAAATTTCTAGATGTAGAAAATAATTTATTTGGAGATTCATTTAAATAATTCTAAGTATGCACATTAATATATAATAATTAAAATGCATTACATATGTAAGCTTAGACATGATTTTTCTTATGGTGAAATGAAAAAGATAAAGAGAAAATAAACAGAGTGATGCATACTGTGGTTACATATGTAGCTCATCAAAGCTGTTGGCATTTCCGGAGTGTCTCAGCTTAAATGACCCTCACATCAAGAAAAAATAGAGAAATAAAATGTCATCCTTCAAATAAATGATAATTATTATCATCCTTGAGCCATGACAGCAAGTGAAATCTGTCACAAATATCACATATGAAAGCAGTTTCCAGATGTTTTTGACTGGGCCAAAGTATATGTTTTATTTATGAGTCATTCTTCAGACTTGCTTAATTGGGAATTTCCAGCAAAACAAAGCAGAAGAGAGTCAACGGATTGATTTTTCATTTTGATTACACATTCAAACTATATGAGAAGACTACTATTGAATTTATTAAAAGTAAAAGTAAATTAAACTCAAACATGAAAATTGGATTGAGTAAGCTACTAAATGGAAGTCTTTGAGATTTTTGATCTTAGAATTTGACATGTCTCTGCTGTTTTACCCCAGTGTTTGGACAATGTTTATGCAGATATCTCTTTTTCAGGTTCTCATTGCTTAGAATCTGGAGAATAGGAATAGGTTAAATAGAGAGCTGGGGTTTGAAGGATCCTCCTGAATGCAGGCTTCATAACCTTATTATGATACATCCAGTTCAGGCAAATGGTCATTTCTGTTGACTTTCAGAATTGTATGAAATCACCTTTATTGTTTTTCTTGGTCTTTATATCTCCTGCATAGACAAATACTCAGAGCCACAAATTAGAGGTGTAGAGTTGTTTGTTATCATTATAAGTCCCAGACATGGCCAGTTACACAGCCAGTTCCCTGCCTCAATTCTTGCTTGGTAATGGAGCTGTGGGAATGGGTAGGCTGCAAGATTCCCGGTTTAAACACTGACTTTGCATCTTTCCCATGCTAGTTCCCATGGTGACAGATGATATATTTCTATCAATATAAATAACATTATGTGCTCATAAACTTAGATGAGCATTGAAATTCCTGATAAAAAAAAGACAGGCAGAATATACTTTGTTATTTTTTCCTTGAACACAGAATAATGGCTGGAGCTATAGCAATCACAGTACTTGTTACTTCTATGTTCTTATAAAAAAGAAACTAGTTCTTCAGTCTGCTGGCAACAGGTCTTCAATGATTTGTAACCAAACATAATGTTCCATAACACACTCTCATTCTCTTAATGTGCACAACTGTTGTGGAATATTTGTTTAACTAGACAAAAATGTGTTAAATTTGTTTATGCTGAATTTGTTTAACTATGTAAAGATATGCTGCTGTTTTACCTTGTCTGTCTAAAGCACCTGATTGGTCTAATAAAAGCTCAATGGCCAATAGCTAGGCAGAGTAGGGATAGGCAGTGTTGGCAGGCAGAGAGAAAAGGGGAGTCAGCCAGCTGGCCAGGGAGTAAGCAGAGTCCAGCCAGCTAGGCAGGGACCAGACAGCCAGACATGAAGGAAGCAGGATAGTAGGACATACAGAATGAAAGAAAGGTAAAAAGCCCCCAAGGAAAAACATGAAGAGAAACAGGTTAAATTAAGTTATAAGAGCTAGTAGGATGTGGGGGACCAGCCCCCACTTTTATGACCCAGGGTACTCTTGAGTAGGGAGAAGTGAGAAATATTAGATAGAAAAAGATACCTAGTCATGAGAGGAAAGACAAAAACAGGATAGCCTTGGCCCAGGGCCTGGATCTTTATCCATCTGCCCAGAACTTTATTCCAAAGGGCTTTTTATGAGAATGCCAAGGGGAGGAGCACAAAACCTCCCCCTTGCTAGATACAGCCAAGTGTAGACCCTTCCAAGCACTTGGTACTCAGGCCCATACTCCAATCATCTTCCTCATGCAGACCTGCTGGATAAAGCCACTAGGAAACCTACATGGGACAAGCATATGATAAGGCTGAGCACACAACTAAGAAGTCTCCATGGCATGATTTGGGAGCTGGCAGTCTGAGAGTAGAAGACTGAGAGCTACACACAGCAACTGAATGGATCTAATCTTCCATGATACAGACAGGTGCTGTGGATATCACTCTATATAAATAAAACACTGATGGCCAGTGATCAGACAGGAAGTATAGGTGGGACAAGGAGAGAGGAGAATTGGGGAAACAGAAAGAAGGGGGGAGGGGGGACACTGCAGCCACCGCCAGGACAAGCGGCATGTAAAGATGCCGGTAAGCCACCAGCCATGTGGAAAGGTATAGATTTATAGAAATGGGTTAATTTAAGATATAAGAATAGTTAGCAAGAAGCCTGCCATGGCCCTACAGTTTATAAATAATATAAGTGTCTGAGTGATTATTTTATACGTGGATTGTGGGACTGCAGGGCTTGGTGGAACCTGGAGAGAAGCCCTCCAACAACAGACAGGAGTTAGTTGCTGTGGATGCTGGGAACTAAACCCAGATCTTCTAAAAAGAGCAGCAAGTGCTCTTACTTGCTGAGCCATCCCTTCAGCCATTATCCCACTGTTTAAACATGTTTATTGAAGAGTAATTCACAGAAATAGTCACAAGAAGATGTCCAAGGTTTTGATGTCTTTGTATAATATATATATATAATATATATATATATATATATTATACACTTGTATATACACTCTCCTCTTGACATACCAATATAACACCCCACCACCCCAGAGAACTTCATGCCTTTTCCCTGTCTCAGATCACACAAATATATCTTATCTGGCTCTGTGTCACTCATATCAGAGCTATACATAAGCAGAAATTACAGATTTACCATGCCATGTTTTCTTCTTCCATGGAGCATAACATCTCTGAGATTGTTGGGTATTACTGCATGCAATGCCAGTCTGCTGCCTCTGATTCCTAATAGAATACTACTGTGCATTGTACATTATAAATCCCCAACATGTGCCTGGTTTTAGTATTTGAGATTCTGAATGAAGACACTATAAACATCTTCATTCAGGCTTCTGAGGAACACAAGCTTCATTTCTGGTGAGCAAATGCCTTTGAATTGTACTGTTGGGTCATGGGGCAAGTATATGCCTAAGCATTTAAAGAAAGGATTATCAAAATTTCCAAAGAGATTATATCTCCATTACAGCCATTTTTTTTCTGTTATCAGCTTCTAAGTGATGTTATTTAGGAATCTTATTCTGGAAAGGGAGATAATGTTTACAGATTTTAATATATGTGTTCACAATGTTTGCCTCAGAGTAAATATGGATGGGTTTGGATTCTGTCACAAATAATTGTATTTAAACCAATTAGCTAACTCAGTGACTACTAACCTGTTATTTCATGAGTACCATTGCCTGCATCTGTCATGAGTAGAATATGACAAGCCATCAACAGTTTTGTCTACACATTCATGAAGCAATCAAGAATAATATAGACTAGGCAACACCATCATACACTATGGGTTTTGCCTCTTTTCCTAGTGGCAAAAAACTTCAAATTGACTTTAGGGCATGGCTAGAGACAACTGAAATTTCCATGTGTAGGGCCATTTAATGATTAGCCCAATGCCACAATAAATTGTTCAAAAGAATAATACTTGGTTTCACAGCTAGATACAGAGTGTTATGATCAAGAATGCGGCAATTGAGCCGGGCGGTGGTGGCGCACGCCTTTAATCCCAGCACTCGGGAGGCAGAGCCAGGCGGATCTCTGTGAGTTCGAGGCCAGCCTGGGCTACCAAGTGAGCTCCAGGAAAGGCGCAAAGCTACACAGAGAAACCCTGTCTCGAAAAAACCAAAAAAAAAAAAAAAAAAAAAAAAAAAAAAAAAAAAAAAAAAAAAAAGAATGCGGCAATTGTTACATGTGTTCTCTTTAGTAATGCTGTTAAAAAGCAAAAGCAAGGACAGTTAAAGATTTGCTTTATAATCAGAGTTTCCTACTTATCACAGCTTTCTTGTCAATAAATCAGTATAGAATATTAGTAAAGGGAGAATTAGCCGAGGACTTTTTTCACAATTCTTTTCAAAGTGTAACTATATACAGATGAGTGCACTGTCTCAAACTGATGCACATCGATTTATAAATTTTGTTAACCTATGACAGTTAAAATGTGCCACAAGTTACAAAAACTACCAAAATGAGCAGCATATTTTAAATAAAGTCATCTTGGGAATATTCTAAAGATAGACCCATTTTTTTTTTTAAACAGAATCAATGTGAGTGGAGAATATAAATGTTAACAATGTTAAAAATAGAAAACTGTAAGTTGGATATAAATAATGAAATTCAATTTTTATCTTTTTAATCAGTCAGAAAGAGTTTAAGTGAGGTAAGAGCCAAAGATTCAAACAGCCCCCTAAAATAAGAAATTTTTTTTGCATTAGTTTGGAGTGGGATCATCTTTCTGTCAAGAACAAACTTGTTTAAATACTCCCATTGTTTCTTCCTTCACAGGTGAGCTGCTTCTACATGAGTGACCTATATGCTCAGTATTTTAATTATTATTTTTCTAGAATTTTTATCATAAGATGGTGATAGATTTTTGTTAAAGGTTTTCTTTATTGTACATTAATGGAAATTTTCATGTCATTTTTTTTTTTTTTGGTTTTTTTGAGACAGGGTCTCTGTAGCTTTGGAGCCTGTCCTGGAACTCACTCTGTAGCCCAGGATGGCCTCGAACTCACAAAGATCCGCCTGGCTCTGCCTCCCGAGTGCTGGGATTACAGGCGTGTGCCACCACCACCCGGCCTTCATGTCATTTTTTTACCTTGAGTCCATTTATGTGATAAGACATGTTCATTGATGTAGGCATGTTAAACCATCCCTGCACCCCTGTGCTGAAGCTAGCTTGATCACAGGGAGTAATCTTTTGAGTGTTCTTGAATATGGTTTGTAAGCAGTTATTTGTGTCTATATTTATTAGGGAGATTGACTGGCCTGTAGTTCTAATTTTTGTTGAATCTTTATCTGGTTTTAGGTATCATAATCATACTGACTGACTTCATAAAGAGTTTGGAGAGTGCCTTTATTTTATATTTTACAAAATAATTTCAGTGGTATTAGTTTTAGTTCTTCGAAGGTCTGGTAAAGTTCTATGATGAATCCATCTGGCACTAACCTTTTTATGGTTGAGAATTTTTAAATCACTGCTTCTGCCTCAGTGGTTGTTATATGTTTCATGGTAATTTTATCAGTGATGAAAATTTTCATTCATTATTTGAAGACTAAAATTATCATCCCGACCTTGTACACCATCTCTCTTTCCCATGCAGTTCTACTAGACTTACACTACCATTGAAAACATCTTCACACCTATCATACTTAGTTGTAGCCTGTGTCCTATGGTTAAATGAACCCTGGGTGAATGCTGATTCTTTTGCCTTGATTTCTCCAGTCATTATTGGGTTTACTCAGGTTTATCATATGGTATTTTATACAAAATAGTTTATAACTATGCATAATGAATACTTACATGCTTAAGAATTTGTAGTGTTATGACATTTGTACTTGAATGAAAATTATGCTAGATATAAAATTTTGGAAGTTTTTCACCTTTTCTTGACACACTCAAGGCTCAGCATCCTCTTCCTCTGAATGTGCCCATGAAGGGGTGTGAGCATGAGAGAATTTTCATCCCTCACAAATAATTGTTATGGGCTGAACATTGAAGCCTTAACCTACAATGATGTTACTTGAAGATGAGCCCTTTGTGACTAAGTTTAGAAGAGGACATGAGAGTAGGACCACAGAATGGGATTAATGTGTGCAGACACCAGAGATGGCTCCCTCTTTGCCTCATGAGGACACTGTAAGATGTTGCCTTTCTGCAACCAGGGAAGAAAGCCCTACCCAGAACCCAGCCATGCCAGAACTATGATCACACTTAGTCTTTGATCTCTAGAACTATGTAAAAGTTCCTGATATATGAGCTCAATCATACATTTGGCTTCATCTCCATTCTATTGTTTTATTTGTCTGAGTCAGATACCATTGTCAAAATATATAGATGTTAATTCACATAGTTATGGAAAGTTTGCTTGTATATGAGAATATTTTTGTCTTCCATTTGCTAAATTATTCATTGAAGAACGCAGAGGTATATAGAGTTCCTTGTCTGACGTCCATATATACAATGTTCTCTATGATGCTTTATATTCTTTCCTATTACATATGATCCTCTCACTTTTCTCATTCATGTTCTCTAGGTCACTTGCTATGATGTGGGCAGTGTCTCTTCTATTCTCATGTTGACTCCTTTGTCATGTTCATTTACAGTGTTGTCCCACTGGCATCTCTGACTCTATAGTTCCGTGTCCTTTTGCATTGTTGCCACATCTCACCTCACATGTTTAGACCTCTGCTCCATGATTTGTTGTTAATTTCATTATGACTTATATTCAATTCAATTAAAAAGTTTGCCAATCCAGTGGAGATAATTTTTCCTCATTTCAAGCCTTTTTACTCCTTTTCCCACTAGTATTTAGATTAGTAATATTTATAAATGATAGTAATTGGTTTGATTTATTATTTCCATGTTGGATGATCTAAGTCAATCCCAACTCACTTATTTTAGAAAATTTGTTCTTAGAAAAATATCCCGCCCCCAAAACCACAGCTAGCACAACTTTAGCCCAATTCCCTTAGCAGCTTTTGCTGCTGCAAAGTAGTGCATGTGTGTATGAATTTGTATGGCACACTGTCTCACCACCCACAGAGATTGGCATCTGTGAACTGCTCACAGCATGGCACCTCAGCACTTCTCTGACACCTTCCCAGCACTTTCACCACCTGACATTTTCAATCCCAAAGGCAACTGCCCTATTCACTCTTGGGAACCACTTAGCCTTGGGGGAAGCAATCTCACTGTTAACATATGAGCTTTGTTCTAGTTAGTTCCTTTATTGCTGAAGGTTCTAACCTCAATGTATACTGCTTCTGGGAAAATGATGGCATTTCAACAGCTTCTGTGGATTCTGTAGTAGCAAGTGCCCAGGTGGTGTGGAGAGTGTTCTGTCTTCTCACACCAATGTGATCGTGGGAGCTTTTCCTCATGTATTATTGATTGAGCACAGATAACTCCTCAAGTTATCAAAAAGGAATTTTGTATTTTAGATAAATTTGTTATTGTGCTTCAGGTCTTCACCACTCCTTCCTCTCCTTCAATTCCAGTCCCCCAGTATCATACAGTTCTGTAACAGACTACATATTGAGGCCTTTCCTCACTCTCTGCCCCCATTCCTAGGGAACTGAGAAGCTCGTGGTCAGCAACCACTCCTATCATTTCTAAATGTCAGCTTCCATTACCTAGAAAACTATTTTATCCAGACTGCCCGCCCCCAGTGGCCACAGCTGTTAGTATCCCAAATGAATCCCCTACCGGGCAACACACAGCTACCACACCCTTCTAAGAGCAAGAGAGTTGCCTCATCCAGCTTTTGATATGAGGGTATATGCCTAGTCTTATTGTAACTTGTTACGCCATGTTTTGTTGATATCCCTGGGAGGCTTGCTCTTTCCTGAAGGGAGACAGAAGTAGAGTGGATCTCGGGGAGAGGGAACGTGGGAGCAAGACACTGGAAGGGAAGAAGGAAGGGGAAATTGTGGTTGGGGTGTAATATATGAGAGAAGAATAAAAACATAATTTAAAAAAGAAATTAAAGACTTCCTAGAATTTAATAAAAATAAATATACAACATACCCAAATGTGTGGGACACAATGATGCCAGGTGAGGCAAGTTCATAGCACTACGTGCCTACATAAAACAACAATAAATTGGAGCGATCTCATACTAATAGCTTAACAGCACACCTAAAAGCTCTAGAACAAAAAGAAGAAATCACACCCAAAAGGGATAGATGTCAAGAAATAATCAATCCCAGGCATAAAATCAAACTTTAACCAATGGAAGGAAATCTAGGAAGAACCTTGATGTGAGATGGGAGTGATCTTTACACTCTCAGCAAAATCTCTGAGAAAGTTTGAACTAGGTGACTCCAACTGTATCTGGATTATGGATTGCCTCTCCATCCAATGAAATGGGGAGCTTTAATTTATATTTCCATGATCTTTAGTGAGAAAATGGACTTAAATCCTTGAGTTTTTTTTTATTTCAATCATGATTTTTGACCCTTCTGATATTGTCAGACCATGAAACCATACAACAAGATTTTCATTAAGCACACACTTCTTAACAATATTTATAAAAGTGTTTTCAATACTAAAACTTTCACCCATGAGCAAAATTTACCCTAAGCAATGAACGAAAGCTTGGAGCAATCATCATTATTGTGTAGAGCAAGGAACAATGAAATTATATGAATGAAGAGCCCTCTCCCCTGATAGCTGTGCATTTGCATGGCGCCGGTTACTGCAGCGCAGGGATGCTAAGACAGACACATCAGAGTAAATGAATTAGCGGAAAGTAAGGGGAAGCACACCCTTTCTCACTGGATCCGGACTGAGTCATGGGGAAAACAGTGCTTTCCATTCTCAGAGGCACTGTGTTGAGATTTGGAAAGGCAAGCATTCTGACCAGAGAACTGGAGCTTCCCACCACTCCTAAAAATCTGATATCCCAACCCTGTCACTCAGAACCGGCAAGGGGCTTCTGCCACACAGCAGCTGCCCCTGAGAATGGCAATCCAATCGTATTCTTGTGCCTCTCCCCAGGGCACAGCCACTGAATGTCTGCATGAGGTAAAATCAAATTAAGTTGCCATCCATCCACTTAGCTGAATACAGAGAGCTTTTTAATCTATGAGCGTTAACATCTGGTTAGGTTTTCCCCAGACAACTCTGACTAAAGAAATCATGGAGGAATTACATGTCCTTTGTTAATTCTCAGAGGCAGTTGCATCATTTCACCATCTAATGAAATTCTCCTTGAGTTTCAGGCATGGCTACCTCGGAAATATTTAGGAGGTTCTCTGAGGAGAACTCAGGATATGATATGGGACTCTGAGTGTCTGACTCTTATCTCTGAGTGATCTTTATTCTGTTCTGAACTTCCACAATGATTGTACTGTGTTGTTTTTTATGGTTCTGTCTCCCTAGGAGACTGTTTGATTCTATTATACCAACCATGATTTATGAGTGCACCCATTGTCCATTCTTTCAAGCACACAGCTTTGCTAGCTGTCAGTGTCACTGTAAGGATGCCATAAAGATCTCACATCTCTCTCCTGACCTTAAGCAAGATCAAGTTCATGGTGACGAAACTCGCTCACAGTCTCTATAGGCTCGTGGAAGCATCACAACAGAAGATTCCCAGAAATACAGCAGCTGCATCCCAACTCCATACGCACACTGTGAGTCTACACTAACACACAAGTGCACCCTGGGTCCACAGCCACACAGGTGCTCAGACCTTCATGTCCCAAATACCACCTTTCCTTGGGAGATATGATCTGATTTTTCTCAAGTATCCATCATAAATTCTACTTTGAGAAGATAAGATGTGGCTTAGTTAACTGTTGCTTCCTAAGCCAGGAACTAGAGTAAGCCTCGTAGTACAATTAGAAACTTTTTGTTTTGTTTTTAGTTTTTTGGGGTTTTTGTTTTTGTTGTTGTTGTTGTTTTAAGTAGCTGTCTTAGTTAGGGTTTCTATTGTTTATGAAGAGACATGACCATGGCAACTCTTATAAAGGAAAACATTTAATTGAGGTGGCTTACTTACAGTTCAGCAGTTTAGGCCTTTATTGTCATAATAGGAAGCATGGTGGCATACAGGCAGACGTGGTGCTGAAGAAGGAACTGAGAGTTTTACATCTTAATGTGTAGGCACAGGAAGATACATTAAGCCACACTGGGAATAGCTTGAGCATCTGAAACCTCAAAGCCTGCCCCCAGTAACACTTCTTCCAACAAGCAACACTTACTCCAACATGGCCAAACTTTTTAATAGTGCCAATCCCTATGGGCCTATGGAGGCCATTTTTATTCAGTACACCACAATATGTAAATTTCTTATAAACACGAGTGTTTTGAATATCAGATTTTTTTTTATTTTTGTCATATTTGCATATACATAGTAAGATGTCTTAAGATGTGATCCAAATGTAAACACAACATATGCTTCATATTACACCTTATATGTAGAGTCAGGAGGTAATATTACATAATATTTTAGATAAAATTGTCCATGAGGCATCATTTCATAGAGTTTATAGTTTGAAAACTTGTGCTGATCCCTAAAAAGTTTCCTGTTTTGAAGCACTCCAGCTTGTGGATTCCTGGATTAGGGGTGCTGGAACTGTAGGTACACAAAAGAGAAGATGGGTGAATGTGGAAATGGTGTGAAGGCAAATTTCCTACTGAATTTAATTATAGTTCTTAATCAAACATAGAAACCTAAAGGAACCAAGCTAAAACAGTAAATATTCTACAATAGAACAGAGTACTATTTCTCAAGTTTCAGTCTTATATCTGAAGATGCCTATGCTTTCTGTTAAAAAAAAAAAAAAGACAGACATGGAACTTGAATTCAACCCCCCCCCCCATTCACAGGAAAACAACAGGGCTCCTATTAAGACACAACAATGGAAATACAACTACAAAGAAGAGAAGCTTTGAAAGTACAGTGACCGACCTTCTCATCTCAGCTCTCCTGCTTAATTCTTAGGCAGCCTGAACAAGAATCTCTAAACCTCAGCTTTTTCTGTAAAACACAGAGACTTTGGAATGCTTCTGCAAGGATGTAAGCATAATAGTGTAGCATAATCAGTAGAAAGGGGTCCCCTGCTGGAGATGTTTGTTATCAGTTGCTTCAGTGATTATGCGAGAGAGATGCTGCTGTCCATGGTCCTGAAAAATATATTTTGCACCTACAGAAATACTCAGTGGGGGGAACAGCGCATGAACTAATTCTTAGGTCTCTCAAAAAATAACAGACTTGAAACGGATGTGGATAAGAAGTCCAGAGTGCAGTGTTTTTTTTTTTTTACTTTTTTTTGGGGGGTCCACCACCCAGCTCCCAAATAAATACTCATAGAGGCTTATTCTTTTTTATAAATGCCTGACCTTAGCTTGGCTAATTTCCAGCCAGCTTTTAAAAAAAACTTATCCCATCTACCTTTTGACTTTGAGTTTTTACCTTTCTCTATTTCTTTATTTCTTTCCTTTTCTTCTTATTTCACGTCTGGCTGTGTAGCTGGGTGGCTGGCCCCTTCTTTTCTTGGTCCTTTATCTTGCTCCTCCCAGATTTTCCCTCCTATTCATTCTCTCTGCCTGCCAGCCCTGCCTATCCTTTCTCCTGCCTTGCTATTGGCTGGTCAGCTCTTTACTAGACCAATCAGGTGTTTTAGACAGGCAAAGAAACACAGCGTCACAGAGTTAAATAGATGCAACAGAAAGGAATGCAACACATCTTTGCATCATGAAGCAAATATTCCACAGCATAGACAAATGTAACACATCTTAAAATAATATTCCACAACACCAGAGAATAAGGGGTTCTCTCTCAGGAATATAAGAGGTTGTCTCTGCAAGCTACCCAAGAGGACAAGGCAAGAAGATTGTGGATTTGAGGTCTGCCTGTGCAACATAACAAGTTTTAGGCCACCCTGAGAAATGTTGAGAAAGCCTTTCACAAAACAAAAAGTAAAGGTGTGCTGGGACTACAGTCCAGTGTTAGCTTAGCATGGATGACACCATGTATTCAATATCCAGTGGAAGGAAACAGTGAAGCAGACAGTTATAATAAGGTGCTTAGATTGAAAGAGCCAGAAGCTTAGATATGTGGGAAGATGATTGAGGTGATCAACTGTAGGACATTTTGTGAAACAAAGTTAATGATGGGTTCTGGGAATAATTGTAGCTTGAGAGCTTCTCTCCAGATCCCACCAAGCCCCCTCAGTCCCACAACCCACATATAAAATAATCACTCAGATGCTTATATTACTTATAAACTGTATGGCCATAGCAGGCTTCTTGTTATATACTTCTTTTATCTTAAATTAGCCCATTTCTATTAATTTATAAGTTGCCACATGGCTCATGGTTTACTGGTACCTTACATCTCACTTGTCATGGCAGCGGCTGGCAGTGTCTCTCTGACTCAGCCTTCCTGTTCCCAGAATTCTCTTCTCTGTTTGTCCTGCCTATACTTCCTGCATGGTTATTGGCCAATCAGCATTTTATTTATACAGAACAATATCCACAGCAAATAATGGCAAGCAAAGCCCTGATTAGACCAGATCATCTAGCCTGCAACAAAGTTTTAGTCAAGACCAGACCTGTAGTTATGTTATTTGTATAAGGATATGTTTTCCCTAATTCTAAGTTGTGACTTTGTAAGTCAAGATAAGAGTCCCCAAGATCTGTACAGTTCATGTAAATCATGCAAATAAAACATCAACCTTACGCCAGTATCTGTCTGGTATAATCCAGTGGTGCATTCTTGCCTCTCTCCCAACATGAATGGCCTTAATGTTCTCCATAACTTGAATAAACTTTAAACAAGTTTCTTCCACACTAAAGAAATCTCACCTCCATTTTCTTAAAGCAATTATCTCTAGGCTTTTATGGATTCAATAGCCAGGAGCCCTTCACAACAACTTAGAAGCCATTCCTTTATAAGGCGATCATCAAGAAAGATTATGCTTTAAATCCCAAGCTTTGTGAACTTCCAATTCAATAAGTGACAGCTAGCTAATGGGAATGCCAATGATAACATTGTCTCTCTAATGTCCTTCAATTCTTCCCCAGGAGATTACTTCAGTACTTGAAAACTCTTTAATTGTAAGTGTTGGGAGATGAGGTCACTTCCTCTCTTCTATTGCAACAGTCATGAAAACAACCGTCTTTTGTCTTTGTGTGTTTGATATTGGGGGTTAAACTTAGGGTTATCTTCAGGGAAGGCAAGCTCTTTACCACTAAACTATTGTTTAACTCTTTACTTTGACAGTGTATAGCTATATAACCCAGGCTGGTCTTGAATTTTTCATCTAATAAATCAGCCTCTGGAAGAGCTGTGAGTATAGACCTGCACTACTGGGGCTGACCCCTTTTGTCCACTTAACTTGTTCTATGCAATGTTTCTTTTATGCACATGTGAAATTAAGGTCCACAAAGTTAGAGATGAATGATTGTTCTGTCACATCATTGCTGTGTCTTTAGCATCTATAGTTTTAATTATTATGCTTGGATCAATAAACTATGTTTTATGGAACAAATTTTGCCTCTTACCTTTTATTATCTATGATACCTTGAACTAGTCACTGATCTTCTAAATATTAATGTCTACTGGTAAAAATGAAGAAAATGCAAATATTTTAGTATCATAAATTGGCTGTAAACACTGAATCTGTATATAAAGCTTTAGAAATATGTAAGGCCTTTTGAACTTATTATTGTGTTTTCATCTATCAGACTTAAAACATAATATGGAAGCATTTTAATTCATTGCTTTTAGAAAAACAGAAATGAATTAATAGCTTAGAGAATTTAAAAAGAATAGAGAATCTGGAAAAAAGAGAAAGGGAGGGAGAGAAAGAAGAAGGAAGAAAAGAAGGGAAGAGAAAAGAAAGTGAGAGGAAAATGGAGAGAAAAGAAGGAAAGAAGGAAGGAAAGTGAGTAAGATTTGAAATAGGCTTCAAGGGTGAGGATGTATGAGTGTGTGAGAGTAAAACGTAAACAGGACTACTACAGCACTATTGTGCTTCTTGTTTTTATGGTTTTACTTTTCTGGTGTTAAGTCTTGAACCCAGAGCCTCATGTAGCAAGCTCTCTACATTGAGTTATATCCCCAAACCTATTGTGTTTGTTTATCAGGTAGAAAAAGACAGTATTCCTCATGCCAATTGTTATCATATCATAGATATGATCTGTAGTTCATTTTTTATTTAAGAAAATTTTAAATTCATTTTACATACCAACCACAGATCCCATGCTTATCCCTCCTGCTGCTCCCCACAAGCCTTACCTGCCTCTGCCCAACCCTCATTCCCTCCTCTGAGAGGATAAGGCCTCCCATGGAGAGTCAGCAAAACCTGGTACAATCAGTTGAGGCAGGACCAAGCCCCTCCCCACAGCATCAAGGCTGAGCAAAGCATCCCACCATAGATAATGGGTTCAAATAAGCCAGCTCATGCACCAGGGATATACCTTATCCAACTGCCAGGGGACCCTTAAACAGACCAAGCTGCACAACTGTCTCCCATATGCAGAGGACCTACTCTGGTCCCATGCAGGCTCCAAAGCTGATGGTTCAGAGGCTGTGAGCTCCCACAAACTCGAGTTAGCTGTCTCTATGGGTTTTGCCATCATGATTTTGATACCCCTTGATCATAGAATCCCTCTTCCCTCTCTTTGACTGGACTCCCAGAGCTTGGTCTGATATTTGGCTGTAGATCTCTGCATCTGCTCCTATCAGTTACTGGATGAAGGCTCTATGATGACAGTTAGTGAATTCACCAATCTGATTACGGGAGTAGGCCACACCCGCTCCAATACGGCTGGTAGTCTAAGCTGGAGTCATTCCTGTGGATTCCTGTGAATTTTCCTACCACCACGTTCCTCCCTAGCCACATAATGTCTCCCTTTATCAAGATATCTCTTTCATTGCTCTCCCACTCCATCCTTCCCCCAGCTCAATCATTCCATTCCTCATGTTCTCATCCCCATCCCCTCCCTTCTATTGCCCCCCCCAACTCCTAGTTTACTCAGGAAATCCCATCTATTTTCCCTTCCCAGGGCAATCAATATATCCCTCTTAGAGGCTACCTTGTTAGCTAGCTTCTCTGGAGCTGTGGGTTGTAGTCTGGTTATCCTTTGCTGTACACCTAGTATCCACTTATGAGTGAGTACATACCATGTATGTCTTTCTGAGTCTGGTTTACTTCACTGAGGATGACATTTTCTAGTTCCATCCATTTGCCTGCAAATTTCATGTCATTGTTTTTTATTGCTGAGTAGTACTGCATTGTGTATATGTACCACATTTTCTTAATCCTTTCTTCAGTTGAGGAGCATCTAGGTTGTTTCCAGGTTCTGGCTGTTATGAATAATGCTGCTATGAACATAGTTGAGCAAGTGTCCTTGTGTTATGATTGAGCATTCCTTGGTTATTGACTAAGAGTGGTATCATTGGGTCTTGCAGCAGATTCATTTCCAATTTTCTGAGAAACTACCATACTGATTTCCAAAGTGGCTGTACAAGTTTGCACTCCCAGCAACAGTGGACAAGTGTTCCCCTTATTCCACATCCTCTCCAACAGAAGCTGTCCTCAGTGTTTTTGATCTTAGCCATTCTGACATGTGTAATATGGTATCTCAGAGACATTTTGATTTGCATTCCCCTGATGAGTAAGAATGTTGAGCAACTCCTTAAATGTCTTTGGCCATTTGAGATTCTTCTGTTGTGAATTATCTGTTTAACTCTGTAGCCCATTTTTCAATTGTACTGTTCAGTATTTTACTGTCCAGTTTCTTGAGTTCTTTATATATTTTGGAGATCATACCTTTGTCAGATGTGGGGTTGGTGAAGATCTTTTCCCATTCTGTAGGCTATCATTTTGCCCTATTTACCATGTCCTTTGCTTTACAGAAGCTTCTCAGTTTCAGGAGGTCCATTTATTAATTATTGCTTTCAGTGTCTGTGCTACTGGTATTATATTTAGGAAGAGGTCTCCTGTGCCAATACGTTCAAGGCTTTTCCTACTTTCTTTTCTATCAGGTTCAGTGTAACTGGATTTATGTTGAAATCTTTGATCAATTTGGACTTGAGTTTTGTGCATGGCAATAGATATGGATCTATTTGCAATCTTCTACATGTTGACATCCAGTTATGCCATCACCATTTGTTGAAAATTCTTTCTGTTTTCCATTGTACAGTTTTGGCTTCTTTGTCGAAAATCAGGTGTTCATAGGTGTGTGGTTAAAGTCAGGGTCTTCAATTCGATTCCATTAGTCCACATGTCGGTTTTCATGCCAATATCAAGCTATTTTTACTACTATAGCTCTATAGTAGAGCTTGAAGTCAGGGATGGTGATGCCTCCAGAAGTTTCTTTACTGTACAGGATTGTTTTAGCTATCCTGGGTTTTTTGTTTTTCCATATGAAGTTGAGTATTATTCTTTCCAGGTCTATAAAGAATTGGTTTTGGATTTTGATGGAGATTGCATGGAATTTGTAGATTATATTTAGTAGGATTGCCATTTTTTTATTATGTTGGTTCTACCTATCCATGAGCATGAGAGATCTTTCCATTTTCTGATATCTTCTTCAATTTCTCTCTTCAAAGATTTAAAGTTCTTGTCATACAGGTCTTTCACTTGCTTGGTTGGAGTTGCCCCAAAATATTTTTTTACTATTTGTCACTACTGTGAAGGACAGTATTTCTCTGATTTCTTTCTCAGTCTGTTTATCATTTGTATACACGATGGCTACTGATTTTTTTGAGTTGATCTTGTATCCTGCCACATTGCTGAAGGTATTTATCAGTTGTAGGAGTTTCCTGGTAGAATTTTTGAGGTTACTTGTGTATACTATCATATCATCTGCAAATAGCAAAAGTTTGACTTCTTCCTTTCCAATTTGTATCCCTTGATTTCCTTTTGTTATCTTATTGATTTAGCTAGAACTTTGAATACTACGTTGAATAGATATGGGGAGAGTGAACAGCCTTGTGTTATTCCCAATTTTAGTGAAATCGCTATGAGTTTCTCTCTATTTAATTTGATGTTGGCTGTTGGCTTCTGCAAATTACCTTCATTTTGCATAGATGTGTTCTCTGTATTCCTGATCTCTCCAAGACCTTTATCATGAAAGGTGCTGGATTTTGTTAAAGGCTTTTTTTTTACAATCTAATGAGATGATAGTGTGTGTGTGTGTGTGTGTGTGTGTGTGTGTGTGTGTGTGTGTTTTCATTTCGGTTTGTTTATATGGTTGATTACATTGACAGATTTTTGTGTGTTGAGCCATCCATGCATCTCTGGGATGAAGCCTACTTTATCATGGTGGGTGTTTTTCATATGTTCTTGGAGTTAATTTGCCAGTATTTTATTGAGTTTTTTTTTTTGCATCAATTTTCATGAGGGAGATTAGTCTGTAATTATCTTTTTTGCTGTTGTTGTTGTTGCATCTTTGTGTGGTTTGGGTATCAGGGTAACTTTAGCCTGATAAGGAGTTTGGGAATGTCCTTTCAGTTTCTGTTGTATGGAACAATTTGAGGAGTATTGGTATTAGCTCTTCTTTGAAATTCTGATAGAATTCTGTGCTGAAACCATCTGGCCCTGGGCTTTTGTGGTTGGGAGATTTTAATGACTGTTTCTATTTCCTTAGGGTTTATATTTAAATTTAAATATTTTAACTATATAAATTGTTTATCTGATCTTGATTTAATTTTGATATATGGTATTTATACAGAAAATTGTCCATTTCTTTAAGGTTTTCTAATTTTGTGGAGTATAGGTTTTTGAAGTATGACCTAATGATTCTCTGGTTTCCTCATTGTCTGTTGTTATTCCTACATTTTTTGTTTCTAATTTTGTTAATTTGGATATTCTCTCCATACCTTTTTCTTAGTCTGGATAAGAGTTTGTCTATCTTGTTGATTTTCTCAAAGAACCAACTCTTTGTTTAATTGATTCTTTGTATTGTTCTCTTTGTTTCTATTTAATTGACTTCAACCCTCAATTCAATTATTTCCTGACATCTATTGCTCCTGAGTGAGTTTGTTTCTTTTTTTCTAGAGCTTTCAGGTGTGCTGTTAAATTGCTGGTGTGATATTTCTCCAATTTATTTATGTAGGTATTTAGTGCTATGAACTTTTCTCTTAGCACTGCTTTCATAGTGTCTCATAAGTTTGGGTGTGTTGTACATTCATTTTCATTTAATTCTAGGAAGTCTTTAATTTCTTTCTTTCTTCCTTAGCCCAGTGGTGATTCAGTTGATCATTATTCAGTTTCCATGAGTTTGTAGGCTTTCTGTAATTTTTGTTGTTGTTGAATTTTAACTTTAAGCCATGGTGATCCAATAAAATAAGGAGGTTATTCTAACTTTTTTGTATCTGTTGAGATTTGCTTTGTGACCGAATATATGGTCAGTTTTAGAGAAGGTTCCATGAGGTACTGAGAAGAAGGTATATTCTTTTGTGTATGAGTGGAATATTCTGTAGATGTCTATTAAGTCCATTTGAGTCATAACATCTGTTAGTTCTCTTATTTCTCTGTTAAGTTTCTGTGGGTAGACCTGTCCATTGGGGAGAGTAGAGTATTGAAGACTTCCAATATTACTGTGTGGGGTTTGATGTGAGATTTAAGCTTTAATAATGTTTCTTTTATATATGTGGGTGCCCTTTATTTGGGGCATAAATGTTCAGAACTAAGACTTCATCTTGATGGATTTTTCCTGTGATGAATATGTAATGTCCTTCTTGATCTCTTTTGAATAATTTTAGTTTGAAGTCTACTTTATTAGATATTAGGATAGCTAAGCCAACTTGTTTCTTAAGTCCATTTGATTAGAAAGTCTTTTCCCAACTCTTTACTCTGAGGTAATGTCTGTCTTTGAAGTTGAGATATGTTTCTTGTATGCAAGAGAAGGATGGATCCTGTTTTCATATCCATTTGTTAGCCTGCGTCTTTTTATAGGTGAATTGAGTCCATTGTTATTTGGCGATATTAATGACCCATGATTGTTATTTCTTATCTTTGGTGGTAGTGTGTGTGTGTGTGTTTCCTTTCTTTGGGATTTTCTGATGTGGGATTATCTATTGCCTGTATTTTCATGGATGCATCTAACTTCCTTAGGTTGGATTTTTTCTTCTAGCACTTTTTGTAGGGCTGGATTTATGGATAGATATTGCTTAAATCTTTTTTTTTTTTTTTTGTCATGGAATATCTTGTTTACTCCATCTATGGTGATTGTAAGTTTTGCTGGGTATACTGGTCTGGACTGACATTTGTGGTCTCTTAGTGTCTGCGTAATGTTTGCCTAGAACCTTCTGGTTTCCAGAGTCTCCATTGTTAAGTTGAGTGTTATTCTGATGGGTCTGCCTTTATAAGTTACATGGCCTTTTTTCTTTGCAGCTCTTAATATTCTTTATTCTGTATGTTTAGTGTTTTGTTCATTGTGTGGCTAGGGGACTTTTGGGGGTTCCAGTCTATTTGGTGTTCTGTAAACTTCTTGTATCTTCATAGGCATTTCCTTCTTTAGGTTGAAAATGTTTTATTCTATGATTTTGTTGAATATATTTTCTACGCCTTTGAGCTGGTATTCTCCTTCTTCTATCCTTATCATTCTTAGGTTTGGTCTTTTCATGTGTCCCAGATTTCCTGGACATTTTGTATTATGACTTTGTTGGCTTTAATGTTTTCATTGACTGATGAATCTATTTCCTCTATAGTATCTTGAACCAACGCCAGAGATTCTCTGTTCATCTCTTGCATCCTGTTGCTTATGCTTGCATCTGTAGTTCCTGTTCCTTTACTCAGATTTTCCATTTCTAGCATTTCCTTGGTTTGTGTCTTCTTTATTGCCTCTATTTTAATTTTTAAGTCTTGAACTGTTTCTTTCACTGTTTGATTGCTTTTTCTTGGTTTTCTTTTTTTTAAGTTCTATTAATTTAATTAGAAAGCTTACATAACATTATGGATATTAAGATAAGATTAAATGAAGCCAATGTCTATGGAGATGTTAGAAATCCACTAACTTTCATGAATAAAATCACATAATTAAAGTTTGCTAATGGCTATAAAGAAGATATACTTTCAAGTTCTCATTAGTGTCTCAGGGGATTTTCTTCTTTTTTTTATTTTTCTTTATTAAGAAATTTTCTACTCATTCCACATACTATACACAGATCCCCCCTCCTTCCACCCCCAGCCCTCTTTCCCAAGCCACCCCACATCCCCACATCCCCCAAATCGAGGTCTCCCAAGGGGAGTCAGCAGAGCCCAACACACTGAGCCTAGGCAGATCCAAGCCCCTTCCCATTGCACCAAGGCTGTGCAAGGTGTCACACCTCAGGCACCAGATTCCCAGAAGCCTGCCTGCCCATAGATCAGGGACAGAATCCAATACCCCTGCCTGGGTGTCCCCCAAACAGTTCGAGCCAAACAACCATCTTCCATATCCAGAGGGCCTAGTCCAGTCCCATGGGGGCTCCACAGCCACCAGTCCACAGTTCATGGGCTTCCACTAGTATGTCCCCCGGTCATCCCTGCACATCCTCCCATCATGATCTCAACATCTCTCGCCTGCAGAATCTCTTCTCTCTCTCTCATCAATTGGATTGCTGGAGCTCAGCCTGTGCCTGGCTGTGGATCTCTGCATCTGCCTCCATCAGTCACTGGACAAAGGCTCTATGATGACAGCTAGGTTATTTGCTAGGCCGGTCACCAGAGTAGACCGGTGCAGGCACCCTCTGGACCACTGTTCTTGGCTTTCTTTAAGGATTTATTGTTTTCTCACAATTTTTTGTCTTTTCCTCAATTTCTTTAAGGGAATTAATTTTTTCAATTTCTCTCCTTAGGCTTCTATCATCTTCATAAAGTTATTTTTAACATCATGTCTGTATCTCATGTGTTGTTGGGGTCTTGGAGGATGGGTGGGTTTGAGACAGAGTGAGACTTCTAGATTACAGGGTCTGGGGGGGGGGGGCGTTGGGAAGGCTTGCCAGTAGGAGTCTTGCCTACTGGCCTGTAACTGGGGCTGCAATCCTGTGGGTTTTTTTTTTTAATCTGTGGGTAATATTTTCTTTAAAAAGCTACCATTTGGCTATGTCTTTTGAGTGATCCAATAATGTTTTCTCTGGAGTCACTTGTCTGAGACTATTCATGTGATTTAGAGATACCCTCTCCATCCCATCCACATGCCTTGACACTGAGTTCCTAGCTGTCAAGGATATGTCTCCACAATAGAAATAGGTAAGGCAAACTTAAGGTAGGTTTAAAGGTTAAACAGTGTTACAGCCTAGATGCTGTCCAATTATATTAAAATGAAAGACGTTTTCATAAAGTTTAGATCTGATTTTCAGAAATCTTTCTCTAACAAAGAGGGGAAAAAGTAGAATTTCCCCCCTTTCCACTGTGGTTACTGAGTGACATGTGAGACAATGACCAGAGATGTTTAACCATTTATAATGAAAGTTGGGAGCACATGACCTACCTTTGATAGCAAAGGCAAGTTATCCTATAGGCAATGAACAGGCAGTACAGAGCTTTTGAAGAAGGACATCCATGAAAGCTTAAACATATGCATCTATGTTCACAGGAAGAAGAGTGAATGGCCTCCAGGAAGATGTTAAGAGGCCCACTGAACATTAGTTATGAATGGAAATGCTGATCATTTTAGCCTCTTGTATACTTCCAATGATAGGGGATGTGATATTCTGAACTTCATTAAGGCAGAATTTTTAAACCAGGTGTTGAAGGCTTCAGAAAACACAAGATTGCCTAGACTACATATGTCCTGTAGCAAACCTTATCCTGAACATGTCACTTTTTTATAACTATGCTGTGTGTGTTGGGGATGTGATGGGAGAGTGAGAGACATCAAAAAGAAGAGGTAAGAGTGTGAAAGATTCATATCAGACATAAGCTACATAGAAGACATGCTTTGGTATATACTTCATTCTTAAGCCTTTAGTAAATTAGATGAGATTTCATTCTATTGCGTTTTTTCACTTGTTTTCAATTTACCATTTCCTTTACCCAAGTAAATGAATCTCCTCAAGGGTTTTTATATATTAATGTCCAGACCAAACAGACGCCAGATACATTTCAAACAAGATAATTGTGCCTCCCTAGAGAATTCATTTTTTATAGGTTTTTGTTTTGTTTATCCCTGGGACAAAGCTTACTTGTCCTTTACCATAAAATTCTAGATTCTCCTTAAACTTTCTAATCAATCAAAGTGAAGTCATGGAACCACAGGTGTGCGTGCCTAGGGGTTACATTTGCAGTTCTTTGTAGCTAGAGTTTTCCTGCCTGGCCCACAGTCAGGACAAATCTTTGTCACCGACCAGTCCCACAGCCGCTCAGTCCCACCCAAGTAAACACAGAGACTTATATTGCTTACAAACTGTATGGCTGTGGCAGGCTTCTTGCTAACTGTTCTTATAGCTTAAATTAATCCATTTCTGTAAATCTATACCTTGCCACATGGCTCATGGCTTACCGGTGTCTTCACATGCTTCTTGTCATGGTGGCGGCGGCTGGCAGTGTCTCCCTTTCCCTTCCTGTTCCCTTAATTCTCCTCTCTGTTAGTCCTGCCTATACTTCCTGCCTAGCCACTGGCCAATCAGTGTTTTATTTATTGACCAATCAGAGTAATTTGACATACAGACCATCCCATAGCAGTTCTTGGTCTCTTTGCTTCAGCACACTACTCTACTAAGTCTCATCTGAAGTGCAGTGTTCCACATTGACCTCTAACACATGCACATCCATCTTTTGATCTCAGGCAAACACAAACTCCCAACTCTTTCATTATTGCAGCTGTCTTTTCCCTCCTGATCTTTGCATTGTTATTTTTGTGGGAAACTGAATGAGATTTAACATGTAATCATTAGATCAGTCCATTTCTCATCCTGAAAATGTACCAGACAATTTTAGAAATCACCTTATTTTCATGCCATAAATAATATTTTATAACATTCTAGACTACAAATTGAGAGGTAGGTTTCATACAGTTATATGTAAAATCTTGGTGATTTGTAGCCCACATGCTCCCCTTTTCATTGTTTGGAGGTTATCAGAAGAAAAAAAGTATAAACAAACATAGCTCTATTGTCAGTGGCTGGATCAGCCTCTTCTCCCAGAATCCATGAAGACATGTAAACCCCAAATGCACATTCCTATTTTTTTATTCATTTAGACGAACAATGTCATGTGGTGATATATTAGGTACCCCAATAAAGCTTATCTGGGGATCAGAGGACAGAGCCAGCCACTAAATTGGACATAGAGGTCAGGCAGTGGTGGTGCACACCTTTAATCCTATCACTTGAGAGGCAGAGATCTATTTGGATCTCTGTGAGTTCAAGGCCACATTGGGCTACATGAGAGAAACAGAACCAGGCAGTGGTGATGATGCCTTTAATTCCAGGAAGTAATATGGCAGGGCACAGGAAGGTATATAAGGCATGAGGAAACAGGAACTTGCTCTCTTTAGACTGAGGATTTCGTAGAGGTAACAACTTGTGGCTGGCTTGCTCTGCTTCTCTGATATTTCAGCTTTCACCCCAATATCTGGCTCCAGGTTTTCTGTTAATAAAACCTTTTAAGATTCATGTTACAGTGTCATTCCAAGATTTTGGTGGATTAGCACACTAGCTTGCTTTACAAGTTCTCAGTGACACACAACTGTTGACATAATACACTGATATGTCTGGTTCTTGCTCAGTCTAGTGTTTTGTGGCACCTATTTCTCCCCCATAAGCTCAATTCCACAAATGATTCAATACCCAGGATCCTTCCATTGTATGTTATCACTGTTCCCTGCCATTCCATTGTCAGAAAGGAGAAAAAGGGTGTGGAACAACCAACATACTCCTTTACAGTCTTAGCCTGAAAGTAACAGTTTATTTCTTTGGCTCATATTCTGAATTAGTTACACAATACATTTAGGAATAAAGGCTGCTCCCTAACTGGGCATCTGTAGCCATGAAACTCTGCTCAGGGCTTTATTCCTCATACAGCTCTGGAAGAGACAAGAAAAAGAGCATGCTTTGGTACACAATAAAAATCTCTACCATCATTGCAACTGTTAACATAGCCTATGTTTTGGTATTATAAATTTCCATGAAAAACCACCATAGAGGCTGTTTTAAGAAAAATAAATAAGGGGTATTGTTGTAATAAACCAATATTTTAACTTTCAGCAGTGCTTAAAAACACATCACAACATGCACATGATGATCAGTATTATGATCTCTGCACTGAGTTAGGGGTTACTTACTTATCCTACCACCATGAATAATGCCACAGTCCATTTCTTGTGTCACCTTGGTTAGGCTGTTACCAGAGACTGAATTTTAGTGTCTTTGCAAAGTCCTATTTGAAAATGCAATCCCTGAAGCTACAGTGTTAGCATTTGGAGCCTCTAGGAGTTGCTTTAAGTTGCAAAGTCATTCAGTCTTTTGGAAGTATGATTAATGTACTTACAAAAAAGACTCTATATGCAGACAGAAGTCCAGCATCTTAAAATGAAAAAGTAAATGTCCAGCAGATATCCATCCTAAAGGTCTCTAATGTAGTTGGGATTTTCTTTGGGCCATTAGCTCACAAAAAATGACACTGAGACATATTAATTATGAAAGTTCAACCTTAGCTTAGGCTTGTTTCTAACTAGCTCTTATCACTTAAATTAACCCATTTCTATTTATTTAATTTCCCTCTTGTGGTTTTATTACTTCATCTTCACACTGCCCATCCTGCTTGCTCTGTGTCTCCTGGTGGCTCTGCCTTCTTTTTCCCAGCATCCTGTCTGCCCAGAAATCCTGCCTAGCTATTGGCCATTCAGTTTTTTATTAAACCAGCCAGAGCGACATATCTTCACAGTGTACACAAAGACTATGCCACAACATCTAAAGTCTAAAACAGTAGAAAATTAGTTTCATATTATTTATAAGCAACTAAGTTTATGATATGTTATAGTATTCTAAATGAACAAAGACAGCTATGATGCCCAGATGTTTTACTCAACATCAGCCTAGATGTTACTGTGTATTTTGTAGATCTGATTGATATTTAACAATCAATCAACTTTTCCTGGGGTTTAATATCCTTGGTAATGTGAACAAACATCATCTGATCAGTTGTGAGCAGTAACAGAAAAACAAAGCTTTTGAGAAGGAAGAATTCTTCCTCACAGCATATCAACTTTTACCTGAGTTGTCAACCTGCCGCCTTTCACACAATTTAATTCCCCACAATTCTATGAGAAAACTCACTCTCCCTCTGTCCCTTCCTTTATCCAACTTTGTTCCCATCCCCAATTGGCTCTATCTCCAGTGAGAACTCTGACTGACACAAGTGTGGATATGATTTCATTGAGCCAATCAGATGCCTGAAAAGCAGAATAGGAATGTTTTCATAAATTACCCTTGTAACTTGATTAGACCAGCCCTTAACATAAAGAATTTATAACAAATGTAGAGGCATTGGAGTAAAGCACTAAACGGCTTCACAAACCATTGGATATAAACCTATAAATAAGTAGAAATCTACATATATGAATATATTCAACCAACATACACACACACACACACACACACACACACACACACACACACACACACAATGCTGCTGTTGCTGCTGCATACAAAGCCACAACAAACCAATGATTCATCTGTTTGGCAGGGGAGTCTGCTCTGAACAGTGTGGGTCCTGAGCTAGCCTTATGCATTTCATTACATGTCTTCTTGCTGTGATAAACTACCCTGACAAAGGCAACTTCAAGAGGGAAGGATTTACTTTTGCTCACAGTTCATAGATGAAGGACATAATCCACCATGAAAGCAAAGTCATGGCTGAGTTTGAAGCAGCTGGTCTCATTGTAACCACAGTCAGGAAGCAGAGAGAGAGAGAGATGAATGCTGGTGCTGATCCAGCTTTCTCTTTTTACTCAGTCAGGGATCCCAGGCACTGGGATGGCATCACTCACATCTAGGGTGAATCTTCCCAGTACTAATCAACCTAATATGTATATAATCCCTCAAAGATGTGCCCAGAGATTTGTTTCCATGGTTATTCTAAGTTCCATCAATTTGATAGTAGAGATCAACCATCATACTTGCCTACAAAGAATCACCAAAACAACTGCATTTAAATTTTAGTTCAAAGAGCATATTCTTGAATAAATTGTTTAGAAACCCCAATTCACTATTTTATGTAGTGGGTATCAGATACAAAGATTTACTTTTGACAGTTGAAGGGTACAATCTGTGCAAGGCATGAAAACTTTAACAGCATATATAGTGAATTAAAATAACTTTTGTTATTGTGATGTTTAGTGTTAATTGTCAACTCCACAGGATCTAGAATCACCTGGGAGATGGGCCTCTATTCATATTTGTTGGGAAATTTCTTGATTATTTTAATTGAGTGGTAAGACCCATTTTAATTATGAGTGGGGCCATTTGCTGGGCATGTGATCTGGGCCGGAGAAAGAAAACGGGACAGTAGCACCCATTTGTCATTGCTCTCTGTTTCTGATCATGTATGTGATGTGACAAGTTCCATCAAGCTCATGTGACTGTTATGTCCATGCTGTGATGGATGGAAGCCTGGAGCCATGCATACAACAAAATAAACCCATTCTCCTTTTTTTTTTTTTTTTTTTTTTTGGTTTTTCGAGACAGGGTTTCTCTTGTGTAGCTTTGCGCCTTTCCTGGAACTCACTTGGTAGCCCAGGCTGGCCTCGAACTCACAGAGATCCTCCTGCCTCTGCCTCCCGAGTGCTGGGATTAAAGGCGTGCGCCACCACCGCCCGGCAACCCATTCTCCTTTAAACTGTTCTTGTCACAGCAACGAGTAAAGAAACTAAGGTGCTCACTTTTGCCATTGTTGCTGTTAAGCACTACATTTGTTTTTGTAAGAGACACAATACTAATGTTTTTCATATTAATTAAAATATGAAACTACCTGGATTTCGCTGTGTCTAGCATGGGTTAGAATTGACCAGACTAAGAGCAGCAAGGGGATGAAGAGAGGATACACAGTAAAGAAACGACAGACACATACCCCAGAAAGCTGGGACCAGGTGCATTTTATACAGTCTCATAGAGTGGAACCAACTGCAAAGCATCCTGAAGCCTCAGCTAGTTTCCTGTGTACATCACGAAGACAAAGGAATTACATAGTCTCCGTAGGAGGTCTCTACAGGCTGACAGTCTCAGGCTGTAAATACAGGGAGGAGGAAGCTGTGATGTGGTTGCCAGTTTCTGTTCACCCTGGCCAATTGTGTCCAAACACTAGTACGTAGACTTTTTGTCTTTCCAGCCTGATTCAAACAAAAGGCATTGTGAATTTCCCATGGGTCTGAGCCCTTGGTTTTTGACAGTGTGAGCTCATGTCAAATAATACACACTTACTCAGGACTTCACTCATTCTTTCTATGTTCATCCAAGGCTTCCTCTGCTCCCCACGGGGCTTGGTACTGGTGGGTTGACAGGCCATTAATGTAGCATGTCCAAGTGAGCTGCTTGTTGTCACTGCAGTATAAATAGTAATGGCAAAAATGCAAATGTGTTGAAGGTAAAACATGGAACTTCTGGGAAATAATACTAAAATGATATGATGGTTATTTTCTTATTTCCTGAAAGAAAAAAGACAATTACACTAAGTCTAAAATATGATATTAAAATATTCATATTTAATTGTTTGGGGGAAGAGAATGGGAGGGACTCTTAAAACTTTCCTGTGATTCATGTTAGAGGTAAGTGGACATCTGTATTGTTACAATTTCCCTTACTGTTGCCTCCTCACAACATATTTCAAAATTCTTCAATGTTAGAAACCATCATTCCTATGAACCATGCCAGCATTCAAGCTATACATTCTTTCTCTTCTTGTCCTGGAGACAATGTCTGCCTTCCCATTTGCTAGAGAGATTAACCCTTTCATCAATGGGCCAGTTCCTTATCTCCTGGGCAGGACTCTGTATTCTCTTTGAACTCATGTATTCAAGGACATTGCAGCATCTCTCTAACTCTTCTCTCTTCCCTTTCCTCTTGTTATCAGTGTATTCTGTCTAC
The DNA here is from genome assembly GCF_049852395.1 of Peromyscus maniculatus bairdii. Taxonomy (NCBI): domain Eukaryota; kingdom Metazoa; phylum Chordata; class Mammalia; order Rodentia; family Cricetidae; genus Peromyscus; species Peromyscus maniculatus. Next base: position 62,762,086 of record NC_134857.1, read on the forward strand.
TGTCACTCCAATCATTATCATGTGTATTTGCTATTACAAATCAAATCCAGAACAAGGACTTCATTCCACACTTCTCCCTTTAGCTACTGATGTATTCCTCTTTTCAGATTTGCAATGGACCTCCTTACTAGATTTACTTCTCCAAGCCCTTTCTGCTGTTCTCCTTTGCTTAATACAGCCAAGCTTTCTTTCCGCCACCCCATTAAAATAACACTACTTAAGATCATGCGTGGCTCCATCTTGTTGACGCCTGTGATAGGTTCTCAGCTTACATCTCACTCTGCCCACAGCATTTGACACAGACCATCATCGCTTCTCCTAGAAACCCTCCCATATCCTGGTTTCCAGGGCTGTGTTTTGGATTTCTCTTGACTCAACACTCACCTTGTTGAACTCTGTAATTCTCTTTGCCTTGGCTACTGATGAAGTGGAAGCTGAGAACTCAATCCTCAGTCCTCATGACTCTAACCTTACTTTTCGGTCCAATAATTTCTTTGAGTCATGTGCTGACTTTTAAGGACTATGGCAACTATAATTTCACGTCTGAACTTCCTTTTTATCTCAAGATTTATATATTCAAAATGCACCTATGGGCTAGATAGCCTAATAGATTTCTCAAACTCAATATATGCCATAAATGAACTTTCTAAACCCTCTATATGGAAATGGTGGTGTGGCTGGCATAGAAATCAGAAAAGTACAGTGGGGATTTCTTAGGTTATTATTAGATTTCCATCAGCCTGAAAGAATCATACACAGCATGTGTTACATATTTTTATGTCTGTCAAAGAAAAGCAAACAACTGTAGTCCTTAAAATTGTTTCTACAGAACACTGGGTATTTTCCACTTCTCTCTAAATGTCATTTCTTATTAAAATGAGAGAGATGGGCCAGAACAGACTTCAAGATCATTTCCTATTCCATATACCACAGCAATACATGGGAGTTGTATTTTAATTTGGTTTCAAACTAAGATTTCTAAAGAGGTGACATAGCAACAGCAACTGAAAAGAGAAAATGTGATGTCCAATACGGACAGTGGACATCCAATGGATGTTCCCAGTGGATGTACCATTCATACTCTCTCAGCAGATCTTACCCTTTCCAGCAACACCCATCTGTCTTCTCATTACCTGCCCCCCCCCCCGGCCTCCACAAATGCCATGTAATTTACAATGCCCCTTGCCATCTCCGATCTGTTAAACTGAATAAATGGAAGTCACATTCTTTCTCTCCAAGACTTGGACATGCTGACCATATTATAGATGGTAGTAGATCTAGACCTCTATGACAACAAGCATGCTTATTAGTGACTGTTCTCCTTTGATAGTGTCAGCCAAGACAGAGGGCTTGGGGATTTCTGACCACACTCTTGACAAATTTGGGATTATCTTACTTTATTATTTTCATTCTCTGTTTTCACATATCTACATCCAAGAACAGTTCATTTAATGTGTATGAGTTTGGCCCTGTCTCTTCTTTCAGACTACTTCTACATCAAATGCTGAAAGCTAACCAAAAGTATGTTGACCAAGCAGAGGCACCAAAGTCACAGGCCACTTGGGAATGATGGTGTGGATAGCACTGAGAAAGAAAGAAATGGTGCCCATTGTCTGGAAGTGAGGAAAACATTTTATCCAGTGGGTTGCAGAAAGCACCTACTTTTTGTTTCACTGGTTCTTACAGCAAAGGATGAAGCAGGAGGATCACTTGAGCCCAAGAATTCAAAGATAGCCTAGGCAGCAGGGCAAGTTTATCTCTAATAATTAAAAAACAAAAAACAAACAAATCTATAAGTGATAGGCAAAATATGTATTGTAGGGTTGTTGGCCTAAGTTTTCAAATTGTGGGGAATATTCAAAACCAGTGTGTTTTTATAATATGCCTCCACCCCAGCAACAATTGACTTGCATGTTCCCATTGATTGGGCAACAAGGTCAGCAAAGAACTCTCAGGGGTGTCCTTCATATACGTTATGATGGTCTATGTGCAGCAGCAACTTGACAGTGAGCTGGCTCTAAGTTTGCCCCACCCACTAAAAGTACCAACCCTAACATGAAATTATCTGACTCTAGCCACAAAGATGAATTTCTTCTCTACCAGACACCATACCTGGGACTGGTACACCCAAGATGCTGGGATTCAGGGCCTCACCACAGCACAGTAGCATCCATATCTGTCTCTGGAGCCCAGGAGCAAAAGTAAATAAAAAGGACTCAGGAGAAATACTTCAGACAAGACTGGTCTAGGACTCCCTATGGTTCTCTGATGCAGCAAAGTTCTACAAACACATTAGGAATCTTAGACAAGACTACCTGGCTCTAGTGAAGGTCAGGTGACCCATAGAATCTTTTGAAATAACATGGGTACCTTGTCAGAGGAGCTTGTTAGAAAGTACTAGTTAGTAATACTGTGCTACGTGCACTAAAGCCATTTCTGTGCCCTCCCCTCCACTGGCACATCTTCTATGTTCCTGTTTTCTGGGATCTCCTCATAGTCAGGGTGCATGGGGGCTCGGTGCCAGCTGTGGGCTTCAAGGGAAGACTTCTGAGGACTTTGCATAAGATACTTGCCCCTCCTCCAAGCTGTAATCTTTTCTGGAAGGATATGAAGCTTGAGGCTACTTAAATTTCTCCTCAGTTATTAATATTTATAACTGTATTAATAATGACACTCTCATAAGTAATTGAGAGGATTAAATAAGTACATGTAATACACTTAGGAAAGTACCTGGTACATAATAAATGTGATTAATTCTTAGTGAGGTTGAAAGCATGGAAAATAAGCACTAGTGGTATTACTTCATTATATATTTTTATATACAGAATCTGGCCTCTGGCTAGAAATAATTAAGTTGTGAGCAGTATTTTATTTTCTTTGGGGGTTATCGAGATATGGTTTCTCTGTGTAATAGCTCTGGCTGTACTGGAACTTGCTTTGTAGACCAGGTTGGCCTTGAACTCATGGATATCTGCCTACTGAAGGCTGGGATTAAAGGTGTGCAACATCACACCTGACTTGTGACCACTATTTTTATTTATTATTTATGATGATGATGATGGAAGTCTCGGGATTGTGAGATATGAAGAGATATATTCAAATTTTATTTAGTATGTGTATTATCTGATTATAAAATTTATTTTCCTTCAGTTGAATTTCATAAAGATATTGGCTCTATCTCAGGTCAAATATCTACAAAGTAATTGTTTTGTTTCCACTCCTCATTTATAGTTGATTTCCTTTGAAATTAAATAACATTTCTTTTTTAGGGAAAAAAAATCTTTACAAAGTTTTAGGTTCAGAGAAAAAATGAGAGATGTGCCTGCTGCCCCACAAATGCATAATTCCCTCTATCACCAGTGACCCCCACCAGAGTGACATTTGTTTTTGCAATTCATGAACCCATACTGGCATGTCATGATCACCCAAAGTTCACCCACTCTTGGTGCTGTGCATTCTAAGGGTGTGGACAGATATCCACCACTACAATGTCATCATACATAATACTTCCCCCCTTGAAAATCCTTGAGCTCTTCCTGTACATATTTCCCTCTCTCTAGACCCTGATACCTTATGTTCATGGTTTTATCTTTTCTACAAGAGAAAAGCTATTGTAGATGTTGCAGAAGTTTTAAGAAGTAGCTTTTCTAGATGGCTTTTTTTACTCAGTACTATGCATTTCAGTGTATATTCAAAACTTGACAACTCCAATCTTTCTCTTGATGAATAAGAGCCCATTGTTTGGATAGATCATCATGTATCTCCTGAATGACATAATTTGCAAGTTTGGACAATTATGGATAATTGTCTGCTGTAAATAAGTGGTGGCAGGGTGACAATTTTAATGTCCTGGGTCTAGAGCGATGGGTCAGTGGTTAGGAGCACTTGCTCTTACAGAGGTCCCAGGTTCAATCCCAGAACCTGTAAGACAGTTCATGGCCATCTATAATTCCAGTTCTGGGGGATCTGAGGACACCAGGCATACATACAGTGCACAGACATACATGCAGACAACATACACACAAATAAAATAAATAGATCTATTTTTTTAATACAGCACTGTTTACCTTCCATCTCCTTCAACATTAGCACTGCCTTTGTTCATGAATCAAAGTGGAGCTCACTCCACTAGGGAGTGTGAACTGATTAGATTACGCCTTGGTGTGTGCTCTACACTTCTACCCACTAACTCTGTGCCTGTAAAGGAGGTTGGGAATTTCTTCCCTCCCCCTTAGTCGTTTGCCAGCTGACAATAGTGAATACATTTTTCTCTAAGACATCTTTTGGATATGAAAACTGCAGAATTAAAAAGGATTTCAAGTAAAAGTAAATCTTCATAAAAGCACATTTTATTTTTATTGTTAACAACTGGAGGAGAGCCTTTGTAACATGTTAATCCTTAAATGTTTTGGTAGATCACCTTGTACTTATTATTGTATAAAATGTAATTATTCTGAGCATTGATGTCTCCCTGCTGGAACTGAGCACTTAAGGGCTGTAAGTGCATGCCTGGCCCAGCATGGCTCCCAGAGGGACAGCCTTGGGGCCTGCCAAGGACAGCACCCATAAAATGTCACTTAGCTGAACATTTTTACATGAATTGTTTGTCCTTTCCAGAGAGGAAATGATAGCATTAACATTTGTAAAAAGTACACATTTATTTACAGGCATTTACAAAGGAACCTACCTAAATTGGCATTGAGATTCTGTTTTCCATTATATGAATATTATAAAAATTACTACTATACTCATAGATAATTATTCATCTTTATCTATTATGCTATAATGTATTTTGTACAGTATGGAACATTTTATTTACATTCATTGTTAAATACATACACGCATAATTTTCCAGTCCATATATGGGTGTGTTTCCATTACCTATGTTTTGGAAAAATGTTCATTAGATTCTTTTAGAAGACATTTTAATAAACCTATTTCTAGTATTCATATCAGCATTTTTTGAAAAGACTTTGTGCATTACACCTCTTGATCTTCTATTTTAATTCTGTTGCTAACTGAAAACAGGTTTTGAAAGTTCTTGGCAACTTCAAGCTTTTCTTGAGTGTCCAGGGTAAAGTTGGCCTAAACCATTTAGGATAATCCTACTGTTCTTGTCATTGGTTGTTGACAAGGCAACCTTGGTTAGGAATTTAAAGGGGAGAATGGTGGGCTTTCTGGGACAGTGTTCCTGTTACAAGCTCCAGACACTCTTAGAGGGGTTCCTGATGCTGAGGGTGACTATAGCCATCCTGATGGACTGAGAGAAAAGCAAAGTTGATCACAGGAGTTTCATGTGGAACCCCAAATGGTGTGCTGTTGATTTGACACATAGTGGGTCCACTGATCTCTAGACTTTCTTTTATGAAATATGTGTGTCCTTATTGATTAGACCATCTGAGAAAGCTTTCCTGTGACTTTCAGCTAGAGCCTTCTTAGAATTTACTCTCCTCATTGTCATTAATCAGAGAGGGATGGAGGGAGGACTCTTGGTACAGGTTTCAAGTGAAGGACAGAACTAAGTTTGTGTCTGTGGAGTGTGCCATCACTAGACCACTCATTATAAACAAAACAGTCTCCTTCAGGATATGAAACAAAGGAACAAGCATGGGGGTTTCACTTTTATACAAGTACTTCTCAGAGTCCCTAGCTATTTGTATGGCATAAAATTCTGTAAACCATTTATTTCCATCGCTTAGTCGCCATCTCTGAAACCTCCTCTGATATCCCAAAGAGTTACTCCTATTATTATTAAAAGGCCTTGATATTTTCTAGAAGATTTATATACTACTTCTGTTATTTCTTGTTGTCCAGAATTTAACACATAGCTATTCCCTACAAGAAAAATACAGAAATAAAATCTTTATCCTAAATATTATGGTCCAGCTTTCAAAACAAAGAATACTTAGGTTTTAAAGTACAGCTTTGGTGTGTTGTACTGTTAACTTTGTTGTGTCTTATTCTGATGAAGACCTAATACTTATTTTTGATCATTAAACTTTTAAATTAGAGCAAGGCATGGTCTCGAATACCTGTAATCACAGCACTAGAGAGGCAGAGGCAGGAAGACTGTAAATTCAATGCTAGCCTGGACTACATAACAAGTTCAAGGTCAGCTTGAGAAAGAACATGTCTCAAAAATCCCTAAATAAGTGAAAACATAGAATATAAAGTAATTTGAAGTCTTCTGAAGCAATGCAATTGTTTTATTGGAAAGACATTTTTCATACAACATATTCTAATTATGATTGCCTTTCCTCTGACTCTTCAAATCCTCCCACATCTCCTTCTCACCTCCTCAGGACAAAAATGCACATCCTTCCTTGCTTGCTCTCATTAGATATCAAACAAGTTTCTAAAATAAAAAAAAATTATATAAATAAAATAAATATTAAATAAAACCTCTCTCTCTCTCTCTCTCTCTCTCTCTCTATATATATATATATATATATATATATATATATAGAGAGAGAGAGAGAGAGAGAGAGAGAGAGAGAGATAAACAAACCTGAACAAGGACAAAACAAACTGAAAAACAAGCAAAGAAAAAGCACAAGAAATATATAAGTACAGAGACACACAGGCAAGCATAGAAATCCCCTAAAAACACAAAATTGGAAATATATTATAGCAGCAAAAAACCTGTAGGGTAAGAAAAAAAATTCCCAGAGCCCCCATCCTCCCAAAAATAACTCTCCATAAATACTATTGAGTTCATTTGTGTTGGCAGCATCTACTGCTGAACATCGGGCCTGGTATTAACAGTGTCTTGTTTCCCCAGTGAGCCTCTGTTGGTGAAAACTAATTTTTCATTTGCAACTGGCTATCGATTGGTGATAGCTTTTGTGTTAGGGATGTGGGCATGTGTCCACCTCTCCACTCAGTAACACTGTGACCTCATCTGGCACAGATCCATGCATGCCCTGTGCATGCTACCTTAGTCTCTATGAGTTCACAGTTACATCAGTCCTGCTGCATTTAGAAGGCCTTGGTTCTTCTGTGTTCCACAGGGTCCCTGAGTGAGCAGAGGGATTCGATGATGACAGCCCATTCAGGACTGAATGTTCCAAGGTCTCTTGTTCTCTACACCATGTCCAGCTGTGGAGGTCTGTTCTCTGCACCATGTCCAGCTGTGGAGCTCTGTAATTATTCCCATCCACAGCAGGAGAAAGCTTCTGGATGATGCTGAGTAAGACCTGATCTACGGGGCATTGCAGAATCTCATTAGGAGTAATTCTGTTGACATGTCCCTTTAGAAGAACAGTAGTATTTTGTTTTACCCTAGGTCTCTGGCCTATCTAGTCTCAAGTTTCCGGCTCCCTGAGTGGTATCAGAAGTGAGTTCCCTTTCATGGAGTGCACCCTTAAGTAAAATCAGGTATTAGTTGGTTAGTCAACCAGCTTTGTGCCACTATTGTACTAGTACATCTTGTGTGCAGGTCACCATTGTAAATGGAAGGAACAGTAGCTGGGTTGGTGTTTACCTTTCTCCTTCAGTATCATGCAAAGTACCTTCCAGTAACATGAACACTAGTCAGGGTTGAAGACTCTAGGTAGGCACCAGACTGACTTCTTTATGAACAGTAAGTTGTGTAGGTACTGTCTTCAGCAACAGGGCCTTACCTTCAGTTTGTGGAGAGCAACCAATGGCCTTGGCAGTAGCCTGGGTTGTTTGGGCATCCTCATGTGACCCTTTTGGCCATCAACTGGATTGTATGTAACCCATCCCAAAACCTAGGAAAATCTAGGTGTAAAAATTGCATTTACAGTATAACAAAAACAACTGCTGCTATTATTCTGATATGCATTTCCTGACCTTTACTACACAGTGGTGACATACCTAAGTAATTTTGGTAGCTGGTATGGTTTGGGTCTTGATAGTTCCCCAATTTCCTGTGTGTTGAAAGCTAGGACCCCACAGTGGTGCTTTAGATAGGTAGTGGTGATCTTAGGAGAAAACACTAGTTCATGGGGAGACAGAGCATGCCCTGGAAAGGGATTGTGGGATCCCACCACTTCCTTAGTTTTGCTCCATGGCTTATGATATAAGTAGTTTTATGCTATCATATGTCCCCACCATGAGGACATACTTAACTCAGGCCCAAGCTGTGATCATAGACTAATATTTTCAAAACTGTGAGCCAGTAAAAAAAGTTCCTTCCTGTCTAGAAAAGGACAGAGCTCTGACTAATAGACCTGTAATCACTGAGTATATATTCTCAGAAGCGCTTCTTCTATAAATGAGCATTTTTCCTAGAATGTTGTTCTTATGGCTTCTTAGTAAATGGCAAGCACTTTGTTTCCAGACTATAAGCACTGCGAATGTATTGTGACGAGCTTTGGTAGAGTCAACTTATTTTCATTTTTATTGCCCATAACCAGTTCCTGGAAGGAAAATTTTAGGGTCAGTTTTCCTTTACATTTTTATAATTCCCACAGCACGTTCAGAGGTATGCATGCCAGTTGCCGGCACCTTCACACCCTGCTCACCAGCCTTCTCAGTGCTCTGCCCAGGACTGTAGCCATCAGCATCATCCTCAGCTCATTTGGACTAGTGATGGTGAACCTTCTCCCTAGATGATTCAGTCACATTTGCCAGTGTTGTATGATGTACCCAGAACACAGTAGCTCAGTATTTCAGTTCTGTCTGTAAGATGACATCTCTTTTTCTCTTGACATGATTTCAAGATTCTTGATGATAGGAAGTTAAATCAAGATTTTGTTATATATCTCTATAAAATGGACATACATTCCATAATGAAAAATAATGAATACATTAACAATTATGTATTATTAATAATTAATTGTTATATTATAAATTATTATTTATATTTTATAATTATATAAATATATGATACATTTATAATTTATAATTATAAATTATAATGTTTATAATTTAAATATTATATTAGGGGAAGCTAAAACTATAGAAGGAGAGACTGCATTGGATAGCCCTCTCATTATCTCAATGGGCAAGAAAAGTGATAGGTTTAAACTATTTGAATCCAGACTAAAAGCATTTGTGTATCATGTGGATCTTTCATTTTCTCTAAACTTACTTTAAACTTTCCCCCAATACATTATCTCCTACAGAATAATTAATAATAAATGTAAAAAAAATACATTTTCTGTTATTTTTTTTGCCCTTCAGTTTTATTTTTTATTCTTATTTTTTTTTTACTGAAAGTAGATTACTTTAATACAATATATTCTGATTATGGTTTCCCCTCCCCAACTCCTCCCAGATCCTCCTCACAACCCACTGACCCAAACCCACACATTTCCTTTCTCTCCTTCGTAGACTTTTCTTTCCATTTTATTGAAAATAGATTTTTTTTCTCATATAATAGATCATGATTATGGTTCCCCCGCCCTCTACTCCTCCGAGTTCCTTCCCACTTCCCCTCCCATATGCATTCATTCACTATATATCTCTCATTAGAAAACAAACATGCTGCTAAGGGATAATAACAAAATCAAATAAAGCGGGCACATCAGAACTGGAGAAAACAAACCAACAGATGGAAAGGAGCCCAATAGAAGGCGCAAGAAACAGAATCATTCCTTTGCACACTCAGAAATCCTACAAAACCCTACATTGGAAGCCATAATATATATGCAAAGCACCTAAAGGATAAAATGATAGAAGTAAAAATATATAAATAAAATAAAAATAGTAAGATAAAATTTAAAAAATAGAAAAGTCCTGACAATATTGTCAGACAAGGACCCTCCAAAGACGCTTGAGTTCATTCTCTGTTGGCCATCTACTGCTGTAGTTCCATTTCCTCAATGAGACTCCCTTGGAGAAACTAAATTGTCAGTGACTAGTGGTTACCATAGGAGATTGCTTCTGGGTGAGGGATGGAGGCATGCGGCCGTCTGGTGCAGACCCATGCAGGCCCTGTGTGCTGCCTCAGTCCCCTTGTTTCCTTTGTGTCCTTCACCTCCTCTGGCTCTTACATTCTTTCCACCTCTTCTTACACAGGGTTCCCCAAGACTGAGGTGAGGGATTTGATGGAGACTTCCCAGTTAGGGATGAATGCTCCAAGGTCTCTCATTCTCTGCCTAACGTCTGACTGTGCATCTCTGTATTTGTTCCCGTCTCTTGTAGGAAAAGCTAAAACTATAGAAGGAGAGAGGGCATTGGATAGCCCTCTCATATTATCTCAATAGGCAAGAAAAGTTTAAGCTATTTGAATCCAGACTAAAAGCATTTGTGTATCATGTGGACCTTTCATTTTCTTTAAACTGTTGGACCCCAAATTCTAGGGTCTCAAGTGGGTGCTCCAAGAACCCAGACTCCAGTCCAGTTGATGCAACAGCACGAGGTTTTTATTGAAGCGACTGTACAGAAGGGCAAACTCTGCTCCTAAGAGCAAGAGCCACATCTTACTGCAGCCCCATGGGGGCTTTTAAAGGAAAAACCCACAAAAGCCATAAGATTACAGTTCCCATACAATTTTGTTTCACAAGATCATGGTCTGATCACAGAGTGGGTACAGTCATGTCCACATGTACATTCTTCCTGAAACCTCAAGGGGCAGGTATCAGGGTGGGAGTGGAGTTTACACAAAGGTCACAGTGGTCCTTCCTGGAACACTTGCAACTATCCCAGTCACAGTTGAGCACATCTCTTAACAGAAATCTTTTTACATTGTTACATTGTTACAGGTTGAATAATTACTGAGTCAGGTGGCCCTTGGAACTAGTTTTCTTTTTAGTTCCTTATTTCCTTGGGCTTGGGGGTGTAAGCCTGAAGGGTTAGGGTCTATCAAAACTTACTTCTTTCCCACTTCGTTGTCTCCTACAGATATTATAGTACAAGGGGCTAAACCTTTGGAATGGATTTATTTACACCATAAGGGTCATAAAATACTAATTGCTTACCTTACTCTTCTTGCTCAATTAGTAAATCAGGGAGGACCTGATACCAACAATGATATGGATTTGAAAGTTGCTTTATTATATTACCTTTAACTAACAATCAGTTTTTAAAAGAATTACAGAATTCTATGGATTTTTCAAATTTCATTTGCAAATACTGTGGGAGGATAGGGAATCATTATCCAGATGGAAAGGTATTGGATTTTCCCATACAAACTGAATTTGTGACTACAAAAATTGTTCCACCTTCTCCCATTCCACGGGCTAATACTTATTTTATTGATGTCTCATCTATGGTTATAGGAGGCACTTATGGACCACATATTCATCAATCTATTAATACTTATTTTTTCCTCAAGTTAGCACGTAGAACTTGCTGTTTGGGGTAATATATTACAGATAATTCATACACGTTTCAATATGATTTCAGATTTTGCTTATGTTGTGGGATTATGTCTGGCAATAGACTCATATTCGTGCATACTCTAACCTCTCTGGTTTTATTGAAGATGGAAATAAGCAAGCTGATGCATTTCCCTGCTTTATTTTTACTCCTCCAGAGGAAAGTTGGGAAGGGGTATGCATCTGTCATTGCAGATGGATCCATTGAAACATTATGGATTCCTCTTCTGCTCCTCTGGCCCTGGCCATCAAAGACGAGGCAGAGGGCAAGGAGGCAATGGAAGGCACCATAAAGATAGCAGACCTCCAGCTAAAGGTCAAAAGGAGATGTTGATCATATCATCAGAAGTCAAGTCTGCCCACCTAATGCCAAGTTAAGGCCCTATGCAAAGGAGAAGTTATTCTTTTTTTTTTTTTTTTTCCGAGACAGGGTTTCTCTGTGTAGCTTTGCGCCTTTCCTGGAGCTCACTTGGTAGCCCAGGCTGGCCTCGAACTCACAGAGATCCGCCTGGCTCTGCCTCCCGAGTGCTGGGATTAGGCGTGCGCCACCACCGCCCGGCATAGGAGAAGTTATTCTATGAGACACGCAGAGCACTTTGTCACCTGAGAATCTGTTTCTGGTGATGTTACCTTCTTCGACCTGTGCCATCTGCAATACGTGCCTCTGAGCAAACGTATTGGTCTTGTGTTCCTCATCCTCCTTTACTTCAGCTTGTATATTGGAAGGATCTAGCTCCTGATATATTCACTAATGACTCTGTGATTCTGAATGGACCTTGGGCCTGTAGTAGACTCATGCATTCATCTGAAGAAGGGAAGGCATTTAACTTTTCGCTGGGATTTGAATCGCTTCCCATTTGCATAGGACATAACATCTGTATTCCTATTAGAGAGGAAATAGGGGCTTGTGTTTTAAAAGAGACCAGAACTACTGATCATATGGGTCTCTTTTCAAGCTATTCTCTAGATCTCTCTGATTGATATCATATTCTTAGTGGCAGAGTACTAATACACAGTGCTTTCACTGTTTTAATATTATTCATTATGTTTATAATTACTTGCTTATAGGATACTCATGCATCAAATGACAGTTAGATTTATCTACAACATCTCAAATCAAAGCCTCTCTGGATAGCCTGCTATTGAAACATAAAAATGGGTGGAGGATGTCACAACACAGTCCAAGAATGACGTAGTGGGAGGAAAATTCCGGGTGTTTGTGAGAATAACCCAAGAACAGGACAAGAGTCTTGTGACCTCAGTGTCCTCAAAACACTGAATTGTTCTTAGAATGTTTAAGTGTTCCTCCCAGGTATAGCAGAAAGGAGTGAGTTTACTTGATCATTCATTTCAACTGCATATTGTTATTTTTTATATGCCTAGGTGAAAAAAGATGTTTTGCCATGAGTGGCTTGTCCTCCACATGCAGCTATCCTGCCACATGTGGCCTGTCCTTGTGATTTCACACTTTTACTCATGTGACTCATCTTAACCCTCAGAGTACAAATCGTCAGATGCTCTGAATAAAGTTGGCTATTGCACAAGACTTTAGTCAGCCTCGTTTATCATCTTTATAATCCTAAGTTCCACCTCCTCTAGAACAATAGGTAGGTATATATTTTTTGGGGGTAGATTTTGTTTACTTCATGTGTGTGGTGTGTGTGTGTGTGTGTGTGTGTTTGTGTGTGTGTGTGTGTGTATTTTGTCTATATGTATGTCTGTGCATCATATGTGTGCAGTGCCAATGGAGACCAGAAGAGACAGATTCCCCTGGAACTGGAGTTACAGATGGTTGTGAGCTGCCATGAGAGTGCTGGGAACCAAACTCATGTCCTCTGTAAGAGCAGCCAGCACTCTTGACCATTGAGACATATATCTAGCCCTGGTATATTCTTTTTTGTGTTGGTGAACTGTTCTATAAATATCTGTTAGGTCCATTTGGTTTATAACTTCAGTTAGCTCTGGCATTTCTCTGTTCAGTTTTTGTCTGGATTACTTGTCTATTGATCATAGTGGGGTATTGAAGTCAGTGTGTGAGGGTAAATATGAGATTTAAGTGGTAGTAATTTTTCTTTTATGAACTTGGGTGCCCTTGTGTTTGGGGTATAAATGTTAAGAATTCCAATGTCCTCTCAGTAGATTTTTCCTTTGATGAGTATGTAGTGTCCTTCCCTATCTCCTCTGATTAGTTTTGTTTTGAAGTCTGTTTTGTGGGATAGTAAAATGGCTACACCAGCTTGCTTCTTATATCAATTTGCTTGGAATATTTTTTCCATCCTTCTATCCTGAGGTGATGTCTGTTCTCAATGTTAAGGTGTGATTCTTGGATGCAACAGAAAGATGGATCCTGTTTCTGCATCCACTCTGTTAGTCTGTGTTTTTATTGGGCAACTGAGGCCATTGGTGTTGAGAGATACCACTGAGCAGTGTTTGCTGACTGCTATTACTTTGCTTTTGTGTTTGTTTGTTTCTCCTCTTTTCAATCGTTGGTCTAGCAATATCTGTTCTCTGTAGATTCTTGGGTGTGGTTAACCTCTTTAGGTTGGAGTTTTCCTTCTAGTGACATCTGTAGGGCTGGATTTGTAGCTAAATATTGCTTAAATTTGGTTTTATTGTGATTTTTTTCTCTGTCTTTTGTGATTGAAAGTTTTGCTGGTTAGAGTAGTCTGGGCTGGCATCTGTGGTCTCTTAGAGTTTGTAGAACATCTGTCAAGTCCTGTTTTTTGGACTATTCATTGAGAAGTCAAGTGTTATTCTAATGCTTTTTCCTTTATATGTTATTTGGTCTTTTCTCCTTGCGGCTTTTAATAGTCCTTCTTTGTTCTATACATTTAGAGTTTTAATTATTATGTGCCAAATGGACTTTCTTTTCCTGTCCAGTCAATTTGGTGTTCTGTATGCTTCTTGTACCTTGATAGATATCTTCTTTAGGTTACGGAAATGCCTATGGCTGTGTTGAAATATTCTCTGTGCCTTTGACCTGGGTTTCTTCTCCTTCCTCTATTCCTATTACTCTTAGATTTTGTTTGTTCATAGTGCTCTAGCTTTCCTAGATGTTTTATGCCAGGATTTCTTCAAATTTCTCTTTGACTGAGCTATCCATTTTATCTATCATGTGTTGAATGTCTGAGATTCTCTCTTCCATCTCTTGTATACTATTGGCTAGTCTCTGAGATTCCCATTTAAGTTCCTAAATTTTTCATTTCCAGATTTCTCTGTATTTGGGAGATTGATTCTGTTTCTACTTTTAGGCCTTGAACTGTTTCGTTCATTTCCTTCCCGTTTGTTTACATTTTCATCCCCTCTTTGAGGACCGCTATCATATTCAGAAAGGCTACCTAAGGTCTTTTTCTTGTACCTCAGCTTTGTTGCAACACTCAGGACCTGCTGTGGTCATGTTGCTAGACTGTCATGGAGACAGATGGTCTTGGCTGTTTGATTGTGCTTTTATGCTGGCATCTAGGTGTCAGAGTTTGGGAAAGTTGCAATTCTAGGTGTTAACATCTGGTCTTGTCTTTGTTGGGTGCGTGTGTTTTTTCCCTTGGTTTCTGCTGCACTCTCTAGTTCTTAGAAGAGTTTTGTGACTGTGTGTTGCTTGGTAACACATTCTTCTGGTGTCCTGATAGGTGTGGTCACTGGGGATTCTAAGTAAAATGTGTTTCTAAGTATTGAGAGCTGGCACTTAGAAATGAGGATGGGCTGGGTGGGTGTTGAGGGTTTCAACTGGAGGGAGGAAAACTTGTTTTTTCCACCAAAATCTACTTAGTTCTCTGAGATTGAGGGCAGAGAGTGGGTAGACGCTCGATTTAGTGGTTTGTTATAGAGTTTAGGATGAGCCTGGGGGATTGTACTTGAAGGAATGGAGGGAGGTGTGAAGATCTGAAGTTAGCCTACCTGCTTTCCTTGCTGGATTGCATGTTATTTTCTTAATTCTTTGCTTTTTTTGTCAATAGTTTATGTGTTTAAAAATGAAATTCATGTAAAATTTTACTTAAAAATATGCTTTTTTGAAAAGATTTCATTTTTGTTTTTAATTGTGTCTAAATGTATACATCTATGTGTGAGTTTGTGCAAGTGAGTACAGTGTGTAGAGGCCAGAAGGGGGCATTAGATCCCCCAGAACTGGAGTTACTTCTACAACATAGCATCAGGCATTCTATTTCATAACTTTTTTCTATACAACTTTAAAAACGTTACTTAAGAAAAGTGACTTAAGTCCTATGTACTTATTAGTAGAGGCCCAAGCTGGACAAAGCCAACATATCAAGGATGTGGGGAGATTCACCTAACACTAAGGGCCATTTGAGGGATCATGTGGAAACCTACTACAGTAGAAGATTCTTAAAATATATGCATATATAAAATAAATCTAAATGTAATCACCAAATAACATTTTCACTTGTCAAGTGAAACTTCTAGTGTCAAGAATGGTTTACATCTAATTGAGTTGTTGGCCAAAGGAGACTATGAAAACCCCAAAATATATTCCTAAGGTTATTGGTCTCTTCATAAACTGATGCTTTAGGTCTTATTGCTAAAGACAGCACTTATGTACCCCATTGAACACAGAGAAGTCAAGCTGATGCCTACCTGGAGCCTTCGCTCCTATTGACTAGTGTTCATGGTACCTGGAGCACTCTGCAGGCTGCCAGAGGAGAAGGTAACAGGCAAAGCTTTAGGGACAGGCCCTGCTTCCACCACTAGGTGTCCCACAGATAGATCAAGCTACACAACTGTCACACATATGTAGAGGGCCTAGGTCATTCCCATGCGGGCTCTCTAGCTGTTGGTGCAGAGTCTGTGAGGTCCTATAAGCCAAGGTTAGTTTTTTCTGTGGGTTCCCTTGTGATGAACTTGAGAATCTGGCTCATACAATCTTTCCTTCCTCTTTTCAACGTGATTCCCTGAGCTTGGCTTAGTGATTGGCTGTGGATCTCTACATTTGTTTCCTTCAGTCACTGGATGAAGGCTTTCTGATGACAATTGGGGTAGTTATCAATCTGACTTCAGGAGATGGCCAGTGGTCACAGTGTTTCTTAACATCAATAGACTAGTAACTAAGATAGCATGTCTCTAACTTATTTGCTTCTACTAGGTCTCACCGCTTCTTACAGATTTCATTACAATCTAGTCATTCTAATAACATCATGGGCTATGCAGGAAGCCTGTAATGCATGGGCTTGTGAGGGATACTTATCTAACCATAGCAACAGTGTAGTTAACTACCATTAGAAAAATATAGGAAATGTTTCCTGACCTCATATGGAATAGAAACCACCACAGATGGTAGAAGGCTAAGAGGATTCTCAGATATAGCTGTTGTTTTTTATAATCCTTGTGAGAGTTGAAAAACACTGCCTCATTGGGGAAATGACTAAATTAACATGTTTGAAATTAATCCTTCAGTACTAATAGGGAACTATTGCTATCTAAGACATGTATCTACAAGAAAAGCACATCATGCTCCAGTCTGTTGTAAGCTATTATGCACGGCTCCCCAGAGAGCTGACAAAAATGAAGAATAATCGGAAAATGACAAGGAATGTACTTCATTGCATCAGCTCCGGGAGGTAGGCAGCCTGGGCAAGAAATGGGCTAATTAAAGAAAGCATTTTCCAGCGTCTTTTATACAAATCTTTTGTGATTAAAAATCCAATCAGTAGTTGACTAGTGAGTCCTTTGCTGTGGAACTGGTATCAACATTCCTAGAATTATTTGGGGTTGGTGGTGGAAAGCATTAATTGATTCGTTTTATTATGGATTGAGACGGGTTGTAAATGCTTTGGTCTTCTACTGATGCCTGGTGGGATCTCTGATTTTTTTTCACTTGTCCCTTAAGTAATATCAGGACTCTAGAGGATCATTCATATTTGTCCTCTGGGCATCACTGTATATAGATAACTGAGGCAAAAGAGCATATGTTGCCTTGAATTTGACTGTTAGGCAATACTTTACTTTACTTTACTCAGGCAGCTCTGTTTTCAGGAGGTTCTAATTCTTCCCATGGTTGCTGATTGCTCAGATACTTGCACCAAAATGTAATCGTCACACCATGAATGGTGTGTGGGTTACTAACAAGTACAAAATGGAACAAAGTCATTAAGGAGACTCCAGGCCTGTTAGGACTTTTTTCTCTTAATTGGAAAGCACACACACACACACACACACACACACACACACACACACACACACATTGAGAGAGAGAGAGAGAGACAGAGACAGGGACAGAGAGACAAAGAGAGACAGAAAGAAAAAGAGAGAGAGATTTAAGTGATCATGAAGAAAATCCAGCTGTAAGACACAGGAAGCTTCAGATCTTGGACTTCAGAACTGTAGGGAAGAAAAACTAATTTCTGCTATTTAACCCACAATACTTTGTTATGGTAACCCTAGAAAATTAATAAACTCAGTATTTATTTTTAATAAAAGTAAAAGGTGTCTTCAAGGCTAAAGTAAAAATTCGCTTTATCACAAAGCCTCTGTCAGACGTTGGCTGTTCAAAAGGCATTTCTAATATCATGTGTAAACGTAACAAGAAAAATGAACTCATTCCCTCTAGTACAAGGATGTCTGCTCTTTAAGAGACAGTTAAAGTAGACCCTGCTTTAAGGGACAGCTAAAGTAGACCCTGGAGAGAAGGTATCAATAACAGCAGGAACCTCCGCTCTGGCCTCCAGAGAACAAAACTCCCTTACCACCTCAGGCCTTGGAGGGCAAAAGCAAGGGCAAGCACAGCCCCACAGGCACTCCAGAACCCAGTGGGCACTGAAGCCCTGGGACCAGTGGTGACCACATATGAGGCCCCTCTGAAAGCACTTGGAAGTAACTGGGGGAACATGAAGGGTAGGGTATGTAAATGGAACTTTCTGGCTCATTAATTTAGTAAAGCTGAATGTCATTGGCCCTACAAGAATCTATTTATTTTCATACTAAAGTAATCTTAACCTTATCTCTGGACTGGAATAAATAGGCAATAGACTAGGGGACAAAGAGGTCTTTGCACTAACATTCAAATAAAGAAAGGAGAAACTACAGTTGTATCAGAGAGGATTACCCTTTGCAGTCAATGGTTCATTCTGTTGCCCAAACTGAATTTTAATTGATTTGGATCCTTTGGTCTTCAATCCATCTAGATTCCATTTTACATAACATTTTATCCTTTTTCCCTTAAGGCTTATTTTACAAGTTGCTAGAGATAGCCCCCTGCAGTCTGAATATCCCATCAAATGCAGCTGGTTCACCAATACAAAATAGCATTGAGCATATGTAATTGATTTAGCAAAAATATGCTTTCCATAAGAAAGCAGCCAACAACATGATTTAATAAAGCAAAAAGGCTAATTCAATACTTTTGAATAATAACCTTGATATATCTGAAGAATGTTCTTTGATTTATAATTTCTTATTAAGACCCTTTAGCATTCCCTGCCCTGCCAAGGATTTCAAATCGTGTTTGAAGGGTAACTTAGTACATTCTAATTCACTTGTAAATCTCACTGGTGCCTTACCTTGTGGCTGCACAGGGACTCATTTCTTCTTCTTCCCATAGAAGCATATATATAAAAGATGGCAACTATCTAGTTGCAAAACTCAACTAAACTGTTTGATCAGTTACAACTCAGACAGCGAAATCGTTAAAGAGACACAAGTCATCAGTAGAAACAGAATAGGAACCCCACATAACATGGCTCCTCAATTAAGGTTAAGGAGCTGACCACAAGGCACATCAATTTCCTACCGTCGTCCCACACTTAGTTTGCTCCGCTCCAGACCCAGAGACATTCCTGTTGTTTGTCACTTCCCAGGAACCCTTGTCCGGTGCTGGTGAACCTTCTTCCTTTACTCAGCATACTACTCCATAAGTCTCAGTAGCTGAGGTGACCCTCCCCAGAGACCTTCCCTGGTACTTTGTCTGAAATGGTAATCCTGCCCTGTATTTCACTTTCCATTATTGCCAATTCCACCTGAATTCAGCAATGAAGGTTTACAGTTTTTATTGAAATACTTTGAGAATAAATGTGTTTCCAGATAATGTGCAATTTATAGATTATTTATAAATGAACAATATATATATATATATAATTCATAATGCACAATTTACATATATAATTTATAATGCACAATCATAGAAAGATGGTGTATTCATTACTTTTCCTGTTGTTATAGAAAAGTATTATAAAAGCTACTTAGGAAGGTGTTATTTACCTTTTGAGTGTATAAATATTTGGGGGTACGGTCCATCATGGAAGCAAAGCCACGGTGGCAGAGCTTGAGGCAGCTGGCCACATTACATCTGTAGTCATGAATCAAACAATGAATTCTTGTGTTCAGCTCCCTTTTTCCTGTTTATTCAGTATAGGAGCCCAGCTCAGGAAATGGTGCCACTCACATTTAGGGTGAGTCTCCCCACCTCATTAATTAATCTGAATAAATCTCTTGAAGACATGCTCAGAAAATTATCTTCTATATGATTCCAGATTCTGTCAAATGGATAGTCAATATAAACTGTCACCAATATGCTTACTTTGGGCCACTGATTCATGATAAAATTGTCATTAATTTCACCTAAAAACACTTAAATTATTATCAGTTCAAACTGGACTTTGTCATCAAAAGAGTTATACAAAGATATATGTTTTTCAGAACTCCTTAGATTTTAGGATTCATGACATGAGATTTAGAGACTACAGAGAGAGAGAGAGAGAGAGAGAGAGAGAGAGAGAGAGAGAGAGAGAGAGAGAGAGGAAGGGAGGGAGTTCTAGTACTTTCTTATTTGAATGCTGTGTGCCAACTCACAAATTTTAAGCATTGGGGAAGAGGCATGGCATGCAATTAATAGTTTATGACTTTTAATATAAACTCACTGTCCTCTTAATGATTCTTTTGGCAGGAATCCAGATTTGCAAAAATCTTTCAAAAGAACATAAAGTGTCCTGGTGTAAGTGGCACTGAACTGAGTTATCATAAGCAAAATTACAAAGTAGATAAATTTGTGAACAGTGAGGTCAAACTGAACTAGAATGTGTTGGTCCTACACATTCAGTGGATGCCCGAGAGCACCATTTTTCTCTTTTGTAAATAACACTATGAGTAAGTGAGAGCAGCCAAGAGATAGGTAGCAATGGGAGGGAATGGCAGGACTCTCTGTCAGATACTAAGTGAGAGAATGCTACACCTGGAAATTTATTTTTTCATTCATTTTATATACCAACCACAGATCCCCCTCTCATCCCTCCTCCTGATCCGCCTCCCTCCTTCCCCCCATCCTCTCCTCCAACAGGATAAGTTCTCCCATGTGGGGACAGCTAAGCCTGGTACATTCAATTGAGGTAGGACCAAGACCCTCCCTGGTTTATTAGGGGTGAGCGGGGTGTCGGACCATAGGTAATGGGATCCAGAAAGCCAAGTCATGCATGAGAGATAGATCCTGATCACACTGCCAGGAGCCCCTCAAACAGACCCAGCTACAGAACTGTCTTCCATATGCAGAGGGTCTAGTCCAGTCCCATGCAGGTTCCACAGCTGTTGGTCTAAAGTTCTTGAGTTCCTTTGAGCTTGGTTCAGTTGTCTTTTGTCTCTGTAGATTTCCCCATCATGATCTTGACACACCTACCCCTTACCCCACTCCTAAGTCTGGTGCTTGGTTGTGGATCTCTGCATCTACTTCCATCAGATACTGGATGAAGGCTCTATGATGAAAAATAGCATATTCACCAATCTGACTACCAGGGTAGGCCAGTTCAGCACCCTCTCCACTGTTGTTAGTAGTCTAAACTGGAGTCATCTGCTGTGGATATTGTTCTGTATAAATAAAACACTGATTGGCCAGTGGCCAGGCAGGAAGTATAGGCGGGACAAAGAGAGAGGAGAATTCTGGGAAGTGGAAGGCTGAGTCAGGAAGTCACTGCCAGCCACCGCCATGACAAGCAGCATGTGAAGATGCCGCTAAGCCACAAGCCATGTGGCAAGGTATAGATTTATGGAAATGGATTAATTTAAGCTATAAGAACAGTTAGCAAGAAGCCTGCCACGGCCATACAGTTTGTAAGCAATATAAGTCTCTGTTTACTTGATTGTGTCTGAGTGGCTGTGGGACTGGCAGATGACAGAGATTTGTCCTGACTGTGGGCAAGGAAGGAAAACTCTAGTTACAGTCATCCTTGTTGATTCCTGGAATTTCCCTAGCACCAAGTTTCTCCCTTACCCTATAATATCTCCCTCTATCAAGATACCTCATTCATTGCTCTTCCACTCCATCCCTCCCCCAGTTCAACCATCCTGTTCCCTCATGTTCTCATTCTCCCATTCCCTACCCTCTATTGCCTCCCTCTTCCCTAGTTTACTCATTGGGATCTCCTCCATTTCTCCATGCCACATGATCCGTACATCCTTCTAATTGACCATATACACCTGGAAATTTTAATTTCTACCTTACCTTTTGTCTACAATCAACAAACCATGCCCCCCCCCAAGAAAAATAAAAGGACCTATGAAATTGTCATTAAAAAAAAAAGAGATAGCGGTCATATTACTTTAGGAAGAAATATTAAGAATTTTGTGTTTTTAAAGACTTGCAAAAACAAAGATCATATATGGCAGTGATTGTGACAGAACATATAGTTAGAGGGGCATATGGGAAAGTCACTGGAGCAGAATAGAGAACTCAGGAAAATTACCAGCTTGTCTTGACAAAGGTACAAATTAATTTAGCAAACATATATCATTTTTAATAGATGTCACTGGGACAACTTGACATTCATTGACACTGTCATAAACTTCAACTTTAACTTTATAGACTTTAAAATAATTAACTCCTAATAGGTCATGGAATTAAACACAAAGTTATAAAATATTTAGAAACAAATACAGGGTCCACTGAGATGGCCCAGCAGGAAAATGTGCCTGCTATAAGCCTGACAACCTGAGTCTGATCTGTAGGACCCACATGGTAGGACAGAACTTCTGCAAGATGTCCTCTGATCTACACACACACACACACACACACACAGAGAGAGAGAGAGAGAGAGAGAGAGAGAGAGAGAGAGAGAGAGAGAGAGAGAGAGAGAGAGATCAGGAAAAAGTTTTTGAGACCATGAAAAGGAGTTCATAGTTTTTGCACCAAAAACATGGTCTAAGGAAAAGCTGATAAAGTAAATTTTGTCAAAGAGAAACACTATTGATCTATGAAATAGTCTGTCAGAAAAATGAAGGACCACAGGTTGCAGAGATGTCTGTCAGTAAAGTGATTACTGTGTAAGCAGGGCAACATATTTGATTCCTCAAACCAATGTAAGAAACTAGGTATGGTGACACTCTCAGCACGTGGTGGAACAGTGGATTCTCGGGGTTCTGTGGCCAGCTTGCCTAGCCCAGTTCATGAGCTCCAGGCAAATGAGAGGCTCTGATGCAAGGGGACAGACAGTGCCTGAGGAAGTGACACTTGGAAGTTGTCCTCAAGTCCTCACATGCATAGGTACTGAAAACAAAAAGAAAAAAAGCAAACAGTCCAACTAGAGAACAAGAACAATGGGAGAAAGCAGAGGCCTGAAGAGCACACTTGAATTGTAACGAAGAACATGGACCCATGTTTGACATCACTAGCCATTAAGAAAAGCAAATATCAACCTTCACTATTAGATGGCCCTACAGCTATCAAAATGACTAAATCGACTGGTGATGACACCAGATACTGATGGGATGAAGCAACTGAGCCATTTGTTATGCTGTTTACCTTCTATTGACAACTTGGTTAGATCAAGAAACACTCAGGTAATTGGTGGAGCATAACTGTGGCTAAGTCTGTGAGGGTATTTGTAGAGAGGATTAACAGAGGACTAAAAAGATCTGAGGTGGCACCATCCATGGCTGGGGTCCCAAACTCAATAAAAAGAGGTACTGGAGAAATCCAGCTGAGCACCAGTATTCATACCTCTGTGCATCCTGACTCAGGATGCAATGTGACCAGCCACCTCCTGTTTCTGTCTCCATTTCCTGCCATCACTAACATATCCATGTATCACTCACAGTAACAAAAAGCAGTACAGCTACTATTGTGAAAAACATTTTTGGTAGCGTCCTGAGTAGTTTCATGTCAACTTGACACAAACTAGAGTCATCTGAAAGGAGAGAACATCATTTGAGAAAATGCCTCCATAAAGGCTGACTGTAGGGCATTTTCATAATTAGTAATTGATGGGAAAGGGCCCAGCCCATTATGGGTGGTGTCATCCCTGGGATGGTGGTTCTGGTTTCTATAAGAAAGAAGGGTAAGCAAGCCAGTAAGCAGCACCTGTCCATGGCCTCTGCATCAGCTCCTGTCTCCAGATTCTGCCATTTGAGTTCCTGTCCTGACTTTCTTCAGCTGTGAATGGCAATGTGGAAGCATAAGTCTAATAAACACTTTTCTCCCCAATTTGCTTTTGGTCATGGTTTTTCATTACAAGCAATAGTAACCCTAACAAAGACATGCGGTGTTTTATAAAGGGAAGCCCAAACTTAGTACACAATCCAAGAATTTTCTCCTGGTATATTTATGCTAGAAAAATGAAAATTCATGTTTACCTAAAACATTTATATATAACAATATATGTTGCCAGCAATACAAAATTAGAAACAACAGAGAAATAATTCATTGGGTGACTTTTAAACATTCTTGCCATGGGACATTACTCAATGATGACAAAAAGCAGAGGAGATGGGCCTGTGTGAATGGATCTCCAGGAAATTATGCATGCTGTGTCGGGGCCCAAGTGCCCAGTAATGATTCTACTTATTAACTCATTCTGAGATTTTTATATAGTTAATTAGGTGCTGGAAAGCTTGTGGGCACTGGGAATGGACCTCTTTCTTCTCTTGTGGTGAACAGTTTATGAAAGCAGTGACTAGATCAGAGGAGCTTGAATTACTTACTCCTCAGCACAGAACCTGAGTCATGTCCACAGCCCTGAATGAGAAATGACATCCTGAACTACTCTAAAGGTCATTGGTGGATAACTATCCTAAACTGTCTTAGACTGCATGAGGCCAAACCTTGTGGGAATAAAGATACATTACTGCTCCTTCTGTGGACTCAAAAACAGGCCTGTGATACCTGTGCAATACGGAGTCCCCTCGGGAAAAGTCACTTGTCCTAGAGATTTCATATGGTAGCACAAAGCTTGCCTAGAATGGAGATGAAAGTGTGGTCCAAACTTTGGCCATTGTCTACTCTGACCCTGTCAGAATGTGCTTCCCGCTACCCTTCAATACATTCTGTCTCTCCACCACACTATGGTGCTTCTAGTGCAAATTCTTTCAAGTGACATCAGAAGAACCAGGCAGACAGAAGGAATCTTGACATACTGGTGACAAGATGGCTATTGAAGGAAAAAATCCTCTACTAATAGTTACCAGGATTGAGGCAGCGAAGAAGGTAACAGATGGAGGGTACTGCAAGGCAATGGGGTTTTTGTGGTAATGAACTATTACATGTCTTGAATATGGTGATCATTGAAGAAATATATACCTATGACAAAATTTATTAGAATTATGCACATGGGCACACACACATAAATGTATAAAATTGATGAAATCTGGGTGAGGTTGCTGGCTTTAATATTGATCTTCTGGTGAAACTCTTATACAGTAGTCATATAAAATGGTATCATTGAAGAAAAGAAAATTATTCCCAGGTTTATAATTTTGTATTTTAAAGTATCATGTGATGCTATAATTAACCCAAACAAAACATTTAATTAAAATAATATATGCACTTTTTTTTTACACTTTGGGGATGAACTACAAAGTGATTCTACACGATTTCATGCTGTTTTGTTCTTTTAGTGGCCTAGACTTCCCTCACTCTGATAGATGATTTGTATGCAAGAATGAGAGAGCAAATGGAATTCATTAAAATTATAAACATGAATCAACTTGAAATGGAAACATTTATTCTTTGTGGTTGGAAAGTTTATATTTCTATTTCAACTAGCAATTGGCTCTAAAATATGAATTCCATAACCAGGTGAAAGTCAAAATTTCCAGTATCTTGACACCATACACCATAATTTCAGAAAAAAATAGACTTAGGTTGCAGGAACTGCAGAAAGTTCCAACCTGCTGTGGTTCTTACTTTTCTATAAGACTTGTAGCAACAATAAATGTAATGACAACTAGAGATCAAGATCATGCTTAGTAAGCTTAATCATGCCTGCCACAGATAAACATGGCTTTAAAACAGGATTTAGGGGCTACAGATATGGCACAGCAGTCAGGGCTGGTTACTTCTCTTCCAGAAGACCTGAGCTGCATTTCCAGTATCCACATCACTCATAACTACCTCCAACTAGTTCCAGGGTGCCCTTTTCTGGTGTCTGTGGGCACCAGGCATGCAAATGGTGCACATACTATATATCCAGGCAAGTGGTCATGCAGATAAAAATACATAAATAGTTTTTAAAAGAATTTATTTTTAAGAACAGTTTAGGTTCACAGTAAAATAGAGTGAAGGTACAGAGAGGCCCCCGTATGTCACATGCCCCTATGTGCCCAGCCTCACCACTAAGAAGAGCTCGACCAGTCATTGGGTATAGTTGATGCATCACTATCATTCTGAACTTACAGTCAATTTGATTTGTGGGTCTATTCTTTTTTGCTTGTTTGTTTTTGTTTTTTCAAGGCAGGGTTACTCTGTGTAGTTCTGGATGTCCTGGAACTGGCTCTGTAGACCAGGTTGGCCTCGAACTCACAGAGATCCGCCTGTCTCTGCCTCCCCAGTGCTAGGATCAAAGGCACGAGCCTCCATTGCCTGGTTGTAGGTTTATTCTTAATGCTGTACATTTTGTGGGTTTAGAAGATAAATATACAGGGGCATTTGCCACTAACAGTGGAGAAACCGTTCAAGGATTTGATGGAGTAGACTGAGACATTGCCCTCAGCAACTCACCGGATTCTCTTCAGATGTAGCTGGGATTCTGATGAACACTGAAAATAATTTCAGGCCACATCACAGTGATGCAAATTTGACAAGTTTATTGGTGAAGAAAAAGCACAAACGCACTTGAGAGGCAAACATGGGAGTCAGATAAAAACTCATTTAAAGACTTCATCAATAGCCTTGGAACCTTTAGAACTCACTGCTTAAAAGAGGAAATCTTCAGGGTTGAGAGAAGAGACATGAAAACATGCACCACTCCGCTAATTTCCTATCCAAAGAATACAATTTCTAACACAAGCGTGGAATGACTGAGTGGTTTGTGAGAGTGCCAGGCCAGCTTACATGTGAAATAGAAATGTGATTAAGGCAAATATAGGATTCAAAATAAAAGTTTCAAAGTGGTTAGCATTGTGTGGAGACAGAAGGGGTGTGCCCATGCTACAGGGTGTGTGTGTGAAGGACAGAAGACACATTTCTGGAGTTTGTTCTCTTCTCCCACCTGCATGTGAGTCCAGGGATCCAGCTGCAGTAACCAGGTTGTGCTTTGAGAATGGCTGTCTCCTGAGCCATCTCACTGGTTCCAAAGTAACTATATAGGTAGGGCAAAGAGGTAAAGAGATATTTTTATCCCAAGTACGGTTTACTAATCTTAATAAACCTATTTGTGGTATGTTAAGGAAGGGAACATAATTTTGTGAAGGGCAGTCTGCAGTCTGCTTGATGAAAACTCTTGACTTAGCAAGGGATTGAAATCAGACCCACATTGGATGAGTATTCCATTATCTAGATACACTGAAGGACTATCTATTCACTTACCGGTTGAACACCATTTGGTAATTTCGAATTTTCTGAAATAATGTATGTGTGTATTTTCACATGGAATAATTTTGTACTACTTTTAGTAGATCCTAATGAAAATGATGGGTGATTCATAGTTTTGGATGAAACTGAAAAAAAAAAAAACTCTTCCAAAATAGTTGTACTGTTTTGCATTCTCACCAGCAGCAAAAGGTAATGGCTGCCATTCCATCTTATTTGCATTTGATATTACAGGGACCAACGATGCTGCTGGTGAGAGGACTCTGTAGACAGACATCCTAAGTCAAGGAGTGCTGTAATCCAGTGCAGAGTGCATACTCTGCCTAGAGGGAATGTTATGAGTGTTCAGTCAAGAATTTAGATCAAAGAATGAAAATGAGCCTTCTTTCACTGTCTTGGGGTTTCTATTGATGTGATAAAACACCATGACCAAAAGCAACTTGGGTGGGAAAGCGTGTATTTGACTTATACTTCCACATCACAATTCATCACTGAAGTAAGTCAGGGCAGGAACCTAGCGGCCAGAACTGAAACATACATGATGGAGGAATGCTGTTTACTAGCTTGCTCCTCCAGACTTTCTCATCCTGTTTTCTTATACAACCCCTGAGCACTTCCCCAGAGCTGGCACCACCCATAGTAAGCCAGGCACTCCCACACCAACCAATAATTAGGAAAATACCCCCATCTGCTTGCTAACACACTGATCTTATGGAGGCATTTCCTCAACTGTGGCTCTCTTTTCTCAGATAACTCGAGCTTATGTCACGTTGACAGAAAAGCCACCCAGGACACGCAACTCCTCCCCTGTTTTGCCATCTCTTCTTCTTCATTGCAGCATCAAAAATTCATGTCTGAGTTAGTGTTACCCCTCAGTCATTATAGGTTTAAGAAAAAGCAGTCTAACTAAATGTAAGTTCCAACAATACCAAATGTAATAAATAATAACGTATTTCAATTGAAACAGAGAAAATAAGAGCAGATTTGCATAGAAGCACTATAGCTTTAACATGTTCAGCACTGATTTTTATGTCTAAAAGGCTATTTATTACTCACATTGTGTAGTTATAGGCAGTTATAAGGAGCACATGTGGGTTCTGGGATCTAAATCTGGGTCCTCTGCAAGAGCAGTAAGTGCTCTTAATCACTGAGCCATCTTTTCAGCACCTCCTTATCTTTGTTTTTTAATTAATTCTGTCTGTACCTATCTTTCATAGTGTCCCCAAATCACTACAAAGATAGCAGGACAAGAGAAATCCAAGGAGACAGGCACAATTGACCTGCAAATCAGGCTGTGTGTGTGGGGGGGGTGGGGGGCGACCAACTGCTCTGTCATACTGTACTGTTTCAGTGTCCCTTGATTACCCAGCTCTCAACCTGCTAGGATTTAGGAGTCTTCATCTCTCTGTACATGGTCACTGATGGCAGGAGATGTAAGCAGACACACTGCCCAGATTCCTGCAATGTTCAGGTCATTTGGCAAATACAGTTGCTGTAGTCTCCGGGAAAAGTAAATACATCAGTTTGGCTCTCTTGGAAAGCCACTAGACTAAGGCTCGGAAAAATGTTCCCTGACATTTGGAAATACTCACAGATGGGAGAAACAGTCTACTGACAACAGACCTAGGCTTCTACAGTTTGAATAGGCAACCCTCCAAACCCAGGGTAGGCACTTTGCTGTTTGTGAAGTGGTATTTTTTTTAAATTTATTTTTTAAGTGTTTTTTTTTTTCATTTTACATACCAACCTCAGTTCCCCTTCCCTCCTCTTTTCCCATTCCCACCACCTCTCCCAATCCCATCCTCCCCATCTACTCCCTTAGGGAGTCAATAAAGTCTGGCATACTAAGTTGAGGCAGGACAAGTGGGGACCCATGTCAAGGCTGAGTAAGGTATCCCCTGACAGTGAACTGGTAATTTTAACTAAACAAGGGATTTATACCAGAATAGTGTGCGTGTGCCTCTCTCTCCTCCCTCCCTCCCTCCCTCCCTCCCTCCCTCCCTCCCTCCCTCTCTCTCTCTCTCTCTCTCTCTCTCTCTCTCTCTCTCTGTGTGTGTATGTGTGTGTGTAAAATAGTTTCAAGTATCTTCATGTAGCTCAGGAAGGCATCCCACTCATCACAGAGCTACAGATGACTTTGAGCTTCCAATCCTCCTGTCTCC
The DNA here is from genome assembly GCF_049852395.1 of Peromyscus maniculatus bairdii. Taxonomy (NCBI): domain Eukaryota; kingdom Metazoa; phylum Chordata; class Mammalia; order Rodentia; family Cricetidae; genus Peromyscus; species Peromyscus maniculatus. The sequence goes on from NC_134857.1 coordinate 62,791,269, forward strand.
ACCTTCCTGGGTTCAAGGATTACAAACATACACTAACCTGCTAGTTTACACAATGCTAGGGATTGGACCCAGGGCTTCACGAATGCTAGGCAAATACTCTACCAGCTGTGCTATCTTCCTCACCCCTCCTTTCTCTATCTTTTTGTATTACTTCTTGTTGTAGAACCGACCCTTGATAGGGCTCATTAATGTTTGGCAAAAATGACTCAGAGTTAGGACAGGAAAATTTCTGCTTTGAAGATTCAACCTTTCCCTTATATTTATTTTTTAAATGCTTATTAGTTCAAGCTGGTCATATGACCTAGAATTGCACATAGATTCCCACAAGTCACAAAAGTACATATTTTATTTCTGAAGGCAAATGAAGACATAAGTATGCTGCACAAAGTTAGGTACATATCTATCTTGTTCACCTCTGAGCTCTCCAGCTCTCTCAATTTCCTGAATGATGCTTCACTAATGGACAAGATGTTTAAAATTAATCTTAAAGGTCATGAATCTGGATGTCATTCTTGTGTTCTTCGTTAGTCAAAAACCCAGCCCAGCCATCTCAATAATGGTAAAAATTAAGTCACATGTGGTAGTGAATGCCTGTTCCCAGAGCTAGGAAGATGGAGAAAGGAATGTTGTGGATTTAGGGTCACCCAAGCTCCAAGCCAGTCTACATAGACAAACCCTTCTTCAAAAAGTATTTTCAAAAAGAAAAATGGAAATACCACTATTAAACTATCAAAACTATACATATTAAACTGTATAACCAACATTCTTCAGTGTTTGCTTATCTCTGTGAAGTAAGGTTTAGAAAGAATACTGAGACCCTTTGTACAATAAACATGAAAATCAGTACAAATATACAGCATCTCTGTCCCAAGTTCTGCCCACAAGTAGAGAAGATAAAAACTTTCAGTGTGCACTGTGTTCCTTCAACCTCCCCTTTCTCATGACAACAAAATATCTGTCCTAGGATCAAGAAATTTTGGGGGGTTAGAAGAAATAGATTGGATATTGGTGCTAACTAAAAACATAACTAGTTAATTCCTTAGAGAATTACATAAGATGAAGAAAATGTAAACATGGATTTAAGGGGAAAAAACTGTTGCTGCTGCTTTGACAGAGGAAATGTATGTACTAGGGAGCAAATGTATGTAAAATATATTGGGGAAATTTATAAAGGCCACTCCACGTAGTTAAAAGGAAGATTTATTTAGTGGATGACTTACAAATGAAGGAATTGATAGGTTGCGGGGGTCTGGGGAAGGTGTATCGCAATCCAGCGGTGTTCTCTGGAGCTCTGCCCAGTCAATCTCCACCGTCCAGGGTCCAGGCTCAGAGAGAGCGCCCAGAGAGAGCACTCGCCCATCCAGCTCTCGGGTTTCCAGCACCTCCCCTCGCCCTGCCTCGTAGGCGTGACAGTTGCCAGAGTCTCAATGGGGGTTGGAACTTCCAGATCCAAGCTGGAATGGCTACCCACTACATCTCCCCCTTTTTGTCTAAATAAGAAGGTTCTAAACTAATACAAGACTATATACAAAGGAATGGTTATCAAATATTGTCCAGAAATAATGAGGGATAATGACCTAGATAAGATGTAACTACAACCAATGCAAACAATATCAAGCAAGAAACACATTCTAAAATCCAGAGAAGTATAGAGCATAGGTAAACGGCATGTTATAAAGATCATTCAAAGGTGTCCTATCCTAAAGAACCTGATTCTAATACTTAATATGTTCTATCTAAGATATTATATATACTAAGTTGTAACTATAACTGCTAGTCTTCAGTCCCATCAAAAATGGCGCCCAACGGTTCGAGTTTCCACCTTAAACCTGAGAATATTTAATAACCAATTCTAAACAGAGCCAAAACCAGGTTCCTGCTTCTTGTCTCATATGGGCAGCTAGATGCTGCAAAACGTGGGTTTGAACACTGGCGGGTTCCTGGCATGTGCGTTTGACCGACAGTATGGAGGGAATGAGGCGTCTGCCAGCGGCACATTATGCTGTGTAGTAGATTTAGTCTTTACTAGTATTTTAAAAAAAAAAAAGGTTTCTGGGCTACACGCTGCTTTGATAAAAGCTTAGACCCACTATTTCTGAGACTTGATAACTCCCAGAGCTGGCGGAAAACGTACCACTGCCATGTTGGGAAGCTGAAGTGGGCGGAGCCAGCAGCCACAGCGCCGTTTCAGTCTTAAAATGGTACAGTTTAAACCAATAAGCTCAAGGTAATATAAAAAATAAGCCACATAAAGATGGCTACCACACAGAGAATCTGGATTATGTTCTCTTTGATATTCGTAACTAAAAAAAAAAAAAACATTTGATTACAAAAGCTGTTGAGTTATGCCAAAATGTATATTTTAAAGGTACCTTGACTTCAAAATTTGGATATAAGGATATGTTACTTTGGAAAAGAGGTTTTGCTTTTGTTTCCACAGAAAGCCAGAGGCTGTGGATTTGTTCCAGATTAAGATACATCAGGTTTCACCAGCCAAGACCCCCTGAAAGGTCTCCGATGACACCATGGCCCAGATGATCCAACATCCAGAGCGGTTTCAAGGCAACTGGTTCACACAATACAGCCTCAAGGACTACCCCATAGGCCTAAAATTTTCTTTGCGTCCCCATAAGATACAGCACCCCCCTCCAGCAGGAAGTAGTAAGAGATGCTACGCCCAAATTCCCAAATATACCAAGCTGGCTTTAAAGGTGGAATTAGTTCACTCCCCCTCTAAACCCAGACATATTGCTTTAAAAAAAAATGGTTAAGAGATTCTTGTGTCCCAAATCAGAAGAGCCCTCTGGTGTGGGACAGAGAAAAACCAATATTTTTATTTAAAACAGGTTGATTATAAATGTGATCTCTTTCTAAAAAAGAAAAAGGGGATATGATTAGATATATAGGAGGATATGGAGATGATAAGATAAAAGGGTAGATTAATGAACCTACTTTTACAGAACAACTTGTTTAAAATGTTTTACATTGGTATAGATTTTAGTTTATGTTTAAAATGTTTTACATTGGTATAAATTTTAGTTTATTGATACAAACTTAAAGTTAATTTTGTTATACTGTATATATATATATATATATATATATATATATATATATATATATATTCTATTCTTGTTTGAGGTATTATGTTTATGTAACTCATTTAAAATTGTAATGGATAATTAAAAATAGATTAATAATTAGTCATCTATGATAATCATATTTGTAGCCATGTTAGTTAAGTCTTCTAGATATACATAGATATATTTCAGATAGATAGGTAATCTTCAAACACTTCATAGACCTAGAGAATATGGCATTTAAATAACTTAGAATTCTGTTGACATGAGACACAATTGCTCCTGGCTGCACCAATTTGATCCCGAGAGAATGTTGGGCTTCTAAGACATTTCCATTGGGAAGTTTGTCTTCTTGGCACAAAATGGCCTACTGGGCAAAGAACTGCCCTTGCCTTGATGGCTGACAGTACAAATATAATGCTGTCCTTTCTGGACAAGCGGGACACAAGGAAAGCGACCACTGTACTCTGCCAAGACAGGGTAAGATGGTCTCTCAGAATTCCTGCTTCTAAAAATGGTCTGTCAGAGAGTCTAGGCCTGTAGCCAATTTGAATGTACCAACAATACTGAGAAACATTAGGTGACTGTCCAGGCTGCCAGCTGTCTTAGTCTACTTTTGCAAGATTCCCGAAAGTTGCTTGCATCCATCTACCATTTCTCAGGTACCATTATGTTCCTTCTCAGGTCTTTGATGTGGTTGAAAACTAGATAGTTGTAATTTCCTCAGTTATGATAAAAGATAAGTTAGATATAAAACCTTAAACTCACAAATATAAGATAGATAGGACATCTTCTTTAATATTGTAACTATAATTCTTGCTCGATAATTGTTTTGTTATATGTAATTTTACCATTTTAAAGTTAAAACCTTCCTTTTTAAAAAAATAAGAAAAGGGGAAGTGCTGTGGATATTGCTCTCTATATAAATAAAACACTGATGGCCAGTGACCAGGCAGGAAGTAGGTTGCCAGGCAGGAAGTAGGTGGGACAAGGAGAGAGGAGAATTCTGGGAAGCGGAAGGCAAAAAGAGACACTGCAGCCACCGCCAGGACAAGCAACATGTAGAGACTCTGGTAAGCCACCAGCCACGTGGCAAGGTATAGATTTATAAAAATGGGTTAATTTAAGATAAAAGAACAGTTAGCAAGAAGCCTGCCACGGTCATACAGTTTATAAGTGATATAAGCGTCTGAGTGATTATTTTATAAATGGATTGTGGGACTGCGGGGATTGGGGAACCTGGAGAGAAGCCCTCCAGCAACAAAAATATACTTGTTTTTCCAATTGTCTGAAAGAAAATGAGTCAGTTCCAAACATACAGCTGCTTCCTCTAATCCCTTATCCCTCCCCCAATTGTCCTTGAGGGACTTCTGGATGACGGGGTGCTGCTGGTTGTCTATTCTACCAGGACCTGTTGGCCACCTAAGAGAATGAAAGAGCTGTCCAAACTAATTAGGACCCCACAAAGTTAGTTCTATTTTCCTCTTACACATTTTTTTTTTTTTTTGGTTTTTTGAGACAGGGTTTCTCTGTGTAGCTTTGTGCCTTTCCTGGAGCTCACTTGGTAGCCCAGGCTGGCCTCGAACTCATAAAGATCCGCCTGGCTCTGCCTCCCGAGTGCTGGGATTAAAGGCGTGCGCCACCACCGCCCGGCTCCTCTTACACATATTTATAGCCCAGCATAGAAAAGAAGGATCCCAGAAAGTTTTAAAGTATAACTCAATAAAAGTATAGTTAGGAAATGTGCAGACTACTAAAATAGCATCTGGTTAATCATTCCTGCTCAGCTAATCATGCCTGTTCAGCTAATTGTGCCTGCTCAGCCTTATGTCTCATCCTCACTCCTTTCTCTCCTTTCTCTGCTGCACACTCTACCCCTCCATATCCCAACCCTCACTTTTTCTCTATCTATATCATCAAGTATATGCTCTCTCAATTCCAACATACTAGATGAATAAAGAAGCACCTCAGGTTGCTTTACACTTTTGCAAAGCATTGGCGTGCCTGAGTTTCAGAGATACTAGCTAAAGATCCCCAAAATAAACATCAACATGTATGGTAAAGATTCTCAAGGACTGACCATAATCCCATGATTTTGGAGAATGAGAATGTTATAGATCCAGAGCCAAATTTTGTTGGGGCTAGTTTTAGTTCCCTTAGTAGGCATTCATTGCTTTCCTATATATGACATGTCATCTTTTTGACTATCAGGCAAAACTTTTAAAAGTTCAAAAGAGAAGAAAGTGTTTGGAGATAAATTCCCACAGGGTACTCTAACTGGTTTTGTGTTTGGTAATTATGTTAATTTATCTTGAAAATTTTGGGAAAAAAGGAGAAATCTAACTAAAGATTTTTGTTTACCTCAATTGAGAGCATTTGATATTCTGAAATTGCTTTTCCCCATGCTAAGTGAGAAGTTTGAATACCCTATTTATTCAGACTTTTGGAACAACTAAGAAAAGAAATAAAATTGCTAAGACTTTTTTTTAAGTTTTGGAAATTGTATTAAAACTGAATAAAGATCTTGAAGGATGCAAGATTAATAGTGAAAATTTAGAGACTGTCTTAAAACTAAAGATAAATTCTGAAGAGATTAGCTTTTCTCAAATGTATGCTCCCATCTCTATCCTTGCCTCTTCTACCAGGAAAAACAAGCAAACAAGCAAATAAAAAACTCAGTTTAACCTTCATAGTCTTTTTCTACTGTCTTTTGTAATAATTCCTAAGGGGAATGAGTTTTATATAGAAAGAAAAGTTTGTCGTGGCTCCCTTAAAGCTAAAACTGTCTGAGTCTATCAGGGTAAATTGGAGATATAGGGACACATGGACATTCTAATCATATCAAGGATACCATGGTCAAGAAGATAGTCAGACTAATTAAAAAAGAGCACCTTCCTCACTCGTGTCCCATAAAAAGATGGAGACCAAGAACTGTGCTTTCCAGGGCCCCCACAGACCTGTCATCTGAATACCGTGTGTGTGTGTGTGTGTGTGTGTGTGTGTGTGTGTGTGTGTGTGTGTGTGTGTGTAGGACCAACAGTGAACCCCTGACTGTTCCTGGGACAAGCTCAGCTTGCTTTTTGAGCTGATGAAGTCTACTCTATAGCCATCCATCCATCCCCCTGCTCAGTCATCTAGACCTGCAGTCCATCCATCCACCCATTATTTCTTTTGAATCCAGTTCTCTTTTATTTTTCATATTGGTATCTAACTCTGCTGCTTCACTTCAAATACATAGGTTTACATCCATGACACTCAAAAATGCCTGGATCAACATCTTCCCTCCTGCTTGGTTTGGATCATCTTATCAATAAAAACTCCATTTATATTTCTATCAGCCTACTTCTGAAACCTTCTGAACTTTTCTGGGTGCCTTTTTAAGTCTTTGCATTCATCCTGTAACCTACATATGTAACCTACATATATAAACGTATATGGAGATGTGATGCAACATGACATATGTGATCTGAGAGTGAATATTGGCACTTCATATTGCAATTAGAGAATCTTCATTTGCCTTGTCTGAGGTTACCAAGGAAAGCAGAAACACATGGCAAATAGCTGCTATTAAAATGTCTGTGCCTTGTGAATTTACTGTTTTTTCAAAAATTCTGGTATTGCAGAAAGATAAAAATGTTTCTGATATAACATTCTTGCAACACAGATAAACATGACTGTAACAAAATAATAGACACACTTCTTTCCCCTAAAAGAGACATGCTGGAAACACTCTTTGAAAATACAGAACTAATTTTATTCACAAATGGTTCTTAGTTATGAAATTAACTTCTTAAAAACATTTCAGGAAGGGTATGCAGTTCCCTCTACTCTTGAGATAATCAGGAGTGCTCATTGCTCACTGAAATTCATAGCCTTAATGAGGGTATGCTATTTAGCACAAAACAAAACAGCTAAAATTGAGAAATAGACACCATGATTTTGGAGTTAAGATCACCATTACCCATGTAAATGCTTTATAAGGGTGGCAGCCCATTTGCACTCCCATAAAGTGGTAGAAAGAGATGGGGTATCCTTAGGACAAGCTGATTAGTTAGACTAGCCAAATCAAAGAGCTGAAGCTCATGTGAGAGACCCTGCTTTAACATGTAATGTGGAAAGTGATACCTGATATCAGTCTCTGGCCTCCACACACATACACAAAGGAACCCCTTATTTATACCTCCCCACACACATGAACATGGACACATATTTGTACAAACATCAGATGTAAATACACATACAAAAATGAACCAAACAGAAAGTCTACAAAAAACAGATCAACAGGTCTCAGAATTACCAGATCTTATGCATTTACCAAATCAATAGCCTATTTAAAAATCCCAAAACATCCTGAAACAAATACTAACATTGCAAACGATACTAATTTGGCTGCTGAAGCAGCACCAAAGGCTGAGTATCCTGAAAGGATCTGTCCTGTTCATATGCCAACTCTACCTCTGACTTCAGGTTCAACAAAACAGGACACCTGGCAATAAGAAGGGTTGTAAATTCAATTCCAAAACAATCTTTGGCTGGGACCTAAATCTTAGTCCACAATACTCCTAAGTGTGTAGTGGCCTCTTCTGGAATACACACATAACTTATTCGACTGGACATGCAGGACCCATAGAAAAGTGACCACTGAATTTTGCAAGATGAGATGATCCTTCAGGTTCCTCTTTTACAGAGGAGACTGTCAGACATTCTACAGGACACAGGAAAAAAGCAACTGAGAGACTAGGCCTATGGCCTAAAATTAGATGTCCCAACATTCCAGAGGAATTGGGTGACTGTCCAGGCAGCCAGCTGTCTCTGGCATTCTAGATTTTTGGAAGTTGCTTACAACGCTCTTCCTTTTTACTTAGGTACTATTATGTCTTTCTGGGGTATTTGCTGTTGTTGAAAACTAGATAGTTATAATTTTGCTTAGTTATGATAAACAATAAATTATATATAAAAATTTAGATTTACATATATAGGATAGATAGAATATTTTCTTTAATTTTGCCAAACACAAGTAGACTAGATATTGTAACTGTAATACTTGCTTGATAACTATTCTATTATATATAATTTTACCTTCCTGTTGTTTAGAAAGAAAAAGGGAAGTGATGGGGGAATGTCTTTCTGTATGCTGTGAAAATGTGTTACTCTGATTGGTTGATAAATAAAATGCTGATTGGCCAGTAGCCAGGCAGGAAGTATAGGTGGGATAAGCAGACAAGGAAAATTCTGGGAAGAGGAAGGCTAAGTGAGGAGATGCCAGCCCACCACCCAGGGAGCAGCATGTAATGGCACACATGTAAAGCCATGAAACACATGGCGACATACAGATTAACAGAAATGAGCTGAGTTTAAGTGCAAGAGCTAGTCAGTAGTAAACCTGAGCTAATGGCTGAGCAGTTTTAATTAATATAAGCCTCTGTGTCTTTACTTGGGTCTGAGCAGCTGTGGACCAGGTGGGACACAGGAAAACTTCCAGCTACAATAATCTCTTGGGGTACACAATATTTTGCAGTTCCCTCCACAAAAGCAGCTCTCACAGTATCCTCAAAATGTTTTATTTTTCCCACACATGGCTGTGGCAAGCAGCTTCATGGAATACAAGGACATTTCCCTTTACCAAATGGGCAACTTGTAACTTGATAAATAGGTTTTATCCAAATGCCTTCAATTCATACATCTTAGTCCTTTCTAGATTATGGTAGCTGGCCATATTGCATGCACCTCCAAGAAGCAGAGAGATGAATGCTTGTGTTCAGCTCACCTTCTTTTGATTTATTTCAGGGTCCCAGCTCATGGAGTAGTACTTCATATATTTAGGGTAGATCTTGCCTCAATTAACCCAATCTAGAAATTTCCTCGTAGACAAGTCTAGAGGTTTGTCTCCTAGGTGATTATACTTCATGTAAAGTTGACAATATTAATCATTACAAATGTCAAAGGTCTGCGGCTAACTGCACAGAATCAGTCTTCAATGACAATACCATTCATCTTAGAGTCATCAAAACTGGCCCAATTCAGGAACCAAAAGAGACTTGGAAGTATAAGCACCTGACTGGGAATTTCTGTACAAGTTCAATTAGCTACAACTATAGGAAGACATTCCTCATAAAGAATTCACTTTCAAAATCAGGAGGTACCATTTTGTATTAGCTGGATGAATGTACCTTACTGAACATCAACACAGATATGCTGAGGTAAAGAGAAAAATGTGTCTCGTTAATATGGCACTTAGTCGTTTGAGTAGAACAAATATGATCTTTTAACTCTTAATCTTCATTCCAAGGCACTCCTGAGCTAATTCAATTAAACTTTCAAAAATGAGTCCTGAGTTCTAACAGCCTAGCACATCTTAATGTGGATTTAATATTCTTCTTACAAATCTGATCATCAAAACCTAATTACTACACAGTATCTTGCTTCTAAAGCATGACACATTTGGATGATTTTTATCATCTCTGTAGGATGTAGTCATAACCAGAACTTTCTTAGCAATGGAAGCTATTACTAGTCTCTGCTTTAAAAATCATACCATAATTATAAATCCTAAATATAGCTGTATAGATCCAATTAAGCCTACTGTAAGTAGGATGTGTGAAACTTTAGGTTACATGCTGTTTTATGTCATTTCAATTATATTTCAGGGTTCATATGTGTGATATGGTACTCAGCTTCCCAATTACCCCATGTATTCTTGGCTAGTAAAATAAAATTTTTAATTAAAATCATTATTTGGTTAGCTATTGTCAGCAAAATCAAGTAACATACTTATCTTGTAGGGACTTCTCTTTGCCTATGTCTTCTATCATAGCCACAGATTAGAAGTAAGGCTGAAATACTATCAAATGCTGGGTAAGGAAAGTGACTGCTTGGTTCTGGATGTGCTAAACAAGGCAGGAGAAATGGCCTAGTGTTAAAGGCCTTTGCTGGGAAGTTTGATGACTTGAGTTCTCTCCCCAAAGGGAGCTGACTCTGAGATGGTACCCTCTGACCCCCACATGTACATTCTGAAGCATATACACGCACACACGTACACATGCACATGCCCCCCCTCAATAAATTTTAAAATATAAGAAAAAAGATATGCTAATTAAAGGGAGACAGATCAGCAGTGACTTACACCCTCTTATTCTAAGGGAAAGAAACTCGTGATGCCACTACCAATAATGAAGCTAGATACTATTTAGAAGGGTTCTTTGCTTGGAAAAAGAAGGGAGTAGAGATGGGACAACTGATAGAAAAAAACAGGAAGGGAAAAGGAGACAAAGGAGAAAATGATGTAAGGAAATAATGGAGGTAGAAATGGCTGGACTGTCAACATCAAATCAGCTAAAGTGAAGACACTGTGTCCCCTATTCATCCTATTTAGGATGCCAATCAATTTGAGAGTTGTAAGCCTGGGATTGTTAGCTCCTTCATTCCAAGATACTACTATGTTTAGATAGAAAAAGAGGTGGGTAGATGGGAGACTCTAGTGTTGAATGTGTTGAGGTAGCTCGGTGATATGGTGAAACATAACCCCTGAATTTCTTTGACTTAGCACTATCCACAGACAGGCCACGGGTCTGTACCCATGATGCTCAACAAAGAAACTTCTTTGTGATCACTTAGAGTCCCAAGCTGATGAAGCAGCTACATTATGGAATATTAAATCCTGAGCAGAGTTATAAATTGCACAAGAGTTTTTGGTTTTCCACCTGAAATGACATAAGCCTTTTATTTTTATGTTACTGTGAAATGTAAGAAATATGTCCCCACCTAATTTTAAGGAGGTGGAGAAAGACCAGCTAACATGGGAGGCACTGTAGGAGGACCACATACATCTAAGTAACAGTGATATGTGATACTTTTATTGTCCCTGTCAGAGAATGAAGACCATGCTAGACAGAACACTGTGCATCCATGTTGCCTTGGTTAATTATTAAGAAATAACAATTTTCTTGGGAATGGAACTCAACCAGGCTCATTTCCCCCATGATACAATAGGCCCATCAGTGAAATAGTGTGTTTGATGCAAAATAGATTATTCACAAAGCAGCCAAGTAAGAAAATGAGATGGCAAGCCTTAATTCTTCCTCTCAGAGCATAGGGTTATTGTGTGAGATTTTCCTGGGAAGAGACTCACCCTAGATGGGTAGACACTAAAGATACTAAGACACCAAGATAGACAACACTAAAAGAGTTCTACCAAAGTCCAATGTGGCAACTTGATTTGACAATGAAATTACTGAGATTTCCTATGGGATTGGGGGTGGAAGTTACAGGTTAACTAACCTACTCCACCTTGAGTGACGAGACTTCGAAGCTTCATTAAGCTTCCCTTCTTACATGCTGGCAACTCAACAAGTCATGGAGAGTCTCCTCTGGGCAGCTCAGTATCTGAGAATCTGGAAGCATTTCTGCCTCCTCTCTTCTCCCCAGCAATTGTTTATTGCTTCTGTAACCTCAAGGACTCTGTGTATCTTATCAATTTCAGGAACTTCTTTCCATTTGTGATGTTTATCTCTTGATTTTCATGAGCTTCCCCTGTCTTTTCTGGCAGGAATATCTCAACTTAGAAACTCTGAGCCTTAAGGAGCCTGCTTCCAAGAGGCACTTTCAACTCTGAGGAAACTGATGTACAACAATCTTTTAGGGTAATTTGAAGCAGGATGTTCTAATCCAGAGGGAAATGTGTTTGGACATAAGTAGAAGTGAAATAATCATTAATCTGAGCATGGGTAATCAACCATAGCTCTTCATGAGATATTTGATTTAAAAAATTGATGATGCAAACATCAACCGAGGACAATGTTATTCTTCTCACTGAAGTGACAAAGTTCCTTACAGAAGTAACTCAAGGAAGGAGAAGCTTATTTTGTCTCACACCTAAGGAGGTCAGTCCATCATGATAAGGAAACCATGGCAACTGAAACAGTGTGGCCTGATCTGTGGTAGTGGAAGCTTTCTGTATATATAGCTTGTTCACATTCCATGAGTCCCGCAGCAGAGAGCTCAAGGCAGAAACTGTGAGAAGCTATGACTTTCAAGTACAGTCCCACAGCAACCTACTTCTGCTACCTAGATCATATGCAAAGGTTCCACAGGTTCCACAAGCTGTCAAAATAACCCTGTGGAGATAGAGTGTTCAAGCACATGAGCCTGTGTGTGGTATTTTATATGCAATGCAAACCACAAAAATAGTTTTCAACTCTAATGGCAAAGCAGTCAGCCATTAGAAAGATTCCAGTGAAACATCTGTGAACTTAGCCAGTTTGAGCTAGACAAAAGTGCCCTCCACATTCCTGAGAAACAGCCAGGCAACAGTTACCATCATAAACCCACAAGTCAAAGTTATTACCTACAGCGAAGTCAGCAGTAGGCTAATAAAATGTTGCCTAGCTACCTGATTTCCAAAACTAGTGAGTCTTTTTTTAAAATAAGGTAAATTTTTATTTTATGCATAAGGATGCTTTGCCTGCATGCATGTTTGTGTACCATGTCTCTGATATGCAGTGCCCATGGAAACCAGAAAAAGACATCTGGTCCACTGGAACTGGAGTTACAGACCATTGCTAGCCACTATTTGGGTGCTAGAAATGGAACCTGGGTCCTCTAGAAGAGGAGAAAGTTTTCTTAACCACTGTTAAGAGCCATCACTCACACATAACACTGGTCATCTCTACAGCCCTTAAAATTGATGATTTAAAACCACACAACTAAAAGCATACACAGGAAGCTAAGCTTAGAGGGTGTGTTTGGATTTCCCTTTACCCTGAATAACTAAGGGCTTTATTTCCTGTTTTTCCATCTTAGGTATTGGGAGCTTTGGACACAGTTCCTGCTATCAACATTAGTAGAAGCTACTGGGGAACGTTCAAAGAATGCGCTCTAACGTAACCACAGGCTCACGCCTTTCCTCCCTCTGCCTAGAAAGCTGTTATGATGCTGCATGCTGAAGAAGAGTCATTGTACAGCTGAGGACCATGGTGTGCCCGAAATAACCATGAGTCCATGGTGCTCATGCCCCAATCCTGGCTCACACACTTTCCTTATATTCATTGCAATAGAAAATAGATCTCAGGTCCCATGAAATGGCTCTTCAGACAAAGACGCCTACTGCCAAGCCTGAAGACTCAAGTTCTAACCCCAGGACCATTAAGATGGAAGGAGAGAACTGACTCTTGCAAGTTGTCCTCTGACTTTGGAACCACAGTTTGGGAGCCGTTCATTTGTCTTGCCCTGAGACCTCACTTAGCACTCACTATAGCCCTAGAACATTTTTTCCACCTCTGATTAACTAGATTTACTTTCTGTATTTTTCCAGTTTTCGTGTGACTCGGGCTTCTGTATCAAAAAGCCAAGTGTTGTTCTTTCAAGGTCTGTAAAGAATTGTGATAGAATTTTGATGGGGATTGCATTGAATCTGTAGATTGCTTTTTCATAAGATGGCCATTTTTACTATGTTAATCCTGCTGATGCATGAGCATGGGAGATCTTTCCATCTTCTGATATCTTCTCTAATTTCTTTCTTCAAACTTGAAGTTCTTATCATACAGGTCTTTTACTTGCTTAGCGTTACCTCAAAATATTTTTAATATTTGTGGCTATTGTGAAAGGTGTTGTTTCTCTGATTTCTTTCTCAGCCCATTTATTGTTTTCATATAGGAGGGTTGCTGATTTGTTTGAGTTAATTTTGTATCCATTCACTTCACTGAAGGTGTTTATCAGCTGCAAGGAGTTTCTGATAGAGTTTTTGGGGTCACTTATATATACTATAATATCATCTGCAAATACCCATACTTTGACTTCTTCCTTTCCAATTTGCATCCCCTTGATCTCCTTACATTATCTGATTGCTTTAGTTAAAACTTCAAGTACTATATTGAATAGATATGGACAGAGTAAACAGCCTTGTCTTGTCTCTGATTTTAGTGGAATTGCTTTAAGTTTCTTTCCATTTAATTTGATGCTGGCTATTTGCTTGCTATCTATTGTCTTTACTGTGCTTAGGTATGTCCCTTGCATCCCTGCTCTCTCCAAGACTTTTATTATGAAGAGATGTTGGATTTTGTCAAAGGCTTTTTCAGCATCTAGTAAAATGGTCATGTTTTTTTTTTTCTTTCAGTTTCTTCATACCAGTGGGTTACATTGACAGATTTTCATATGGTGACTCATCCCTGCATTTCTGGGATGAAGCCTATTCAATCATGGTGGATGATCTTTTTAATGAGTTCTTGGATTTGGTTTGCAGGATAGCTACAACAATCCTGTACAATAAAAGAACTTCTGGAGGTATCATCATCCCTGATTTTGGACTGTACTAAAGAGCAATTGAAATAAAAGCTGCATGGCATTGGCATAAAAACAGGTTGATCAATGGAAATGAACTGAAGACCCAGAAGTAAATCCACACACCTATGGACACTTGATTTTTTTTTATAAAGAAGCCAAAATTATACAATGGAAAAAAATCATCTTCAACAAATGGTGCTGTCATAACTGGATGTCTGCATGTAGAAGAATGCAAATATATCCATGTCTATCATCCTGCACAAAATTCAAATCAAAGTGGGTCAAAGACCTCAACAAAAAATCTTAGTATAAGAGAAATTGGGGAATAGCCTGAACTCACTGGCACAGGCGGAAATTGGGAATTGATCTACCTCAAGACCCAGTTATACCATTCCTGGACACATACCTAAAGGACACTCCACCATAACAAGGACACTTGCATAACTATGTTCATAGCAGCTTTATTCATAATAGCCAGATACTGAAAATAACCTAGATGTTTCTCAACTGAAGAATGGATAAAGAAAATATGGTACATTTGCATAATGGAGTATTACTCAGCCGTTAACAATGGTTAACGCCATCCAGGGAGCAGCATTTAATTACACACAGGTAAAGCAGTGGAAAACATGGCAACATATAGATTAACAGAAATGGATTGAGTTTAAATGTAGGAGCTAGTCAGTGGTAGGCCTGAACTAATGGCCAAGCAGTTTTAATTAATATAAGCCTCTGTGTGTTTACTTGGGTCTGAGCGGCTTCGAGCTGGGCGGGGCCAGGAAAACTTTCAGCTACAGTGTCATGTGAGACTCCTAATAGTGAGAGCAGGGGCTGTCTCTGACTCTGTTACCTGCTTTTGGGACCCTTCCCTCCCACCAGATTGCCTCATCCAGCCTTAATAGAAGAGGAGGTGCCCAGTCTCACTGCTGCTTGAAATACCATGTCTGGCTGATATCCATGGGAGGCCTGCCTGTATTTGAAGAGAAACAGTGGAGAAGGAGTGGAGGGGTGAGGTGGGGGGAGTGGGAAATGAAGGAGGAACCAAGAAGAGGGGGGAGAGGGAAACTTTGGGATGTAAAAATCAAAAATAAAGCCAACTAATAAAAATCCAAGTGAGGCAGTATTCATGTGTGCTCATGTGCAGTAGTTTCAGGCACAAGACCTTCACTAGATCAAGCTAACCTAGATCCCAGGATGGATGGAAGCCTCAACCCTCGCCGAAGGACTATTGGCTGCTGAGGGAGAAATTCGTTGTGAAGCACGCGGGCTCGTTTCACACCTGGATAGGTCTCACTGACAGGGACGGCTCTTGGAAATGGGTGGAGGGAACCCAATATAGAGGCAACTACAAGAATTGGGCCTCCACTCAGCCAGATAACTGGCAGGTCCATGAAGAGCGTGGAAGTGAAGATTGTGTCGAGATGTTCTCCGATGGCCGCTGGAATGACAACTTCTGTTGCCAGGTGAACCGCTGGGCGTGTGAAAAGGGGCGAAATATCACCCACTAGGAGCCTGCTCTACCATGTTTCCCTTGTCCCCTCGCCCCACTGCATCACCCTAACTTCTTCACTGGTGGTGTTGAAACAAGGAAGAGAAACAGAACCCCTAGCATGAGGAGGAGTTATGGGAAAGCAGAAAGGGGGTGGCTTTATTGTCCCACACTTTGGGAAGGCTGAGATTCCAGCTTTCTCCACAATCACTGCAACTATTAGAAATTTCAGCCCTTGGAATGGAGTAGGAAAAAAAAGAAAGAAATGATAAAAAAAAAAAATCCAAGTGAAAAATCTGAGCATGGCTGCAGCTTTCCAGTGTGCTCGTGATTCTGAGCCAGCTTCCTCATTTGGTTGACTGTGTTGACCATATGGGTTTGTCACAGGATTTTACATACACGTCCTCTCAGCACTCTTTGCTCTTGTCACCTCAGATGCCACCAGTGGTTTTCCTTCACACCTGTCTTCGCTGTGCAACCTCTCCAAAAGCCAGTGATACATAAGGCAGGTGTGTCCACCTCTGACACTGGGTGGATTTCAAAAATCCTAGGTGAATTCTTCAAGCAGGAAGGATCAACGAAGAGGCCCATGGTAGTCAGGCAGAGTTCAGCTTTTGGAGCTAACATCGGGGGAAGTGGGTGACTGCAATGAGAACCCATCTGTCCTTGTGTATTCCATGCTTCCAAATGTTCCTAAGATTCCTTTCCCCAGCTTGTGAGTCTCCGTGCTGAAGCACGTTTTTTAACATGTGTAAAGCCTACTCCAACCCCAAAGCTGCAAGAACAGCAGCAGCTGCGTGTTTCCTTCCACTTACACAAACAGCCCCCTATCTCAATCATGTTTTGCTTTGTTTTAGTTTGGTTTGGGTGTTTTTGTTTTGTTGCTGAAGATCAGACTGGGGGCCTCAGCCTTCCCCTGAGCTGTATGCCTTGTCTGGTTTTTGTTTGTTTTATGTTTCTCATCTTTTTTTCTTTTCTGTTGCGGACAGAGTCCTCTACAAAGAAAATGCTTGAATTGCTTGTAAGTGGAGGGGTTGGAAATGGAAGAATCAAAATGTCCAGTAATAAAAGCACAGTGCTCCTGAAAGCATGTGTGTACAGATGATGTGAGAGTGGAAGCCAACTGGACTAGTAGATAAGGCAACTAATGGGAGGCAGAGAGGCCGAGAAAGGGGGGCCTCGCAGGGTAGGAGCTATGTGTCCAAAGTCTGTTGTATACCAGTGTGAAAATGGCATTATGTCACCATATATCGTGTCAGTTTTTAAGAAACTGAAAAAAAAAGGTGGGGGGGGGGAGAAAAGTCAAATCTGACTTCAGTGTTTCCCTGAGGAAAGAAAGAGGTGCAGGCATGTTCTCTGCCTGATGCCTTGGTGGCTTCATCGTTGGTATGTGTATGTTACAGACAGTACCAATTAAAGTAGACCCACTTAAAAATAATATGGGTTGCTACTAATAAAAGTTTGCATCGAAATTGTCTCAGAAAAGGTGTCTG
This sequence comes from Peromyscus maniculatus bairdii, assembly GCF_049852395.1. Classification (NCBI taxonomy): domain Eukaryota; kingdom Metazoa; phylum Chordata; class Mammalia; order Rodentia; family Cricetidae; genus Peromyscus; species Peromyscus maniculatus. The sequence continues at coordinate 62,808,605 of NC_134857.1, forward strand.
ATGTAAGGTGAGCTGGCACTTCTTTTTTTAATCACAAAATTTTATTCCCAGCAACGAAGGTCCAATTGCATCAGCTCTAGAAAGATCAAAGTTTTCCAGATTCAGTTTGCTTTCCTATAGTGAAGAGAGACCTTTACTTCACCAACACTATGCTTTGTTTTATTTTATTTGATCATATGAATTCTGTGAGGAAACAAGTGTGTGATGCTCAGGGTGTGTCTAAAGTTGCAGACAGCAAGTGTTCATTGTGATAGCAATAGGAGTTTAAGATCAGTTTCAGCTCAGGGAACAGGGAGAAGGCTCAGTCGGCAGAGTACTTGCTGCATAAGCTAAGGACCTAAGTTCTAATCCTAAAATCCAAGTAAATGTTCCAGTCTCAGTGAAAGACACTGACTCAAAAGAATGCGTAGGGCAATAAAGGAGGACATCATTGTCAACCTCTAGCTCCCCGTGTGTCAAGTGTACCCACACAGTCTGTATGGAGATCAATTTGAGCCCAAAGAGATGTGTGAACTTAGTCTGATTAAGTCTTCAGGCATGGTGAAGAAAGCCACATCACATAATTTTAATCAAAGGGTCCTGGGAGAGTGGCACTCCTAGGCTACCATTAGAAAATGCAATTGTCTTTGTGGAAGGCTATTTTCATCGTAGACCTCCACAGACTGCACAGAGAGAATTTCAAGGACTGTCTGCTACTTATGATAAATTGCAAGGTACAAAAGGAAGCAAACTGCTGCCAAGGCAGCAGGAGAGACCCTAGGAGCACGATTCTAGGGAGAAGAGCAGCTCGTGGACATGACGTCAGTATATGAGTCTATCTTCCTCCTCCTATGGAAAAGCCTGTTTGAAACTGATTGAGTCTCTGAACATCCTGCCAGAACCGGGACCAAGGAATATTGAATGCTAGAAACTACTCTCTGCTTTACCTAGAGACCAGGGAGGGCTGAACTGTAAGAATAAAAGGCATTTATACAAGCACCGTATCAACTCCATCCTATATCAACTTACCTGCCCTGTCTTTCACTGTCTGGCAAAAAGGAAAGGGAACATTCTCTGGGGGGCAATGATGTCACTGAGAGTCTCAGTTAATGCCATAATTTTTCAAGCACAATAGTGAGTATCAAATGAAAAGACATACAAGAAGACAAAAGCTGGGCTATAATGAAGAAAAATAAATTATATGAATGGATTTGCAGGGAGAAAAAAGCTAAAAAAGAAGAGGAAAGAGCAACATGGACAACAAAAAGGCAAATAAATGTAGATGAATGTCAATCAAGACTTTACATTAAGCCTCCCAGGCAGCAAACTAATGACACAATAGCAGATGTGTAAGCTAACTTAGATGTTCACAGACACTAAATCTGCAATAGGCCTCCTAGCCAGGAAACTCTCCCTGCTCTACCCTGAGGCCGGTGGCATTTTGTAGACTCCAGCATATTTAAAGAGAGCACACATTCCAAGTCAGAATTTGTATGGCTAGTCCTTTCAAACTGCACATTTTTGTACCAGGCATCCTGTTGCAGACTAGTACTTCAGGCAAACTGTTGAGACCAGACTAGTACTTGCTGAGACCAGGGAGGCACTGGTATTGGGAAAGCCTTTGCTCAACAATTGTGAAGACCAGAGTTCAGGTCCCCAGCACTTGAGTAAACAGCCAGGTGAGGCAGTGCATGTCTATGACCCCATTGCTGGAGGCTGGACTTGGCTGGATCCCTGGAACTCTTAGGCTAGCATACCTCAAAGTATGGTGATAAGAATTCAATGCATGAATACTCATGAATCACCTCGTGATAGGACAAATAGAAAATACCTTCTAAATAGCATTTTAAATAAGGAACAGATGCTAATATTTACTTTAAAAAAAATGAAAGCTGGAGCTTTAAACGTGAATTTCTACCACAAACGATTTAATCATCAATAATTTCAACAGTGACAATTACCACTAAGTCAAGTTCTATGCCAACTCCCAGAGCACAAAACTTTCTCCAGATTCTTATTCATTCTTAGTTCAGTACAGCTACTTAGATTCCCTGCAAAGGGTATCTTTGTACAGTCAATAGACTTAAATCATATTAATGGCTCTCCTCTTGCTTCTCTCCGTCTCTCTGCCAATTGGATCCCTAGGTATATTTAAAAATAGCTCACTGTGGTCAAAGAGGTTGCACATCAGAAAGATTCGCTATGATTCCTTGTAGTGAGCACAAAGAAAAGAGTACACAGCCATCTTAGATCTACATCCGGTTTTGTTTGTCAACATTGCCTCACAAGATCAATGCACCTTGATCTTGGTTTGGGGGTGCATTGCATTGGCTAGGAACTTTGTTTTCTAGAACTTCCTTCCATGTGTTAACTTTCTTCCTCTGGTTAGCATTTGCCAGTGAGAGTACTATTGCAGACCCATGCAAAAGCAGATTGGAGAAGGAATTTCCATTCTGGGGCATTATGGCAGCCAGACATTATAGCCTCACAGTTTTCTCCATAAATTCCTACTTGGCAGATTGTCAAGACCTTGACCCTTTATAGAAACTCAACAGTTACAATAACTTTGCAGCTCATTCAGAGGAATTTTTGAAGCAAGTGATTTAGACTGAACTCATCAGTAGCAGTACTTGCCAACAGCTGTTCCACCTGATCTCCACTCACAGAGAACTGTCAACATCCATGCTTCTGATCATTCCATTAGATGCTGAAAAGCCTTTGACAAAATCCAACACCCCTTCATGATAAAGGTCTTGGAGAGATCAGGAATACAAGGAACATACCTAAACATAATAAAGGCAATTTACAACAAGCCAACAGCCAACTTCAAAGTAAATGGAGAGAAACTCAAAGCAATTCCACTAAAATCAGGAACAAGACAAGGCTGTCGACTCTCCCCATATTTATTCAATATAGTACTTGAAGTTCTAGCTAGAGCAATAAGACAACAAAAGGAGATCAATGGGATACAAATTGAAAAGAAAGAAGTCAAACTTTCACTATTTGTAGATGATATGATAGTATACATAAGTGACCCCAAAATTCTACCAGAGAACTCCTACACCTAATAAACAACTTCAGTACTTTGGCAGGATACAAGATTAACTCAAAAAAATCTGTAGCCCTCCACAAGGACACATGCTGAACTATGTTCATAGTAGCCAGAACCTAGAAACAAACTAGATGCCCCTCAACTGAAGAATGGATTAAGAAAATGTAATACATATACACAATGTAGTACTCTCAGCAGAGAAAAACAATGACATCATGCAATTTGCAGGTAAATGGATGGAATTAGAAAACACCATCCTGAGTGAGGTAACCCAGACTCAGAAGGATAAACCTGGTATGTACTCACTCATAAGCTGACACTAGATGTAAAGCAAAGGATACCCAGACTACAACCCATAGCTCCAGAGAAGTTATCTAACAAGGAGGACCCATAGAGGGATGCATGGATTGCCCTGGGAAGGGGAAATAGATAATATCTCCATATGTAAACTGGGGATGGGGGGTGAGCAACGGAGGATAGGGGATTGGAGATGAGAACATACAGGAACAGGATGGTTGAGCTGGAATAGGGATGGAGTGGGAGATCAATGAAAGAGATACCATGATAGAGGGTGACATCATGGGGCTAGAGAGAAACCAGGTGCTAGGGAAGTTCCCAGGAATCCCCAAGGATGACCCCAGCTTAGACTACCAGAAATAGTGGAATGGGTGCCAGAACTAAACTGGCTTACTCCAGTGATTAGATTGGTGAATACCCTAACTGTCATCATAGAGCCTTTCTCTAGTATTGGATGGAAGCAAATGCAGAGATCGAAAGCCAAACACTAGGTTGAGCCCCAAGAGTCCAGTTGAAGAGAGAGAAAAGGGATGCTATGAGCAAGGGGCATCAAGATCATGATGGGGAAACCTGCAGAGACAACCAAACTAAACTATTGGGAACTCATAAAATTTAGATCAGTAGCTTGGAGCCTGCATGGGAGTGGGCTAGGCCCTCTGCACAGCGAGACAGTTGTATAGCTTGATCTACTGAAGGGGGCAGCTTGCAGGAGGATCAGAATCCATCCCTAGTACATGAGCAGGCTTTGTGGAGTTCACTACCTATGATGGGACACCTCACACAGCCTTGAGACAGCGGGAGGGGCTTGTACTTGCCTCTACTAAATGTACCTCCCCATGGGAGGCCTTACCTTCTTGTAGGAGGGAATGGGGGTGGATTGGGAAGGGAAGGCTGGAGGGGCAAATGGAGAGAAGAGGGGGATCTTTGGTATGTAAAATGAATAAAAAATTTTCTTAACAAAAAATACTTTGGAAATAAAAAAATAAAAAAGATTGAATCTCTTTTATTGACTAAGCCAAGACAAAATAGCTTAAAATTAGAAAACTAGGAATAGATAAGGATGTCCCTGTTTTGACAAAAGTTTAATAAAATGTATAAATCTCTTTTAACAAATTTATAAATTTAAGCTCATTCATTTTAAGATCAGAAGCAAGATAAGAATGTGCATTATTACTGATACTATTTTTAAAACTGGCCAAGAAATTAACTGATTTAGAGAGATTACAGGTAAAGAGAAAAAGTAATCATGACTTCCAATGATATAAACATTTATATTGAAAAAGGTAACCTGAAAATTATATGAAGTGATAAAAGTGATAGACTGCATTTATGAATGAAAAATAATATTGCTTTAAACCACAAGTAACTGGCTAGGAGTTGTAATTTAATATGGCATGTCATTCAAACAGAAACAATTCACTTTCCATAAGTAAAGGCATAATCAAAACGAGTACATAACTAGTGTAGCACCCCTGTATAAAAGGACAGACCTGGTCTCTGGGTCTGCTGACTGGGTTGTCACCCTTCTAGCTCAGCTTCTCTCATAAGAGAGGGCAGGAATTCAAGGACAGAGTAGAGTGCAAAATGCCTAGTTGGTTTCTTTCCAGCTTTACATAGGTCATGTCCACTCCTAGTCTGTTTTGTGAACAACATCAAAACACTGGGACTGTGCCCTCTAGCCATAAGCAAGCATGGCAGCTTCTATCAGTTCACTGGGCAGGTGTAAGATGGGAGGCTTCTTGCCAGGAACACTGAATATTTGCTACATTTTATCTTCTATTTATATTTGAATTTTTTATTTTTATTTTTTTTTAATTTAAATAGAGTTACATCAACCCCCCCCCTTCATTTCTACTTTCTTGAATTATCACAAAGACCTTGGGAAACTTGTATTACAGTCTCAAGCTTCAGAAGAACCAAATAAGTTGTTTAAGGTTGTGGAAATGGGGCTGTAGGAGTTAAAGCCCACTCTGACATCACAGAAACAGTGTTTTCTATAATCATGCACCAATGGTCACAAAGAAGCGGCTCGTGGGGTCAATTCATGTCCTGATACATAAACTCCAGTGTGAGTGGAAAAGTTTGTACCCTAAAGAAGCCCAGCCAGGGATATTTCTGTGGGTTATTAATTATCCTTCCCAAAGTCTACCCTTCCAACATGATTTCCCCATCTATTCCATAATTATAGCAGAAAAATGACAAATAATTAATGAAACTCTTTTGAGGGGGTATCTTTGTGGATCTCCGTGGGCCTCCCTAGCTCTCTGCTTCCTCCCCTTCTCACCTTCTCATGTGGTCTTCATTTACCATGGTCTCCTATTCCTTGTTCTCCCTCTCTTTTCTTGATCCAGCTAGGATCTCCCACTCTTTCCCTCGACTGTCGCCCTTCATTGTTCCCACTCATGACCAGGCTATTCATGTAGATCTTGTCCATTTCTCCGTGTCTTTTTTTGGGGTCCCGTTTTCCAGGTAGCCTCACTGGTGATGTGAGTAGCAGTCTAGTCATCCTTGTTCCACATCTAGCATCTTCCTATGAGTGAGTAGACTGCTGGCAATGGTCGCGAGACGGCAGGAACTGACCTACTCTGGTGATGGGATGGCCAGACACCCAGATAGTGGTGCCATAAACCCCATCCAAGGACTGAGGAATCTGAAGGCAGACATCCACGGCTGGGCCCCTGGTGGAGCACTGGGAGTCTAATTAGTGAGTAAGAAGAGGGTTTATATGAGCGAGAATTGTTGAAGCCAAGGTTGGATAAAGCACCGGGACAAATAACCAAATGAATGGAAGCACAGGATCTATGAACCAAAGGCTGAGGGGCCCCCACCTGGATCAGGCCACCTGAACGGGTGAGACAGTCATTTGGCTTGATCTGTTTGGGAGGCAGCTGTGCATTGGTGCCAGGTCCTGGGCTCGTTGCATGAGTTGGCTGTTTGAATCCTGGGACTTATGCAGGGACACTTGGCTCGGTCTGGGAGGGGGGAATGGACCTGCCTGGACTGAGTCTACCAGGTCAACCCCGGTCCTCGGGGGAGACCTTGATCTGGAGGAGGTGGGAATGGGGGGTGGGCTGGGGGGAGGGGTGGGCGAGAGGGGGAGAACAGGTGATTCTGTGGCTATTATGTTGAACTGAATGGTGTTGTAAAATAATAATAATAATAATAATAAAAAAACCAAAAAAAAAAATTAATGAAACTCTCCCATGTGGAAAGCATAAGGGAATAAATTACATAGTACTCTGAGTCAAAATTTAGTTTCCTATTTCATATTGAGAATATTTTCTGTTCAGTAAACAGAAAAATTCACTCCAATATCTAATTAACCATTAAGTTATCATGTTAAAGACATAAATTAACATTTGGGCTCAAAATGCTTATGGAACTCAAGAGTATGTTTAGGGTGCACTTTTCTTTCAGTAACTGTCCAACTTCATATCATGTCGGCACCCTGACCTTGATTTTCCATCCCCCAGGACTAGAGAATAAAGGCAGGCTGCTCAGTCATGCTGCTGATTTTATGATGACTGCTGGATCTGGGAAACTGAGATAAATGAAAAGTAGCTCGCTGAGAGCCTGAGGCTTTTACACAACACCTGCTAAGGGATTAATTGTTTGATTGATTATTGATTGATTGGAGGGCAAGATTAGGAAAAATAATAAATAATGAAGCAGCTATTCTCACTAAACTTAAGAGTTACAGTCTAATATGACTTCAATGAAGCTGCTCTTACGACATCTTGAAGGACATCTTTGGGTATTTTTCTTCACAGTTGATCCTACAATTTTAGGATTCAAAAGTTTCTCCAGACTTAAGTTTTTAATATTTCCTCTGTTACCTCATCAATTCATATATTCATTCATCCATCCATCCATTCATTCACTCACCAAGAAGTATTCAATGCTATCCATTGGAGCTCACTTAGCAGTGCCAATGCTATGTTGCAAAGTAAAGTTGAGAAGGACATGGCAGTCCAGCTCATCTGCCCAGGCTCTCATAGGACCACTTTCATATTATTGTTTGAAAACAGATTAGTGACAGTGCCTTGTCTCTTTGCTAAGGTCAAGTGTAGTGTCTATTCTTATCAGCTTAACAAATACATCAATCATTAATCTTCTGAAAAAATTTGCTATTGATTTAAACATGAGTGGCTTCAAAAATCTTGGATAAAGCTTCATTTTCCTAATGTAAAAACACTAAGAAATGGAATGGGTTCTATGTAAATTCTCCTGACTTCAGAAGGATGGACAAACACAGACTTGCAGGCATTCTTTACTCCTCACTTGCATCTCCTTCACAGAAAGTTCTCAGCATCCTTGGCTCCTTCCGTGACTTCATCTCTCCTGGGAAAGCCTCATGTTCCCACCAGCCACTCAAATCCTTTGTAGTTTAGTATAAATAATAAATTGTTTAGTGTGTCTCCTGAAAGATAGAGTGAATACAGCCATTCTTGTAGATCATACATAGTTTTTAGTAACTCCTTTATCTTGTTTTTAGTTTCAAATGTAAATCTATAGGTCTGACTATATTAGATACTCCATATGAGCTGGAATTCACACATTTGATTCATTTTTCTATAACTGGAAGATTTAACCCAGCCAAGGCATTCACAGAATCTGTCCCACTACAACATATATCATTGTACTTCGCTCATATTTGTTCCTTATTACCTTTTTTTTTGGCTCCTACCTCCCACTGATTTCTCCTTATACCCTGAAACAGTCTCCCCTCTGCCTTCACATAAAACTTTTTTTTTAAAAAAGTATAGATTCCACATACTAGAAAAACATGTAATGTTTCTCCTTCTCTATTTGATTCTCTATTTGTGTCCCACACATGGATCAAAGTGTCTTAAACATATAATAAGTGCCAGGAATGATGAGAAGGACAGGTTGGATGTTAGTAATAAAAGGCTTTGTTCAAATACAGTATTTTTTTAAAATTTCTTTGTCTTCTTATTTTATTTTTATAAAATTTATTATAAAAATTAACACACACATGCACACACACACACAAATTAAAAAGACCCACACATCTATACATCTCAATAAACTTCTATACAGTTAGAATAGTCATTTGAAACAGAAGCTAATTGTTTCTCTAGGTGTAACTTGGTCCCAAATTTGAAATTTTGACTTCATTCCTCTTGGATATAAACTCGGAATGATGTTGCTGGGTTGTAAGCAGTTCTACCCCTAATTTCTTGGGGGAATCTCCATACAGTTGCTATAGCGACTCCAATTTCTACTCATCCTCACCAACACTTGTTAATTTTTTTCCATTTGAAAAATAATCACCCTAACAAGCATGATGTGATATCTCATTATATATAGTTTTATTCATATTTCCCCTGACAAATAACGAAACAAATTTTAAATACACTTCTAAAATACCAGTTTCATGATAGGTCTCCTTATAGACTAACTGAATCTTGTCTTTGAGATGTTCATAGAAACAGTTTGTGTACAGACAGCTGAACCCTTAGCAAATCCTTTTAGAATTTCTCTGTCAATCAGATAGGCATAGTATAAGAATTATCCAAACACAAGTGATGTTGTCTATTGAATGCCAACACTACCAGACTGCAAGTTGCTTAAAGGAGTTATAGAGAATATCCTTGTATGGTGTATGAGGATCTTCTGGAGAGGACTGATATGTGAGACAGTAACTAAGAAGATAAAATCACCCTAAATATTGCAGTGCCATCCAGGATGGGGCACACAGAGCACCACTCTATCTGAGCCGCCTTGCTACTGCTGCTACAATCACCCATGGACATGCCATCTTCCTGAGCTTTTCATCATGGACTCGCACCAGTGCCTCCCCAGGAGGCACCAGGGCCTTTAGACTCCAACTGTGCCTGCATCATTGATCCTTCTTTCTCCAAGGATTCCAGCATAGTAGACTCCACACTTAACAGTTTAACTTCCAAGCATCCAGATGGCCACCGTGGGCTCTGGGTTCCAACTGTACAAACCAATCCAATAGCTCCATTTTTTAGAGAATATCATGTAAAAAGTAAGCACTGGGTCATCAAAGTCTATCCTGAGAGGCATCTCAGTATTATACAAATCCACTGCCAAGAAAATGCTATAGATTAGTCCAAATGTGGTAATACAGTACCTCAAAGTCAGCCATGGTGGCATGCTTCTTTGATCCCAACACTTGGGAGGCTGAAGTAAGGCAATTGCTCTAAGTTCCAGGCCATTCCTGAATACATAGCGACACAGTGAGTTCAAAGCCACCATTTCAAAACCCAAAGAAAAAGAATGCCACTTCAGCCTCATCTAGAAGATTCTTTTAAGTTTCAAGAGATTGTTCAGAAGGGCAAGGCATACATTAGTTGTCTACATCACTCAGTAGAGCTGAACTCTTAAGAAATGTACTCTAGGATGACCGAGCCAAGGCATCATGTCCCTGGGGCTAATCTGACATGATTATTCATTAATTCAACAGAAGTTCCTGGTTTTTCTGAAAAATTATTTTGAATTTTGCCTTCTGGGAACCTGCTGTGTAGGAGGAAGCAACAGCTTGTGAATAGCCTAGCATGTGTTGCAAAGAACTATGGTCATTGAAATGTCAGTCCTTGGTGATAGCCAAGGGCAACACGTCGAAATTAAAGACGCCAAACATCTCTCCAGAAGGTGGTGTTTAAGTGGCTGTACATTGCAGATCTGTTGATTTAGAAATCTCCAGATTTGATGGAATTTTCTGTCTTTTTTGTCCCTCCTTCCTTTCTTTAAAACCTTTAGAACATTCAGTGTGTGTGTGTGAGTGTGTGTGTGTGTGAGTGTGTGTGTGTGTGTGAGTGTGTGTGTGTGTGTGTGTGTGTGTGTGTGTGTGTGTTCATGTGTACGATTTGTGGAAGTGAGAGGACGGCTGCTTGCATGAGTCAGTGTCTTGGTTCCACCAGGTAGATTCCTGGGGATTGAGCTCAGGTTATGCCTGGCACCACAAGAAACAAGCAAACGAGCACACCACACACAGTCCCCCTGTCTTCTCTCTCCCTCCCTTCTCCCCTTTTCTCTCTCCTCTCCCACACCAGTAGCAATACACAGTGAGTGCCATGAGCAAGTGACTTTGCCTCCTTACTGTGAAAGCCAATTAGGAAGGATTGAAGGGCTTTGGCTACAATATGAGAGGGTTTTCAAAAACACCTGTTTTGAATATAAACAATTTGCCTTTTGATTGCTTTGCATCTCCTGATAGTTAGGACATCTGTACTAGGAAGTGTGACAACCAATAGAGAGAGTTTAGATGATCATAAAGTGCCATCACTCATCCCAATGGCTCCCTCATAACTCAGGGGGCTTAAGCAATAGGAAATCTGGACTCTTGCATTCAGACTGCACAAATCATGTTTATTAGTAAGGCTATTAAAGATCATTGAAGGCTCCCATTTTGGAGAAAAATATTTTTCCTTGGCACCAAGAACCCAAGGCTGTGACTTGTGATCAGTCTGGCACAGGACATCAAAAATCCTGCCCAGAACATTTCTCACATCTTTTCTTGAAATGTTGCACTTAATAGGAACCATGGTGCCTCCCTTTCAAATTTGAAGCAATGGCCTGCCAAGAAATCCTCATAAATTTATGAGTAATGTGTGAGAGTAGAGAGGAAGCCTCAGCACTCAGTATGGCCTTTGTGAGTAGGAAATCAGGCAATCAGCACTCATGAAATGACTGTGTAAGAGCAAAATTAACCACTTGGGAAATATGGACTGAGGTTCCTTAGCCAAGACCCACCATTAGGGCTAATTCAATACCCATGCGACTTCCAGAACCCCCCAAGTGGATCTAAAGCAAACCCAGTGTTGTCAAGTGTTCACTTACCGCTGCTCCCAACAATGAGTTTTAAATGGTTTGCAATCCCTGAGCTGTTCAGCTCTGGAATGTGACCCAGCTTAATCACCATTCACTTTACTAAAAAAATAATGTAATAAAGGCTAAGGGTGAGAGCAGTGTAGATTGCACAGTTCCTGACTATTACTGCTAGAGTAATTAGTGGGGGTTCCAGTCCCCCACAATAGGTGGTTCTGTGACAAGAGGACACACTCCCAGGAGCATGCTTCTGGACCACCAACAGCTATCTATGACTTGGGATTTAGTTACACCTCGGTCTTCAAAATGCATTTAAAATGGGTAATTTCCAAGTTAATCAGATGGGGTGGATTCCATCCCTTTGGGCAATTTAAGAGTATAAATTTGTAGGCCTGTACTTTAATGTTCTCTTGCTTAGCTGACAGGCAGATGGAGGGCTGAAAAAACCCCACTAGTTTGTAATAAACCAGTAATGCAAAAGTATGCTGAAGAAACATAGATTTTTCTATAAAATATATAACTTCAAACTTTAGCATTGTTATCATTTGTCTAAAACATAAAATACTTTTCTCCTTTATGTTTTGTTTTATACTGGGATAATGAATAAAATTCATTGACACTAATGGCTTTCTGGCTTTTATTTAATTTCTAGGGTAAATTATTCATCATAAAAACAAATATAGAGATAATAGATGTATCCTATTACACATAAATTTGAAATGCTACTTTTGCTAAGAGGAATATATAATTCTTCTGAAAATATTACAGTCTCAAAATATATAGTTACAAAGCAAATTATTTTTAATGAATTGGGTACATTATACAAGTTAAAGTACTGTCTAAATATGAATGGGTACATTTATCTTAACCTAAGCAGGGAAACCCGGTCAGGGAATCCATGAGCAGCACTTTTGAGTGGCTGCTGCCGTATGCTTTGGAGACAATCCAGCTCACATATCAACTATGTAACCAGAAAAGCTAAAACAGCCCAGTCTGGGTTCCTTCATCTTAAAAATCAGGCAACAGTTCCTTCTTAGAAGGTTTGTAATGATTAAGTACATTTTAAAAGATTGCAACTCAGAGAATTTCCCACATGGTAATTTTCCAATCACTGGCCCTTTAATGGATTGGAGACCAGCAAGAGTAGAAATGCAGAAGCCAATCAAAAAGCCAAGTTGGCAGTTCAGTCAAGAGCTGGGGATAGTCTGAGTTAGGGAAAGAGGGGAAACGAAGAGCTACAGATGTACTTGAGAGAGATGTATGAGTTTACAGGACTCAAAGTTTATTTGGACATGGGCTTCGCTACTAAGGGTCTGTAATACTATAAAACAGTCCCTGATCTCTTTATTTTCCTTCATTTTAGATGTTTATTTCATGCTTAAAATTTTTTTCTAACCCTTAGTAAATACCTCCCCCACCTTTACTTTTAGCTGAAGACCTTGTTGCTGAGTCACAAAGGAAATAGAAGCAATCAGAAAAAAAGTCTGAACTGCTCAGCTACACCTGCCTACTCACCCCCTTCGTCTGCACCCACATTCTCCATCATCCTGCTGTTACTGTGGTTACTACACAGGCCATCTCCAGCTGGGCCTTCAACACTGCACTTACCTCCTTCCTGTCAACTAGCACCTCATTCTCACTAGTATGTGAATATGGCACTTTTTTTTTGCCTATTTAAAAACAAAATAAAACAAAACAAACAAATACACACACAAACAAGAACAACAACAAAAATCTTGTGGTCTCATTTTTCCCCATAGCTAACATTCTACTTTGTGATTTGCTTGGTTTCAAATGAAACTTCCAGGAGTCTTGATGGAACTCCTATTCATTTAGTATACCTACTCCAATCAGACATGCACCAAACTATAAAATACCATAACCAGAAAGCTTACTTAGGCATAGGTGTGAATGTCAGGCTGAGAACATGAGAAAGAACATCAAGCAAGGTCATCACAAGGGAACTCACAGAAACAACTAACCTGACTCATAGGAACTCACAGTCTCTGAACGCACAGCCAGGGAGCCCACATGAGACCACCCTAGGTCCTCTACATATGTGTGACAGTTGTGTAACTTGGTCTATCTTTGGGACTCCTAGCAGTTGGATCAGGGTTTGTCCCTAAAGCTTTGGCTGGCTTTTGGGAATCTATTCTGCATACTGGCTTGCTTCTCCCAGCCTTAATACAAAAGGAGGAGCTTAGACCTTCCTCAACTTGATATGCCATGCTTTGTTAACACCCATGGGAGGCCTGCCCCTTTCAGAACAGAAACAGAGCAGTGGATGGTAAGGGACAGAGCAGTGGATGGTAAGGGCCAGGAGGAGAAAGGGGAGGGGAAACTGTGGTGGGGAGGTAAAATAAATGAAAAAGATAATATAAAAAAATGTGAAACCCTTAGTCATAATTGATCACACAAACTGCTGTTTCAAAAAAAACAATCTAAGCTTTTCCTGCCAATTGGCTCTGATTGACTTGCTGTATAATATAGTTTATTGGGGAGATGAACATTGGTGTGAAAATTATAACCACTATTGTTTTCTTTATGTCAGGCTTATGCTAGGCCTTTCTGACCATCTCAGAAAGCCAAGCACTAACAACTAGTTGTGCCAGGCGGTGGTGGCGCACGCCTTTAATCCTGGCACTCGGGAGGCAGAGGAAGGCAGATCTCTGTGAGTTCGAGGCCAACCTGGGCTATCAAGTGAGTCCCGGGAAAGGCGCAAAGCTACACAGAGAAACCCTGTCTCGAAAAACTAAACACACACACACACACACACACACACACACACACACACACACACACACACCAACTAGTTGCATCAGGGTTATTTGTGAAGGAAACATACATGCCCCCATCCTTTTAGAATCAGCACAAATATAAAAAGCAATAAATATAACATCAGTCATTTAAAAGGGGGAATTCAGAACCTATGGATTGGGGTTCGGGATTTAGCTCAGTGGTAGAGCACTTGCCTAGCAAGAGCAAGGCCCTGGGTTCCGTCCTCAGCTCTGGAAAAAAAAAAGAACCTTTGGATTTAAGAGTGAAGAGAAGGGGGTTAGAACAACTGATTTCCTATTACTGTTTGTCTTAATCAGAATGTGTCTCATACTCTAACAGATGAAGGCCGACCACAGTATAGTGCATGAAGTAAATGAAAAGAGACTGATTACAACTAAATAAGTTTTGAGATCAGAGTTATAAATGCCACATAAATAAATGTGCCAGAAGAACACACTTTATCTGGGAAATAATGATTTTAATGAAACAAGTAAGGGGTAAAACAGCCTTACTTGTTTGAGATGATAGGTCCCATCAATAGATATACTTCCATTTTACTAGGGATTCAAATATCTGCTTGTAAATCAAATATAAGTCAAAAGTGATGACCTTGTTAAAGGGATTTGGAGTGCATTGCTCTTCAAGAAAATGAATTTATTCATAATATACCAAAACTGCCTTCTGTTGGATTAAAGACAGTATTGTTGTTTTGAGTTGGAATAAAAGCAAGGACCTCAGTGTGAAAAAAACTGAAATGTTTATATATCATTTAAAAATAACATTTAATACAGTGAGTCAGGTTTTGGATGAAGCAACAAATGTATGCTAGAAAATGTTCTATTAAAATAATGAGTTTTCCTCTGAACTCTGTACAGTGACAGTACCAATATCTTTAGCCTTTTAAACAAGTAGTTAATATATTCATTTGGGTTGACAAAACATTGGTTTTCTTCTGTGTTCAGATCAAATGGGCACACAGAACACACTAAGGACAATAATGAAAACCATCCAAAAATAACCAATTTAAAATTTTCTATTCCTCATGAAACAGCCCAATAATATCTGCATGCTGTCATCCGAATGCTTGTTTGTGGTCCCTCCCCCAACCACGCCATTTAAACACCGAGACTCTAACCCCCAAGGTGATGATTTTAGGAATGGGGCTATCTGAAATACAACTAGGTATTGAGAATAAAGGCCTCAAGCCCCTTTGAGAATAAGTTTTGTTATGTAGGAGCCTGAGGGAGTTTGTATCCCCCTTTGAGGATGGGGTGAAAAGACATTGTACACATGGAATAGCCCTATCTAGACATCAAGGCTGTGGGTGCTTTTGTCTCTGACTTCCAGCCCATAGGACTGTGATATATCAGTATTCACTGGGTTATAAGCCACCAGCTCATGGTTATTTCATGACAGCAGCCCCTCAAATCTAAGACACTATGCGTATCCTGACCATGATGTGCACACTATTCAGCTACTGTCTGTTTAGGGCTGCACCAGGCCATATTTGAAGAAATTAACACCCCCTGGCTATCCAGCACTAGAAACAAAACTAACCCAAGCTGAAATATTGCTGGGAACAAAAACAGTCACATCAAATTTTGAAGACATTATCATAAGAATAATGCAAAATATATCACTAAAGATTTCTGGAGTTCTAACCAGACTGCAGAGAGCAAGAAAGAACATCCCTCCCACTACTAGAACAAAATAGGTGTTGGAATAAGTTCAAATTGATGAGTCGACTTACACTCAGGGAACTGGGGCTGCAGAGCCAAACTAATCAGAAGAAAGAGCCTGTGAGGAGAGAAAGGACTGAGCTCTTTCTCAAGAGATACCCCAACAAGCAGCAGCCAGCTGACTTAAGCTGAGAATATGATGAAGATTCTGTATTGGCTGGCAGAGAAATTCAGAATTCATGAGGGTTTCAAAAATATTACAGCCCCCAGGTTCTCAAAAAAAAGAACTGTGGAGCGAGAAGAAAATGCTCATTTAAGTAGAAACACAAGAACAGGAGAGCAATCCCCCTGCAGGAAGGCTAAGGAGCAAGAAGCATCTGTGAGATGGTATTGTGTTCTCCGAAATATTGTGCACCCTAACAAACTTATCTGGGGTCGGAGACAGAACAGCCACAATATTAAACATAGAGGATAGGCAGTGGTAGCACACACCTTTAATCCTAGCATTCCAGAGGCAGAAATCCATCTGTTCAAGGATACAGCCAAGCATGGTGACTCATGCCTTTAATCCCAGAAAGCAAGCCTTTAATCCCAGCGAATGAGGCAGAAAGCAGAAAGCTATATAAAGTGTGAGGACGAGAAACTGGAAGCATTTGGCTGGTTAAGCTTTTAGCTGGTTAAGCTTCAGGCTTTCGAGCAGCAGTTCAGCTGAGAGTCATTGGGATGAGGCTTCCAGTCTGAGGAAACAAGACCAGCTGAGAAGTTGGTCAGGTGAAGTTAGCTGTGGCTTGTTCTGTCTCTCTGATCTTCCAGTGTTCACCCCAATAACTGGCCTCAGTTTTGATTTAATTAGTAAGACCTTTTAAGATTCCTGCTACACATTTGAGCCCTCTTTCTTCTAAGGTTTCAGTTAGAGAAGTAGCACATGGCAGGGAGGGACACAAACACTTCCATCCTTAGAAGGGCTGGTGAGTGAAGAGAACTGACTCCTGAAGAGGGAACAGGAGTACATGGTAGGATTAAACAGCCAGGAAAGGGTCAGAAGAACTAGGAGGGCCTCATCTGACATCCAGAAATGTGGTGCCTGCCTACGCTAAAACACACCATCACATCTCTTCACCAACATGATGTTGATGGAAAGAGATTTCCTTTGAGCATGACATGGCTGTTGGCCA
Source organism: Peromyscus maniculatus bairdii (assembly GCF_049852395.1). Classification (NCBI taxonomy): domain Eukaryota; kingdom Metazoa; phylum Chordata; class Mammalia; order Rodentia; family Cricetidae; genus Peromyscus; species Peromyscus maniculatus. The sequence continues at coordinate 62,825,383 of NC_134857.1, forward strand.
TCACTGAGTACAGGTTGCTATGATAACCTAAGGAATGTTTAGTCTCTTTAGTTCATGACAACGAAGCAAGCAGAACAATTCAGTGACAGGTAGGTCTGTAGTGATGGCAATGGACTGTTAACACCCCCTAGTTAAAGGAAGGGGGTGCTAGGGGACTCTCACCTGGGATCTTAGGCATTTCTCCCTCTAGCCACCAAGCTGCATATGTGAGGTACTGAAGGATGTAGGAGATGGAATGTTAACTGAAGGCAAGATTCTGTGATACAGCTTTTATGATGTCACCACTCATTATGGGTGACAGAGTAGGGACTTTCAGTGATTCACCATAAATTACCTCTCCTTTGCTCCTTCTGCTTACAGCCCAATGAACTCACTGGATTATCAAAATAATCTGAGTGGAATCATTGCCTTGGTCTGTCTTCAATGTCCTAGCTAAGATAAACAAACCTTTGTTCACATATCCTCAGAAAAAAATACAACAAATAAGCAAACCAGCTTTAGATAACAGTAGTATTCACAATGATATTCTCTGCTGAATAAACTTAGGAGAAAACACCTAAGGCTGAAGACACAAAGACACGGATGTGGTAAGGAAGTCAATCCCTTTTCTAAATACGAGATATCACTGTAAGAATTCAAAGGGGGCACTGAGCTCAATCATCAAGACAGGCTTAAAATTTTGTCCAAATTCTACACTCATATAAAGGCCTAGTAGCTAGGAAGGTATACCACTTCCAGAATAAATTGTATATATCACCCAAGAGGCTTAACAACTATCAAAATCAATCAGATACGGCAGGCACACTTACTGGATTTACAAATAGCTATTAGTCATGTAGTCCAGATCCTAGTGGACACAGTAATCAACATACAAGATCAATTGAGAAATTTAATCAGAGACAAAAAAAAAAGTAAGAGGTGATCAAGTGAGAATTGTAGAAAAATTTAAAGGAGGGATAGGACATGGGTTGGAGAGATACCTTAGTGGTTAATAGCACTTGTTGATCTTGAAGAGGACTCAGGTTCAGTTCCCAGCACCCACATGAGGATTCATAACCATCCTTAATTATAGTCCCTATAGATGGGATCCAATGCCCTCTTCTTGCCTCCATAGGCTCTGCACACACATGGTCCACATACATGCATACAGGCAACACACACATATAAAATAAATCTTTCTAAAGAATTAATGAGCACTCACAAATGTCCATGAGTAAACACAACGCGTCCAAAGAAGAAATTGGTGAACTTGAAGATAGACCAGTAGAAATTGATCTACCTGAAAGAACTTAACCTACCCTGAAACTGATCCATATGTCCTGGGCCACAATCAGTACCATACACACATAATTGGACCCACAAGGAAAAGAGAGATCTTTGCAGAAAAAACTCATTTTAAAATAGCATAAAAGTAAGAACTAATTTTTTTAAGATTAAGGGCCCATAACAAAGAACAGGTCTCCAGACTCCAAAAAACACCAAGCAGAAAATTATCAAGGACAAAAGAGATTCACCTCCATGAGTACACCATGATCAAACTGGTGAAAGTCAAACTCCAAGAGAAAAGCTCAGTGACGCACAGATGTCACAGCCACGTCACACTCAGAACAGCAAAGCTGAAAACTGAAATAGATTTGGCTTCCGGTGGCTAAGACATAGAAAAGAACAACAGCTGCATCCAGCTGGGGCTCAAGAGCCTGGTGAGCAAGGGCACCCTGGTGCACACCAAGGGCACCAGCACCTCTGGCTCCTTCAAGCTCAACAAGAAGGCGGCTTCCGGCGAGGTCAAGCCCAAAGCCAAGAAGACAGGAGCTGCCAAAGCCAAGAATCCTGCAGCCAAAGCCTTCTTGAGCACGGCCAGGGACATGCCACTGTGCTCCTTAGAGCTATAGGTCAGAAACATAGAAAGGTGAGCATGAGAAAGAAGAGAAAGTGCTTAAAGGAGCAAGGAAGGGGGCTGAATAGATACACGTGATAAAAGCAAATGAAGAAAACGATATTGGGGTGCCAGGCAGAAGGAGGCAGGCAGAGGGGTATGCTTTAGGGCAATGGGTAAGGGGACAAATGAGAATGAAGTATATTGACACACAAGCATGAAAATATCATAATGAGAGGGCTAAGATATAGTTCAGTTGGAAGCAAGCCTGCCTATAATAAATGAATTCCCAGGCTTATGTGCCAGCCTGTATAAACCCAGTATGAAGACACATGCCTGTAATCTCAGAACTGAAGAGGTAGAGTCAAGATGATCGGAAGGTCAAGGCCATCCTTTGTTACAAAGTGAATCTAAGGCTAGTCCAACTTGCCTGAACCCATGTGTAAAAACAAAATAATAACATTTATAAAAACAAAATGTCATAATGAACCCCATTACTTTGCATACCAACCTTTAAAAAATCAATTAAAATATATAAAAATGATTTTTTTATTTTATATATTTTTTAAATTTTTATTTTATTTTATTTTAAAATATAATTTAGTTCTACATATCAGCCACAGATTCCCTTATTCTCCCCCATCCCGACACCCTCTCTTTCCCCCCAACCCACACCCATTCCCACCTCCTCCCAGGCAAAGCCTCCCCCGAGGATTGAGATCAACCTGGTAGACTCAGTCCAGGCAGGTCCAGTCCCCTCCTCCCAGGCTGAGCCAAGCGTCCCTGCATAAGCCCCAGGTTTCAAACAGCTAACTCATGCAATGAGCATAGGACCAGGTACCACTGCCTGGATGCCTTCCAAACAGATCAAGCCGATCAACTGTCTCACCTATTCAGAGGGCCTGGTCTAGTTGGGGGCTCCTCAGCCATTGGTTCATAGTTCATGCGTTTCCATTCGTTTGGCTATTTGTCCCTGTGCTTTATCCAACCTTGGTCTCAACAATTCTCGCTCATATAAACCCTCCTCTTTCTCGCTAATTGGACTCCCAGAGCTCCACCCAGGGCCTAGCCATGGATCTCTACATCCAGTTTCCTCAGTCATTGGATGGGGTTTCTAGCACGACAATTAGGGTGTTTGGCCATCCTATCACCAGAGTAGGTCAGTTCGGGCTGTCTCTTGACCATTGCTAGCAGTCTGTTATGGGGGTATCTTTGTGAATTTCTGTGGGCCTCTCTAGCACTTTGCTTTTTCCTTTTCTCATGTGGTCTTCATTTACCATGGTCTCCTCCTATTCCTTGTTCTCCCTCTGTTCTTGATCCAGCTGGGATCTCCTGCTCCCCCAAGCTCTCTTTCCCTCGACCCTCACCCTTCATTACCCCCACTCATGTCCAGGCTGTTCATGTAGATCTCATCAATTTACCCATCTTTGGGGGATCCCCATGTCTTTCTTGGGGTCTTGTTTTCCAGGTAGCCTCCCTGGTGATGTGAGTACCAGTCCAGTCATCCTTGTTCCACATCTAGTATCCTCCTATGAGTGAGTACATACCATGTTTGTCTTTCTGAGTCTGGGTTACCTCACTCAGGATGATTTTTTTCTAGGTCCATCCATTTGCCTGCAAACATTATGATGTCATTGTTTTTCTCTGCTGAGTAGTATTTCATTGTGTATAAGTACCACATTTTATTTATCCATTCTTCAGTTGAGGGGCATCTAGGTTGTTTCCAGGTTCTGGCTATTACAAACAATGCTGATGTGAACATAGCTGAGCAAGTGCCCTTGTGGTATGATTGAGCATTTCTTGGGTATATATATGCCCAAGAGTGGTATAGCTGGATCTTGGGGGAGATTGATTCCCAATTTTCTAAGAAAGTGCCATATTGATTTCCAAAGTGGTTGTACAAGCTTGCATTCCCACCAGCAGTGGAAGAGAGTTTCCATAGCTCCACATCATCTCCAGCATAAATTGTCTTCAGTGTTTTTGATCTTAGCCATTCTGACAGGTGTAAGGTGGTATCTCAGAGTTGTTTTGATTTGCATTTCCCTAATAATTAGGGATGTTGAGCAATTCCTTAAATGTCTTTCAGCCATTTGAGTTTCCTCTGTTGAGAATTCTCGGTTTAGTTCTATAGCCCATTTCTTAATTGGACTGTTGGGCATTTTGATGTCTAATTTCTTGAGTTCCTTACATATTGTGGATATCAGTCCTCTGTCAGATGTCAGGTTGGTGAAGATATTTTCCCATTCTGTTGGCTGTCACTTTGCCTTGTTGACCATATCCTTTGCTCTACAAAAGCTTCTCAGTTTCAAGAGGTCCCATTGATTGATTGTTTCTCTCAGTGTCTGAGCTACTGTGTTATATTTAGGAAGTGATCTCCTATGCCAATGCATTCAAGACTACTTCCTACTTTCTCTTCTAGAAGGTTCAGAGTAGCTGGATTTATGTTGAGGTCTTTCATCCACTTGGACTTAAGTTTTGTGCACGGTGACAGATATGGATCTATTTGCAGCCTTCTGCATGTTGATATCCAGTTATGCCAGCACCATTTGTTGAAGATACTTTCTTTTTTCCATTGTACACTTTTGGCTTCTTTGTCAAAAATTATATGTTCATAGGTGTGCAGATTAATGTCAGGGTCTTCAATTCCATTCCATTGGTCCACATGTCGGTTTTTATGCCAGTACCAAGCTGTTTTTATTACTGTAGCTCTATTTTAGAGCTTGAAGTCAGGGATCGTGATGCCTCCAGAGGTTGTTTTATTGTACAGGATTCTTTTGGCTATCCTGGGTTTTTTGTTTTTCCATAAGAAGTTGAGTATTATTCTTTCCAGGTCTGTGAAGAATTGTGTTGGTATTTTGATGAGGATTGCTTTGAATCTGTAGATTGCTTTTGGTAAAATTGCCATTTTTACTATGTTAGTCCTGCCTATCCATGAGCATGAGAGATCTTTCCATTTTCTGACATCTTCAATTTCTTTTTTCAGGGACTTAAAGTTCTTATCATACAGGTCCTCCACTTGCTTGGTTAGTGTTACCCCAAGGTATTTTATATCATTTGTGGCTATTATAAAGGGTGATGTATCCCTGATTTCCTTCTCAGCCTGTTTGTCAATTGTATATAGGAGGGCTACTGATTTTTTTTAGTTGATCTTGTATCCTGCTATGTTGCTGAAGGTGTTTATAAGCTGTATCAATTCCTTGGTTGAATCTTTGGGGTCACTCAAGTATACTATCATGTCTTCTACAAATAGGGAAAGCTTGACTTCTTCCTTTCAAATTTGTATCCCCTTAATCTCCTTATGTTGTCTAATTGCTCTGTCTAGAACTTCAAGTACTATATTAAATAAGTATGGGGAGAGCTGACAGCCTTGCCTCATTCCTGATTTTAGTGGAATTGCTTTGAGTTTCTCTCCATTTAATTTGATGTTGGCTGTTGGCTTGCTGTAAATTGCCTTTATTATGTTTAGGTATGTTCCCTGTATTTCTGATCGCTCCAAGACCTTTATCATGAAGGGGTGTTGAATTTTGTCAAATGCCTTTTCTGCATTTAGTGAGATGATCATGTGGTTTTTTTCTTTGAGTTTGTTTATATGGTGTATTACATTGACGGACTTTCGTATGTTGAACCACCCTTGCATCCCTGGGATGAAGCCTACTTGATCATGATGGATAATTGTTTTGATGTCTTCTTGGAGTCTGTTTGCCAGTATTTTATTGAGTATTTTTGCATCAATGTTCATGAGGGAGATCGGTCTGTAATTCTCTTTCTTTGTTGCATCCTTGTTTGGTTTAGGAATCAGGGTAATTGTAGCCTCATAGAAGGAGTTTGGTAATGTTTCTTCTGTTTCTATTGTGTGGAACAATTTAGAGAGTATTGGTATTAACTCTTCTTTGAAGATCTGGTAGAATTCTGCGCTGAAACCATCTGGTCCTGGGCTTTTTTTGCTTGGGAGACTTTTAATGACTGTTTCTATTTCTTAAGGGGTTATTGGACTATTTAAATAGTTTATCTGGTCTTGATTTAACTTAGGTATATAGTACCTATCCACAAAATTATCCATTTCTTTTAGATTTTCCAGTTTTGTGGAGCAGAGGTTTTTGAAGTATGACCTGATGATTCTCTGGATTTCCTCAATGTCTGTTATGTCCCCCTTTTCATTTCTGATTTAGTTAATTTGGATGCTCTCTCTGTCTTTTGGTTAGTTTGGATAAAGGCTTGTCTATCTTGTTGATTTTCTCAAAGAACCAACTCTTTGTCTCATTATTTTTTTGTATTGTTCTCTTTGTTTCTACTTTATTGATTTCAGCTCTCATTTTGATAATTTCCTGGCATCTATTCTTCCTGGGAGACTTTGCTTCTTCTGGATCTAGAGCTTTCAGGTGTGCTGTTAAGTCACTAGTGTGAGATTTCTCGAACTCCTTTATGTGGGCATTTAGTGCTATGAATTTCCCTCTTAGCACTGCTTTCATAGTGTCCCATAAGTTTGGGTATGTGGTGTCTTCACTTTTGTTGATCTCTAGGAAGTCTTTAATTTCTTTCTTTATTTCTTCCTTAACCCATTGGTGATTCAGTTGAGCATTATTCAGTTTCCATGAGATTGTGGGTTTTCTGTAGTTTTTTTTGTTGTTGTTGAAATCTAACTTTAAACCATGGTGGTCTGATAGAACACAGGAGATTATTCCAATTGTTTTGTATCTGTTGAGATTTGCTTTGTGGCCAAGTATGTGGTTGATTTTAGAGAAAGTTCCATGGGGTGCTGAGAAGAAGGTATATTCTTTTTTGTTAGGATGGGATGTTCTGTAGATATCGATTAAGTCCATTTGAGTCATGACATCAGTTAAGGCCTTTATTTCTCTGTTAAGTTTAGATTTGGGAGATCTGTCCAGTGGTGAAAGTGGGGTATTGAAGTCTCCCACGATTAATGTATGGGGTTTTATATGTGGTTTAAGCTTTAGTAATGTTTCTTTTACATAAGTGGGTGCCCTTGTGTTTGGGGCATAAATGTTCAGAATTGAAACTTCATCTTGGTGGATCTTTCCTGTGATGAGTATGTAATGCCCTTCTTGATCTCTTTTTATTGATTTTAGTTTGAAGTCTATTTTGCTGGATATCACGATGGCTACACCCGCTTGTTTCTTAATACCATTTGATTGGAAAGTCTTTTCCCAGCCTTTTATTCTTAGGTAGTGTCTATCTTTGAGTTTGAGGTGTGTTACTTGTATGCAGCAGAAAGATGGGTCCTGCTTTCATATCCATTCTGTAAGCCTATGTCTTTTTATAGGTGAATTAAGTCCATTGATATTAATGACCAGTGATTGTTCATTCCTGTTATTTTTTGGTGGTAGTGTGTGTGTACTTCTCTTCTTTGGGGTTTACTGCTGTGGCTTTATCTATTGCCTGTGTTTTTGAGGGTGTATCTGACTTCCTTAGGTTGGAATTTTCCTTCTAGTGCTTTCTGTAGAGCTGGGTTTGTGGATAAGTATTGTTTAAATCTGGCTTTGTCTTGGAATGTCTTGTTCACTCCGTCTATGATTATTGAAAGTTTTGCTGGGTATATTAGTCTAGGTTGACATCCATGGTCTCTTAGTGTCTGCATTACATCAGTCCAGGCCCTTCTGGCTATCAGTCTCCATTGAGAAATCAGGTGTTATTCTGATGGGTTTGTCTTTATAAGTCACTTGCCCTTTTTCCTTTGCTGCTCTTAATATTCTTTCTTTATTCTGTACATTTAGTTGTTTAATTATTATGTGGCAAGGGAACTGTTTTTGGGGGTCTAGTCTGTTTAGTGTTCTATAGGCTTCTTGTGTCTTCATAGGCATTTCCTTCTTTAAGTTGGGGAAGTTTTCTTCTATGATCTTCTTGAATATATTTTCTGTGCCTTTGAGTTGGTATTCTTCTCCTTCTTCTATCCCTATTATTCGTAGGTTTGGTCTTTTCATGGTGTCCCAAATTTCTTGGACATTTTGGGTCATGACTTTGTTGGCTTTAGTGTTTTCTTTGACTGATGAATCTATTTCTTCTACTATATCTTCAATGCCAGAGATTCTCTCTTCCATCTCTTGCATTCTGTTGGTTATACTTGCATCTGAAGTTCCTGTTCGTTTACTCCGATTTTCTATTTCTAGCATTCCTTCTGTTTGTGTCTTCTTCATTTTTCTATTTCCCTTTTCAGGTCTTGGACTGTTTCCTTCATCTGTTTCATTGCTTTTTCATGTTTTTTTCAGGGCTTTATTGTTTTCTTCCAGGACTTTATTGTTTTCTTCTAATTTATTTGTCCTTTCCTCTAGTTGTTTATAGTGTTCTTCCCATTTTTTTTTTTGTCTTTTCCTCTACACAAGCCTCTTCCTTCTTCATAATGTTATTCATAAGGCTGTTTTCTTCTACTTCTTCCAATTTTTGATGTTCAGGTCTAGATGTTGGAGGAGGGCTAAGTTCTGGTGATGTTGTATTGCTCTTCATTTTGTTGTATGTACTTCTGCCTTGACATCTGCCCATCTCCTTGTGGTTCGTTCTTGGTCTTATCAGTGCACTTGGTCCAGACAGAGCTGACAGATTCAGGAAGTCTCTCTCTTGTCCAGATGGGAAGTCCAGGGCAGGATGGGAGCTCTTGTCCAGATGGGAAATCCAGGGCAGGATGGGTACTGGGAGCCGTTCTCTAAGTCTCAGGAAGTGGCTGGGGTCTCAGGCAGATGGGCATGGGGTCAGGGCTTGGAGATTGCAGGGTCTGCCAGGGGTCTTGGAGAAGGGGAGCCTTTCCAATAGGGCTAGAAGGGAACCTGCCTGGTGGCCAGAACCTGGGGCCAAGTTGAGCAGGTCTTTCCCAGAGTGGCTGGTGCCCAGGGATGGGGTCTAGGCTGAGCCCAGGCACTCACCTCTTGTCCAGAAGGGAAGTCCAGGGCAGCATAAAAATGAATTTTTAAAAGTCAAACAACAAAAAAAATTGATGACGAAATTAATTTGCCTACATTTTGTAATTTGTTATATATTCTATAAATGATTTAAAAAAAGAGGAGTTAGAAAAAGTAAGAGTTTATGACAAAAGAATGTCTTTAATGTTCTAAAGAACAAAGCAAAGCCATTTCAGGAAATACAGATGTCATAAAAACACCTTCAAAACCAAAACATATTTTTTAAAAAAGGACAAAATTCATTGCCAGCAAACATAGAAGACATTAACTAGCTGTCTCTCTGTTTGTTCACCCATTTGCACACTTATATGCACATGCATTTCTGCAACCCTGGAGACTCACCCCAGGGATTCATACGTTATCATGAGCTCCACCAGAGAACTAAATGTCCAGGCACACAAGAAATTTTTAGTATACTTCTCTGACCATACATATGAGACAGAAATCTGAACTGATGCAAAAATATATATAGGAGTGTAATAGAATGGAATTTTAAAAAATATTTCTTAGACTGAACACATCTGAAAAACCACAAGCAATATATGGAAAAAGTCATAGCAGTCCAGTTTGAATCTGCAAACATGTTAGGGAGTGGCATTCACACCACACGTGGACAGGAAGACTTGCCCTATGATGCTGATGCTATGTGGTCTTTTATGTGATTCCTGGTTGCTCAGGAAAGTCTGCCATGAATGTTACACCATAAACAATGAAACTCTAAAGGAAATAAGACGGAATTACAAATAATTATCAATAGGAAACAAAACAAACAAGCAAACAGAAAAGATTACTATGGTGGTATTGTGTCCCCCAAAATATTGTGTACCCTAATAAACTTATCTGGGGTCAGAGAACAGAAAAGCCACTAGATACTTAGGATAGCCATTGGTAGCACGTGTCTTTAATCCCAAAAAGTGAGCCTTTAATCCCAGGGAGTGATGGTAGAAAGGAAAGATATATAAGGCATGAAGACCAGAAACTAGAAGCATTTGGCTGGTTAAGCTTTCAGGCTTCTAGCAGCAGTTCAGCTGAGAGCTATTTGGATATGAGGACACAGAGGCTTCCAGTCTGAGGAAACAGGATCAGCTGAGAAGTTGGCCAGGTGAGGTTGGCTGTGGCTTGTTCTGTCTCTCTGATCTTCCAGTGTTCACCCCAATACTTGGCTCCAGGTTTGACTTTATTAATAAGCACTTTGAAGATTCCTGCTACAGATTACAAAGAACAAAGAACAGAGAGCTGGCGAGGAGGCTCAGAGGTGAAGACAGTGTGCACTGCTCTTGCAGAGGACCTGAGTTCAGTTTCTAGCACCCTTGTCTACTGTGGGAATGGTCTGTATGTCAAATTGTTCTGATTGGTCAATAAATAAAACACTGATTGGCCAGTGGCCAGGCAGGAAGTAGGTGGCCAGGCAGGAAGTAGGTGGGACAAGGAGAGAGGAGAATTCTGGGGAGTGGAAGGCTGAGGCAGAGAGACACCGCCAGCTGCCGCCATGACCAGCAGCATGTGAAGACGCCGGTAAGCCACCAGCCACATGGCAAGGCATAGATTTATGGAAATGGATTAATTTAAGCTGTAAGAACAGTTAGCAAGAAGCCTGCCATGGCCATACAGTTTGTAAGCAATATAAGTCTCTGTGTTTACTTGGTTGGGTCTGAGCGGCTGTGGGACTGGCGGGTGATAGAGATTTGTCCTGACTGTGGGCAAGGCAGGAAAACTCTAGCTACACTTGTCGGCAGCTCTAAATAGCATGTGACTTAGCTCAGGAAATCCATCTAACATACTTTTCTACACCTCACCAACACACACACACACACACACACACACACACACACACACACACACACACGCAAGGGGAGCAGGGAGAAAAGAGTGACGGGGGCCTGGGGAACAAATGGTGAGAGCACATCAGGAGAGGAAGAGCAGTTGTTAGGTTGTCAGTCTCAGAGATGGAGACGCCAGGCTCTGGGGATGGAAGAAGTGGACCACTTTGCTTGTGCCCTGTTCAAATTTCTGATGAAAGGATTGCAGGATGGACTAATAAGAAACTATCATTTAAGGAATTAGAGTATATATAGTTTCATGGTAGAGCACTTGCCTAGCCTGTGTGAGACCCTAGGTTTTGATGCCCGGAACCACAATAAGCAAACAAGCGAATGAATAAACCCATTGTTTGAACGTAATTTATTACATAGTAACATGCATTTCAAGTATTTGGTGTTCATTAAGTTTTAAATTTAAAAACCAAAAAGAAGAACTTTCAAAATTTAAAGTATTCAAAAAACTGCTTCAGATAAGGCTATAGGAACACATGGGCCACCTAAGACATACTTTAGAGGTCACCGGAAGACTATGGTTGCTTGCATCCGTATCTTCTGCTGACTAGGTCCTTGCATTGTATAAGTAAATAGATGGGATGCGAGCCACATTGACATTTTCACTGGCTGCTGTAGTGAAGAGGAAGTGTGAAAAGATAATGAGACAGGCTTGATTTATGTGAGGATAAAGGAGTGATTCAAGGATTCTACCTTAGAATAACCATTATGAGGAGAGGCTTCCGGGTCAGATAGACTCTCTTCCCAGCTATTCTATTTTCTCACTGCCAGACACATTTCTTCCTCTTGCTAAGATGCTGTCTCCATATGTGCTCTTGGGACAATACAATTTCCCAGACACGTTATAAGAATTTGGCTTACAGATTCAAAGGAGATGAAGTTAGTAAGACTACCCTGCTTTTCAAAGAAGCTGCCATTCTGGAACACTCATGGGACTACTTTGGTTAGTTATCTAGCAAGACACAATAAGATGAGTCAATTTTAAGGAACATGAGAGGTGATACAAAACCTATGAGGTATGAGCCACATTTCATTGAAGATAGACAACAGGTAGTCCAGCCCAGGGGTATGAAGGGAACAAAGGAAAATAGTCTTGCCTTCGTCAGTTTTCTGCCACTTGGTGCTCATAGATATGGTGGTTTGGATGAGAATGATGATACCTGTGACTGGGTAATTAATAAAGGAGACAGGCTTGCTTCAGCTCTCAGTTCTGCCAGGCCAAGCATGGCACCAGGATTAACTAAGCTTCTGTGAAGGCTTCACAGCAAGACAGTAGAAGGGAAGGTGGTAGGTGTGGAACAGATACTATAACAGGAAAAGAAGCCAAAAATTGAGCCCTGGAAGCCAAAACCACTCCTAACAGTCTGACTCTCCCAGTAACCAGCCCACAGTCTGCTTTCCCAGGAACCAGCATAGTCCCTGTAGAGTAGGAACTTCATAGGGAAAGATATGATTCCTTCTTAATGACCCAGCTACCCTTTAGAGGCTCCATAACCTCCCGGCATACCATAGATCAAACCCAAACATGCAACTTTTCGGGAGGAGACGGGCCATATTCACCCATGGCAAGGTTTAAATGAGATAGTAGCAAGTTTCTAACAGCATTGCATCTCAAACTCAAATTTTTGGGGTAGTTAAAAGACACTGGGAGTTTCTGATTTGGAAAATAAATTCTGCTTCTCAGAAGAACGTGCTCTGTATACAAATCATTTACTTGTGGAACTCTCTAGTCACACACTACTCAAAGGCTGAATATTAAGATATTAAGAAAATCACATTGTAAAATTTTACATTGTCTAATTGCTTCATGCTTTTCAATCGCTAGGCAATGGAAAGTGATGTGTCAGTACAAATGTCATTTAGTAAATGAAGGCCTTTTGAGAGAGAGAGAGAGAGAGAGAGAGAGAGAGAGAGAGAGAGAGAGAGAGAGAGAAGTGTCAAAGCTTTGTTATGAGTATTATTCCAGGAATGTGTGGAGATGGATCTCATGCATAGTTTGGCCCTGGAGTTCATCAAGTCAGGGCAGGGGAGTAATAAAAAGTTTCCTGGGGGTCCTGCAAACTATGCATCTCATCCAGCACCTGCTACTCTACCCTCCCCACCCTGGGATGACCATTAAACTCTAACCAGCAGCTTTTGTGAGATCAGGTTTGGAGGAGAGGATGGCTCATTACTGATATTCAGGACATGGTTCATGCTCAGGTGAAGCACAGCTGGCCTTGGATTTGTGATCAGATACAACACGTGATCACCTTGCATAGGCATCAGAACAAATTTTGATATGGTTATATAAGATGAAATCACAGCAAGATCTGTAATAGGCAGGTAATGGGTAGATGGTTGTGCTATTATATAACACTGAATAAAGATGACAATACAGACATATATACCCATAAGTGTCATCTTTTTACGAAACAAAAGTAAGGAAGTTAGAGCAGATTCCTTTCTAGATGAGGCAGTTTTTGGTAAAGAGAGTAACTTTTTAATGATCAATAAGAGGTCAGAAAAATAGGATTTGCATCTAATACAGTCAGTAGCCAAAGCTCTGGGCTCTGGTAATAAGCATGGCTTAGGAACAAGCACATCATTTTTCATTCTCAATATGAGAAGTGATTGACACAGAATTGCTCCTCTATCTTCCTGCTACGCAACATTCTGTTGGAGGGTAAATACTACATGTAAGTATTTGTTTATTATTCTGTGAACTGATGTTTCAGAATATGACATGAGTTGGGTGCAATGCTGACTGGAAGAAATGCATTCACAAGTTGCACTTCCTGACTGGAGTTGTGATGGCTATTCTCAATTGTCAGCTTGACTACATCTAGAAGGAACTACAACCTAGAAAAGGAGGGCACACCTGTGAGAGATTTTACTTGCGTGAATCCACTTCTAGTCTGGACCTTTGAGGTAGGAAGACACACATCTTTAATTTGGATCTTAAGGCAAGAAGGCACAACTTTTATCTGGGCCACACCTTCTGCTGGAAGCCTGTATAAGGACATGGAAGAAGGAAGCTTTTGCTTTTTGTCTGATAGAGCTTGCCTTACTAGCACATCCATTCCTTCCCTAGCACTGAAGCCTATATCTTGGGGATCCCAGCATACACTGAAGACCTCGCTTGTGGACTGAGAAACTACTGGATTACTGGACTTTCTGTTCACAGTTATGCATTTCTTGATTGCCTGGACTGTCAGTCATTCTGAGAGAGAGAGCAAGACAGAGAGAGAGAGAGAGAGAGAGAGAGAGAGAGAGAGAGAGAGAGAGACAGAGACAGAGACAGAGACAGAGACAGAGAGACAGAGATTCATTCTATACATTCTATAAGTTCTGTTATTCTAGAGAACTGGTTCTTAACTTTCCTAATGCTGCAACCCTTTAATACAGTTTTTCATGTGTCATGGCCCCCAAACACAAAATTATTTTCATTGCTATTTCATAATTGTAATTTTGCTACTGTTATGAATCATAATGTAAATATTTTTTGGAGATAGAGGCTTGCCCTAAAGGGTCATGACCTGCAAGTTAAGGACCACTGTTCTAGAGAACCCTAACTAATACAGGAGGTATTTCCATTCTAGGTGAATTGAAGTATTAAAAAGTTCTGTATACAAAAGCTAAAAAAAAACCATAAATATGAGTACAAAATAAATACTATATAAAGTGTTGTGGGAATGTCAGTAGTTTGGTGAACCCATCATGGCAAAGGTTAGAGAAGTGAGTGGCAGAAATGAGCAGAAACTTCTAGAAAAGGACCTATGTGGTGAGTGAACAGAGATGTTAAGAAAGGCATGGAGCTTATTAAAATTTCAAAGGGGAAGTAATTTTAGGTTACAGGGATTGAGGAGTTAGATCATTCAAAGGGCTTTGAGCTGTGAGTAACAGAAAATAAAACTGACCAAATGGAGCTTAAACAATAAGTGACTATATGTCCAGGGTTAGTTAGCCCAACTGCTCAATCCAATTGTGGTCCAGACAGATATTTTTTCCCTTTTCTTCAGTCTCTTCAAGATAATTCGTGTCCAGAAAATTGATCATTATTTACTCCTCAGGGCAGGATTCACCTTGTCTAAATGTATGTCTCCAGGAGACCAAATCAAAAAGGATACTGCTGGTAAAATATGAAGTGGGTTAGAGTGGTAAAAGGCACCTACCATTGATGCCTGAAGTACGAGCCAAGGTAAAAATACCCCCTTGCTGAATGGCTATAGGATCGGGAAGATGTTGATAGAAGGTGCTATTTAAATTTTGACAGCAGCCAGGTCGTATAACCCATGTAAATTTTATCTCTAATGAGTAGAAAGCAGTTGGTAGATTTCAACAGTAGATGGAGTGATTATGAAGTTATTATGGCAAACTAAGGTAACTCTGGAGTGGGCAAGGTTGGAAACCTTGGTGCAGTTTGCAGGGAGTTACAGGGCTTCTGATCAAAGTGGGAACCAGAGCAGTTCTGGATGAGGTGGGTGGCCTTTTGGATGGAAGCATGGCAGAGACAGTGGAAGACTTCATGATAACTCCTTTAGTCTATAGGCTGAAAGACAGTATGTCATGCCAGGAAAGACAACCAAGAAAAATGACTTGTGATGAAAGATGGGTTCGGGATTTGTTGAAGGCAAGAAAAAAAAGGGCACGGTCAGGTGGTGGACATTTTCTGGGACCAGGTCTGGACAGCATACCAATTTGTCATTGGTGCCTACCACAGATCATTATGCACAACTGTTTTGATTGATGCTTCTCGTATGTAGTCTGACATACTGGTGATTTGAAACTGAGCTCTCATTAATTATGGGCTAATAGAAAATGCTTAATTTTGAAGGCATGGTTTCTCACTATTCATGGTTGATTAATCTTTTATGTGTTCCTGCAAATTTATGGCTCTCATTGAAGTAAAATCAATCGTGCTGTTGGTAATGATAACTGATAAAATGCCTCATGACACAGTGGCACCCTGAGTTTGTATTAATCATATGAGAAACCCATACATCTGAGAAAGAACAATGCATATGGGTACCCAACCCATTGTTCAGTCTATACTATATGGAGCCACAGACTGCTTGAAAAACTCCTCAGACCTTGGAGGCCCAAAGTCCTCCATGTGACACCTCTTAGTTTGATGGATCAGCTATCACATCATACGTGAAAATCTTAGGAAGCCACAGAACTATATCTCCTGTTTAAAGACTGAAATAGTGTGTAAATTTCAAAATCCTGTCAAGTGAAGACGTTTAGTGGGTAGTATTTTGATACTCTATGGGAGAATGTCCTGTCCATGCATGAATCTCTATGAGAGCTAGGCAATGGCACATTGCTATCACACTGATGAGAACACTCTTATGTATCTCCATAATCAATGTTCCTCCTAGAGACCCAGAGCTCTTTCTGCTCAAGGTTACATCCCTCTTGCAGCATTTGTCTCTCTATTTTAGAAGTCATCCATTCCTGGGGTCATCTCTGCTGTGACTTGAATATGGTTTGTACTAAAGGGTTTTTGTACTGAAATGTGGGGCCAGTTGATGAGACCTTTTTTTTATAATTATATTTTTTTCCTTCTATTTTATTTTACAATACCATTCAGTTCTACATATCAGCCACGAATTCTCTTGTTCTCCCCACTTCTGGCCCCCTTCCCTTCCCCCTAGCCCACCCCCCATTCCCACCTCCTCCAGAGCAAAGCCCCCCCCAGGACTGAGATCAACCTGGTAGACTCAGTCCAGGCAGGTCAAGTCCCCTCCTCCCTGCATAAGCCCCAGGTTTCAAACAGCCAACTCATGCAATGAGCACAGGACCTGGTACCATTGCCTTGATGCCTCCCAAACAGATCAAGCCAATCAATTGTCTCACCTATTCAGAGGGCCTGATCTAGTTGGGGGCCCCTCAGCCTTTGTATCATAGTTCATGTGTTTCCATTCGTTTGACTATTTGTCCCTGTGCTTTATCCAACCTTGGTCTCAACAATTCTCGCTCATATAAACCCTCCTCTTTCTTGCTAATTAGACTCCTGGAGCTCCACCTGGGGCCTAGCCATGGATCTCTGCATCCAGATCCGTCAGTCATTGGATGGGGTTTCTGGCACGACTATTAGGGTGTTTGGCCATCCCATCACCAGAGTAGGTCAGTTTGGGCTGTCTCTCGACCATTGCCAGCAGTCTATTGTGGGGGTATCTTTGTGGATTTCTGTGGGCCTCTCTAGCACTTTGTTTCTTCCTTTTCTCATGTGGTCTTCATTTACCATGGTCTCCTATTCCTTGTTCTCCCTCTCTGTTCTTGATCCAGCTGGGATCTCCCGCTCCCACAGGCTCGCTTCTCAAACTATGACCTAAATAAATTCTTTTCTCTATATTACTAAGCCTCAGTTATTTTATTATTACTATGGTAATTGAACTAATAAATCATTTTTCAATGCCTGATATTGAAAAAAATCTGATTTCAGTACCATACTTACATACTTCCACAGGACTTTTTTTTTTTTTTTAACTACATGGTCAAAGTAAAGAAATCGTCGAACAATTTAGGACAGTCTCACATTCTCATCAGCAAAGCCTAATTCCACAACTTTACATTGATACTTATTTGGTATGTAAAATATTCATTATCTAGTTTAATAATTAATGCAAGCTTCCTACAGTGTATTTTTATATTGTGTTACAGGGATAAAGCATTATAATGTAACAGAACAAGAACAAAAATGGTTTCTAATTGCTAAATACACATTTAACACCCTCTCCTAATATTGAAATCAACTGCTTTGTAATTAAATTCTCAATGAAATCCTTCTCAAAATCTTATATTGTTTGAAAAGCAACACATCAATTACCTTCCTTTTTAATTCAAAAGTGGAACATATAGGACAAATTATAATGCTATCAGCTTCAGTAAGATTTTTTAATAGTCACAGTTGAATTGGTTCCATCAAAGTGGTATTCGTAATGCTCCGTGTACTTTCTAAACTGTGTGAATTGCCTTTAACTCATGCTTTTAATAATATACATGGGCTCCCTATTGACTAAAATACAATGAGTGCAATTTAGGTAATAATATTTTTAAATTTTTCACAAATCCCCATATGGAAAGTTAAGTGAAGACAGACCATAGTATATCACTTGTCTCTATAGAGCATGAGAATCATCTAGAAAAATATACATTGAATTTTTTTCCAAGAAAGTCTGGCACATGGGAGAGAATCATTCATCTAGTGATGCCCTAACAAAAGGGAGTAAATAGTGATCACAAGACTGGGACTGGAGCCAAGGTAGCTGAAACAACCACCTTTGGCCCTTATGGTTTCTTACCCTGCTAATGGAGGCCAAGGTACAAAGACTCATAAAATGTTTCCAAATACTGTTTGTCTGAAGAGTTCATTTTCCCTGCATTTCTGAAGCGGTGGCAGGTTCTAAAGAGAAGAAACAGGAAACTTGGGGCTGGAGGGACAGCTCAGCAGTTAGGAACACTTCCAGAGTTCTATTCCCAGCATGGCAACTAACATTATCCATTAACTCCAGTTTCAGGGGATGACACCCTCTTCTAGCCTCTGTGAGTACTGGGTATATGGTACAGATATACATGCAGACAAGACATCCACACGTAGAAAATAAAAATAGGTAAACTTTCTATAAAAGTTTTTTAAAAAGGAAACAGTGAAGCTGAAAGAAAATGAGTTGAGAAATACCATAGTCCTATATGATGAATTTTAGCCACAGCCATGAAATCTTCGTATGCTAAAGCCACAGCTTGATGCCTGATTACAGTTTATACAGGGCTATTCCTTTCATGGGTTAAATAGGAACAAAGGGAAGAAAGAATTTCACCCTCTTAACTTGCAGGGCAGGCTGAGTGGTCACCTCCATATCTGGTTACTTTCAAGCAGTTAAAAGGTTCCCAGTAACAATTATAAAAATTTACAAACTCTTGTGATAACATTGATACTTAAAATGATACCATCCCATTAGGGTAATATGTCTCTTCAATAACGTGAAAAACCCCAATGAGGTGTGCCACATCAGAGGAGGCATGATCATTAATTACCCATCAGTACTACGATAACTTCACCTTTTCCCCTGCGGCAATCACTGGAAAGCACATCCTCCGAGGGAAGTGGGAATTAGAAAGCGATGTTTCTCAGTTTCTTATGATTTATTAGGAGGAAATATCTCAGTGCCAGGTGGAAAAACAGGATTGCAGCTAAGTAAAGATGTCCCACATAGAGATAAAAATTCAGAGTTGTTGAGAGTGGATGAAAGAGGCAAGTGGGGGTAGCTCAGGTATATTAATACTTTAAATGATGACACCATGTTCTTTCCCTGAATATATAAACTCACTACATTCATCACTTGGCATTAGGAAGTACAATAAAATAAAGTTGAGTGAAAGGTTTACATGATGGAAGCAAGCCTGGTAATACCTTAAGCCATTTCTCTTCTAGAGCTAGAATTCTAACAGTGCAATAGGTTTTAGTGTGTGTGTGTGTGTGTGTGTGTGTGTGTGTGTGTGTGTGTGTGTGTGTATGCGTGAGTGGACATAAGAGTGGGCCCACATATGCATGTTCAATCATGGGTATAGAAGCAAAAAGTTTATCATGTACCTTCTGCTATTTCCCTCATTACCTTTTTTTTCCCCCTTATTGCAGAGTCTCTCACTGAATCTTAACTTACTGTTTTGACAGACTGGCTGGCCATCGTGGCCCTGTGACCCTCCCTGCCCTATGCCTCCAGCAATGTGGTTATAGACACATGTTGCCATGTTTGGCTTTACACATGCATGCTGTGAATTCAAGATCAGGTCTTCCGGATTACACAGCAACTCTCCTTGTTAAGCCATCTCCCCAGCCTGAATTGCATGGTAATTAAAAAGAAAATATTTAGGCACTAATACATCATGAAACAGAAACCCTAAAACCTTCCCCACTAAAGACATTTCCTGTCATGGTAAACCAAAACTTAAATTCCAAGCCTCACAAAATGTGAAGGTAAGGGCTTGAGCCTAGGCTAACAATGACCTTTCAACCTAAGGGACACCTCTCTAAAGAGGAAAACCAAAAATAACTAACATACCTCCAAAGAACTGTGTGGCGATTTGTTGTGGAATAGGTCAGTGGAAAGAAAGAAAAACAAAAGATTTGAAAAGTCACTCGAAACCGGAACACACAGGGGAGTATTTCAAAGTGTGGACCTTGGTGAAACAGTCCAAACTGTCTGGCAGAGAAAAAAGGCAACATAACCTGGATAAGCCGCAAAGGGCATCTGCAAATAGCATCCCAAGGAACACACGAAGCTCAAGGTGAGGGATCAAAGAAATACAAAAAGCTAATGCAAAGAGGTGGCACATTTTAGAATTATTGAGTAAGCGCTCTGAAGTAAAATTATTTTGTTTATACATAAAGACATGACAGACATTCCATAGAGAGATACGCTAAGTGTGGGAAACTAAAAATTAACCAAAAACTACGTAGCAGATGGACAAACACTGACACATGGAGCGGGCCTTTAATAAAAACAAAAAGTAGAATTGGCACCAACATTCAATGATTGGGAGGTCTGTGGGGCCCCTATCGGCCAACAACTCATAAAGATATAACCCATTCCTGGTACTGTGGTTTTGATTTGCTAGCATATGCTGAATTGTAGTATTACATGTAGTATGGTGATGCCCTTTAAACTCCTTTTACACACTATTTTAGGAAGCTTCTGTAGAAGTAGGTTTCCATATGGCTCTTCAAAAGGCCCTTAGTGTTAGTTGTCCTTCCGTGTGTCTCCTCTTCTATCTTGACCTCCACCCATTTAATCCTCTCGTTCTAATTGACCTAAATTATTTTTACTGCCTAAGAAGAACAAATGTGAAAAGAGTAGTCTCAACTTAAATTGTAAAAGATGGTTTTCACAGTGCTTTGGTAAAGCTGAGGAAAGAATTGTAATTTGGAAGATACAATAGCAGAAACCATGCAAATATGTCATCATGGAAAGGGGTACAAATTGTGAGTATTTGGTACGGGGAGAAAAGAGTCAACAGCAGGGCTAGAGGGTTCACAGCATTTTAAGATGTATATTATTGCTGAAGAAGAGGTTAGAGGTATCAAGTAAACCTAGACTTCAATAGCTTAAGCAACCTTTAAAGAAAGGATAAATCCCAGAAAACAACATGGATAGAAAAAAAAAATTCTAGGTATCAGAGAGCAGGTCATAGCTAATGATATCAAAACGCAATTGAAAAGTAAATTCTTCTGTGCTTTTGAAACCCATATGACATTGTCATTATCTATAGTAACTCCTTTGTGAACCTAAGTAACAATAAATTCAAAAAGTATTGCAAACCATAAAAATATAGTATTCCACATAAATCAGCACATCTGGATCATCACTTGATTGGCACGGTAGTCCAAATAAAACATAATAGCATGTTCATTTTTGGAATTATAACCTCTTTATGTGGTGGCTGTGGTGTTTGGTCTTGATGTAACTTGCCATTAACTATAATCAGCTGAGTAGGAAGCCTTAGTCATGGAATTGTCTTAATTTCCTTAGTGCCTGTGGGAAAACCCACCTTTCTGGGAGCGGCCCAGATAAAAAGTAGCATGGCAGAAAGAAGATTATTTGCCTCTGCTCATTCAGCCTTCTCTCTCACCACCAAGTTAAGTCATGCTGCTGCTGCTGCTGCTGCTGCTGCTGCTGCTGCTGCTGATTCCTTCACTAACATCAGAACCAGTGATAACCATCCTTGACTGAAGAGCAACAGTTCTCTAGGCAACCTACAGAGTTTCAGCAGATTGAGACTGCTGAGGCTCCTAGACCTACACACTGAGCAACTACGAGGTTGGTGGCCTCACTAGTGTGAGGCACTAATGATGGAGCAACCCCAAATGCTGAGAGACCCACAGAGGGACCCCACCTGAAGGACCAAATAGCTACTGTGTTCTCAGGCTCTCAGGTATAATTCCATTCTGTTATCGTTACTATTCAAAATAAGCTGATTTAATAAAATACTCTCTCTTTCTCTCTTGTATTCTAAACCTCTAAAGAACCCTAATGAATACAATGGCATACACCTGTAGTACTAACCCTGAGGAAACCAAGATAGAGGATGATAAGTTCAAGGTCAGGCAGGGTTATACAATGACAGCCTGCCTCAAATAAAACAAAATCCCACAACTCCTTGGTCGTTTCAATAACATACTGTCTGTTCTATCACAACCTAAGTGATACTCAAGCTTTTATCATTTGAAGTTCAAAGTGCTAAACCTTGAGCCATTTAATCAAGTAACAAAAGTCTTCAGTCATAAACAAGAAAACTTGTGAATGCTATGAATGACTTCATCATCATAAAACATTCTAATAAAGGGTCATAAAGACAATTTACCAAAAAAAAAAAAAATGAAGATTACAATGGCATAAGGATTTTGAGTTTGAAGGGACCTTTCTTGGCCTAGTTGTGCCCTAACCAAACCTAGAGTACCAGACACTCACAGTTATCAGAGAATGGCCCTGGGTGGTAACTCTGGATCTTTCTGTCTCATGCCAATGAAGGTTAAAGACACATACACCCATAACACAATTCAAAGCATAAGTCCATTTATTTTTATTAAATAGAATTATAGAAATGTGATAAATTAAGGAAAAATAAGAGACACTCCCTAGAGAGGGAGGGGTTTTCAAGAGAGGTAAAAACCACTGAACTACCTGGTCTTGGTTTTTACAGTGCCATGGTAAAGACTAGACAAAGGTTAAGGTAAGAGATTTCTTAGCTCTGTGAACTATCTTTACCTAAGCCAATGAGGGTCTCTGTAATCTATATCTGTCCCCTGGCTCAGTCAGGGAGGTGACATGCACTGACCACATAGGTGTGATAGAAGCCCCCTTCTCTCCATCTCTGGCTTATACTTTGTTGCTGATCTTGGCTGGCAGTCCTGACTAGCATTACCATCATTGACTTTGGCAGGTGTCTTCTTGGAATCTAATTAGACTGCATTTACTTTCTTCTGACATTTACATGCTCCTCCTGTAGCCTTTCAGCAGCAGAAAGTTGACTCTCTTGCAGCTACCAACATGTAGTTGCAGTCTTTTTTGGTTACCTTTTACTTAGCTCATCAAAGAGGAGGAGTGGGTATGTGACACTAGGTAGAAGCTTCTTGTTAGAAGCCTTCCTTACTTAACATTTAGTCCTTCATTAGAAATAAGGATACATTAATGGGAACAGATAGTCATGCAATAGTGCCTTATGTATATTCCTGTGGTGGTAATCTAATTGTACTGAATTATTATTTTGATTGTATGTTAATAAATAAAGTTGTCTGGGAGTCAGAGCTATTAGAGCCATAGCAAGAGTGTGGCGGTGGTGGCACACGCCTTTAATCCCATAAGATCTCTGTGTGTTCAGGGATACAGTCAGCATTGGAGACATATGCCTTTAAGACCTAGGGGGCTGTACATTCAGACGGTGACAAGGCAGTCATGTGTTTGGGTTTACAACCAATGAGAAGGCAGAACAACATACTATAAAAAAAACGAACCGACAGGAAGTAGGGCTCTTTTCGCGAAGCTGGGACAGCAGGAGGAAGGGTGAGATTTTAGCTCTGAGCTCTGACTTCTCGGCTCTCTCTTTTACATTGTTTCTGTGTTTCTTATTTAATAAGACGGTTGGTTACATCTACATCTGGCGCCCAACGTTCGTGTTACGAATTCATGAAAAAGCTGTTTGCCTGTGGCCCTGTGAGCCCTAGCTCAGGCCCAAGCTACACTCGGCCGGTGGTGGTGGCGGCGCACGCCGGTAGGATTTGCTGAAGGAGACAGAGGCAGGAGGATCCCGAGTTTGAGCCGGCCTAGGGGGCTTGGGAGAAGCTTTGGCCCAGACTGAGTCACAAACAGTGGTGGAACCATGGAAGCAGTGGCTACTGCTCCACGTTGCCAGCTCCTTCTCATCATGTTGGTGACTGCGGTGATACTGCTACCTGGGACACAGGATTTACTGCTGCTGGTTCAGAGAAGAATTGCCAGGACCATCGTGTTACAAGAAAGCATCGGCAAAGGTCAGTTTGGAAAAGTTTGGCAAGACAAATGGTGGGGAGAAATTGCTGTGAAGATTTTCTGTTCTAGGAAAGAATGTTCATGGTTCCGAGAGACAGACATTTATCAGACTGTGATTGCTCCAAACCACAGAGGAGGCACAAAAAAAAAAAAAAAAAAGTCTGCATGGAACCATGACCACACCTAACAGCAACTTTGAAATCTTCAAAAAGATGACAGGATCCTACAACGATGATTCCACATGGACTATGATAAAGCCATTAAGCCGATTAACACCATGGAAAAATCGACTTTGGACTACAAACTGGTCAGAACAATTTCGAGAGGACTAGTTGAGATGATCCAGCCTGACAGACTACTCAAACAGGGACTTGAAACAAGCCCTGAACTTTCCTATTATCCAGAGACTGGACAAACGATACAGGACTTGATGATTAACCCCAAAATTTTCTTTTCAAGAGTCCCTAAAGATATCTTCACTCCTAGAAAGCAAAAAGAAAAAGAGAATATAGATATGAGATAGATCATCGAATCTACTCTGAAAAAAAAGATAAAGAAATAATAGGATAAATAGGTGGATCATTGAATCTACACTGAAGAAAAAGGGGAAGATATAAAAATGACAAAAGGTAGACTAATGAATCTATTATGAAAAGAAAAAAGAGAAAATATGGATATGATAAGATAAAAAGGGAGATTATGGAATCTACTTTTAAAAAGGAACTACTTGTTTTAAATAAGATAAGTAATGAAAATGTTTTGGTCTGAGTTTATCAGATGTTACTGGACTGGACATTGTTAATACATATAATGGAGTTTTTTCTCTGGATCTGTCAAATGTTAATGGACTAGACATTGTTAATGTAATCTTGACTGTATATTGCATATGCTTATTGAAGATAGTTTTTCTTGTATTAGTTATAAGCTTTTTTTTTTTTTTTTTTATTATTTTATAACACCATTCAGTTCAACATAATAGCCACAGAAACCCCTGTTCTCCCCCTCTCGCCCACCCCTCCCCCCAGCCCACCCCCCATTCCCACCTCCTCCAGATCAAGGTCTCCCCCGAGGACCGGGGTTGACCTGGTAGACTCGGTCCAGGCAGGTCCATTCCCCCCTCCCAGACCGAGCCAAGTGTCCCTGCATAAGTCCCAGGATTCAAACAGCCAACTCATGCAACGAGCCCAGGACCTGGCACCAATGCACAGCTGCCTCCCAAACAGATCAAGCCAAATGACTGTCTCACCCGTTCAGGTGGCCTGATCCAGTTGGGGGCCCCTCAGCCTTTGGTTCATAGATCCTGTGCTTCCATTCATTTGGTTATTTGTCCCGGTGCTTTATCCAACCTTGGCTTCAACAATTCTCGCTCATATAAATCCTCTTCTTACTCACTAATTAGACTCCCAGTGCTCCACCAGGGGACCAGCCGTGGATGTCTGCCTTCAGATTCCTCAGTCCTTGGATGGGGTTTATGGCACCACTATTTGGGTGCCTGGCCATCCCATCACCAGAGTAGGTCAGTTCCTGCCATCTCGCGACCATTGCCAGCAGTCTTTTGAGGGGGTATCTTTGTGGATCTTCGTGGGCCTCCCTAGCTCTCTGCTTCCTCCCCTTCTCACCTTCTCATGTGGTCTTCTTTTACCATGGTCTCCTATTCCTTGTTCTCCCTCTCTTTTCTTGATCCAGCTAGGATCTCCCACTCTTTCCCTCGACTGTCGCCCTTCATTGTTCCCACTCATGACCAGGCTATTCATGTAGATCTTGTCCATTTCTCCGTGTCTTTTTTTGGGGTCCCATTTTCCAGGTAGCCTCACTGGTGATGTGAGTAGCAGTCTAGTCATCCTTGTTCCACATCTAGCATCTTCCTATGAGTGAGTACATACCATATTTGTCTTTCTGAGTCTGGGTTACCTCACTCAGGATGATTTTTTCTAGATCCATCCATTTGCCTGCAAACCGTGTGATGTCGTTGTTTTTCTCTGCTGAGTAGTATTCCATTGTGTATATGTGCCACAATTTATTTATCCATTCTTCAGTTGAAGGGCATCTAGGTTGTTTCCAGGTTTTGGCTATTACAAACAATGCTGATATGAACATAGCTGAGCAAGTGCTCTTGTGGTATGATTGAGCATTTCTTGGGTATATGCCCAGGAGTGGTATAGCTGGATCTTGGGGGAGATTGATTCCCAATTTTCTAAGAAAGCGCCATATTGATTTCCAAAGTGGTTGTACAAGCTTGCATTCCCACCAGCAGTGGAGGAGAGTTCCCCTAGTTCCACATCCTCTCCAGCATAAAGTGTCTTCAGTGTTTTTGATCTTAGCCACTCTGACAGGTGTAAGGTGGTATCTCAGAGTTGTCTTGATTTGCATTTCCCTGATGATTAGGGAAGTCGAGCAATTCCTTAAATGTCTTTCAGCCATTTGGAATTCCTCTGTTGAGAATTCTCTGTTTAGTTCTAAAGCCCATTTCTCAATTGGACTGTTGGTCCTTTTGATGTCTAATTTCTTGAGTTCCTTATATATTCTGGATATCAGTCCTCTGTCAGATGTGGGGTTGGTGAAGATCTTTTCCCATTCTGTAAGCTGTCGCTTTGCCTTGTTGACCGTATCCTTTGCTCTACAAAAGCTTCTCAGTTTCAAGAGGTCCCATTGATTGATTGTTTGTCTCAGTGTCTGCGCTACTGGTGTTATATTTAGGAAGTGATCTCCTATGCCAAGGCGTTCAAGACTATTTCCTACTTTTTCTTCTAGCAGGTTCAGAGTAGCTGGATTTATGTTGAGGTCTTTGATCCACTTGGACTTAAGTTTTGTGCACGGTGACAGATATGGATCTATTTGCAGCCTTCTACACGCTGATATCCAGTTATGCCAGCACCATTTGTTGAAGATGCTTTCTTTTTTCCATTGTACACTTTTGGCTTCTTTGTCAAAAATTATATGTCCATAGGTGTGTGGGTTAATGTCAGGGTCTTCAATTCGATTCCATTGGTCCACATGTCGGTTTTTATGCCAATACCAGGCTGTTTTTATTACTGTAGCTCTATAGTAGAGCTTGAAGTCGGGGATTGTGATGCCTCCAGAAGTTGTTTTATTGTACAGGTTTCTTTTAGCTATCCTGGGTTTTTTGTTTTTCCATATGAAGTTGAGTATTGTTCTTTCCAGATCTGTGAAGAAATGTGTTGGTATTTTGATGGGGATTGCATTGAATCTGTAAATTGCTTTTGGTAAGATTGCCATTTTTACTATGTTAACCCTGCCTATCCATGAGCATGGAAGATCTTTCCATTTTCTGAGATCTTCTTCAATTTCTTTTTTCAGGGACTTAAAGTTCTTGTCATATAGGTCCTTCACTTGCTTGGTTAGTGTTACCCCAAGGTATTTTATGTCATTTTTGGCTATTGTAAAGGGTGATGTATCTCTAATTGCCTTCTCAGCTTCTTTGTCCATTGTATATAGGAGGGCTACTGATTTTTTTGAGTTGATCTTGTATCCTGCTATGTTGCTGAAGGTGTTTATAAGCTTTATCAATTCCTGGGTGGAATCTTTGGGGTCACTCAAGTATACTATCATGTCGTCTGCAAATAGGGAAAGCTTGACTTCTTCCTTTCCAATTTGAATCCCCTTAATCTCCTTATGTTGTCTTATTGCTCTGGCTAGAACTTCAAGTACTATATTGAATAAGTATGGGGAGAGTGGACAGCCTTGTCTCGTTCCTGATTTTAGTGGAATTGCTTTGAGTTTCTCTCCATTTAATTTGATGTTGGCTGTTGGTTTGCTATATATTGCCTTTATTATGTTTAGGTATGTTCCCTGTATTCCTGATCGCTCCAAGACTTTTATCATGAAGGGGTGTTGGATTTTGTCAAATGCCTTTTCTGCATCTAGTGAGGCGATCATGTGGTTTTTTTCTTTGAGTTTGTTTATATGGTGTATTACATTGATGGACTTTCGTATGTTGAACCACCCTTGCATCCCTGGGATGAAGCCTACTTGATCATGGTGGATAATTGTTCTGATGTGTTCTTGGAGTCTGTTTGCCAGTATTTTATTGAGTATTTTTGCATCAATGTTCATGAGGGAGATCGGTCTGTAGTTCTCTTTCTTTGTTGCATCCTTGTTTGGTTTAGGAATCAGGGTAATTGTAGCCTCATAGAAGGAGTTGGGTAATGTTCCTTCTGTTTCTATTATGTGGAACAATTTAGAGAGTATTGGTATTAACTCTTCTTTGAAGATCTGGTAGAATTCTGCGCTGAAACCATCTGGTCCTGGGCTTTTTTTGGTTGGGAGACCTTTAATGACTGTTTCTATTTCCTTAGGGGTTATTGGACTATTTAAATAGTTTATCTGGTCTTGATTAAACTTAGGTATGTGGTATCTATCCAGAAAAATGTCCATTTCTTTTAGGTTTTCCAGTTTTGTGGAGTAGAGGTTTTTGAAATATGACCTTATAATTCTCTGGATTTCCTCAATGTCTGTTGTTATGTCCCCCTTTTCATTTCTGATTTTGTTGATTTGGATTCTCTCTCTCTGTCTTTTGGTTAGTTTGGATAAGGGCTTGTCTATCTTGTTGATTTTCTCAAAGAACCAACTCTTTGTTTCATTAATTTTTTGTATTATTCTCTTAGTTTCTAATTTATTAATTTCACCTCTCACTTTGATAATTTCCTGGCGTCTATTCTTCCTGGGAGACTTTGCTTCTTCTTGTTCTAGAGCTTTCAGATGTGCTGTTAATTCACTAGTGTGCGATTTCTCCAACTTCTTTATGTGGGCATTTAGTGCTATGAATTTCCCTCTTAGCACTGCTTTCATAGTGTCCCATAAGTTTGGGTATGTGGTGTCTTCATTTTCATTGATCTCTAGGAAGTCTTTAATTTCTTTCTTTATTTCTTCCTTAACCCATTGGTGATTCAGTTGAGCATTATTCAGTTTCCATGAGGCTGTAGGTTTTCTGTAGTTTTTGTTGTTGTTGAAATCTAGCTTTAAACCATGGTGATCTGATAGAACACAGGAGGTTATTCTGATTGTTTTGTATCTGTTGAGATTTGCTTTGTGGCCAAGTATGTGGTCGATTTTAGAGAAAGTTCCATGGGGTGCTGAGAAGAAAGTATATTCTTTCTTGTTAGGATGGAATGTTCTGTAGATATCTATTAGGTCCAATTGGGTCATGACATCGGTTAAGTCCTTTATTTCTCTGTTAAGTTTCGATTTGGGAGATCTGTCCAGTGGTGAAAGTGGGGTGTTGAGATCTCCCACTATTAATGTGTGGGGTTTTATATGTGGTTTAAGCTTTAGTAATGTTTCTTTTACATATGTGGGTGCCCTTATGTTTGGGGCATATATGTTCAGAATTGAAACTTCATCTTGGTCGATCTTTCCTGTGACGAGGATGTAATGTCCTTCTTGATCTCTTTTGATTGATTTTAGTTTGAAGTCTATTTTGTTGGATATCAGGATGGCTACCCCTGCTTGTTTCTTAAGACCATTTGATTGAAAAGACTTTTCCCAGCCTTTTATTCTTAGGTAGTGTCTATCTTTGAATTTGAGATGTGTTTCTTGTATGCAGCAGAAGGATGGGTCCTGCTTTCGTATCCATTCTGTAAGTCTATGTCTTTTTATAGGTGAATTAAGTCCGTTGATATTAAGGGATATTAATGACCAGTGATTCTTCATTTCTGTTATTTTTGGTGGTAGTGTGTGTGTACTTCTCTTCTTTGGGGTTTACTGTTGTGGCTTTATCTATTGCCTGTGTTTTCAAGTGTGTATCTGACTTCCCTCGGTTGGAATTTTCCTTCTAGTGCTTTCTGTAGGGCTGGGTTTGTGGATAGGTATTGTTTAAATCTGGCTTTGTCTTCGAATGTCTTGTTCCTTCCGTCTATGATGATTGAAAGTTTTGCTGGGTATATTAGTCTTGGCTGACATCCATGGTCTCTTAGTATCTGCATTACATCTGTCCAGGTCCTTCTGGCTTTCAAAGTCTCCATTGAGAAATCGGGTGTTATTCTGATGGGTTTACCTTTATAGGTCACTTGGCCTTTTTCCTTGGCTGCTCTTAATATTCTTTCTTTATTCTGTACATTTAGTTGTTTAATTATTATGTGTCGAGGGGACTTTTTTTGGGGGTCTAGTCTGTTTGGTGTTCTATAGGCTTCTTGTATCTTCATAGGCATTTCCTTCTTTAAGTTGGGAAAGTTTTCTTCTATAATTTTGTTGAATATATTTTCTGTGCCTTTGAGTTGGTATTCTTCACCTTCTTCTATCCCTATAATTCGTAAGTTTGGTCTTTTTATGGTGTCCCAGATTTCTTGGACATTTTGGTTCATGACTTTGTTGGCTTTAGTGTTTCCTTCGACTGATGGAACTATTTCTTCTACTGTATCTTCAATGCCAGAAATCCTCTCTTCCATCTCTTGCATTCTGTTGGTTATACTTGCATCCGAAGTTCCTGATCTTTTACTCAGGTTTTCTATTTCCAGCATTCCCTCTGTTTGTGTCTTTTTCATTTTTTCAAATTCCCTTTTCAGATCTTGGACTGTTTCCTTTGTTTGTTTCATTGCTTTTTCATGATTTTCTTTCAGTGCTTTATTGTTTTCTTCCAGGATTTTAATGTTTTCTTCCAGGACTTTATTGTTTTCTTGGAGGGCTTTATTGTTTTCTTCTAATTTGTTTGCCCTTTCCTCTAGTTGTTTACAGCGTTCTTCCAATTTTCTTGTCTTTTCCTCTACACAAGCCTCTACCTTCTTCATGAAGTTACTCATAAGGCTACTTTCTTCTGCTTCTTCCAATTTTTGGTGTTCAGGTCTAGATGTTGGAGGCGAGCTAGGTTCTGGTGATGCTGTATTGCTCTTCATTTTGCTGTATGTACTTCTGCTTTGACGTCTGCCCATCTCCTTGTGATTCCTTCTTGGTCTTATCAGTGGACTTGTTTCACAAAGAGCTGACAGACTCAGGAAGACTCTCTCTCTTGTCCAAAAGGGAGTTCTCTTGTCCAACTCTTTGGTCCAGAAGGGAAGTCAGGGGCAAGCTCTGGTCCAGAATGGCAGTCGGGGACAGGCTGGGAGCTGGGGGCCGGTCTCTAAGTCTCAGGAAGTGGGTGGGGTCTTGGGCAGATGTGCGTGGGGGCAGGGCGCGGAGACTGCAGGGGCTGCCGGGGGCTTGGAAATGGGGATCCCTCCCGGTGGGGCTAGAAGGGGAGCTGCCCGGTGGCCAGAACCTGGTGCCAAGTTGGGCAGGCCTCTCAGGAGTGGCTGGTGGCCAGGGATGGGGTCCTGGCTGGACCCAGGCACTCACCTCTGGTCCAGAAGGGAAGTCGTCAGGGGCAGGCTGGGAGCTGGGGGCCGGTCTCTAAGTCTCAGGAAGTGGGTGGGGTCTTGGGCAGATGGGCGTGGGGGCAGGGCGCGGAGACTGCAGGGGCTGCCAGGGGCTTGGAAATGGGGATCCCTCCCGGTGGGGCTAGAAGGGGAGCTGCCCGGTGGCCAGAACCCGGCACCGAGCTGGGCAGGCCTCTCAGGAGTGGCTGGTGGCCAGGAATGGGGTCCGGGTTGGACCCGGGTACTCACCTCTGGTCAAGAAGGGAAGTCGTCGGGGGCAGGCTGGGAGCTGGGGGCCGGTCTCTAAGTCTCAGGAAGTGGGTGGGGTCTTGGCAGATGGGCGTGGGGGCAGGGCGCGGAGACTGCAGGGGCTGCCGGGGGCTTGGAAATGGGGATCCCTCCCGGTGGGGCTAGAAGGGGAGCTGCCCAGTGGCCAGAACCCGGCGCCAAGCTGGGCAGGTCCTCCCGGGGTGGCAGGTGGCCAGGGATGGGGTCCGGGCTGGACCCAGGCACTCACCTCTGGTCAAGAAGGGAAGTCGTCGGGGCAGTTATAAGCTTTTTTAATTTTAGACAAAAAGAGAGGAAATGTGGTGGTATTGTGTTCACCAAAATATTGTGTACTCTAATAAATTTATCTGGGGTCAGAGAACAGACAGCCACTAGATACAAAGGCTAGAAAATGGTGGCACTCACACCTTTAATCCTAGCATTCCAGAGATAGAAATCCCTCTGGATCTCTGTGAGTTCAAGGCCACACTGGAAATAGCCAAGCATGGTGACACGCCTTTAATCCCAGAAAGCCAGCCTTTAATCCCAGGGAGTGGTGGTAGAAAGCAAAAAGATATATAAGGCGTGAGGACCAGAAACTGGAGGCTTTTGGCTGGTTAAGCTTTTGGCTGGTTAAGCATTCAGGCTTTTGAGCAGTAATTCAGCTGAGACCCATTCCGGATGAGGACTCAGAGGCCTCCAGTCTGAGGAGACAAGACCAGCTGAGGATCTGGCGAGGTGAGATAGCTGTGGCTTGTTGTGTCTCTCTGATCTACCAGCATTGACCCCAATAACTGGCCTCGGGTTTGATTTTATTAATAAGAACTTTTAAGATTCCTGCTACATATTCCTCCACAGCTTCATGAGGAAAAGCTATAGTAAAACAGCTGGAGTGCTTACAGTCACTGGCTGTCCCTTTTATTATTTATTTAGCTTGATTATCTCCTACATATTCATCCTCCTTAGTGCTCCAGACTTTGGTGTTTAGCCTGCAATATTCATTTTAATTCCAGCATCTATTCTCCCTATGCTACATGTGAGCAACTTGACATGTTCATCATGGGGCCTGTTTCCTTATTATCTACAGAGAGCTGTCTCCTGACTCAAAAAGGTTTAAGGGATCATTATCTTTTTAACATGCATCATTTACTTAAAACAGGTTAAAACTTCATGGAATGTTGAATATGAAGGTTTAGCACCCAAATTGTTAAGCTGCTAAAAGCTTAAGCCTGTCTTTCCCAAGAGGCACTGCCCCAGTAGATGCCACTACCTTCTGGATAACATGGTATTTAAGACAGTGAAATTACTTTCACTATCAGTAAATATTCAACTGTCTTCCCCAAGTGAATTTTAGTATCTTATTAGAAATATAGATTCTAGTTTAATTGTGTTTAAATGAACACCGAAGCCTATACTCATGACTGAAAAAAAGTAATACAGCATAATTAAAAGAACTTTCCTAGTGTTTTTTATTTTTGTTTTTTGTTCTCTTACACATTAAAATAATACTAGAAAATCTGTGCTTCAGCTAAATCTATATTGTCTCTGGAATTTTTCTGGTGTTAGTTTGAGACAAGGTATTATGTAGCCCAGGCTGGGTTTGATTTCCTGATTCTCCTGCTTAACCTCCCAAGTGTTGAGATCATAACATGTACCACATTTGTTTTAAAGATATTATTTCTATATTTTATTTGTATACTTTTAAATCTTTGGCTATTATACTAAGAAAATATATTAAATTATTACAAGTTTTCTTATATTGAGTATATTGCATACATCATAATGTACAAACACCAAGGAATGAAATAATGTATGAGATGGTATATGAATTTAATGAAAACTAGAAGAAAGAGTAGTCCTCACATGCCCATCTTCTGAATTAAAAAAAACATTCTGGAAAACATCAAATTATCTACTTTAATAAAATCTGAGAAATGAGAACAATTTAACATCTTGAAAATGAAAATGCTTTTAAACATTTAGCTTTTATACATAGCATTATAATTGTTTTGTTAATCTCTTTCTTATTTTTCAGGAAAGAAATATTTCACACAAAAAGATGACAGGTCAATTCACCAAACAACAATTGGAAAGTTAATAGCAGCCACTGTGAAAGAAAGATGGGAGACAGGATAAATAAGCAGGCAATCACGCCAAGCCAGAGGGAAGTGAAACTTCAGAACCAAGGAAAACTAATCGCCCAAATTCCACATAGAAACTTCTTTGCTACTGGAAGAAAAAAGTGACCAATAAAATAAACTTTTTTATTTTTGGATCTTGAAATTACCAAATGTTGTTTGAAAAGCTTAAAATCCAGAAATATTGATACATCAAAACAACTCTAATTCTGGTTAAAAAAAAATTATTTCTAAAGTGGTTAGTAGGCGAGTTACATAATGCAAAAATGTCTAAAGTATTATAAGGGTCTATAATTTCTAAAATATAACAAGTATTTTGAAAGCAGCTAGGAAAAATTAGCACATCAAACAGTGCCACTCTTGGATGTAAAAGTTCCTCTCTTTCCTTATAATTCTTTACTTTCATCGGCTCAAAAAAATCTAGAAATTAAAAGTGGTTTTGACAGGTCAATACTCATGAAAGCCATTTATAAACCACTATATTACATACAAAGTTTATGCCAAAAATCTCTAACAAATTTTGGAATCTTGTAACTTAATATTTGTGATATAATCTAGACAGATATAATCTGAACAGAGTATCTTTCTAATGTTTTTTTGCTGGTTTTATAGATAACAAAATATATATCATGAATTTTAAGGTATATATTAATTTATAATACTATACCTGTACATTATATTAGTAACTTGTCATGTGCTATTTGAGCTCACTGAGAAACTAGCTCTGGAAGTGAGACTCCCCTCACAAATTTCAGAGCCAACTTTATTTGACTCAGTGGGTCCTTCAAGGCCTCTGTTCTGGGATTGCATTGAACCCTCTCTGTGACAGAGAGAAGGGAGCAGCAGAGCAGTAGAACACCGCATCCTCAAGGATGGCAGGTGCACCTTCCAACAGAACTCACTAATGATCATCCCACAGACTCAAGGTACCCAGAGTGGAAGCAAAAAGCAGGAAACTTAACATTGCGAAGTTCTCCCGTGGAGAGAAAGCTCATTTGGGGACTCAAGATGACTGTTTCAACTTCCCTAGTCAGTTTCTGATAGATGTTTTCATCACCCAATGTGATGATATTTTGCTGTCTATCTATACATCTATCAATCATCTATCTCTTGCTATTTATTCCTTTACTTTGGCTTCCTGTTTTCTTAATAGAGTCAACTCATCCAAAACCAAAGGACCATACAAAACAACATTGTTGATACATATGACCCAAACATTGCTACACCACGTGAGAGAATCCTGCTGACCACATGCAAATGTATGCCATCCACATTTTCCAAAGGTCATCATTAACATTACTAAAGAGCTGATTTAAAACTTTCTTGCATCATTTGTCATCTTGTATTATTGAGTCCTCAAATAAAATATCTGTGCCAAATCTCATAGCCAGGCATGCACCTAGAGAAATTTAGGGTTCTTATTTTACTGTTTCCCATTCGCCATTAGTACCACCAGGACCAGGTGTAACAATGGAGCAGAGAGCCTTCCATCTCAACTGCACTTGCTGCATATTTTTCCGAGAGACCATGCTCAGAAGAGCATCAGGAGGGTTGCCACCAGTCATTCCTGCTCACCACGAAAACAGACAGGTTATAGCACAGGACGCCTACTTCAGAGGCACAGAACATTCCTCAAACACTGCACACTTATAAACCGACAAGCTTCCAGACTGACAAAGGATGGCCAAGGTGGATACAGGTTTCTGAGAGAGAATGACTCTGAACTGTGTTTCTCTTCTAGCAAAACACACCCTCTTTGGGGGAATATATGGCATCCTTAGCTGGTGCTATATATCAATAATTAAAAAAATACATGCAAAAAGCCCTGGGTTCAAAATCCAGTACCTCATAAACTAGACATACCAATGCCTGCCTATAATCCCAGCTCTTGGGAAGATTAGACATTCCAAGTCCTTTTAGAGGCCAGACAGGGTTACATGAGACCCTGTCTTAAAAATGACAAGAAATACCAACAAAACTAAGCCATAAGACAATTTATTCACTGGGAAGTCTCAGTAACTATAAAATATAAATTCCTGTGTGTGTTTTTAAATAGCTCGATCTGTTTTTTATAGCTACCTCTTAAGTGAATCTCACCTCTATTCTAAATTCCTTGATATTGCAGTTACACCAATTAAGTTAATGAAGTGCTTTTAATAAAAGCATATGTGAACACCAGAGATTCCTCCTTCTTGAGATCTACTAGAATTGCTTTCATGTCCTACTGCACACCTTCCAGATACTTGCAATGCCATTTCTGAAATAATTGCACCTGCCCAGGGACAGAAATTCCACCTTTCATTTCAACAATCCTTCTTTTTTCTGTGTTTGACTCATTTCCTTGGATGCTAACATGTATGGGCTTGCCCCATGCTTTCCTGATGATCTGAGGAGAGCCCAGTGAAGAAGGGTTTGATTTCAGCAACTAAGACAACATGGATCCTTAGACATGTCCATTCCAGATCTTTGTTTTTAAAACCATGCAACTCTCCTTCGTTATCCTTTGCTGGCTCCTTTTCTGTGACCTTCCATCTGCTCTTGTTCTTCCATCTTTCATCATGTATCATTTAATGTGCTTTTAATGTATGATAATTGTCATATAATATATGCATATAAATGCTAAAAGGGATTGTACAATTAATCTTAGATTCCCTCTTCAAAATACAGAGTGATTTCCCAGAAGGATTTAATTAAACACCATTTTATTCATCCTCATAGATCTCTCTCTCTCCCAATAAATATTAGTAAAATAATGAGATGATACCAGAAATGCTAGTTTATCTTTATATATATATATATATATATATATATAGATAGATAGATAGATAGATAGATAGATAGATATAGATATAGATATAGATATAGATATAGATATAGATATGCAGATATATAATAATCCTTTCAAATTAACATGTGCAGTCTGCAATGGTTTGAATGAGAATGGCCCCCATAGAATTACATATGCAAACGCTTGGTCCCCAGTTGTAGAACTGTTTTGGAAGGTTTAGGAAGTGAGGCATTGTTGGAGGAGGTATGTCACTGGGGATGGGCTTTGAGATTTCTGAGTCCCTTAACCATTCTGTGCTTGCACTCTCTGCCTTCCAGTTGTGAATGAGAATGTAAGCTCTCAGCCATTGCTCCAGTGTCATGCCTGCCTGCCTAATGCCATGCTTCCCACCATGATGATCACTGACTCACACTCTGGAACTGTAAGCCCCAACAAACTCTTTTGCGAGTTGCCTTGGTCATGTCTTATCACAACAATAAAAAAGTAGCAAAATCACACAGTCCTACCACAATTTTTTTTTGCCTCTACCCCGCCTCTAATAGAATTTTATCAGGTCACCTAGTCTGGGCTCAATCTCAAAAATCTTCTTGCCTTAGCCTTCCAAGTACCACGGGGGTCACAGGTGCATGCAGCCATTAACTAGATGGGCTGTAGTGGGAATCCAGAATTGAACTAAGCATCCAGAAGGTGTTATTGGAATCAGAAGTTAGCACTGATGGCCCTCAGGACTGAAATTCATTTCAGAAATCCATTGAAAACACCTACAAAGGAGGGCATGAAATCAATCTTACACATGTATTAAATGTATAGTTTTACAGTCTTCTTTAAGTGGTTATATGCACATATTTTATGTCAATTACCATGAGCCAATTTGCTCTTTAGGCCTGATTGGCCTTCAATTTTTGATTCTGCTGACTCCACAAGATTAATACCCAAGTAGGTACCATCACACCTGCCCTAAAATATGTTTTGATATAAGAAGTGAAATAACAAGGCCAGCCTGGGCTACAGAGTGAGTTCCAGGAAAGGCGCAAAGCTACACAGAGAAACCTTGTCTCAAAAAACAAAAACAACAACAAAAAAGAAGTGAAATAAAAATTTCATATTATTTTTCAGAAACCTCACTTGTCTAGATATGCATTTTCGGGAGCGTCTACAATGATAGGGCGCCATATAACTTTTTTGAAAGGTCTTTAGTGCTTGTTGTCCCTGTCCATAGTCCCTCCTCTACCCTGCCTCCCATCCCCAACCCCATTGAACTTGATGTCTAAAAGGTTACACAAAATTGAATGGACAGAGAAAGGGGGATGGGTTTGGGAGGAGTCGGGGGAGGGGTGAATAGGACCAAAATACATTGTATGAAATTCCCAAATAACTAAAATTTAAAACAATAAAAAAACTTACTCTTCCAGAATGTGAGCTTTCTTGGGGAGGGGGTAGAAAAATCCAAAAACTGAAGATGCTGAGTACAGAAAACTGTACATTGACTCTTCTATCTGCCCCTAAATGAGAATGTGAGTAGTCCAGTCTTTATTCAGTGCAGAAAAACTAATATTGTACTAATGTAGATTTAATTGTCTTGTGTATTGAGTTTAACTCTTATTAATTTTATTTGTTATGTCTCTTCCATTTTCTACATATGCATTTTAAAGTTTTATCTGTTAATGTATCAGATGTAAAAAAATGCCTCTCAGGTAAGGAGCTAAACCACTTATTCCATAACTACACAGGGCTGTCTTTAATGCCTTGAAGTAAACTATTCAGCTACTTACACTCATCTAAAATTTTAAGTGGGCAGGATCATGGAACAATATGATTTTGTGACTGGAAGCTTTCCCTTATAGTAGACATTTTATGTTCAAAATACATACATAAAGGCACATGCTTTAATCTCAGCACTTGGGAGGCAGAGGCAGGTAGATCTCTGAGTTCAAGGCGTGCCTGGTCTACATAGTGATTTCCAGGACAGCCAGGGCTACAAAGTGAGACCCTGTCTCAAAAACCACACCATAATAGTCCGGACAATTTTTAAATCTGTAATTCGTTTAGAACAAATAAGTATGTTCATGATTTTGCCTTTATAAACTAAACAGTATCTTCAGGGTCAAATCATTACACACTGAAACAAATATTTATTGCATATGTACATGAATACTTGTATAAACTAATGCATATTTTTTGTATAACACATTATAGAAAACACATTAGTTCATGGAAATAAACAGCTACATAATATAACATTTCCTGACAGTACTATAAGTATTTCAATCTTTTTTCTAATAATGATATTCATGTTGTTTGCAGTCTTTTACTACATCGAACATTCTCCTGTATCTATACTTTTATGCTGTTAGATATTTTTTTATAAAATGGATCCATAAAAGTGGGTTGATGATAAATGCATAATGAACATTAACATATGAATACACCCAAATCAGAAAGGAAGTCATTCAAAGCATTCTGGGAAGCTACCTGTGGTAGGCGGTAAGCTACCTCCCTATAACGGTGGATAACATATCCTGTCTTCCAACAACATGGGTTCATTTTTACAATTTGCTAACTTTATTTAGAAGTTGGGTGTAGTGATGAGTACCAATAGTCCTACCTTCTTGTGTTCAGAAGTCTGAAGGAGGAGGATCATTGTGGCCGGGAGGTAGAGGTCAACTTAGTCAACTAAAAATTCCTGACTCAAAGCACAAACGCACTTACAAAGAAAGAATATAAATCTTTGTTTCTTACACCCATCAAGACCTTTTATAAGATTCATTTCGGCTGTTTCATATAAGCAATAGTTTATACTTGACAGTTGCTCTGGATTACTAAATTCTGTAAATATATCACAGTTTATCTAGTAGACTACCAATGTCTACCAAAGTTTGATCCCACTTTTCAGCTGCTGTGAAGTGTGTAGCAGTGAACACCACCTTGCATACTGTCACAGTTCTACGCATGCATTTCTTTGGTCATGTATCTAGAAGCGAAACTGCTTGGTGACAGGGCAGAGTCACTCGTGTGTAGTAGGCACTGTCAAGTAGCTTTGAAATTGAAAAGTCTCTTTCCACATTTATTTTGAAATAATACAAAAACTTAGCAACTATTTGGAGGCTAACTTGTAGTGACAGAAAGGACTAGAATGGCTTCAGCATTTTACTTCATAGTGAGAACCAAAGAACTTCTTAAGAGAAAAAAAAATCTGTATTGTAATACTCTACTAAACAATTTAATTGGAAAGGGTGAATTTAAAAATCAATAGATAATTTGGTGTTCAAAAAGGTTTACATTAATCACAATGAGAGATTGTCTTACCCTTATTTAGTCAAAGAAGAGAACCTGTATTTATCTTAAAGTTTTCCCCTTAGTATAAAACCAGTCACAATGATAAAAAGAATATAGTAACGGAAATCTAATAAGAAAATCAAGTTTCAGGTTTACTATCGCATCCTTGCATGAGTCAGTTAAGATTCATAGGGTATGTAAGCTCTTCATTTGCACATGAACATAAATGTATGTTCCATGTTCATTTACTAAAGTTGCTGAAGATCTCAAGTAGACACTGTTCGAAAATGATTAAAATATTATGTGAGACATGATACCTTTTCCATGTATTGTCTATTTCCACCTTTGAGCATGTCATCAGATCCCTTCTAGTTTAATTTCTAATAAATGATGAATACAGACAGTGACAAAGCAAAATCACATTGTCTGCAGGAGAATGAATGAAACTGAAGATAATTGTGTGAAGCACAGTGATCCAGACTCAGAAAGACAAACAATATAAGTTCTCTCTCATCTAAAGAATCTAATTTTTTTAAAGATACAGAAGTACAGAGAAACTTTTGAAAGACTCACAGAAAAAGGAATGAGGGAGAATAAACTGAATAAATATATTAAAGTAAATTTTATGAATTTATTAAAATGTCATAATAAAACCCATCATTTTGTACAACTAATATGTAACAATTCTTTTTTAAAAGAAGGTAAATATCAGCCTAGCAGTGGTGGCGCATACCTTTAATCCCAGCAGTCAGGAGGCAGAGGCAGGTGGATCTCTGTGAGTTCAAGGCCCGACTGAGCTACAGAGTGAGTTCCAGGAAAGGCACAAAGCTACACAGAGAAACCCTGTCTCAAAAAACCAAAAAATAAATAGATAGATAGATAGATAGATAGATAGATAGATAGATAGATAGATAGATAGATAGATAGATAAAGGTAAATATTAAAAAAATAAATATTGTTGGGGTATCCATGATCCATAAATTAAACTCTATGTAAATGTAATCTCAGTCATTATACCAATGTGCTTTCCTATAAAAATGTACAAGGTAGTATTAAAATTTGTGTGAAAACACAAAGACCTAAGAATATTCAACATGATATCCAAATAAAGAACAAGTTTGAATGATGACTACTAACTTATAAGATACACAGTAATCTAGAGGCTGACATTGCCATAGCAGATTGACAAAATAGTCTAGAAAATTTCTCAATAAATATAGTCAGTTGATTTCTAACAAAGATGCCAAGATGTTTGCTATTGATGACAAGAGAATTGCATTAAAATATGGAAAGTCAATAAGTACAAATATCAATTGAAGTTAATCAGAGATACACATGTAAAAGCTTGAACTATGAACTTAGGAGAAAAGCAACT
Organism: Peromyscus maniculatus bairdii; assembly: GCF_049852395.1. Lineage (NCBI taxonomy): Eukaryota > Metazoa > Chordata > Mammalia > Rodentia > Cricetidae > Peromyscus > Peromyscus maniculatus. Next base: position 62,866,160 of record NC_134857.1, read on the forward strand.
CTTTCCTGCCTTGGACTTGGCAATGATTTCTTAGAAATAACGTAATATTAAAGTAATATGAAAATAAAAATAATAAAGTGGGCTTCAACAAAACTAAAAAGAAAAAAATATTTGTTACCACCTGAATAACATAGTATGTTAATATGCTATACATTACACACATATATATGTATGTATATATATATGTGTATTATATATATATATATTACCATACATGTTTATATGCATATATATCCAGATTTTAAAAAGACCTATCACAAATTAAAAAAAAAAACACAAACTGACAATACAAAACCAATTTAAAACTAAGCAGTGGAAGCAAATAGCCATTTGTGGGAAATACATGAATTATGGATAAGCACTTCAGAAGTGATTGTCACTGGGGAAATGCAAATCAGAAGCAAGAGGAGAATTCAACAACAACATTAAAATCCAAACCCACTGACAGTATCTAATGCGCAAAGGCATGAGGTAGCTGAATCTCACACATATATCAAGTGGGAAAGAAATAGTTTGGGAAATGTTTTAGACATTATACACTTCTTAAAAAATGTTCCTCATGCTTATTCTATAACTTAGTAATTTAACTGTTAGGTAGTCCCTAACATTCATGAAAATATATGTCCAGGAAATACTTGAGAAATGCTTATAACCAATGTCATCTTAGTGTTACTGGAAGAAAAATGGCCAAATGCCTGCTTTTGTTCCTCTTTCCAAAGCTTGAAACTTTTGGATCAACTATCTTCAAGCCTGCTCATGCATAGAAAAGGAAAACTGTCTCCCAGGGACTTCTATACTCATGCCCCCAGGCAGATCTCAAGGCATGAGCCATCCAAACACCAGGCCATATTCTATATCTGGAGAGGAGTAGAGGAACCAGTCTTGAGAGGCAGGGATGCTCATGGGAACTGGTTCACCAATCTATAGGGAGGCAGAAGTGGGAGGCTTGCCAGAGATAAAGGCTGCTGGTAGTCGGGGAGACAGTGGACTCCAAGATTTGGGGTCCCCTCTCCTCCCATGAGTTTTACTGCTTGCTAATCTTACTTTTGCTTTGGCCTGAATTCTTCTCTGTCCTTAATTTTCTCATAGACAGAAGAATAAAACTAAATCCTAGAAAGTAACAATAATAACCCCAAACTTGTATCTACCAAGAGCAAAATGTCATAAATATGGTGTTCTCATAAAGTTGAACATGACCCAGCAATTAAAATAATAAGTGAAACATTTATACTATTAAACATTTATACATTATCCACAGCTTAGATAAATCTCCAAATGTAAAGAATGCCAATGAGAAAACAAGTCTATCATTCCATATGAACCTATGTGCATTTCTCTGTAAGTTCCACTTGAACAGAAAGATGAGGGGGAGCAATTTGATTCTGAGCCTGGGGTGAATGCAGCTTCAGCCATGCTGCAAAATCTGGGAGAACCTTCCAGTGGCTATGCACTCATTGGACCTATCCAAGCTTGTTGAATTGTCATTTTGCTTTCATGAGTTCCTTCCTTTCCATGCCTTCCTTCATTAAATAAATTTTTTAAAAAGTACTCTCTTAAAAGGCCTATCTCACACACAATCCTTTCACGTTTGGAAGAAGAGCAAGAGCTAATTATCAGAGAAATTAGTCATATGAAATCAATGAACTCATTATGTAATTAATTATTAAAATGATGGTGTTCTAGTTATAATGATCAATAATGACATTGAAATGTTCTTGTGTGGAGAGTTTTGAGAGCTTTTTGGGTGATGTTAGCTACAAAGTGTGAGCACTGTTGTCACTTACCCTGTATGAGGAGATCTCCCCCTGAGCAGAGAAAGCTGCACCTGGCGTTAGACACCCATGCTCAAGTGGTCATTACCTAAATCCTGCCCTTTCCCCTCACCTCTTCCTGGTATGAACTAGTTCATACTCAGATTTAGATCCTTCTGTGCCCTCTTAGAGACTGCAACTTGGATTACCCATCTTAGCTCCCCAACTTTAGTTTTATGCTTCACCAGGAGCATATTCACCCTCTAGGTCTCCGCCAGTGAGAATATTCATTTGTTTAATGCCATGAGTTTTCAAAAAGCTTAGCATAACTTTGTTTCAGAGTCTCATAATGAGCCTTAGGAATACACTGGTAAAAAATCCGGTATGGTGGTATACAATAGCTCTCTGGGGTTGTGGTAGGAGGTCCCAGAGTTAAGGTAAATCTTGACTAGAGAGCAAATTCCAGATTGGCTCTGGCTGAATGAGATCCTCTCCAACACACAAACCACGGCAAAAATAAACAAACAACAACAGCAACCCTCTTATAGACAAAATATATTCAGTGAAAATGCTAAGTCATTAGTACCAATCTATCAAAATACCAGACCAGTTTTTACTGTTGTTTTGATTTTTTGACACTGAAAATCAAACTCCTGTTATGTAGGCCAAGCTGACCTCAAACTTGAAACTATTCCTGCTCCTGGATGCTGAAATTACAGGTGTGCACCACTATTTCTACTTAAGTCTTTGGCATTCATACAAAAAAAATAAGTATTTGTCACAATTCTGCAGGTTGAAACAGCTGAAATCAAAATATCAACAGGCCTTGTTCTAGAGAAGGCTGATCTGTGAATATAAAACTATAACTTATTATACATTTTCACAGGGGGAAGAACACTGTGTCCTCATATGGTGGCTGTAAAAGGACAGCAGAGCCAAACATTAAGTATCACATGAAGCCTCTTTCCTAATAGCAGAAACCCTCATGGCCTAGTCACCTGTTTATATAGTCACATTGGCCATTAAATTTCAACACCTGAAGCTTTTGGGGGAAGCATTCAATGATAGCAAATGGTAACAACACAACTACAAACAATTACTATGATTAATAAAGCACCTTAAGGGATAGGCTGAAGTTTTGTGCAGAAATATTTTCCATCATATACTCACTGTGTAGGTTGGTTTTTGTCAACTTTCCACAAACCTAGACAAATCTGGGGAAAAAAAGGATTCTTAATCGAGAAAATGCCTCCAGAAGACTGGTCTGTAAGCAAGTCTGTGGAGGTATTGTCTTGATTAATGATTGATGCGGAAGGCTCATTCCACAGGGGACAATGTCATACCTGGGAAGGTTGTTTCCAGTTGCAAAGGAAAGTATGCCAAGCAAGCCACGAGTAGCAAGCCAAATAAGTAAGCAGCAATCTGCCATGGCTTCTGCCTCAGTTCCTGCCTCCAGGGTCCTGCCTTGAGTTCCTGCGCCGACTTCCCTGGATAATGAACTGCAAGCTGTAAGATGAAATAAACTGTTTCCTCCTGAAGTTTCCTTTAGTCATGGTATTTTATCACAGCAATAGAAAGCTAACTAAGACATTAGTCTTGTTTCCAAAAGATGCGCTCTGAAAAAGTGACTCTCCGAGGTACATCCTTAAAGAAAACTGTAGGTGTGACAAATAAATTTAGGGCTGTAATTATTTATCTAGACTTGCAGTATAGTAACAATTATAACTTATCCTCATTGGGGTCTTCATAGGTCTTCCTACATCTAATTTTGAACTGCAAAGCAAACACCAGAAAGTAAATGTAAAAATCTTACCTCAGTGACAAACCAGATTCATTGGAGCCTTGTGGAGCTTCTGAGCTTAGAAGCAAATGAGCACACCACCACCGGTACAGTTATGAGGCTTTCTGTGCCTTTGACACCAACTACTGAGGTGATTGTCTAAACAAGGTTGCCTTTGCAGGGAGGCAGTTTTTATTTCTAATAAATTGTGTTTTCTGGAACAAATGGCAGAAACAGCTCGAGTGGCAAACCTCCCTCTCTCGTCTGATGAGTTTAAAATTACGTATCTCTGTTCATCAACATCTTGCTATTACATCTCTGCATGTGGTCATGTCCCTTAGCATCCAAACTCTGCTGCACATTGTTTTGATTGATGATCTGATTCCATTTTAATATGCACTGTGCATTCAACCGTCATAACCCTAAGTATGTCTTTTGTTTCTACTCCTTGACTTCATTAGAAACAGGAGAATGACTTCATTAGGTTGAAGAGCAGAAATGACTGAGTAGTAGGTGCTCTCCCCAAATCAGACACCTCAGAGTGACATCACAGCTTATTCTAGGCTAATAAACATGAATTATTTCTATCTAGAAGCTTGATAACTAGCTGTCACCTTTAATTACCAACTGGCTGAATTAAGTAGGCTACACTCACCAAGAAACATTTTTAAACCCTACATATTCAAATTAATTTGTTCATATTCCAAAGTACAGTCTCTTCTCTTCACATTCCACCCCACGCACGCACAGCCTAAGCACAGTTACTTCTGTGGGGACAATGATGGAGGTGGGCATGCCACTTGGAATGGACTTATTCCTGTCTTTAGATGCTGAATGCTCCATGTGCAGATAATTTGTGGTATTGGGTGACAAAGCCTGACATGGAATATGTATGTATACGTACATATCTTATTTTTAGATCACTTATATTACTTTCTGTGAGAAACCAAAAAGTAGAGAAAAATAGTTACTAGTACATTGCTTTCATGTAGTTTTGTGTAGATGATACAGTACTTTTTTATTTTAATGACATAGCACACTCCTATCAGAGAAGCTATGTGCTGTTTAGTAAGAAATTTGATGGAGTGTTGAAATTTGTCAATGTTTTAATTACAAATGAGTAGATTCTGAACTGGGCCTTTTGCACTTCCACTCAGTTACATATTCTGATATTGACAAGAATTGATATTGACAAGGTGTGGCATGAATCTTACAGGTATTTATTAATAAAAACAAACCTGGAGCCAGGTATTGGGGTGAATACTGGAAGATCAGAGAAGCAGAACAAGCCACAGCTACCTCACCTTACCAATTTCTCAGCTGGTCCTATTTCCTCAGACTGGATGCCTGTGAGTCCTCATCCAGAATGAATCTTAGCTCGAAAGCCTGAACGCTTAACCAGCCAAATGCTTCTAGTTTCTGGTCTTCACGCCTTATATATCTGTTTGCTTTCTGCCATCACTTCCTGGGATTAAAGGATCACATCTTGGGATTAAAGGTGTGAGTTACCATGCCTGACTATTTCCAGTGTGGCCTTGAACTCACAGAGATCCATGCCTCCAGAAGGCTAGGATTAAAGGTGTGAGTGCCACCATTTTCTGGCCTCTGTATCTAGTGGCTGTTCTGTTCTCTGACCCCAGATAAGTTTATTAGGGTGCACAATATTTTGGGGAATACAATACCACCACAACCAGGTTGTCTTAACCTTCTGGTTTCTAATACTATGAACTCCTCAGATCACCTAAAGACTTATAATCCCCCAAGATCAATTTTTACTCATCATTTGTTTAATAAAATTCCTATTTTTGTGTGTGTATTGTGTGCTTTTCCTGATAAGGCATAGAAAAACACCTATACAGCTCATATAGGACACTAGCAACAGACCAAAGGAATGATTCAGCTACTTTACTGGGGCTACTCACGGGAGTATGGATGGAGAGAGATATTTACTGGAACACGGATGATACAAAGGCACTTGCATCACTAAAAATCCCGTACCAGCATGGTGACCACTCTGATAGCTGCATCCCAGAGCTTTTGGCAGCTCAGCCAATTCTCTCTTCAGCAACTGTTATTGATCATTGTACTAGTTGTTTGTTTATCAGTTTAACTCAAACTAGAATTATCTGGGAAGCAGAATCTCTATTAAGAAAATGCCTCTATCACCAGATTGTCTGAAAGGAAGTCTGTAGGCATTTTCTTGATTAGTGATTGACTTGAGATAGCCCAGCCCTGGTATACTGTAGGCAATGGTGGTATAAGAAAGCAGGCTAGGCAAGCCATGTAGAATAATCCAGTGATCAGCATTATTCTGTACCATCTGCTTCAGTGCCTGCCTTCAGTTTCCTGCCTTGAGTTCTTGCACAGCAATTTTAAGAATACGACGCCCACATTCCCAAAGAGGTGGTGTGGGGCGGGTGGTTTTTTGTTTTTTGTTTTTTTTTCCGGTCTTTTAATGGCTTTGGGGTCTGGGATAATTTTCATTGCTTAGGAGGGTTGGTTACAAGTTGTTGTTAAGGGTTGGGAAAAGGGCTAAGCAAAGGAGATCAGATTTAAGGTTCTTGTTATAAAAAAAAGAAAGATAAAGAAAAAGACAATTAGTAGTTTTAAATACTTTACATTGGATTGGATTTTTTTATATTGTATACAAATTATATATATTGAGATTGATATTGTTAGAAAACGCCATACATATATTTCTAATCTTGTTCAAGATATTATACTTATACTGTTCATTTAACAATGTAATGCAATTTTTCTGATCCTTGAATGTTATTATTACCAACTATTAGGATATAAAGAAATAAAAATTAGTAGTTAGACATTATAATAGAAGTTGTAGTCATATTAGGTGTGCTTTCAAGATTGAGCAGATATATTTTAGATAGACAGGTCATCTTCAAACCCTTCAGAGATCTACAGAATATGGCATTTAAAATGTTTTAATAATTTAGAAAAATTTTTCTTTTTTGTTATGACTATGAGACATGTTGGCTCCTGGCAGTACCAATCTACTTCAGAGAAAATATGGGCATTGAAGAAACTGCATATGGAGTTAACTTTCACTGTGGCAAAAGTTAGCCACTGAACAACAAAGTATCCTCAAATCAACTGCTGACAAACAGGACAGACAGGACATGAAACAAAGGACTACCGATTCTTGCCAAGACAAGTGTAGTTGTGGCTTTAACAAGAGGCATCCTCTGAGGCCAAGACAATATGGCACCATCCTGAAGTGGCCTTTACAATCTGGAAAAGGTACAGTGTATTTTTCCTCAAAGGCAGCTGAAGAGGCAGTGGGCCAATGGCTTCTGATGTGCAGTGGAACAGTTGCTGAAACAGTTATTCTTAAAGAGGAACTAAGCTCACACCTCTCAATAGTAGACTGACATTTAATAGAGGGATGTGGAGAAGAATGGGATGCCAAAATAAAGCCACACACACACAGCCAAAAAGAATAAACAACTGAATTCAAAAAACATCAACGATTTCCAAAATTTAAAATCCTGAATCATGACATGACACTAGTAGAATTCAGGTGTTTCTGGTTCATGAACTGCTCTCACCCAATGTGAGGTCAAACTGTTGACCTTGTGTACATCCTACTTCACAAATGAGTCTGTCAGATACACTAAGCCTATAGGCTGAAGATGATGCCCCAACGCTGTGGAGAAACCTTGGTGACTGTCCAGGCAGCTGTCTGTTTCTATCAACTCACATTTTTTTTGGAAGTTGCTTGCATGCACTTACTGTTTTTATTTTTTATTAGGTAATATTATTTCCTTCTTGGGTCTCTGAGGGAGTTGAAGATTAGTTATAGTTGAAGATTAGTTAATTATAGTTAAAGATTAGTTAGTTATAGTTATAGTTTTCCTTGTTAAGAATTTCAGAAAAGAAACTCACTAAGAGGTGTAAGTATATAAATTTAAAAGACATTATAAGACAGTTCTATAATAATATATTATATATTATTATATAATAATATAACTCTAGTAATATAAGTTAGGATAGAGTAAATCAGGTACATTTTGGACTTAGCAAAATAGTATAGATAATGGAATTATTTTCTCTGAATTTGTCAAATGCAAACAGACTAAACATTATTTGGGTATTTATTACTTGTATATATGGTATATAGTTATTGTAGTTTTGTATATAGTTTTTCTTATGTTAATTATAACCTTTTTTCTTTTTATTAAAATAGAAAAGGGGAAATATGGTGATATTTTATTTGTACTAAAATGTGATTTTATTTGTATGTTAATAAATAAAGTTGCCTGGGTATCAGAGCTAATAGCAAGCCATAGCAGAAGTCTGGCAGTTGTAGCACAGGCCCTTAATCCCGACCAAATGACAGGCAGATCTCTGTGTGTTCAAGGATACCACCAGCATGGAGATACACGCCTTTAATCTCAATACTAACCATAGAAGACCTGGAGGTCTGCATAGATGGGCAGTGATGAGGAGATCATGTGGTTGGGTTTACAACCAATGAAAAGGCAGAACAGAAAGTCTATAAGAAGACAGATACACAGGAAGTAGTTCTCTGGCTAAAGAGGACAGCAGCGACAGTGAAGGGTAAGGTTTTTAGCTCTTAGCTATTGCTCTGATCTCTTGGGCTTTTTAACTCTGCAATCGGCTCTGTGTTTCTTATTTTAAAAGATGGTTACATCTACACTTCCCTTCATGATGGGGATGAGGTATAAGATGAAAGAAACTCTTTCATCCCCAAGTTGCTTTTGGTCATGGTCTTTATCACAGCAAGAAACCAAACTAAGACACTTACATAAATATGAGGAGGGGCCTTGTGAATCTTCTAACTTTTAGGGGCTTCCTGAGCCCTGTAAATTGCATTTAATTCTTGGGCCTCACATGTTTTAATTACTTCCTGAGTCTGAAAAGCCTCCATCCAGGCAGGAAGATTTCATAGGAAGCATCCATACAACACCCCAGCCCTTCTTCAGTATTTATATTTTTTCTGCTAGGACTTGTGACTTCCCTCGTCACTGACTTTCGTTTGGAAAGGAGTATCAGATGTGAGTTTCCTATTGCAGAGTTAGCCTTAATCCAACCAGAAAGTAGTTAGTTGCACCCATAACAGCTGTGTCACAATTTTACTAGTAGGCATACTTTGCTTGGCATGCTGGTTATCTGTTACACAGGATATATAACTTGTCAGATTTTTCAATGACAATTACCCCCCCATCAGCAGGAACAGTATCTTTAGTACCATGATGCCATCAATCAGGGAGAAATCCTCAAGTTCAGCCCTACCTCAATTTCTCCATGCAGTATACTCTAGTAATAAATGTAGCTAGAGTTTTCCTGCCTTGCCCACAGTCAGGACAAATCTTTGTCACTCGCCAGTCGCACAACGGCTCAGACCCAACCAAGTAAACACAGAGACTTATATTGCTTACAAACTGTATGGCCATGGCAGGCTTCTTGCTAACTGTTCTTACACCTTAAATTAACCCATTTCTATACTATTCTACGTGGCTTGTGGCTTACCGGCATCTTCACATGTTGCTTGTCATAGCGGCGGCTGGCAGTGACTCCCACCTTCCTGTTTTCTCTATTCTCCTCTCTGTTAGTCCCGCCTATACTTCCTGCCTGGCCAATCAGTGTTTTATTTATTGACCAATCGGAGCAATTTGACATACAGACCATCCCACAGCAAATAAAGGCTCACCATTTGTTCCTTGCATGCAACCAACAGCAGTGTCCAGAACCTTAATGATTTGTGGAATCTCAAGGGCCTCCAAACTAATAACTCCTAGGGAGGTTTCCCACCCTTGGCTGTGGGATTTTCATTCAACAGCCTTACAGTTTCTAGGAATGCCTTTTCCCACTCATGCACTCATACAGAATCTTTCAAACTCTTTTATTTCCTTTAATAAATCTGCAAGACACACAAAAGTTAGCATTATGTAATGAAACATTTTAACGCAAAGAACAGAATTTCTGATGACAGCCACCACCCATCCCAAGTAAATGCCTTTGGACTTGGGTGGCTAATGAGATTCTAATAAAAAAATGTTTGCAAGGTGTGATATTGTATGAAAAGATCTCTTATCAATCATTTCATAAGAAAAGCTATAATGTGAGGCTAGAGAGACAGCTTAGTGGTTAAAAACACTTGCTGCTCATATAGAGGACCCAAGTTTAGTTTTTAGCATCCACGTGATTATTGACATCTGTCTGTAACCCCAGTTCCAGGGGACCCCGCACCTTCTTTTGGCTTTCATGAGCACCAGATATGCACATGATGAATGTACATACATGCCTGCAAACACTCATACACATAAAATAATAATCTATTAAGAAAAGAAAAGCAATATTTGTAGATGAAGACATAACTCAGTCAGCAGAGGACAGGCATGAAGACCCGAGTTCAATTCCCCTAAACCCATGTTACGAAAACAAAGCTGGATGTGGAAGCTTGTGCCTTTAATACCAGAGCTGAGGCGGTAGATATCCGAGGGTTCCTAAGTCATTCTGTTTTTCCAGCCCAGCCCATTTGATAAGCTGCAGATCCCAGTGAGAGACCCTGTCTCAAAAGAAAAGGCAGATGGCTCCTGAAGGTGACTGTCCTCTGCCTGCATGCACACACATGACATGTACCCATATAACTGAACACACTCATGCAAGCAACCCTCTTCTCACACACACAAAAGAGGAGTAATATTGGGTTTCAACTGCACTGATGGGACTAACTACCCTAGCCAGTCCTCCATAACCCACAGACATTGTGTGTGTGTGTGTGTGTGTGTGTGTGTGTGTGTGTGTGTGTGTGTGTGTGTGATTTGGTCTTCTCATGCTGGGCTACAGCTGCTGCCACAGAGCCACTGTGCCTCTTCTAGTCAATTGTGCCATCAGAGTTTGCTGGTAATACTTGGTCCTGTCTCAGGCCCAGCGACTGTACTGTTGCTAACTGTGCCTGCCCCTGAAGCTAGATAGACATGACACACTCTTGGCCAGCACTGTGGTCCTGGCTATTGTATCAGCCAAACACAACCATATTGACAAGCAGTCCCCATCTACAGTATACCTTCTGGCAAGATAAAGATGTGCACTGAATATTTTAGGAGAATGACTACCTAGCCCTAGAGTAAAGTTTGATTTCATTTGTGTTCTTAATCATTTGTGTTTTCTATGGTACTGTTTGGGCTTAAAGCCTCTGGAACTTTGATAGTGCAATACTTAGCTTTTGGCCCCCCATCCTTCATGCCACATAGTAAGTCCAGATGGACACAAATTGTGTCAGCTTTTCTTTCCAGGAATTTAGACAGATTTTTTTCTGCTTTGTTTTCTTCTCATCTCCTCCCTGTTGTGTTGTGGGAAGTTCCACTAATGGCTTTTGGGGGACAAGAGCAGAGGGAGAGGAGTGGTATTCTCATCTTCTCGTGGGTGGTCAGACGGAAGGGTTGGTTCCCCTCACCCTGGTTAGAATGGAGGACAGTGACAGCTGTTTACTTCATTCTGTATCCATGAGTGTATTATCCCATTGTATACCTTAGTAAATTCTTCATATCCTTTAACAGACTCTTGTGGGGTCACACAATACCTCCCAGCTCATGAACATTGTATCCCATCATGGTATTCAAAAAAGCCACTAAAGCCCTGTATCAGACCAGAGGTCCATTAATTAATGGGCCTGAATTAATTTCTTTCTTAGTTTTCCTGTGTACACAGTCCTGTCAGAGCCAGTGAGCTGGCCATCAACTATTGCTTCTTCTTTGCTCAACTCCCTCAGGGACACATGTCCTTCCTCTGCTGTCTGCTGGCTCCTGATATTAACAGGGCTCTCTGTCAGTGATAACCAAGTGTCTCTAATAGCACATATGAACCAGTTTATATGACTGTAAGACAACACCTCCATTATATCCTTCATTGTTTCCATTTCTCTGCCAAATCAGACTCTGGTATAGCAGATAGTGCCTGCATATCTGTTTTCCTATTGTACCTTTTGTATGTCTTATGCTCACCGAATAGGCCATACAGTAGCTGCCATAGCATGTTTGTATTACAGTCCCTTCCTGATTTCCTTAATGCTAGCAGAGACTTTCTGGGCTCTTCTCCAGCCTTTCCAGTGCTGCTCCTGGTCTTTATGTTCAGAATTTACTGTATTTATAATGACTTCTCCAGATTGCTGAACCATGACTGACATGTTTTATTGAATCTTCCAATTCTCCTTGATGATGAAGTTTCAAGCAGGTTTGCCCGAGCTATAAATGAAATCTATGCAACACACTCTTTCCTAAATATGTCAATATTGATATACAGTGACTTGAAAACAATAGCAGTTGCCTATCATGAGAAATGCATTAGGCTTAATACACAGTTACAACATTAATTTATCAATTAAATAAGACAGGGCAAACAAACAACAAACCCTGATGCTGTCCTCGTCTAGGAAACATCTTTCTTAGACTCTTGGATAGGAAACCCTGCTTTCCCAGACAGACTATGACCAGACAACCCGAGTTATGGCTGATTACTTCATGGACCTACTTTTAAATATTGGCGTTAATATTTACTCAAAAAAATTGAGTTTCAAGCAGGACTCAGTGGGACACATATATAACCCAGCACTTAAATCAAGAGGGTCAGGAGTTCTAAGTCATCTTCAGCTCCTTAGTAAATTCAAGGCCAGCCTGGCTACAGGAACAAGATCTTGTCTCAAACAAATAACAAAGCACTTTAGTTTCCCTGATGAATCTGATTAATATTTATTGAATATCAGTTTGATGACAGCAGTTACAAGCACTGCAATTCCACATGATTAAGACATCACCTGTTCTGTCTTCAGGCACTGAAAACCTAGTAGTTGGATGAAAAGAGAAATTGTATGAGGTAAAACAAATAGACACAACCAGTGCTGTAAAAGTCAGTCTTGATTGACTTCTTGATGAGACTGGGAGATGCCTGGGAGATGAGTAAATCACTTCTCAGTATGTCTATGAGGGCATCTTGAGAGAGGATTAACTAACAGGAGACTGGCCTTGAATGTGAGCAGCACCAGCCAAGAGGCCAGAGGCTAAAATACAAAATGGAAGAAGAGAAGCCAGTTAGCGCATACAATATCCCTTCTTCCTCAGTGAGTCCATCTACAGCTGCTGTCATTACCCGGGGACTTCAGACTCCAGCTTCATCTGCTGTTGGCTGATGGCTGCAGTGTCGTATCAGTGACTTTCCAGAGAGCTTCTGGGCCTTCAGCCTCACTCGGGGCTGCATCATCAGCCCCCCTGTCTCAGAGATTTCAGTTTCTTGCCCTGAGCAGCTACTGGCTTCCCTTGATCTCCACTCTGCAAATGACCATCACAAGATTGTCTAGCTGCAGATTATGTGCATTTAATAAATCCCTGATTACAAATACATATATGAATTCTATAGGTTCTGTTACTATAGAGAATCTTAATACAGATCAGATGTTAAACAGCCTTTCAAGTCATTAAAGTTATTTTCAATAAGATATAAAACTCCTAAAATAAGATTTATGAGGATACAACTGAAGACTTTTAATCAGAAGAAGAGCATAATAAAACTGAGTTTAAAAAAAAAACCTGCCTTGGCTAGTAGGTAAATATGGGATTATATGTGAAAATGACAAGATATAGAGAGCACAAATAGGAATATACTGTATTAATCTAGGTGAGAGATAATACAGGTCTTAGAAACAGCCATAGCATGTATGATGGGGACTGAGAAAAGTGAATTGATTCAAAAAACAACTAGGAGTTGTATTAAAATGCAGGATTTGACTGCATATAGGTAAAGACTGGAGGAGTATTGAGGCTGCCTCCAGAGAGTAGAGTCTTGGGAAAGAGTGTACAGTAGATTGGTGACAAGCTGGTAGTGAGAAGTGGGATCAGGATCCAGGATCGATCGGGACATTTGTACTTAACTGGCAGGTTCTGTTTAGGACACATCGGGTGTCTGTTGGTGGGACCAATGCAAATACATTTCATTAACTGATGAAATGTAGGCTTGAAGTTCAAGAGAAAGATCTGGTCTGAAAATGAAAAGTGAAACATTCTCACAGGGCATTCATAGGCATCCTCACAGGGCACTCACTCACAGGGACTCTCACAGGGCACTCACTCACAGGCATCCTCACAGGGCACTCACTCACAGGGACTCTCACAGGGCACTCACTCACAGGCATCCTCACAGGGCACTCACTCACAGGGACTCTCACAGGGCACTCACTCACAGGCATCCTCACAGGGCACTCACTCACAGGGACTCTCACAGGGCACTCACTCACAGGCATTCTCACAGGGTACTCACTCACAGGGCACTCACCCACAGGCATCCTCACAGGGCACTTACTCACAGGGATTCTCACAGGGCACTCACTCACAGGGATTCTCACAGGGCACTCACTCACAGGCATCCTCACAGGGCACTCACTCACAGGCATTCTCACAGGGTGCTCACAGGGTAACCAGGGACTCGATTTCAGCCAAAGAGTAGAGTAAGAGATACATGGAAACAACAGAATTCCATAAATTCTCTTTATTTTAACATTAAAATCACTACATAAAAGATACTTTATTAATGGCTTTAACATATGAGCTCAATCATAAATATGTAATTGAATTATTAGGTAGATTCCAATGATTTACCATCACAGTAGGAGTCACAATAACACACAGGTTTTATACAGGATACGAATTCTGCAAGGGGCATAAAAACTTTACAACAACCTTTTAACGTCTTAAATATTTCTGCATAAAATATAAAAAGCTTATCTCCAAGTGACAGTGCTGAGTCCAAGAGGAAAACCATGTTTTATAGTTATGTGGTACACTTCAGATAGCAGTGTATTTCATTGACTTCTTAGTCTGCCTTAACACCTATTTTTACTTTTTTTTTTTGTTGTTCCTTCTCAGTATTCCAAAAGTGCAGCTCCCAAACCAAATTTTATTTCCACCCTGAAAGGAATTTGATAACAGCCATTGTCTGAATTTTAAATATATACACAACATTCATATCATTACCAAGTATAAGACTATGTTGAATATTTCTAAAATGTAAGGAATATACTCACAAATTCTGTCATATTTACAAAAATACACCTACACTGAAATTTCAGCATCCAGAGAGGTGCAACCATTTTAACATCTCATTTTCTTACTTTTTTTTCTGTGTGAACAAAATAGAGTCTTAATCGTCTTTGGTTGGGTACTATTGAAATAACAGCTAAATTTATAAAAGCATTAAATGAAAACTGCTAGTGTTCCACTATTTATAGACATGCTTTTTATTTTGTCTCCATATTTATGTCACCCAAAATATAGTCATTTTGGAAAGAGAAAACTTACATAAAAAAATGTTGAAAACCAAACATTTGCAAAGGGGAATGAACTCAGTTTTTGAGATTTCTTGCCAAACGGGTTCATTTTAATGAAATTACATTTTTACTTATCATAGGTTGGCCTGCTAAAGATGAACTCCAAAGAACATAATTCTGCTGTGTCTGTAAACACGTATGTAGGGGAGAGGAATTGATTACAACTAAACTCAAACTGTTATAAAATTATTTTATAGTCTCCTTTAATTTTTAGTGAGAACTTGGCCCCCATGCAGGAATGGTCATAGGTGATGTATAGGTCTAAAGGACTTTAACCATTAACAACCAGCAAGAGGACCGAGTTCTTACTTGCTAGCTGAACAGTAGTTACGGAGTAGAAGTGACTCAAAACAAGAAATCAAACAATAATTTCTATTTCTTTTAAGCCCAATAATTTCAGAATTTGATTCTGAATAAAAGAAACTTCCGACAATTGTACATTTGATTTTAATAACAGTTAATTGCTTGCTGTGTACATAAGCATTTCCCCCATCACTGTACACCAAATGTGTTTACTCTCTTGAAGTTGTCTTGATGTCATCCCATTAGTTACAAGCAATGGTTACGGACAGCATTCTCATTTGGGTTTCATCTTAGGAAGGGCAATAAAACCAAAACACCATACCAGAGAGCCTAGGGCTCCCTAGGGGAATCTGAGTTTGTTCAGCAGCTTTTCATCAAGTAATGGGGGAGCAGTGGAGTCCACAGCATCCCCAATGCAGATCCTACTGTGCGTTCAGAGTTAATACTTACCTCTACCTTTTAGCTATACTGATACCAATTCCTTGTTCAGGTTTCCTGGGAAACTCTGGGAAAACAGTTACAAGTATTTCCCTCCTTTCTCGTAATCCAACCTACCATCTAAGCACCAGTAATCACACCATGGAACCAGAGCAATTTGCTCATTTTCACCTCAGCTCTGCCAGCCAGTTTCCCAGGAATGATACTGCCGATGCTTTTTAGTCAATACAATGGGAGGTCAGCATGCACTGGTTAGAAAACCTTCACTAACCAGATTGGTATCTCTGGTCACAACTCATCCATGTGCCTCCACACCTCTTTTCTTAGACATTGGTAGCCTCTGAAAAAGAGTCAGTGGGGCCATTGTTCTTTTTAACTTCTAAGTTCTTTTTAGTCTTGAAGGTCATAGACACCTCCGAGTGAATGGCATCCATCCTCTGCTCACACCGGAAGGCAGAAAGGAAAGCCTTCCTATAGTTGCTGTTCATCCAGCCATAGAGAAGGGGGTTGGCAAAGGTGGAGCACATGGCAATAATGTGGAACACTGTGAAGATGAGTTTGTACTCCTTCAAGTCCAGGACATGGCTGTCAATGTCCACAGCAAGCTGGAAGGCATGGAGGGGCAGCCAGCTGACTGCAAACACCACTACCACACACACCAGCATTTTGGTTGTTTTGTGCCTTCGCTGATGGTAATGGTCACTTGCGGCTCCTGGGCTGACATGGTTCTTCAGCTTACTCCAGATACGGGCGTAGGAGAAAGATATGATGCCCAGAGGCAAAACGTACAGGATTAGTAAGGTGGACAGGCTGTAGACTGTGCCGTAGACACTCTTCTCCTCGCCAGGCCACTTCTCAGTACAGGCCACTATCTCAAAGTCAGGAATGATCTCAATCAGGGAGTACTCCCGGAAGATGGCCAGGGGGCTTGCCAGCAGGGCACTGATGCCCCAGGCCAGACCAATGATCAGGAAGCTGATTCGCTTGGAGATCTTGCTTTCCAGGTGGTAGACAATGCAGCGATGGCGGTCGAGAGCAATGACTGTCAGAGTTATTGTGGACACTTGTACTGCCAGACCCTGAGAATAGGGCACCAAATGGCACAGGACTGGACCCATTTTCCACTCCCCCATTAAGGTATAGGTAAGAGTGAATGGTAGGCACAGGGTATTCACCAAAAGATCCGCCACAGCCAGGTTGGCAATGAAAAAGTTGGTTACTGTGCGCATGCTCTTGAATTTGATCACCACATGGATTACCAGAGAGTTGCCAACAACCCCCAGCAAGATGATGGAGCAATAGGCCAATATGAGGACCACCTGCACCTCAACCAGCTTGGTGCTGTCTATGAGCTCCGGCTCGGGATCAGGGGGGAGCTCACCTCTAGGAGTGGTGTGCCCCGGCCCATAGAGCTCCACCTTCGCTTCTACAGTCTGGTTCTCATCTGCCTCTGCACCTACTGGGCCCATCTTCAGCACCACTTCAGTTTCACTTGGCCTCCCAATAGCACAAGAATCTACAATAAAAATAACACAGGAAACCACTAGTGAAACACACAGCCATCCGAAAGAAAGTTTATTCTGAGCTCCTCTAGATGGCTGCACTCTGATCTATAACACTGCAGACTACATAACAGCTGGATAAAGCAAGTCCTCCAAATAAGTCTATTCACAACTATGGATTGATTAAATCAAGTCTTTAAAATAACTGCAATCACGATAAGAATGCAGTTTTCTATAGGAGGGAACCAATTCCAGAATAAATGAGATCAAATAGATTCCATTTTAAAACAAAATGAATGGGATAAAATGTATCAATTTTACAATTGCTATGAAGCCAACAAGTTAACTCGAAGGAAAGTCTCACCCTCTTAGCTGTTTGGAGCTTATAAGCATACACCAGTACCCAGCATAGAAAAGGGACAGGCAACTCCCCTGTGCTCAGTGCCTGAGCTTTGGGAGAATAAAATAAGGCAAAACGGATGGATTCTCACATGGCCACTCTTTCTTTCACTTGTGCACATATGCCCACCCCCTCGTGTGTGTGTGTGTGTGTGTGTGTGTGTGTGTGTGTGTGTGTGTGTGTGTGTGTGTGTGTTGGGGGGTGGCAAAAGTAAAGACCCATGGAAATGGTGTGTCATTTCTCTATCCCTTAGGTAAAAATTCATTTAGGTACCATTTCTCAGGTGCCATCCAGGTTGTTTTCTGAGAAAGGGCTTCTCACTGGCCTGGAATTCACCAACTATGCTGGTCTTTCTGATCAATAAGACCCACAGATCCATCTTTCTCCACCTCCCCAATACTAGCATTAGAAGCACACTGTTGTTTTGTTGTCGTCGTTGTCCCCCCCCCCCGCCCCCGAGCCGCCTGGTGTTTTAAATGGAACTCTGTGTAGAACAGTTGTTTTGTTTAAGGGTCTGAAAGTAACTCCCCACACAACACAGAGCAGCATCCTACAAAAGTAGTGCATTAAAAATATATCCAAGTCCAACCCCCGACACTTCTAAATAGAGAAGTTTGGGTGCCTTTCTTTCCTTCCTATGCTACACCCCAGAATCCCCCTGCCTGTGTGATCTGCTGCACTCAATACACGAATTAAAGCCCTTAAAGTTCAAAACAAAGAGATAAGTATTCTAGGTTTTCTTGTTTCCTTGAGGACCCCCCTCATGCTTTAAAGACCCCCAGACTGGTCCCCCACCTCTCTCCCACACACATCTCTTATCATTTCTATCACATTGGTTTTGTTTGGTTCAGTTTATAACCATAATTATTCTTATAGCCAAGTATCTTATTTCCAATTTTTCTTCCTGTTGCTTTCATTCATTGATTCAGTAGCTGAACAGGTAAAGTCATACACAATTCACCATGTTGGTTCTGACATCTACTGGGATGTGCTTTCAACAAACCCTTGCAAACCTGTATCCTGAAGGGAGGATCCTGCTGGGTGTTAAGGCAGCAGGTAATACCTCTACTAGATTGCTTATAATAATGCCTTTGCTTTTACTATAAATTCATTGTTAAGGGTATAAAAACACTCAGACTCAATATCCTAGTGGTAGTATTTGTGAATATACCCACAATCACAAAAGGCTTCTGTTATTAATTCAGAAGATCTTTTAATGAATTTCTTTATTAATCATAATAGCTTCTACGACAATTGGTAGATGAATCCTGTTTATTGAGCTTACAAATAATGCTGGCTGGCCCTGTGTGACCTCACTCCTCTTCCCATCTTTCCTTCCTCTGTCTTGCTCTGTACCACAGACCTGCACAGAACCTTCACTTTCAGGCTCCCAGATTATCAGGATTCTGGTTGGGTTGAATCAGTGGGAAGCACTTGGAGGTAATTAAAAAGCAGGAGGGGTTAGCAGAGCTGGCTCAGTGCATAAAGTGTTGGCTATGCAAGTGTGGAGATATGAAGAGAGCCCATTAAAGCTGGAAGCTTAATGCACATCTGTGATGCCAGGTCCTTTGCAAGATGGGAGATGCAGACAGGAGAATTCTTGGAAGCCTATGGGTCAGGTGTCCTGGTGGATGCAGTTGTGAACAAGAGACTCTGCCTCAAAAAGAATCAAGGTAGAAAGCAAGGATCTACACCTGAGGTGGTGCTCTGAGTTCCACATGTGTGCAATGTCACAACTGTATCCACACACACACACATACACACTTATGCTAAGTACACACATCATATATGCCCTACACACACATACAAACATACATAATACAAATACACATCATCCACACATATGCTACACACAGACATACATACATACCCTACACACACACACCACACCTGCATTCACACCCACTTATACATATGAACATGTATGTACACACATAATATATATAGATACATACCCTACATACATCACATACACATCCCCTACACACACACATCATATGCCCATAAGTAGTTTTTAAAAGAAAACTGCGTGAATAAAAAGCAGGAGGAAGGAAGACACCAACATGAGAATGTTTCCTGCAGATGGGGCTATTTCAAGGGTCTCGGTGACACTGCCTCCTCTTTATGTCCCTTCAGTTCAGGTAGTAAGGAGCCACTCTTGCAATCCTCAGAGAGGCCTGACTTTCGGTTTTCATCTCCCTACACTTATATAACCAATTCTCTGCACAGATTCCTTCTCTTCTACATCCCTGAATGGACTTTTTGTTTTGTTTTGTTTGTTTCATGATCTGCTCAAAGCACACTTGAATTTATTCTTCCACTAAAATATGGCTCAGCTCCTTAGTATGACATTCAGGGCTTGGTTGGTGACATCACTACAGAGGTGCTGTCCTGAGCTCCCTTGATATCCCAATAGACATCTGCTACTCTGTCAAACTGAATCCTACCAAATCTAGAACGTTCAGGCTTCCTCATGCCTCTCTTCCCTCCTTGTGGTGAACCAAAGAGTCTCTCTTTATCCTGGTTAGCTAAAAAACTTATGCTCATGTCTCCCACTGCCCCACAACACAGGCCACACTCTGATTGTCGTAGGAGAGCAACCTTTGTGAAGACAGAAACTGGAACTTCTTGATTTGTTGTTTAATCTCGAGGTACACCATCTAGTACATTAAAGACACTCAATAATTGGACAAAACCAATATAAAGAGAAACAAGAATACAATTTTACTAATAACTAATACCACCTGTTTAATATAAAATATAGTTTTGATTCTGTTCTTTACTGTATATAACAACAGACAGGATTCATTCTGTGCCACAGAAGCCTCATATTTGTTTTCTTGTTCTTAGTCAGGTACTTGCTTCTGTAAGAAGTTTGGCCTAAGACCCTCTTAATTCAGTTTTTGATTACAACCTTTTAAATTGCCTATCAGTATACTCCATATAGTAACTTTTCTCAAGTACTCGTGTCTATTTCTCTCTCCTCTGCTACACCCCTCCCCCCCCCCACACACACACACAACACAGAGCAGCATCCTGGGTCTGGGAGCTTTCTGTGTACTTATATTTGCTATACTGATGCATTCTACATAAGTCTACACACATGTGAAACAGAACATTCTAAGGATACCAGGCCCACTATCAATTATGGAAGCATGGCATTCAAATCGTGGCCTGTTTGATAGGCTGTACCATTTCCCTCAGACTAAGAGCCTGACTTTGTAGAGCACAGTGACTCACACCATACATGTCAACCCGAGTTGAGCAGAACACGGGAAGGTGGAGTTTGATGGTTGCCCAGATGGAACTGAGTGTAAGCACCAGATTTAAGGGCAGTGTGACAAGAGGATCATATTTGATTTGATTTTCCTTTTTTCATTTCAATTCTATTTACTTCACCCTGAAGTCCTTTTATTTACAGCTCTTCTGCAGGAATGGTTATTGATCTACAAGCTATTAGCATGTGAACACTATGATCTGTACCTAGGCACAGGACTAGCCTTGGGCTGGGGAGAAATGCTACCTGAACACAGAATTTATCATTCACTGCAGTGCTTCTGGAAAAGTGGGAGAGAAAAAGAGCACAAGAGAATTCTAGCACGTGTAATGCTTCTGCCTCAAGCTAGGAGCAGGCAGGGGAAGAGCCTTTCCTTGAAATAAGGCAAAATGAGACATTCAGGTTATTCAAGAAATTCAAAACTGTGAATGGTGCTGTTTTCTTGAACAGGTGCGCCTTAAACGAATTTGTTAAGAAAAGGGAATGATTTTTTTTTCTTCTTCTGAGGCTCAAGGTGCCTTGATGAGTCGGAGAGCTACTCATGCTTTGACTACATGTTGAAGTCTGTGGGTTTGCAAGTTATTTCTGCGACAGAATTACTCCAGGTGGGCAAAGCTTGGCATCCTATCAAGCACCTCTTCCAGGAATGTTTTCCTAGGTGCTACACACCTGTTAGTCTTTCTGGGAGGGGACATGGGATTTTAACATTGCTACATGCAAGGTATGATGGCTCATATAGAAGTCTGTGCATGCTTCTCTTTTCTGTATTTGAGCTTCCTTTCTGTGACAGTAATGCTGTCTCCTGCACATCGCTGAGATTTTAGTGACTGGCCCCAACTAGGAAAAGCTATTTAAATGTTAGTGTCACCCCTGCCACCCAACCTTAGATTTCTACTAGTGGGTGATTTCCACCTTAGGGAAATGAATGGAAGCCTAACTAAATATCTAATTTTGAACAGGTTTGGAATATTCAACATGACCTTGCACTTTAGAAGGTGTTTGATTTTTTTTTTAAAGAGGCAGCAGAATTGTGTCTTACTGTCTCAGACTATATAGTCCTTGGTCAAGGAACATTCAAGAACCTTCAGTAGAAAAGAAAAAGTCTAGCAAAAGAAGAAACAAAAGTGGTACTAGCCCCTCTAAGTCCCCTATTCCACCCAAAGTTGAGGTGGGAGGCTCCCTTTAGAAACACTGTGCCCTGTTCCCGCCGACAGGACCCCGGACAGGACCCTGGGCTCCCTTGGGGCTGTTCATGATCTCTGAAGGAGAACTGGAGTTTGAACTTACTGCGCCGCCGGCCCTTGCTTTTCAGCTGAGCCCAGGAAGCCAGGAGTGTGTAGCCAACGGATTGACGGCCCTGGGAGGCACCTGGAGCAGGTCCGCTTCTGTGTAGGACGGCGTAAGCAAGCAAGCAGGAACCGGAGCGGCCAAGCAGAGCCGCTACAAGGATGCAGCTGCCGGGCTTATCCCTGGACCTCTATGGCCACTGGATCCGAGATCCGCACTACATCGCGCGGATAGGAGAGAGTCGGGGGAGGGAGGAGGGTCGGAGATGGAGGTTGGAGACAACGCCGCTCTGGAAGGAAAGGACACAGGTACCAGGAGCGTTAGCCTCGCAAGGGGAGTGAGCCAGCTAAGATGTGGAGGCCAGGAACGCGGGGAGAGTGTCCGCCACCCCTGGTAGCCCGCGCGCATCTGCACCCTACGCAGCACAGCGCCCCATCGCACGTGGCCACCACTCCCAGCAGCTGCTACCCTCACTCCACTTAGGAGTTCATCAAATCTGCAGAGGAAAGTCTGGGGGCAGGAGCTGCGAGCCCCCGCTGCGCCCCCCTGCTGTGTGAACCAGGGACAGACACGTGGAGCTGGCGGGAGCCGGACTAGAGACTCCTCAATGCCCCGGGCACCTCAATGCCCTGGGGAATCCAACTTTGGTCTTCTGTGGTGAGTGAAGGCAGAGAGCTGGCTTCTGGCAGAAGCTGGATCCCAAGGACAAACAGTCAGCTCGACCGGCCAGAAAGCGCGCGGGCGCACGAGCTGCGGTGACCCAGTGATCGCGGGAAGGTAAAACAAGTCCAGAGCCTGGTGGTCCGGGAGCGGAGAAGCCTTTAACAGGTGTTGATGGAATCGTGCGGACTCAGATCACAAACTCGGTGTCCCGGAGGCCGACTGCCAAAAGCTGCCACCCAGAAGGAAAGCAGAGAACAAGAAAGGCAATGGGTCTTCAATAAAACAGTCTTTGTCCAGTTAGTTGATTTCAAAATTCTTCGCTCTTGGATCTGTCACTGTCCAATTTCACTGGCAATGTTCCTCTCTTTTGCTCCAATTTCCGCGTAGGAGTAAAACAGGACAGACTGGACTTCCAGTCACCAATGCTGGGAAGTGGGGGTGGGGGGGAGGCGAGGGAGTGGCTACTTCAACTTCACCCAGCAAACTCTTCATTCCAAGGCCGTCCTTCCTGAGGTTTGCTGCAGGTCTCTTTTCCGTCATCAATTTTAAAGGGGGCAGTAGAGTCTTAAAGTGAGGAAGCATGCAACTGGAAACCAGGACTGCCACAGTTCCCCTGTCTCCCAGCCTTGCACAGGTCACCTCATTCATTGCGTTAGTTTTATTTTGTTTTCAATTTCTGAGATGAAGATGCTCATACTAGTTCTTAAAATGTCTCTTAACTATGCAAAAAGATGATTTGCTTTAGATTAGATTTCTCTATCTAAAAATAAAGTTATACTTAGCGTTTTTTTTAAAAAAGATAATAAATACTCTCTCACGTATTCATTACCCCTTTCATATGGAATGGGTTTTCATGTATTCATTACTCCTTTCATGTGGAATGAGCTGCCCTGCAAAAATCTATACCCAATAGGGTCAGGGAACAGTATGACCCCTGAAAGTCATACACCCTAATTATACTTCATTTATAAGACATGTAATCTGAAATCAGTCTTCAATTCATGTAACATTATGCTAAAGAAGCTATCTATAAAACAGTGTTCTTTGGGTTTTTCAATTACCAATACACAAAAGTAAATAGGCATGGAAATAGACATCATATTTTACAAGCTCTGCTTAAATTCCTTTTAGGTTTTGGTTTGGAGAAATACCTCTTGCTCACACATAAGCTTTAACTGAACAGATTTCGAGGTTGCTTTTTTTTTAGGTGAGCCTGACACTTCACAAATGCTGAGTGAGTGCTCTGTTGCTGAACTAGCTTCACAGGTTCTCTTTTTTGTTTGTTTCTTTATTTGAGGACTGTGTCTTACTCAGTTTCCCAGGCTGGCCCAATCCTCTCTTGGTAGCCCCTGCTGGCCTTGAACCTGCTTAAGGCTCCTAGAGTTGGGTGCATGTGACGCCATTCGGGCCAGCTTTCCATGCTTTTGACTATCGGGAAGGTGAAGAATGAACTTTGTGTGTCTAACAAGTTAAACCTGGGAAGAGCAACATGGGGTTAGACAATAACCACAGAAGCAAATACACAGAACGCTGATGAGCAGTGTTGCCGAAAGTCATTGCTTTGGAGGCTTTTAAGCCATTTCTCTGGCAGTGGTTGTACAACATACTCCTCTCTCTTACATCATTGGCTTTCAAAGGCTTCAAAGCAAGTGTCTGTATATGAACATTGAACTCACTTCCTTATAGGCTCGCTGATACCTTAAAAGATTCACATGGTTCCATAGATTCTGATGAGCAACTCCAATGATAACAAATGACCTCCATGACGCGTGTCTTTCAATAAAGTATAGAATTGGATGAGAAGCTGATCCATGATGTGAAAGTCACTTCACAGTGCAACATATTGTCAACATAGTTGTGCCAACTGGTGACACTGCACATTCAGGTTCTAAGTAAAGTCCTTTAAGGCATATTTGTTACAAACCATAGGAACAATGAACCACTCTGTGGAAAGCCACACACCTATGTAAGTGGTGAAATAGTGGAAGGAGAGAATCTGTTCGTACACATAGTCATCTGAAGTCAACATACACCCCTACACACACACACACACACACACACACACACACACACACACACACACACACAATGCTATTCTTTCTCTTTATCACCAACCAGCTCCCAAGTAAATGACATGGAGACTTCTTAATAATTATAAAAGCTCGGCCAATAACTTAGGCTTGTTTCTAACTAGCTCTTATAACTTAATTTAACCCATTTTTATTCATCTACATGTTGCCACATTGAGGAGCCCTGTACTAATACAAGTATAGACTCTGCATTGTGCACAAGCCATCCAAAGATGATTTTTTTTTTGTTTTATGTTTGAGTAGCTAAAATATATGTCACGTGTCTTGAACTTTTTCTAGGTTTTTTTTTTTCTTTATGTCTGTAGCCAGGATTTTCAGGGCATCTTCCCTGATCAAACATGATCTTTTTTAACCTGGAAGGAATCCAGTCTTTCATTTCCTGTGGAAACAAAAGCATAACCTCTTCCCCAAAGCAAAACTTTCATTTTAAACTTAAGGCATTCCTAAAGTGTCTAGGCTGGTTTAATTCAGCAGTTCCTTTCACTATCCCATGTCTCCCAGCAACTGTCATTTGCTTATCAGCAATCAAATAATATAAGGTCAATACAGCAACATACTGAATCCAAACTCCCTGTGTATTTCCCATCTCTAAGTGGCTTATTTTTTTTTTTTTACTTTACTTCTCTCTTTAAAGACTTTACTATTTTTTATGACTGTCTGTACCACACCTCCCTTTTTTTAAGTCTATGCACCTTGTTGAACACACTGGACCCTGTTTAGAGGTTTTTCCCATCTCTATGCATCTTTCCTGGGTATCTCTCTCCTTTTCTGACTGCATGAACCTTTAAACTGCTAAGTGGCATGGCTCGGACCTCAGCTGCAGCACTGGCTGCTGGCTCTGCCCCACTCCTCAGTCCATGAGAAACGAGCTCTATGCCCAGTGAAACTATGTCCTGTTGTTGTTATTGTTGTTGTTGTTGTTGTTAGCTTTCTCAGACCCTATGTTGAATTTGTTGCTAGTCTTTCTCTGTCCTGCCAGCCAGCTCCCAAATAAATGACATGGAGACTTCTTATTAATTATTAAAGTTCTGCCAGTAGCTTAGACTTGTTTCTAACTAGCTCTTATTACTTAAATTAACCCATTTTCATTCATCTACATGTTACCACATGACTTGGGGCTTTTACCTCTTTTCTTACGTGTCTGTTCCCTCTGTGTCAGATGGCAACTCAGCCCTTCTTCCTCCCAGTGTTTTCTCCGAAAGTACTACCTAGTTATTGGTTGTTCAGCTTTTTATTAAACCAATTCCAATCCAAGTGACATTTCTTCACAGAGTACAAAAAGATTATTCCAAACACACACACACAGACACGTCTACACACACACACACACACACACACACACACACACATACACACACATATACATCCATATATATATATATCCTACACACATTTGTGTAAATGTAATAGAAACATCTTTTAAATGAAATGGTACAAACTAATTTCTTAAAAGTCAAAATTCCAGGTGAGTATACCAAAATGAATGAGATGATAAGTAGATAGAAAGGTAGAAGAAAGAAAAAAGGGCAGAAAGGGGAGAGCAGTCCCCTGCACCCAAGGGAAATCTGCTCGGGGACCTCTAGGGGATGTCTGAAACCACAACAAAGCTTAATTTTCAAAAGTTCAGCAGAGAAGATACTAAGAACAATAATTAAGAATGAAATAGAACAATTATATTAATAGACTGTAGCAAACGTTTTATAAATACATCTCCCTTGAGTATCACACTGTAGCTAACTCGCCCCTTTCCTTGTCATGATGTGGGATATTGTCTCTCTTTGGCTCATCTCAATCCTATCACTATTGTACTTTAGAGCCATTGCTATATATAAAACAAAGGGTGCTCATCCACAGAACTTCAACACACCCATCACAGATGTGGCTACCAAGTGAAACTCAGACTGGTAGCATATGTATTATGGATTCACTAGACACAAAAATGACTCATACCCTGGTCAGGATAGATAAAGACAGCACAAAATTGCATCGTATTGCTCAGAACCACACGAAGTTTAAACTTATGTACTGTTTATTTCTGGAATGTTCTATGTAGTGGATAGAAAACTGAAATGGTGGAAAGTAAAACCTGCAATAAAGGGAAGACTAGATAGAGAGATATTTGCAGTCTAGACCATGAGCCTCGTGTCTTACAGCCTCTGGTGTTACTTGATAACTGATAAATCTCTCCAAATACTTAAATTTTTGGCTCCACCAAAATTTCCCCCACCCCACTGCCTATTCCTCAGCACATACAGATATCAAAGGCAGAGAGTCACAGATCAATTACCAAATGTATTAGCTTTCTATTACTACAGCTCAAACTGGAGGAACCAAGCATGGAGTGGGCAGATGTGTTTAGGCTCACAGTTTTGTGCCTTTGCCTTAGGTGGGGCAGCACGTCAGCATGGAACATACAGAGGATCAAAGCTATTGATCAGCACCCCTTACAGCCTGAGAGAGGGAGCAAGAAGGAAGAGGAGAGAGGGACAGAGGGAGAGAGGAGGAGAAGGTAAGGATGAACAGCAGTAGCTGGGTTCTCATAGCCCCTTCAGAGGCATACCCCCACTTCCAGAAGACTGACAGACTTACCTGCATCTCAGTTTCTTTCCCATCCCACCAGTGCAAGCCACAGGACATGCCTTCAACATATAATCCAGTTGGAGGACCTTATGGATCTCCAACCCCAAATAAGTCATTTCCCTTTTATTTCTGGTTGAACTGGTATCCACAGTCAAATTGCAGCAAAGGACCTCTTGGTTAATGGAATAATTTGGATGTTTTAGAGAGCTGGGATGAACAAATTTGAGAACAGTTTGTCATTTAAAAAGAAAACTTCAGTAGCTGCATCCTAGGGGCTCAATTTATGGCACAAAGTAAACCATGGTATGATTTGCTCCAGTCTAAAAATCATACTGAGAGCAAAGACCTCTACCACATAGAAATAATTTCATTTTTATTTTTGTTAGGAAAGTAATTTATAACCATGATAAAAAGTCAATGGTGACAAAACCAGAAAATAAAACATCCCCTGTTCAGTAGATTTGTTTTGCAATAATAATGATGTTTATATGTGCTCTCTAATATGCAAGCTACACACACATGACTATCAAGCACTTGAAATGGGTCACTGTAAGACTCAATTTTAATTTAATCTTAATTGCACACTGAACTAAACAGCTTTGTAGGGATAGTGTAAACTATGGACATTATAGGTATAAGCTTTTGTTACCCAGGTTCCCCATTTTGGAATATGGGAATAAATTCTCATGAGTGAGCTGATTCCTAATCTTATGTCAACTTCATAATCCTAAAAATATGTTACAGATATTATCTCATTTCTGTACATATAAACATACATTCCCTTAACGGTTGCCTGGTCTTAAACTGGATAAATCTGTTCTGATTATTTATGTCTGTTAAAGACAGACTGGTTAGCCATCTTGTGTATGTTTATAGTACATTTGTATGATTCTTTTGAGACAAGAAAGTTCAGGGAAGCTTTGAATTCTGTAGGGTTTTTTATGTTTTACTTATCTGTCTATCTAGCGATCGATTGATTGAACGATTGATTGATTGATTGATTGATTTTTGCTTTTGGTGACCTTGGCATGGGATGCTAAGGTCCCAGAAAAATCAATACCACCAAAGTTTCACTGAGTCAGTGATTTTCAGTGAATTGTCTCATGAGTTCAAAAAATGAAATTAAGAGACTACAGAGGATGAGTTTTAGAGAGAAGTTTATCATAGATTATCAGTGGTAACTAGATAGATAAGAGAGAGAGATCATAGTTAGATGATAGATAGATAGATAGATGATAGATAGATAGATAGATAGATAGATAGATAGATAGATAGATAGATAGATAGATAGATAGATAGATAGATGGGGGGGTGGATGAGGGAGAGAGAGAGAGAGAGACAGAGACAGAAAGAGAGAGTGAGAGGTTCCTGTGTAGCAAGAGAGAGCTCAGGAAACAGGTTATCATCAAGGTGCCGATAGATAGTCTGGCAGGTTCTTTTTAAAGGATTTATGGTAGAAATTGGGGTGAGGTATGAGCAAGAGTAGGTCCGTCCTGCTGCCACAGCCACCAGCTGTCCATGTGCTTCTTTTCAACTTCAGCTACAGGATCATGAAGGGCTTCCAGGAAAGGGAAGGAGATAACAAGGACCAGGAAACAGAACTCCTTGGTGTTCCTGGACTTCAGCAAGAAGATTCTGGGAAGTGCTGCTCTAGGGTCCCTGTCCTATCTCACAAGTTTCTATTTCCTGTTCTCACCCATCTATCTCTGTAGTATAAGTTTGAAGAGGCAGTGAGAGAGACACTTGAAATTTTCCCTTAGCCAAGTTCATGCTGCATCGACTGGACTAAAAGAAGTTTACATGAGCAAAAAGAAAGCCAAGCAGTTTCCTCTGTGGGAGGGTGAAGACTCCAGTTCAGTGGGGCTCAGATCATCACAGAGTCAGCAGGTCGCATGTCATGTTCAGTATAAAACTTGAGTGGTCTCAGGAGAGAGTGGCTGAAGTGGTAAGTTTTTAGCTGAAGGGAAACTAACATGAGGGGATAAAAGGCATAGAGAAGGAGTTTGTTTGGATTCCTCAGAGAAAGGCCTTTTGGCTTCACTGCCGGAAAAGTAGTTTCTCCTCACTTTAATGTCAAGGTTTCCTGAGAGATCATTAAATCACTTCCAAGCCAGGCCAGTCTGACTGAAACCACAGGCGGAACAAAGTAGAAATGGAATGTGGGAGCTGCTTCCAGAAATAGGGAAGAAGTAAAGCACATAAATCAGTGCCCCCCGGCTCGGGAAAGAAGAGCAAGAGGAGAAGGGCTCCACACCAGAGAGAGGGCAGCACGCTCTGGAGACACAGCTCAGAAACTCCAGCCATGCTGACAAAGGAGGTCCTAAGCGGACACAGCACTTACCTTCCCTGGGGGAAAGGGCCCGAGTCCCTAGACGAAAACAGCACTTAGTGATGGTGCTCAGTCTATATGACACCCAGTCTGACTACGTAGTGATGCAGTGAATATCTGTAAGTGCCTCTCTCTCCTAGAAAATGTGTTTGAAATTTCAATAACACTCCCTATAACAAAAACTACAGCACGTGGACATCCTAAATGTCTTTGATTAAAATGGAGATCTTCAGCAGGTTATAGATGTAGTTCCTGGATCTGGATCTGCGGGAGACATGAGGGACAGCAACAGCTTACAGGAAATACCTGGACAGACTTGGGTTGCATCAGAGAGACATTTTAAAAAGATTATCGGTTTGTGGGAATGTATTATTTATAAGTAATCTTTCTTTTTAAAAACTCATTGAAGGGCTAGGCGATGGCTTCGTTGGAAAAGTTCTTGCTGCTCAAGCAGAAGAACCCGAGTTCAGATCCCTAGAATCCATATCAACCTAGACACAGTACCCAGCATACCCACACTGTGATTCACACACACACACACACACACACACACATACACACACACACGCACACACACACACACACACACACACACACACACACACACACACACACACACACACACACCATTCCCAGCACTTCTGAAGAGAGAAGGGAGGCAGAGACAGAAGAATGCTTGGAAGTCCATGGGCCAAAAGACTGTTTCAGACAGGGTGGAAGGTATAACCTACCATACAGGCTGTGCTCTGACCTCCACAAATGTGGCATGTGTGCTCTCCAGAGTGGATGGTCTCTCTGTCTGTCTGTCTGTCTGTCTGTCTGTCTGTCTGTCTGTCTGTCTGTCTGTCTCTCTCTCTCTCTCTCTCTCTCTCTCTCTCTCTCTCTCTCTGTGTGTGTGTGTGTGTGTGTGTGTGTGTAGCTTTGTGGATGTGTGAATGATGTGGGTATGTATATGTTTGTGCAGGTGGAATGGGTGTTTACACATATACCATACACATACACGCTCATAAACAAAAGATTTTTAAAAGCTAATTACAAATAGTCAGTTTAATCATTTGTTCTGATGAAAAGGCAATATGTTTATTTCCTTTCCTAACATGAAATTGGATCATCTCGTAGTGAAAGGTGAAAGGTGAATGGACCACAGATGGTCACCAAATGATGAATCTCACAAACCCCTTAGACAGTTTCTAAATTATTTTTACCCATTTCCTTTAAAATATTTTTTTTGCTTGAATATAAGTTATGAAGACAGGTGTCTCATTCAAGAAAAGGGAAAACATCTAGTCATTCAAAGTAAAATGCTAAATCTTAAATAGGGTGTGAAGTATAATTTGCTATGGTTTTTTTGTTTTTGTTTTTATGGATTTGGAGTTTTTATTTCTGTTTGGGATTTTTAATTGCAGATTCAAAGTAATTAAGCAGGATTGTAAGCAACATATGAACATTTTGCTGAGATTTTTATCTCTCACTGATCATCCAAATGGTTCTGAAACGGTGAAAGACTAAATCTAAAGGAGTATTTAAATGTAAATGATCTGTAGTTCAAATTTAAATGAAGGAACACGTTTGCGTAGAATTCAGAATTTAATCAATGCAAATTTTCATCTGATTATCTGAGCCACAGAGAAGACCAGTGGATGAAGAAGAAACATACACACCCTTTTAGGAATTTCAATTATTCATAATAAGTGTTTATCTTTGTAAAGCATATGGAGATAAAATTTGATAAAAATTTTCAACCATATAGTAAAAACAAATTTAAATTTTATTTTTTTTGAAAGAGTAAATTGAAAGCTCTTTCATGCTAGCTTATGCCCGAAGGATGAGGAGAGTTTGAACATAATTTTCACCTATCACAGTGAAATGGAGAAATTGCTTACTCAAGGTAAAACTTGCAAAGCATGAATGATACAAATCAGATGGATTTCATGACCCACTACTTTTTTTAAAATAATTTATTTAACTTTATTTATGTGCATTGGTGTGAAGGTGTCAGATCCCCTGGAACTGGAGTTACAGACAGTTGTGAGCCGCCATGTGGGTGCTGGAAATTGAACTCAGGTCCTCTGGAAGAGCAGCCAGTACCCTTAACCACTGAGCTATCTCTCCAGCGCCGACCCACTACTTTTTTATAGAAACAATCATATAAAACTCACACAAGCATTTCACTGATCACAGCTCCTGTAAACAAATCTTTACTTAGTGTTCATTGAAGAAACTATGTTAGACAAAGTCCTCACAAAACTGATCATACTGCCAAATGTCTCAAGTCTTACTACGGATATATATGTGTATTAGTCAGAGATCTCTAGAGGAATACAACTTAGAGAATGAATCTTCCTATATATGTAAAGGGGATGTATTGGAGTGACTTACAGCTTGTGGTCCAGATAGTCCAACAATGGCTGTGTCTACCAATGAAAAGCTCAAGAATCCAGTAGTTGTTCAGTCTACAATTGGGCTGGATGTCTCGGCTGGGGACTTCAGTGTACCCCAGAATTCCAAATGAGTTGGCTCTAATGCCAGGGAAGGAATGAACTTGCCAGTGAGAGCAATAACAGCAGACAAAAGGGACAGGCTTCCTTCTTCCTTGTCCTTTGTATGAGCTGCCTGCACAAGGTCTGGCCCAGATTAAAGGTGGATCTTGCCACCTCAAAAGATCTGGATTGAAGGTTTATCTTCCCACACTGGAAGATCTAGATTAAAAGTAGATCATCCCACTTCAAATGATTTAATTAAGAAAAAAATCCCTCTAGGACTGTTAAACAGAGAAACCCTATCTTGAAAAAAAAAAAAAAACACAACACAAAACAAAACAAAAAAACAAAAATCCAAAACAGGTATAGCCAGCCACTTGGATTTTATTAGTTCTACATATAGTCAAGTTGACAACCAAAAATAGCCATCACAATATATGTGTCAGTTAGCTTTCCCTGGCTGTAAAACTTTACCAGATAAACAGTCTAAAGGGGGAAATGATTATTTAAGCCCCATGCTGATTGGCCAAATTGCTCTGGGCCTATGGTCAGACAGAACATCATGGCAGGAACACATAATCAAGCAGAGCTCTCCAATCATGGTGGCTCTAGGCCTAAATAATAGAAAGAGAAAAGAGGAGCCAGGGTCTAATATGTCCGTGAAGGCCATGCCCTGCAAGCCCTAACTTTCCATCACTGGCCCTAACTGCTAGAGAATCCACTACCTCCCAGTGGTGCCACATTGACAATTATGTCTTCAACATATGACATTGGAGGACATTTAAACTCCAAACTGTAGTATCAGACTTTTGAATAAAGGCATACATAAATCAATGGAAATTCCTCATTCCTCGTAGTCTATGACACAACAGATTTGAGTGCCCCATTTAAAAATGGAGAGTTTTGTTTGTTTTTTCTTCTAATGTATGTTGTATGTGAGAAGACCAGAGAAATGCTTTCTGAGGAAGATAACCATACTCAATATATTTCTAGACAGGACCTCTTTGTGGTTCTACAGAGCACTTTAATTCCATTTCCAATTGGAAACAGCTACTTCCACTGCACTTGGCTGAGCTTTTGTGATAGGTGGAAAGTAATCGCCACTGTAAGGAACAATTAACTACACAATTTTCAATACTGTAGACTCTAATTAAAATAAGATACATTATATAGTGAGTATATTTCAAAGATTTTAAAAGTTAATAGAAGGTGCCAGCAATACAGTCAGTGGAAGAAAGAATTCTGAGTAAGACTGATACATTATGTGGAAAATCAGGTAATAGCCTGCTGTGGAAGAAAGCTACAAGTTGTAAGCTTATGTTTTCAACCAGTCTGAAATTATTTGCATCCATGTGTGGAACTAATCAAGTTTAATCCTCTGTAAATGTGTGTGAAACTTTATAGAGGCTAGGTTCTAATCAATAGTAAATAATAAGCTAACCTAATTGTCTTCCCTTGCCTAGCCAACTGATTTTGGGGCTCCTGCAATTATGTTCATGAGAAACCGAAAAAGCACATGACTACCCTGCTTACTTTCTTGCTTGGCAATGCCTTCCAAGTTCAGGGACAATTGTTTTGTGTTGCTTATCAGGAGTCAGAAATTCAGGGAGGCCCAGGCTGGATGGTTCATCTCCATTTGTGTGGCAGCAGATAGAGAAAGGGGCCTGTGGGGTTCTCTGAGATGGCAGCTTCCCTCAGGGTCTGGCCCTGGCTGGGGTTGACTGCAGGAGCTGGAGAATGATCCATCACTCACATTTCTCTCTCTCTCTCTCTCTCTCTCTCTCTCTCTCTCTCTCTCTCTCTCTTTCTCTCTCTCAATGTGTCAATCTTATAATAGTCAGATTTACATGGCCTTTGGTTTCCCAAGGAATGAGCTGTCTATGAGAGAGTTCTCAGAGGTTCCAAACAGAAACTTCCCAGGTGTCTTAAACCCTCCCAGGTATCAGATCACCTCTCTGCCCATTCACTGATGAAACTGGTCTCCAATGCTAGCCTCGGTGAGAAGGAAGAGGAAGAACAATCTGTACCTCTGAATGGGAGAACATATGTGTCCAGATAGGGAAGGAACTGCAGCCTGGGGCATGACAGTACACATCTTTGTCTTTCACTATATTTCAGATACAGCTCATTCAATTAATACATCCATTAGACAGGAACAGTAACAGGGAAAAATTATAGAACCTGCAATTCTAATATTCTACTCCCATATTGATTTTCTTAAACATTCTCCCTGGTTAAAGAATAGAATAGGGCGCCTTGATTGCCAAGTCCCATGTGGGACTTCTCAACACTGCTTCACTGAGTAGCATCAGTCAGGAAGAGTTACAGTTGTGTGCTCTATTCACCGACTTACTGAGCAATGCACAGCATTTATCTTGGAGGAAGCACAGCCTGTGATATACAAAAGTCATTTAATCTCTCCAAGTCTTCATTTTCTCAACTGTATAGTTAGAGGTACATATTAAAATTAGAAAGGACACCAGAGACCTTGCCTTGTTGGAGGAGGGAATGGGGGGGTGGGTTGAGGAGGGAAGAGGCTGGAGGAGGGAGGAGAGGGGGAGATCTGTGATTGGTATGTAAAATGAATAAAAAAAATTCCTTAATAAAAAAGGGGGGGCACCTGACACTAAAAGTCAATGAAATCACTTAGCTTTCCTAAACCAAAATGAAGAGTCTATCTAATGTTTTATATCAAGGGAGCATTATTTAAAATTTAAAACAGCACAAATTTTCATCATAAATTAAGCATAGCATTTTGTTTAATTCATTTGCAAACCAACTGTCTACACATGTTCATAGTGCTTGATCCTTACTTTAAATGTATGCTATCAAATGTGTGGAGCAAAAGTGGCATTTTCAGAAAACTGTAAACCCATTATCCTCAGCTTTTATGGCAAAGAACTCTAGATCCTCACAGCAACTTCATATGAGTGCTTATGTGATATTTGACATGTTAAGAGAAAGGATAGCTGCATTGGACACCTGCAGGCTAACAATTCCTGGCACATATTTGCTGGAACACAATGTGGAAAAATCAACATTAACTTATACTACATGCCTTCTGATTATGTTATACCCTTAGGGAACTCAGTTAATAGTGGTGCAGTGATGGCTGTGATTAAAAGCATTAATATGTGAACAACTCTGAGGAATAGGAAGTGAGAGTTGGTCTTCATGTGTGTTTCAAGGTGTGAGGAATTACAGAATCTGGTGACACATAAGTAAGCTTATCATAAGCTAGGCTTACTTTGGAATATTATATCCTCTGCCAAAGTGGAAAATCTAGAAGACATAGATAAATTCCTAGATATATTTGATCCACCAATATTAAATCAAGAAGACATAAACGGTTTAAATATATCTAAATCACTCATAGATACTGGAGCAGTAATAAAATGTCTCTCAACAGAAAAAGGCCAAGACTAGACAGATTCACTGTCAAATCCTGCCAAATCCTTAAAAAACAGCTGATATCAACATTCCTCAAAATGTTGCCTAAGACAGAAGGCAAGGGGACACTAACAAACTCCTTCTGTGAAGGCAGCATTACTCTGATACCCAAAGTGGATAATTACTACAAAGAAAGAAAACCGTAAGTCAGTTTCCATGAAGAACACAAATTGAGAATTTTTCAATAAAATCCTGGAAAAATTGAATTCATTAACACATTAAGATGAGCAAACTCCATGACCAAGAGACTTTATTCCAGTGATGTAAGAATGGTATAAAACACACGAATCAATAAATTTAATGCATTACATGAATAAACTTAAAGACAGAAATCACATATTCATCTGAACAGCTGCAGAAAAAGTTCCACATCCCTTCATTGTGGCTGTCCCATAGACACTAGGAGTGAACGGAATATGCCACAGCATAGCAAAGGCCACACGTGACAAACCAAAAGACCACATTATACTAGATGGCGAAAAATTGGGAGCATTTCCTCTAAAATTTGGAAGGGGACAACGGATTTCTATTTTCTCCACTCATTAAATATAGCGCTGAAAGTTTTAGCTAGAGCAATAAGGTAAAAGGAATAAAAGGAGTTTAAACAAGAAAAGAAGTCAAATTATGCCTATTTGCACAATTTGTTTTTTCAGTAAAAACCAGAAGGACTCACTCCACCAGAAACCCCTCAGGTCTGGTAAACAGTTTCAGCAAAGTGGCAGAATATAAAATCAATACCCATTAACCATTAGTTTCTCTACACATCAGCAAGAAAATTGCCTAGGAAAAAAAAATTCCCATTCACTCAAGGTCCTCACCCCACCCAAACAAACAAATAAATAAATAAATAAATAAATAAATAAATAAATAAATAAATAAATAAATAAATAAATAGAAATAGCTTGGAATAAGCCCAGTCAAGGAGGTGAAAGACTTCCACAATGAAAATCCCGAGACACTGAAGAAAAAAAACCAAAAGAACATTCTAAGTTGTAAAGACCTCTCATGGCTGGGCGGTGGTGGCACATGCCTTTAATCCCAGCACTCGGGAGGCAGAGCCAGGTGGATCTTTGTGAGTTCGAGGCCATCCTGGTCTACAAAGCGAGATCCAGGAAAGGCGCAAAGCTACACAGAGAAACCCTGTCTCGAAAAAACAAAACAAAACAAAACAAAAAAACCAAACCAAAACAAACAAAAAAAAACAAAAAACAAAAAAAGACCTCTCATGGATTGGCAGGATTGGTGTTGTAAAATGACTACATTACCAAAACAATCCATACAGTCAAAGCAATTTCTCCTCAAAACTCTCAATGGTGTTCCTTGGAACTAGAAAAATAATCCTAAAATGCATATGAAATCACAGGAGACCCCAAGCAGCCAAAGCAATCTTATACGGAAAGAACAATCCTGGCTGTATAATATCTCATCTGAAAATTATACTACAGGCCATATTAATATAAGCAGCATGGTAGTAGCAAAAAGACAAAGACAGGCATGTAGACCAGTGGGGTATAACCCAGGACCCAGAAGGAAACCCACACAGCTGGCAACAGTCACCTACATTTTGACCAAGGACCACAGCCATACATTGAAGAAAAGACAAGCTATCTACAAAGGGTGGGGCTGAAGGGAGATCAGCACATATGAAGAAAGGAACTAGATTTACGTCTC
This sequence comes from Peromyscus maniculatus bairdii, assembly GCF_049852395.1. NCBI lineage: Eukaryota > Metazoa > Chordata > Mammalia > Rodentia > Cricetidae > Peromyscus > Peromyscus maniculatus. Next base: position 62,903,520 of record NC_134857.1, read on the forward strand.
CCGTTCTGTATAAACACACAAATCAGTTCAAAGGGAACCACAGAGTTTCATGTAAGGCCCAAACGTTTGAAACTGCTATGGTAAAAACGGAACATGTCAAGATGCAGGCACAGGTGAGAATCTTCAAAAGGGTTTTCCAGTAGCTCAGAAAATATTCCCAGGAATGAAGAAATGATATTACATAAATGTATAACCTTTTGCACAGCAAGGGGAAATTAATCAGAAGAATGGAAGACAGATCAGCAGAATGGACAAAGTATCTTCACCAGCTCCATGGCAGACAGGACATTAGTGTCCAGGATTAATAAAGAACTACTGAATGTTAAAAAGGCAAATCATCCAACTCCTAAATTGTTTATTGAACCAAACAGATGTTTCTCAAAGGAAGAAATGCAAATAGCCATCACATATTTTTAAAATGTGCTCCACAGGTACGGGGACGGCATGGATCAGCAGTTACAAGCTCTTGTGGAGCACCTGAGTTTGGTTCTCAGTGTGCATGTCAAGTGACTCACAGCTACCTGGATCTCTAGCCCCAGGGAGTCCTACACATCTGGTCCCTATGGAAATGTGCACTCAAATACACATGCACGCGCGTGTGTACAAGTACACACACACAAATACATACATAATAAAATGTATCTTTAAATTTTTTCTTTTCAAAGTACTCAGTATCCTTAGCCATCAGAGCACCTATCTATAATCCATAGCACCCATCTGTAATCCATAGCACCCATCTGTAATCCAGAGCACACATCTTTAATCCAGAATACCTAACTGTAATCCAGAGCACCCATCTGTAATCTAGAACACACATCTATAATCTGGAGCACACATCTATAATCTAGCACATACATCTGTAATCCAGAAAACCTATCTGAAATCCAGAGTGCTCATCTGTAATCCAGAGCCCCCATCTGTGATCTGGAGCACATGTCTGGAATCTAGAGTACCCGTCTATAATCCAATGCTCTTTACCAGCCATGGGAAGAAGAGACAGGAGAATGGTTCAAAGCTCTCTGGCTAGCTAGCTTGGAGTATGCACCAGTGAACCCATTTCAAATAAGGTGGAATGTGAGCACTGATACTCTAGGTTTTTCTCTGACTTCCAAAAGTGCCCTGTGATACATGTATGATGCCCACATTCATGCACAGAAAGATACACACACACACACACACACACACACACACACACACACACACACACACCACAGGAAAAAAATTTGTTCTGTATTTTCATTTTTGTCACTGCAGGGATGACATGTAGGAAAATGCTAGGCAGTGTGTTCAACCTACGTTAGATATTTACGTGAAAACATCCTCATGTAACAGTACCAAATATAATGAATTATTTTAGGAATTAAAAAAAAAATCAGGTTGTTAGAGCCCAGACCAGAGGCTGCTCAGGCCATATTTGTCTAGAGCTGGGTCTCTCTCTTCCCTCACAGCTGATTCAGTGTAGAGACCCTAGGCTGGCAGACTCCAAGCTGCCAGAGACTACCAGTGACATATCTGTGTGATGGACACAGTAACTAAATTGGCTGCTCTTCCCCGCTTCTCCTACATCCTCAAAGTCTCACATTCTTTCCCCCAAATCCAAGACCCATGATCCTCCCCCTTCCACCAGAGAACCAGAGAAGGCCTGAGTACAAGTACATAGTGTAGACTACTCATGAACCATGAGGAGAAGATCCTCCCCCTCCCTGGGAAACTTGTAAGAAGAAACCTATAAGAAGTAACTTCCACTCTGCCACAGGGACCTCATCTCCTCCGAGCCCCATCATACATTCTTTCCATGGCATTTATGTCTCTGAATAAATGTATTATCCCCTTGAACTCAAAATTGAGAGTTCAAAGGCAAAATAAAAAACACCCAGAATGCACACGTGTATCTACATTCATCTTTTCTTCCTTTCCACCATCCCTGACACCCTATGTGTTTAAGAGGTGTATGGATTTTCTCTGTGTGCTATCTTTGCCCTGTCTCTTCCTTCATTGTGATACCCTTGGGTAGCTTCAGCTATAATCTATGCTAGAGTGCCATTGGTTCACAGAGGGGGAAATGGTATAAGTGGAAACTTAAAGTGGGGAGGATGACCAGGCCACTGGGTTGAGCATCAGTTTGCAGTGGTTATTTCTGCTTCACTGGGACCAAACACCTGACAGAAACAACTTACAGGACAGAAAGCTTATTCTGCTCATGGTTTTCAGAGGGATTTCAGTTCACGGTCGTCATGAGAATAGGAGACAGAAATTGTCTGGACAGTCAAGAGTGAACATTCTAAGGTAAAAAGACAGCCTAACGTGGGCAGTTTTTGAAATGAAGCCTACTTATTGCTAGGGGCTAGGGTTGACAGAAATGTTTAAGCTACAGTGTTTCTGGTTCTGCCATGGCAAGAGGCTATCTAAGGATGCCATAAAGGGAGGTTTGGTTTCTCCTTACCTCTTTTTCCCTAAAGGAATACTCCTGTCCTGAAAACCATGTTAATGATGTGACTAAAGCCACAAGACACCTTAACACCTGGGGTGGGAGTAGATAAACCAGCTGATCTCTGTCATACTCCATCTAGTAGACCCTTATATCAACTCCAAGGCGGTGAGCTTCAATGGCATCCTTCTCAAGTTAACTTGTCTGCTGCACAGGAACTTTGCCCTGCCTCTCTCTGTCTCTGTCTGTCTGTCTCTCTGTCTCTCTGTCTCTGTCTCTCTCTTCTGTCTTTCCTCATAATAAGATCTTTATAAAACTTACTGAAATTGATGTATGATCCATCAATTTCATTCTTCAAATCCACAAGGTAAGAACACAAAAGTTAGTGGCTTGGGGTAACTTTGGTGGCCGTTGAGTTTCCATGACCATAGTCACCCAGACTAAACACGACACAAGGACAGAATGGCCTTGCTGCTCTCAAAGACACACAAGCATTCTTATACGGACAGTGGGGTAGGCAATGTGCAATGACCCCACCTATCGGTGGCAACAGGAGCATACTCAATCAGACTCTTCACATTATGGGGACCAGAAAGAAGAGAAGATGGAATTAGGAACCAAGCTGTTACCCTTTGAAGGCTCACCTGAGTAACCTACTTCTACCAGCCAAGTATCATCTCCTAAAGAGTCCACAGCTTTCAAAACGATTTCTAAAGCTGGGACCTTATATTCTAAGCACTATCTCCTGTGGGGGATATTTCATACTCAAACTATAATATTTGATTCTACTTTGGTTTTACTAACAGAACTTCCTGATTTTGAAAGTTCTATCTATCAAAAGTTAGCACATGAGAAATGCATTAACATTTTTTCTTGAATTCTTAAAAAACAATCACCAAGGCTTTCTATTTATTCATTTACCAACTATCTAGAGCAGACTTAAATAAATAAAAGAAAAAAAACTCTTTTACTAATTCGTTCCATACATTCCTGATTGACATTTAGTTATTTCCCAACACTAATAACTAAGAGCAAGAACTCACAATCTTCTGACAACTCTGTCATCAGGAATCTTTTTCTTTGTTGTTATTTTATCCGTTCTGTGGCAGAATAAAAAATAACTATATTAAGGCTTTTGACTGGTCCATTCATCTTGTTCCTGGTCTGCCAGTATATCCAAATCTGATAGAGAAATCACTCAGTTTGCAGATACCACTGCCTTAATTAAGTTAGCCTGAAAGAGGAAAAGGCTACAGAAGATGTAAACATGTCCTTCTGTTAAGCTGTATTATATATTATCACATGTATCATAGTAGCTGCCAGTGGTGGGAGTCTGAGCCAGGTGTCTCCAGACTTTTGGCCTCTTGACCAAAGACCTGAAAATAAGGGCTCACAAACATCTGGAAAAGAAGCAAGATGATTTCACTCAGAGTTATGCAATACTGCAGATAACAGAGGGAAACACTATCAGGATTGACAACAGGCCAGATATGAAGAATATTCAATGGCCCCAATTAGCTGTTTAGGGCTTTTAAAAAATGGAATTCATGAGAAGTTTGATGATTAAAGGATGTGGCATGGACAGTTTTTTATTTCCAATGATTTCAAAAAATACTCATTTCTTCATATTACACATCCTTTTCTATAAAGCTTCTCATTTTAATCATACTCACACCCAATTGTGAACGAACATAAGAGAGTAACTAGGGGATTCTTCTTACAAGTTTATTAGTGAAAACATTTTTACCTTACTGCACATGCACCCAAAACTAACCCAAGCCAGATCTGTCCTTCTGTTCCTCACACCCAAATATGTTGGGAATACACTTAAATAGAAATGGTTTAAATTGTGTTGCAACCGAGGACAGGGAAACCTATCCTATTTTTCAGAGATTGGAGTATGTGTAGCCTGATACAAAGTACCAAGGTTGCTAGGTGCATTGTTTGGAGAGGGGTGTGTGTACACATAGTACATGCAGGAAAAGGAACAAGCCTACCAAGAGTCTTATCTCAAGAGGGAGGTGTACATAATACAAAACAAAGTGGAAGTTATGGAGTACTAAACTCTCCTATGCTTGCCTGCCTTGATAGTATATTAATACTAATGAATATAAAATATACTCTAACATGCTATATCAGTAAGAAAACACCTATATTCTTAGCTTGCCTGCCTTGATAGTATATTAATATTAACGAGTATACTAGTATACTCTAACATGCTATATCACTAGACTATAGCTATATTCACTAAGAATATAACAGTGAAGAAAGCACAAATGTAAGCACAATTGTATAAACTAGGGTGTGTTTGCAAATTGTGGGACTAGAGTTCCCCCATTAGAATTGTTTCAGGCCCTTAATTACAATGCAGATTCCAAGATTCACCTTGGATACCAAGGGCAAAGAACCTCTTTGGGGTGACTGATACAATTTGCAATAATTAAATTCTCTGCAGTTGCATACATACCTACAGCTGATAAACAGCTACACAGATGAGTATTCTGCTAATACACCAGTGAATGGAGTGATGAAAAATGAGAGAGAGGGAAAGGGGTGGGGAGGGGAGAGAAAGAAAGAAAATTTTGTTCTTTGCAAATGACTGGGAAGTACATTCACAACTCACACATATTTTATTTTTTAATATGCTCACTCCCCATGGAAAAAATTCTTTGAAGTTTGGAAATGTCACAAGTAAGTTATTAGAAAATTTTATGAATGTCTTCCTTAAACTCAACCTATGTCAGGCATAGGCTTGTCTACTGATTTTCTTATAAACTCTCAAATAGAATTGCAGCCTCTGCAACCCCTGGAAAGTTCTCCAAGACTCGAGCTCTCGAGTACTCCAAGTCTTCCATCAATAGGCTGGATTATCAAGCAACGACAAACTTTACTATAATAATAACCTGGAACACATGACTTGCGGTTGAAAATTACAAGTATCCAGGAATAGAAGTGAGAGAGAACTCACATCCCAACTCACAGAAATGCTGGACAAAATTCAACAAATGTCATTTCAACTTTCACTTATAGAATACTTTGGAAACTACAATGTGCACAGTTGTAATTTCAAAATGTGAATGATTGTGGGAGATAATGTTACTCTAAAAAATAACTAAACAACCTTTTCCTGAGCAAAATTTCCTGATGTCTAATAGAACCTGCCATTTATGTTGTTTTACCATGAAGCTCTGGCTGGTCTAGAGCTTGCTGTGTAGACAAGACTGATTTCAAATCTGTGACAATTCTCCTGTCTCTTTTTCCCAAGTGCTGGGATTATAAACATGTACTCTAACCAAAACCAGCTCTTTTTCCTATTATGAAAATAAGTGTGATGGATCTTATCTCAAAGGCTTCAAATCTGGTTATGCACATACATGAAAAATAATTTAGTTGCAATGTTTCAAGTGTACTATAACACAGATCTATAAACCGTAACTTCAGTCCAGAGGAATGAAGTACATGTCAAGTTCCTTCAGAAAAAGGGGCCAGAGATGATATCCAAGCAAGAATCTGAAGGTAGAAAAGTTAGCCAGGTAGTCACAGAAGAAAATGTTATCTCATTCTGATAAATTTTATTTGCTCATTGAAAGTTTTAGACACCCACATTTATGTCATTTAAATTTGTATCACATTGAACACCAGAGGACTGAAAATGGAAGAGTTTTTACATAATTTTGAAGAAGTAAAAGAGAAAGTAAATTCTTCCAGTTAGACCACCTTTACAGGATGACGGATGGGATTTCCTTAAAGTGAAAAGTTGTAGTGTTTGTTTGATTAGCAGGATATTCCTGCATGCTGTTGAGCAGGCAGCCATCTTCAGGCCCTCACTTCTTCACATGAAGATGAGATGTGATGTCAGAGCAGCCATAACTGATTGGTGACGTGGTTAGCAAGGTATAAAAGCATGTGTTCTATTTTCATCCCCCCACACACACTGGTGATGGGTTCTGATTCATTCTTTTCTTTCCTCCTCTGTGCTCTCTTTTTTCTAGGCATTCCCATGAGGTCCTCCATTCTTCTCAGTTGAATATGTGGTGCTTTTCCTTTCCACTGTGGTTAAGTGCCAACGAAAACAAGTAAAAAGAGGAAAGCTCGCATTGTCCCACAGTCTTAGAGTTTCCAGTCCCTGTCCATTTGGCTGATTTCTTCAGGCCTGTGATGAGGCTCAGCATGGCTGAGACTTTAAAAGGAAAGAATAGCAAAGTGTAAAGTTCCCTTTCAATGGCATACCCCCAAAGATCCAACCTCCCATTAGTCCTGACCTAGTAGGGCTCCATCTCACAAAAACATAATGGCCAATGGCTAAGCCATGGTAATACACATGGGTTTCTGAGAGATGCTTTTCCAAACCACAGAACATAGTTATCTAGTTGAGAAATTAGGAAACAGGTAGCTCTAAAACTCGTTTATAACAATCTACTTCTGTAGTAATTAAAAGGCAATCGTTCCTTTTTTAACACATAAAATTTAAATTCTAAAACACTTCAGTCAAGTTTGTAAATTGAAAACACAGAGCAAGAAACAAAGTGAACAAGAGCAACTCTGATTTTTGTGTAGCAGTGAGAATGCCTGTCTAGGAAAAGAAAACCATCACTTCTTTCCCTTGCTAAGAGTCTGGAATTTGAGCCTCTGCCTCTTCACTGGACCCCTGTAGATGCGACTCCTTCTTAAAGCTCCTGAAGGGGGATAGAGATTTACCTGTTGGTAGAGGGCTTACCTAGAAGCCTGAAACCTTGGTGTGGATCAGATTCTTAGCACTACATAGACAGACAAGGCAACAATGGGGTAGAGAGTTCAAGGTCACCCTTTGCTATACACCACCAGTTTCAGGTCAGTCTGGGCTGTGAGAAACCCTGTGTCCAAAAAGGAGAAGGGCTCTAAAAAGCTTAGCATTTAAGTTACCATTGGCATTTGTCAGTCCCAGCTTTGATCACTGCATACGTTTCAGAGTCAATAATATTTCCTTTTGCACTTCCCCAATTCTTAAAGTTTATTTACTCTTTTATACAGATAATACATGTGTCAAGTGTTTACACTACAGTGCAGCACTCAAGAAGGGAATGGAATATGGGGAAAGATTTCCTGTGTTTGGTGGTATCTATCCCCTCTCTACCAATGCAGAGTGCAGGAGGGAGGAAGCATGGTAAGACACAGTGATGGGATGTTAGCACAACTGCTAACTCTTGGGTGGTTGATCATTCATAAGCTCTTTTTGTGATAATAAAGTATGTTCTCAATACACTGTTCTTAAATGCTCAGGATCCTGAGTAAACATGCTCACTATCCTTCCAAGGAAACAGCAAGACCACGTATCAAACTGCTATGAAATTCTTTAATTTTCTTGGCATTTTTGTGAGTTTGGAACAACAGAAAGGTGAATGAAGTCTACGACTTGAAGAAGAGACTTTAAATGTTTTGCTCTCACTCAAATGTTGTGTGTTCAGTCCTTCCCTGGGCTTTGTCTCAAAACTCACTGAAGTGTCTGTCAGCATATGGGCACAAGAGATACTTTATTTCTGGGAAATGAAAACCTAAACCTCAAGTGCTCATGTACACTGAGTATCTAGCAGAGAAAGGAGGGGGGGTTCAAATACACAATTTGACAAGAGTCAATATTTCTGCTTTAAAGCAAATTAATACAGAAGTATTTCAAGGCAAGAAAGGGTAAAGATATGCAAAAGTTATTCTGTATAAGGGTAACCTTTGCTTTAAAGTATTGCTGAAGAATCCCTTTAAATAATCAACATTGCCTATATATCACTTAATATAGAAAAGAAATGAATTAGAGATTTACATGTATCTTTTTAAGGATAAAAACAAAGGGGCACATGTTTATACACTTGGGTGGAACAGATATAATTGTTATCCAGTCTATGCTTATCTTCAGACTTTGTGTATTTTCACACATAAGATAAACATCTAACTTCTGACAAGGTTGCTCTTAACAATAGTCAATATAATGGAGCCTAAGTCATGCAGCAGCACACAGTCTGGTGAGCAAGAGACAAAATTTAAACTTAGAACACAAGATGGTCAATAGCAGATAAGGTGATTCATAGAAGAGATGACATTTTGTTTCTATCTGATAGATTAATTGTTCATAATTTGACTGGAGCTCAGATAGAGAAAAGGCATTTTAACGGCAACATAACAGTAAAGGCATGGGGTATGGAGCTGTGTGATGTAGAGTACAGACCCATAGGCTCTGGATGCTTTCACAGAGATGGAGGTTACAATGAAGAGGTAGTATTATGTTTCTCTGAGTAGTTGAGGGTCCTGTGCTGCATGATTATTAGTTGCATCTTAGTGTATTGATCACCGAAAAGTCTGAAATGTAAAGACACAAATGTGGACATTTTAAGCTTCAGAAAAACATTCTGTTGTCTACACACATGTTGCTTGAGAAAGAATTAACCAAGAGCATTGATTCAACTTCAGGAATATTATAATGTGAGAAACTCCTATAGCACCCCATAGATTTCTGTTCTCTGCCTGAAATTTAATTACTGGGATTACATCCTAAGAACTTATTTTTAAGATCCCTTATTAGTTATATGTTGAGTGAACTACCACAGACTTGGCCTGAACAACATGCATTTATTATCTCAGATTTTTTGCAGGTCAAGGGTTGGGGTGCGGCTTTACCAGGCCTTCTGTTTTGGTATCTTTCACAAGGCTACCACACAGATGGCAGCCAGGGCTATGATTTCTTCTCAGGCTGGACTCAGGGCCAGGAATTTGTCTCTAAGGCAAGGTGGCTGAAAGCAGGGTGCAGTTTTCTGTGACTGTCCTTTGTCACATGGGCATCTGTAGTAGGAATCTTAAATGGTCTTATTAATAAAATCAAACCTGAGGCCAGTTATTGGGGTGAATGCTGGAAGATCAGAGAAGCAGAACAAGCCCCAGCTACCTCACCTCTCAGTTCCTCAGCTGATCCTGTTTCCTCAGACTGGATGCCTCTGGGTCCTCATCCAGAATGGCTCTCAGCTGAACTGCTGCTCAAAAGCCTAAAATCTTAACCAGCCAAATGCTTCTAGTTCCTGGTCTTCACACCTTATATACCTTTCTGCTATCTGCCATCACTCCATGGGATTAAAGGCTCACTTCTTGGGATTAAAGGCGGGAGTCCGCCGGGCGGTGGTGGCGCACGCCTTTAATCCCAGCACTCGGGAGGCAGAGGCAGGCGGATCTCCGTGAGTTCGAGGCCAGCCTGGGCTACCAAGTGAGTTCCAGGAAAGGCGCAAAGCTACACAGAGAAACCCTGTCTCGAAAAACCAAAAAAAAAAAAAAAAAAAAAAAAAGGCGGGAGTCACCATACCTGGCTGTTTTCAATGTGGCCTTGGAAATCCAGAGGGATTTCTGCCTCCAGAAGGCTAGGATTAAAGGTGTGAGTGCCACCATTTTCTAGCCTCTCTATCTAGTGGCTATTTCGTTCTTTGACCCCAGATAAGTTTATTAGGGTGCACAATATTTTGGGGAGCACAATATCACCACAGGCATCTCTCTCATCAGTGCTAGAGAAAGAAAGGAAGGGGGAAAGCAAGTCTAACAGCAAAAGGGAAACTCCAATCTTCAGTGACATAATCCATGAGAAAGGTTCCACATCACTTTTCCTTCTGTGGTTGCAGAATGATTCACCTGATACCCACTGTCAAGGTCATGAGCACACAAGGGCTGGGAAACAGGGCACACGCAAAGTTGGGGACTTTCTCAGAGTGTATCAACCAACATCCCATGTAACTCTGTTGCTCAAATGAGTTTCAAGACAGTGACTAGGGACCTTAGAGTACAGGAAAGTATCCAGGAGGAAGCCTAAGTGGCAGACCTCAAAAACATTGAGGAAACGTTACACATAAGTTAGGTGGTTGTGTACACAAAGGTAAATGAGATCAAGGAGGACCACCTTCTCTACAAGCTTTGGAACTTGTGAACTGGTGAACTGCAAAGTCATGCAGACTACCAAAACAGGAAGTAGAAAGCAAAAAAAAAATCACCTTTAAAAAAAAAAGGATAATGGGCCGGGCGGTGGTGGCGCACGCCTTTAATCCCAGCACTCGGGAGGCAGAGCCAGGCGGATCTCTGTGAGTTCGAGGCCAGCCTGGGCTACCAAGTGAGCTCCAGGAAAGGCGCAAAGCTACGCAGAGAAACCCTGTCTCAAAAAAAAAAAAAAAAAAAGGATAATGGATTTAGTTTCTGATCTGTTGGTTTTAGGGTGTTTATGAAGTGTACTCTACAAACTGGACAAGCAGGACACAAAGCAAAAAGACTGCCAAACTCTGCCAAAACGAAGGTGGGCAGTCCTTCAAAATTCCTACTTCATAGAAAAATCTTCGAGATGTTCTAGGCCTGTAGGCCAAAGATGGACGCCCCAACGTTGCAGAGGAAACTTGGGTGACTATCCAGGCCGCCAGATGTCTCTGTCATTTCTATAGTTTTAGAAGTTGCTTTTTCTACACTTTTGGTTTACTCGGATAATATTATATCCTTCTAAGGTCTTTGATGGAGTTGAAGACTAGTTAGTTACAGTTTTCCCTAGTTATGATAGAAAGTAAATTAGATACAGAGCTTTGGACACAACAAGATAGCCTAGATAATAGTGGTTTCTACAAATTTGCCAAATGCAAAGGGAGTGGATATTGCAAATGTAATTCTTACTTATGATTGTTCTTATTGTATATAGTTTTTCTATGTTAAAGTTAAAACTATTTCTTTTTATTTAGACAAAAAGAGGGAATATTGTGAAATATTTAAGTAGGCAAAGATGTATTACACTTGTTTATGATGCATTTGTTTAATGTTGTAGAGATGTGCTGCTCTGACCGCCTAAGGTACCTGCTTAGTCTAATAAAAGGCTGAATGTCTAATAGCTAAGCAGTAGAGGGATAAGTGGGCCTAGTGGGCAGAGAGAATAAACAGGAGGAGGAATCTGGGCTTGAGAGGAAAGAACGTGGAGAAGAGAGAGAGAAAGAAAGGGAGACACCTAGGACCAGCCAGGCAGCTGCCAGCCAGCCAGACATGGAGTAGGACGTACAGAATGAAAGAAAGGTAAAAAGCCTCTGGCAAAATGTAAATTAAGTTTTACATTAAAACAGGGTAAATTAAGTTATAAGAGCTAGTGGGACAAGGCTGAGCATTCGTGACTAATAATAAGTCTCTGTGTCTTGATTTGTGAGCTGGCTGGAGGTTCAAAGAGAAAGCCTGCTACAGAAGTGTGTTATGAAAAGTATTTGCCACACTGAACGAAGGCTAAAAGTCGGAAAGAAAATAGATAGCATATTTTTTCATCTCTTTAATGATATATAGGAGCACAGCTTACCAGCCCTACTAAGATTGATTTCATTGTTAGAAGAATGTTTGTTGTCGCTGGAGTCTGGAGTGCCCCTCACATATTCTTGTCTTGAGCACTTGCTCCCAAACTGATGTGTTGCTATAGTACTCTATGGAACTTTGGGGATACAGGCCAAGGAGGCACAAGTAGATCCATTCGGGATGGGCCTTTGAAGGTCATTTCTGCCTTGTTTTGGGTCCCCTGCTTAACTCCCACTCTGGCACATGTAACTTCTCTAAGTCTGGGAACTTTAGTCAAGTGTTCACAATGATTGACCAATGAACATTAGTTACTTTCCTCATCACTATGACCAAATGCCTGGCACAGACAAGGGAGGAAAGACTTATTTTGGCTCATGGTTTTATTGAATACAGTCTGTCATAGTGGGCAAGGTACTCAGAATGTCACCTACCTATGCTGCTCAAACTTATGGCTGCTGCTGCTTCACATGGTGGGAGAGCTGGAATTGAGCAGTGGACCCATAAAGTAATGTGCACAGACAATGAAGTGAGCAATCTCATCCTTTTCAGCTACATTACAAGTGCCCAGGTCCTCAGATCTTCTCTCTGAGCTTCTGAACTTACCTTGCCCTTGTTGTCTTACTATTTTAGTGTCTAGCAACTCCAGGAGTGTATTTGACACAGGCCATGTGGAGTTATATGAGTCATATTTTTGTAAATTTATTTCCAGGTTTTGAAAATTATATGTTAGAGGTTTTGGTGGCATGGTCAAGATGCCCCAGTCAACTGATCAAGCTCTCTTATCTCTCCTGCTCTCTCTCTCCCCCTTCCTCTCTTCTCTCATTCTCCTCTCTCCCGGTCTTCTCTCTCTCTCTCTCTCTCTCTCTCTCTCTCTCTCTCTCTCTCTCTCTCTCTCTCTCTCTCTGTCTCTCTCTCTCTCTCATCCTCTCTCTTCCTTTTGTCCTATGCTGTTTGTTTCTAGTAATTGCCTTTCTAAGGATCTGGTTCCTATCTTCATATAGAATATATACATTATTGCACTAAGCCTATTCAAATGGAGCACATCTCTTTGAATTCTAGGACAGTGCACTTCTGATATTACTTTGTCATAGCTGAGGCACCAGAACTGAGACTGCAAGTTATCTGCCTGTACATCTATAATTAAGAAAAGTCTTTATCTATTGTATCAGTATAAAATGTTTCCTACTTCCATTAGTACTAATTAGATTTTAAAGTCTCGCAAATTAAAGCAGCTCCCTTGTAATTGGTTTATAGAGAATAAGAAAACTAATATAAATTTCATCTCTCCACATTTGCAGCAAATAAAGAATCTAAACTTCTGATACCTATATGTGCTACTTTTGAAAGAATTTCCTCGTAATTCATAGCTAAGAAAAATCTTTTTATAAGAATACAAGACTACATAATCAATAAAAATCCTTAGATAAGCCAGAAAAGTTGAAAACATTTAAATTCAAAACAGAGCAAAAACCAAACCAAACCAAAGCAGAGGTATATCAGAAACCACTGAAACTGGGTAAAATGGTGGCTACTGGAGGCAGAGACGAAGGGATGGGGAGGTGGCGGCCAAAACATGAAATTTCAGCTCAAGAAATCAGTTGTAGCTTGCAATGACTGCAATCAGTGACAATGTGCTCTATGACTGAAAATGGTTAGAATCATAGGGTTAGGCGTTCTTATCATAATAACCTGTGTGTGATAACATAATGAGTTAAAAGGATTGATGGGAACATTCTGGGATGTGTATATAGATCAAAACTTAAAGTTCCACACCATAAAATGTAAAATTCTAGTTTGCTCATTAAAATATGAATAAAAAGCAAACAATTCAGAGCTTTTAGGTTTTCCTGAATATGACTACCAGATTTGTGTTTGTATTGAGGCTTGCTGACACTAATCCCTCTGAAATTCTGGAATTTTTTTTACTGCCTTGCTCCTCAAATCATCTACAATTGCTACAGTAATGGACGATGTAAATTATGTTAATGTAAATTAAATTTGAAGTCTGACAAACTGTTTTACATCAGTAGAAATCATACTTTTAGATGTATAGGCTTAAACCTTGATACCCAAAGTCCTTCCTTAGCTTTATACCCTGGAAATAGCACTGAATCTTGTCAATGTATAACGTCTGCATCCCCAAATAACTTTTTGAAGAAAGAACACCTACCTTGGCCAGAAAGCTTTGTGGTTTTGATTGTATACTTCTGTGTTTAGTGCTAAGAGACAGGATTTCCCTTTGTTGCTCAAGCTGACCTTAATCTCTGTGCTCATCCCCTCTTAAGGTCTCAGCTTCCTATGTAGCTGGGACCTCAGGTGTGCACCACAGTACCTGGTGGGATGCATAAATATTAATATATGTCATTCTGAATGTTAGTTTAATGTCGTAAAAAGTGATCTGCCTTGGGGTCTTGTTAATAGATGCATGGTGCTGATATCCTTGTCATTTTTCAGGTGAAGTATGTATGCGTCTTACTTCTCTGCCAAATGTATTATAATAAAAAATGCTAATTACATCTTTCCCAGTTCAGTGGGAGCTAGTAGACCTGGTTCAGTGTTATAGTTGTTATTAGCAACTGAGCTCCTGGTAGGAGCATATATGTGTATGAAGTAAATTTTGTCTGAAAAATAATGTGACCTTCTGTTACTTTCAAGGGAAAAGGGGGAGTTGTATTTTAAAATATGAGTATTTTAAAATATGATATTTAAAATATGAAAAAAGAATGAATTTATCACAAGGTTTAAAAGAAAAAAAAGAAGAAAAACTTGATCTTCTAAATTTTGTTTTGTTTTTTAAGGCCAGAATTTGCTACATACTCCATACAGGCCATTTTCAGCCATCCTCCTGCCCCAGTTTCCTAGTCACTAGCATTACAGGCCTGCTTCACCATGCCTAGCTTTTCAAACTTGATTTTGTATGGTGAGTTGAAAATTTAAGAAGAATGAAATTCCTTTGCCATGATTTTTGTTATTTGAAACACAAAACATTATTGTTTAAATGTTTTAATGACGTTCACCTGGTTAATGAACTTTGTTGGGCACTTTTTTAAGGATTCTTTTAATTTTTTAAGGGCATTTTAAAGACCTTTATTGTTTGTTACAAAATTTTATATTAATGTGTTTAGGACATATTTCATCTGTGGAGAAATAGTTTTTATATTGTGTTCCTTGCTCCCTTAACAAGGTGCACTAAATTGTTTGTTTCATCTTTATAACTTTTCTAAACACTGACTGTTCCTTGGGCCTCTGCCTTATACTGGCTGTACTAAGGTCTCAATTGTTTAAATCATATTCCACTCACTTAAAAGAAAGCCCTCATATTCTTTATGATAGATGCTGTGACTATAGTCTATGCTTTCTTAAAATACTAGAAATCACATTGAACAAAAAGATACCTGGTTATTATTTACAAAACGTATATAATATTCTCTCAATGTGACGAAAAACCTCTGAAAACTCATTTAACGTTTGTTCTTCCAGTTAGACAGCCGTGTATTTGTTTAACATTTAAAATTAACTTCAGGATTTCCTACAGAAGCCCATAAAGTCAGAACATGTATTTACTCACATTGTGGAAAGAGGCATCTAGAAAGAAATTCTCAGGCTTTGTTGGGTTTTGTTTTGCTTTATTGTTGTTATATCTAATAGCAGAAAGGCACTCCATGGGAGGAGTTGTTAAATCAAAAGTTAATTTTGTGCCTGTAAAATGTTACTACTCTAGATTTTCAGAGTCAGGATTAACTGGAAAACCTAGGAGAGTTTCAGTGCCCTCAGTGACTATATATCTTTAGGTCCAGGAGAAACATTAAAGAAAATCTTACAAGGAATTATTTAGTGTGCCCAATAGTGTTCTCTCTTCCACTTCAAATATTTTTGGTTATAACAATAAATTAACTGCACCAGACTGTTTTGTCCACTATTCGCTTATGTTATAGCCCTGCTATAAACTCAGAACAAAAGTTTTCAATAGCTAAGAACACTTTCTGAGAGGATGATAACACACACACACACACACACACAATGGCTGATATATTTCAAATACAGAGTTGCATCAGATTCCAGGGCTACCTTGTCTTATATTTATTTGAGTTTGTTCCGGGGGTTGAGCTGAGGTTTCCAGAGCTCAGGCAGATGTCTTCATGCAAGCAGAATACTCACCAAGGGATCAAGATGCAGTGGGACAAAAATGAATTGCACAGAAACGAAGAAACTGATAAAAATGATTGTTGGGGTTGTTTGAGATGTTAATCTTGTTTTTCACTCTGTGTGTGTGTGTGTGTGTGTGTGTGTGTGTGTGTGTGTGTGTGTGTGTGTGTGTTAAGGAACAAGTGTGAAGTCCTTGGTTCTTTCATGTTTTAAATTAATTCTAATCCTCAATTTCATAGACTGAATTTGAAAACTCAAATGTTTATTTTTTTTAAAGCATGACTCTTATTTCATTTTTAGTATAATTTAATTACAACATTTCTCCCATCCCTTGACTCTTTCCAAGCCCTTTCATATGCCCCCTCCCCTCTCCTTCAAACTCAAGCCCCCCTTTTTACTACGTGTTATTGCATGCACATATGTATATACATATATTCCTAAATATAACCTGTTCATGCTAGCAGTATGTATGCTCTCAGGTCTGATCATTTGGCACTGAGGAAGGTCATCTATCCAGTTTCTCCAGATTTCCTCACTTTTACTAGCAATACAGTCATCTGTATAGGTTTAATAATAATCTGTTTTAGATTTTTACTGGGCATAATTGAATAAGTTACATAATAAAGGCCATGATATAGCCCAATATGTTAAAACGTTCCTCAATAAATCAAACATGACTGTAGCTAGAGTTTTCCTGCCTTGCTCACAGTCAGGACAAATCTTTGTCACCCGCCAGTCCCACAGCCGCTCAGACCCAACCACATAAACACAGAGACTTATATTGCATACAAACTGTATGGCTGTGGCAGGCTTCTTATATCTTAAATTAACCCATTTCCATAAATCTCTACCTTGCCACGTGACTGGTGGCTTACTGGCGTCTTCACATGCTGCTGGTCATGGCGGTGGCTGCAGTGTCTCTGACTCAGCCTTCCACTTCCCAGAATTCTTCTCCTCCTTGTCCCACCTATACTTCCTCCTGCCTGGCCACTGGCCAATCAGTGTTTTATTTATTGACCAATCAGAGCAACAGATTTGACATACAGACCATCCCACAGCACATGACAAGCCAAATAACAAAAAATGATTATCCTGATGTATGCAGCTAATGAATGAATCAAACAGAGAGAATTGCTAGCCCAGGGAAACCACCTGAATATATTTATAGGCTGTATTCATGTCCTGGTTTTGCTTATTAATGCCAAACTTATTAATGCCTGCTTGCTAAACTGATGCCTGTCTTTTGGCACACATTTTTGGCCTTGTGTTTCCAAAGTCTGACCATAAATACTCTTGTAAACCACAAGAATGAACCCAGGACCACACATATGGGCAGCAAACACCCTGTCATTGAGATGCATCCTCAATGAAAACCTCTCTAAGTAGACATTATTCCAGGGCCTTAGCAATTGCTCAACAGTGTATGGATCTAAACCAGAAGCACTAAGCCTGGAGCACAAACTTCAGATGTACAGGGTAAAGGAAACTTGAGGGGATGGGGCCAGTCACAGGGGCCTGGCTCTCAGGGATCTATTTGAGTTTGAAAACAATATTGATTTTTGGCTAGAGTTGGGGTTTGGTGTCAAAAGAAGATTCTTTTTAAAGATGATGGAACATGAGAAGGATCTATAGGAAGGATAGAAGGAATAATAGACATCCAACCTTGAACAAACAGAGCAAGAGTGTCAAATAGCCTGGATGAAAAGCTCCTGTCCTGAGTCTACAGGGAGCATGGGAGGAAGGAGGCTGATACAATGTAGGAAAGAGGATGTCTTAGTTAGGGTTTTATTGCTGTGAACAGACACCATGACCATGGAAGCTACTATAAAGGAAGACATTTAATTGGGACTGGCTTACAGTTCAGAGGTTTAGTCCATTTATCATCATGGTGGGAAGCACAGTGGCACTCAGGCAGACATGGTGCTGGAGAAGTAGCTGAAAGTTCTACATCTGAATCTGCAGGCAACAGGAAGAGAAAGTGAGTCCCTAGGCCTGGCTTGAGCTTCTAAACCTCAAAGCCTATCCCTCCAGGGATACATTTCCTCCAACAAGGCCACACCACCAACAAGACCACACTTCCAACAAGACTACACCTCCAACAAGGCCACACCTCCTAATAGTGCCACTCCCTATGAGCCTATGAGGGCCATTTCATTCAGTCCACCACAGAGGATGTAGTTAACAATGAGTCTAGCTTAAGAATGTGTTTTTACTGAATGGTAGATGGCTCTTTGATTTCTTTTCTTTTCTTCCTTCCTTCCTTCTTTCTTTCTTTCTTTCTTTCTTTCTTTCTTTCTTTCTTTCTTTCTTTCTTCCTTCCTTCCTTTCTTTCTTTCTTTCTTGCTGCAGGCCGCAGGAATATATCATAAGAACTCAGCTGGTTATGACAAAGTCACTACCTGGAGGAATCAGGGAATTCCTCCAGAGGAAGCCAAATCCCAAAGAGTTTTTGGTGTTACTTGGCTTGTTATATATCAGCTGTACTCTGTTATGAAAATCATGTGTGCCTTCATAGTTTTCCCAATTGACTTTTCCCTAAGAAGAGCTAACAGTGTGGACTGATCACTCTCTGGACATACACATTCCAGGCATTTTGAGAACAGCCTCAGGAAAGGCTTTCTCTGGAATCAGATATCTCCCCTAGCCACTTTCAAGGATTAAAGGAGACACCACCCAGGTGGTCACCCAATTTCCGAGGATTAACAGTGATAACAACCCACAGGCGAGTCTCCTGACTTAAGGTAAATTCCACAAGGGGACACCGCCTAGGTCAGGTAGACATTAAGTAATAGCTTTACACAATTTAGCTCAGACCCCTCCTTTCTTACAGCCTTACTAACTTTATAGACCTCTAACTACTTACCTAACCACTTCTAGGAATTTTTAGATAACCTTCTGTGCTAACAGCTATGCTCAGCCAGAACTCCCAGTTCAAGCCTCCCCGTAATTATCATTATTGGTAGCATCCGGCCAGGTCCATCACCGGATGGAGGAAAGTACCTTATCAGAGATACCTCTGTACTCTCTAAGAACAGACTTAAGCATCCAGGCTACCTGTTTGAGAAGGCCTGGCGGATGTGTCAATTAAGCCTATTCTTATCACCCCTCCATTTGATCCTGGAAGCCTGGCTTTGCACTGCTAAGGAAATACTGCTTGTAAGTGTATATATACCAGAACTCCCAGGGCAGGAGAGGACAGAGAAGAGAGAAGAGAATGGAAAAACGAGATGGGTAAGAACTTGAGAGGAACAAACTGAGATGGGGAAGAAGTAGATTGAAGGGCTACAGGAGAGTACTAGAGGAACGAGATGGAAGATGAGGAAGAGCCAGATGAGAGAGAAGGAGACGGGAGAGGAGATGATGTGGGAAGGAACAAGATGGATGAGAACCTAGAAGGGACAGAACTATATGAAGGAATTAAGATAGAACATAGAGGGGACAGTAGATAAATATAGAGAAATCAGGCAAGAAAGGAGCTAGACATGAGAACAGAACTGAAGATGTGTATAAAGGATGTTATGCCAGGAGAATTAAAGCGAATGGACCAAAGAACTCTGCGTGCGTAGACTGATTTACCGACCTCAAAGAATAGATTCTCAGCTGGTTGATAGATCCTTCCGCGGACCCTGGAAAGGAGACTATTAGGGGCTGGACCCCAATAGTCCCCAACACTTTCTTTCTTGCTTTCTGAGCATAGTTTTAGGCTTTGCTCAGGGGCTTTTATTTCTTTTCTGTGTAAAACAATTCTTGGTTTTGTTTTCGTGGTACTCACAGTAGTCTTCCTGACTCAGCTTCCCAAACACTAGGATTATTTGGGGTAAGCCACAATGCCCAGGTTAGGGGCTTTGATGTTTTCTATAATGTGGGGTGAAGATTGACGAAGGGCATTGAAGGCCTTGCTGCCTTTTCAGTGGCCTGTGTTAGTGACAGTTCAAAGACAGAAAATTCCTAAAATGAACAATGAATGCATTTTGAATTGCACACCATTCTGAGCAGCAAGATTTAGTCTAATACCTGCCCTCTCTGCCCAGACCAAGGCACATATCACCCTCTGGTCTGGACTATTCACAGGCAATATCAGCTGTTGGCCTGTTAATCTCTTAGAAACCATCTTCATTACCAGACTGACTGCTGTGGCATCAGTGTTTGTACTTGGGCTTCGATGCTACCTGCAGTTTCTGTCATCTGTTGGGAATCACAGAATATCCTCCCTATTGGAAATGGGGCACTGTTTTTTGCACAGTGTTTTATAGGTTTCTGAAGCTGTATACAATACTTCTCACTAGTGACTTATAGTCCATGGGCCCAGTAAACCAGTGTTTTTCCAAATCATGTTCTCTTGTCTCCCTGAAAAATGAATGCTTTCTACTTTGGAGCAAGCATTCTTATGGCTCAGGAATTTCCTCATGCTCCCATCCTTCTCTGAGACATCTGTTGTCCCCTGCTTATGCCAGCCTCATTCCTGTAAGCCCCTTGACAAAGCCATTAGAAATTACACTTAAGTGTGTGGAGATACATGTCTCTGGCCATCTCTGCTTCCAAAACACCAGTGAAAGCCAAATGCTCCATTTGTAGTTCCGCCAACCTTTGAGTACTTCATCCAGGCTATATCTCAAAGCTTTGCCTAAACTAATGAAAGCTACATCATTTCACTTCCAGAAGAAATTAGCTTATTATTCAGAATGACATGGAAATAAAACTCATATTTTTCTTCATCAGTCATATACTCAAAGAGAAATCTTTCACAAGGCCATAAATGTGTGCCAAAAGACAGGCATCAGTTTAGCAAGTAGGTGTAACACACCGAGGGTGTGAACCAGCACTTCATGCAACTTGTATGTTGGTTACTTGCTGAGGCCATAGAATTTATTTTAACACATTTGTTTGAAATACTTGCATTTATGGCATAATGGAATAGTAAAAATTGAATAGTGTATGATGCAAAGCTTATGCTGCACCTTCTCCTGGCATCTCATTATCAGATCACCTCTCTTGTCCAAGTTCCTACTGAAAACCAAGAACTGTGTATCTTAACAAAGAGATCTAACCCAAAGGACCTTCTTTGTGATCATTTGTCATGATCTGGGAGAGGTATGGCACATGAGAGACATATGAGACATCATCAGATTGATTGTATCAAAAGAACCTAAGGACACCTCCTTAAACTCTAAAATTCACTATGTTTTTAAAAAAGGAAAATCTTTTAGTCTCCATTCAAATTAAACAGTTTCTGGATTACCAATAAATTGGCTGGTGGAAATACGACCAAACAATAGGATTTTTGTTGCCTCTAAAATCCTAGAACATCCACCAAATGGTTGATGTATACCATTTGATGCAATTTATTTTATATTCTAAAAAGGCTATTTCTACTCAATTGAAAAGCACTGGGTTCCAGAAACACAGAGTCAATCACATCAATGTTCTTTGTCTTTCTTTGTGTTTTAGGAGGTGAGAGGAATGTGTTGGAGAGCTTTGATGGAGAAAATCAGAGTTACTATTTATTTTGGGTGATAGCTTGCAAGGATAAGTCTTTTCCCATTAGTAACTTTATATCTACTGTTACCTCTGTGGAACAAATCTTCTACCTCTAGAAGCCATTTATTATAGAAGCCACAACTGCCTTGTCTCTGACAATCAAGTCTACTTCTTTCTTTTTTTTTTAAGTCCCTTCTACTTCCATTGGGAATCGACACCATCTCCAATAAAACCCAGGAACCATGTCAAGGATCTTGTTCTGTAATGATAGCTCCCCTGTGTTTTTCAAAGACACTTGTGCTGTTCACACTGGTGCACTCATCATTTTCTTGTGGAGAAGTGTATTAGGTGGCAAAGGCTGCTGTAAGGAAACACCAGAGGGTGAGTAGACCTCAAACAACAGAGATAATAATTGCTGACATCTCTGGAAGCTGAGAAATCTAAGGTTAAGTGGCTGGCAGAATCTGCATTGGATGAGGGCCCATTTCCTGCCTAACAAATGATGTCTTCAAGTTGTGTGCCCTGCCTGGTAGAAAGAGCCAATAAGCTCTCTGGGTTCCTTGTTTTAAAGCTAAGAGCACCAGTACCTCTCACCAGGCTGTGTACTCACTCTGCTAATCACCTTCAAAGGCACCATTTCATAATGCCACCACCTTGTGGATTTAAACATGTGTATATGATGGGAAAATAAATATTCAAGCTATAGCAAGGGAGCTATTCTTTGCATTTCATCAGCAATTATGTGCTCAATTGTCCTATTCTAAGGAATGTCAACATCAGTTGCTTCCTGATTCTTGGAATGATATTTCATGCTGCTAGAGATAACTGCCTAATGAGTATAATTTAGAAATGTATGAGGGTTCTTTTTGGATGGGTAGAATGAGGGGCTGCCTTTTAGTGGAGTGGAAATATCCTATATCTCATGAGTTCTCAGGACAAATACTCAGCACCAGAAGCTATCCAGGGACTATGTAACTTTTTAAAGCCCCATTGGTAATTTTTTTTTGGTTGACTATTAATTACTGTGTTATTGAGTCTGGCAACTACCTTAATGTAATGTAATTTGTATTTCTGCCCACTTTTAAAATATTGTGACTTTTCTAGAGATGGAAGATTTATTCATTTAGAGGGCACTGCCATCTGTTACATCCTTAACTTTACAATAAGTTCATCATCATTTTGAGGAAATTCATCACTGGTTATTTGATTGTTTATTTTATTTGGTTCACCACTAAAACTTAATTTCATAAACTCAGATATATAAGTATTACTATAACAAAGATTCTTTCTGTCTATCTATCTATCTATCCATCCATCTACATGTATCTGCGTATTGTCTATCACACATGCTAAACCTTTGAAATATTAAAATAAATAAGTTCTCACTATGCTGCCCAAGCTGATTCAAACCTCCAGTTTGATTCAAACTTCAAGTTCTCCTTTTCTCAACTTCCTCTGAGGCTGGGACTACACAAATGTGCCAATAGCTTGGTGAACATATTTTAAAGGTTAAATGTTAATAAAAAGTATCAGTAATCAGATGAATGATGATAATTGGGTTTTGTAGTTTTGCATACAAATGGACAGCTAGCAGCAAATCTATTTTAATATAGAAACTGTAGAAATATGAAACAAGACTTTTCAAAGAAAATAGTCTTATGAAAAAATCAAACCTATACAATAAAGTTGTTAAAGAAAAACTTAGAAATCTTCAGTCTTCTTGTGTAGTTGAAAAAAATATCTACTCAGATGGCTTTTTCCCTTTTGCTTCTCACAAAATAATAGGATCACAAATTTATATGAAACACTCTGACTAAAGTGTTCGTTCAAAACTTCGCCTTGCCAGCTGTTGAAGAAGTGCATTTGTGAGGAAAACAAAATCCAAATAAAATAGTTTCATCGGTTCTGCTGAAGGGTGCTGTTGCATCGAGGCGAGGAAAGATCCAGAATTATCTTCCAGATTACCTGCAGCACTGTTTGACTTCCATCTGAGCGTGAGGTCAGTGCAGGTAACGTGGAGGCTGAGTGTCGGAGGAAGAGAGGCTCTGATGGTGTCACTCGCTGCAATTTGCCTGTGTGACTTACTAGCTTGTTCCACCCCTATAAAACCTACCCTCTTCTTATTTAAGCTGGCTCAGTTAGAACGGATGGCATCTGGCACAAACAGAAAGCAGACAGACATCCTTTCTCAGACTTGCCACCCGAGAGCAACTAGCAGCTTAATGTCTTGTCATGTCCATGTGACGCTGTGCTTGAGAAACATGCTTTTAACCCAAACTGCATAAAACTCACAAATCATTGTAATATAGGTGTCATAATGGAGCATCTTTATTATCATGACGGTATACCAGTTACATAGGACACAAGATGATATTTTCTGTTTTAGTAATTCTGAGAAAAGTGAGACTGAAAACCAGGTGACAGGACTGGAGTGTTCCTAAAACCACTCTTCCTAATTCCATGAAATCAACTGGTTTCAATTCTGCATCCAAGGGACACCGTGTGGTACTTGTCGTCCTGTGTCTAGCTTGTTTCACTTAACAGAATGACACCTCAAGCTCTCGCAATGTTGTTGCAGATGGCAGACTTTTATCCCTTTGGGGGCCGAGCAGGATTCTACCACGTATTACACGTCGCAGTTTGAACCTGACACAACATATACTTGCATGTAAATATCACATGCTACTCTATAAATCTGTATAATCGATACATTTCACTGAAAAAATGTATTTCAAATGAATATTCATAGAGTTCATAAACATGAGTGGATAGCTGAAGTGAATATGATTTCAATACAGCTAGCTCAGAAAAAGCCATTTTTTCTTTGGTGTTCACATAAGCCACTATTATTTTCCCTTCCGATTTTAAAAATATTAAATACATGAAGTTTTTGCTTAGTGTACCTGCCCTCTATAGTGTTAATACCCATTTTACCTATTATGTCTACCCTTATTATATTAAAAAATATTCACACAGGTTGTATCAAATTTCATGTCTTACCATTTTCTTCCTTAAAACACCTTGGGATCATACAAAGCAAAACTTTGTTTTTCTGAAAATGACACTTGGTCGACCAAATTTGCTTTAATGATACCCTAAAATTGCTGCTTTCACATTTTAGACATATTCTGTGCAAGATGCTCTCAAGTTAACTATGGAAAATGATGATGGATGAGCAAGACAGGTCCCAAAGCTTTACAAAGGAAATATCTTTTCCTTTTCATGTGGAAGATTAAGATCCAAACCCATTTTTAAAGATTTGAACATTTTTCTATTAGAGAACAGATTCAGAATAATTCCATTTTATTATGTGCAATTTCATATCCTTGTAATAAAATAGTCATTGTGAATAAAATCAGTCATATCCAAGTTCAGTATTGTGGAATAATTCTGATCTCATCATAAGCAATTATTTGAATTATCACAATGCCTGAATATCAGAAAGTTCATATTCATATCCTTATTTCTCTTGAACTTTACAGATTGTACTTCTCCAGACAGACTCTTGCAGACTGTCTGCACTTGCTCTCAAATCCTGTCTCCATCTTGGCCATGGCCCAGGCACATCACGATGCAGAAGGATGTCTGTTAAGGGAAGAACAGGTTAATATGGCTTCAGTGCCCCAAACATATTTTTGATCCAGGGTTTTCTTGTGTGCTTTATATGGTAAAACCACTCTCCTTACACTATACTTAATGCAGTATACTTTAACCCAAGGACTAAGACCTATTTAAAAGCAGAGGTATCAATGCATACTTATTTTCCCAGTGATGCACTGTCGTTGTACATGGGTTTCATGGGGACATTTTCAAACAAATATGAGTTAGGTGGATTCTGTTGCTTGAAGGGCCACCCACCCAATACTGTCCTACCTCCCCCATTCTCAGCCCTCCCTTTCATGTCAGTCTTGCTTTTTCCACTATACTGTTTTATTTCTACTTTTATACCATATATAATACATTATTTTATGAATCAGTATAAAATCCAGGAAACATGAGATGAGAAAACATAATATTTGTTTGAGACTGAATTGATATTAAATCCAGTTGCTTCTGTGTTCCTGAAAACATTGTAAGTTAGTTCTTCTTTATGGCTAAAATAATTCCAGTCTCTCTCTCTCTCTCTCTCTCTCTCTCTCTCTCTCTCTCTCTCTCTCTCTCTCTCTCTCTCTCTCTTCTCTGTGTGTGTGTTTCTCTCTCTCTCTCTCTTCTCTCTCTGTGTGTGTTTCTCTCTCTCTCTCTGTCTCTCTCTGTCTCTCTCTGTCTCTCTCTGTCTCTCTCTCTCTCTCTCTCTCTCTCTCTCTCTCTCTGTATGTGTGTGTGTGTGTTAGTTACACTTCTTGATTCAGTCCTACGATGTTGGACACCTATTTGGTTCAGTAACTTAGCAATGTGAAAAATGAAGTGTTGAACTAATTACCTGACATGTACAGAAGCTAAATAATAAGAAATCAAACAACCTAATCAGTAAATGTGTTAATGAAATCAACGCTTACTTCTCAGACTTGAAATAGGTATCTTCAAAATGTAGTCTAGGGGCCAGCAAGGTGGCCGCCTTAGTGTTTCAACTGCTGTGATAAAACACTGTGACCAAACTCAACATGGGGAGGAAAGGGTTTATGTCTGTCTATAACTCTTAAGTTTACACTCCACCACTGACAGAAGTTAGCAGGAACTTAGCAGCAGGAACTGCAGCAGAGGAACACGGCTTACTGGCTTATTCTCCGTGGCTTGCTCAGCCTACTGTATTACAGCATCCAAGACTAGCTGCCAACAGGTGGCAATGCCCTCAACGGGATGGACCTTCTTTCCCCTATCATTAATTAAGACCACAGAAAAATGTGGTGTGGGCCTTTTCTCAACTGCAATTCCTTCTTCCAAAATGACTCTACCGTGTTTCAAGCTGACAAAACCTAACCAGCACAGTGCTCCATGGGAAAAAAAGAACTTGTTGCCAAACCTGACAACCCGAGTTCCATCCCCGGAACATTTGTCCACATTGTGGACAAAGAGAAGAAACTTCTGCAAGTTGTCCTCTGATGTTCCCATGCACAATGAATGGAAAATATTTCAGTGTAATCTGTAATATTTCAAATTTCACAGTTCATAAGTATGACTTTTATCTTTCATGTGCTGAGGGAAATTTATTTTCCCACTTATTAAATGGAAATAAGTATATTTGGAGAATGACTGTGACAGGTGGATGTAAATGACCTATCCTAGTGTCTGGGACATATGTTATAGTTAATTTGTATCTAGTGCCAGTTAAGATAAACTTGGTTAGTAGTGTTTTCCATGCCCACCACTAGAAGTTCACTGTTGCCGTGTTGTGAGTCTAGATCTGTCTTTGTTGGGATCAATTTGGAACTCATATCAAAAGGCCAGAAAAACTTCATGATCTTATGCTCAGAAATAGGAGAAGTGAGACATCTAAAGATTACAGCGTGTGCTGACATTCAGTGAAATAATTAACGTGGACCGAGTAACAAAATGAGGCACACAGTTTAAATGCGTTTGTTGAAGCGGTTATTAAAGTACGTAATGTTAGAAAAATGTTCACATTTGCTGTCATGGCCTCAAATTCCAAGAGAAAGAAAATGTTTCCTTAAAGTAACACAAAGGAGAAAAAATTGTATTAATCCAAGCTGAAATGATACATACATATGAAAAGAAATCAAAGTGCATTCGGCTACCTATTTACTTTTGATAGGTTTCCTTGAGACTTGTATCTGTGCTTAATCTGAAAAATACAGTCACCAAATAGCATTTTGTTTTCCTGTGTAATATTTGGGCCATTATCAACCCCACCTGACCTGTGAATTCTCTGGAGGGTATAAAATATACAAAACCTGAGGTCTAGCTCCTGAGACTGCCATTCAATCAGTCTCATATGTGGCCAAAATATTTATATCTTTTCTGAATGCCCTAGGTTACTCTAATTCATTCCAGGGCTGAGTAACACAAGGTGGACATATAGGTCCAACTGCCTGCATTTCTATCACTGGCTTTTTATCTCATGCTATGCAGCACACTCTATCATGTCTCTTAAGTCAATATTTAGTTTGTATGATACATAATTTATTAAACACGGACTGGCACTAAGTTGATGCTTTGTAATGCTGTTTACTTATGAATAATTTTCAGAAAACCTGTTTGAGTAGACAGTCTTTCAGTGTTCCTTGTCACTGTATGCGTTCCTTATTCTCTGAGCACTGCTGGACATGCTCGGTGGATGGGAGCTAGCATTAAGATGCTTTCCTGTCTGTTACCAGCTATTCAAGCACAGTGAATGCTGTTTGGGTACATCGAGTGTTTAGCAACAGATATGATCTGTGTCACTGAGGCCCCATTCTGTATTTCATAAAACTCACAACGGATTACAATGCCATTCACTGTACTAAAAATGCTTCAAAACTTTTCAATCAATATACACTTATTAATGACAATTGAAATTCTTTTTTTTTTTCCCACATCCGATCGTCCAGATCTCACAGCAGGTCTCATTGTAGGAAGATGTTCTGCAGCACATTTCCCTGGTGCCAGTGGCATTTCACAATGTGTAGTTGCTAAGCTTGGAGGTGAGCACTGTGGATGAGAATAGTGGGTGTGCTCTACCCTCATTAGATGACATTAACCAGCAGAACAATGGTCACATGAGCTAACCTACATAACTCTGTTAGGCAGCTTCCATAATAAGCAAACAAAGTCTGTCTATAATGATTTGCTCTTGTGTTACCGTGACTGGCATCGCCATTCCCCTAGTGCAGTTAACAGCCAGGACTACGTTAACATTGCACCTTGTTGAGATTTCTGTCTGATGCTGGTGGTCAGGGCCCAGGTCCAGTGTCTTAGGTTCTTGCCACTTGTGCAAAGATTAAAAATACAGGTTCCTACGGTATTGCAAACATGGTGACATGACTTTATTTAAGGTGAATCAAGGGTACAGGTCACAAAAGGACACACTGACTAGATTGACCTTCGGCCACATGAATGAGAGTCCTCAAAGACCAGTTACTATGTGGGACTTCCTTTTATGGAGTTTAAGAGGCAGAAAACTTTGGTTATTTAGGGATACACAGAAGGTAGTTCTCTGTCGTGGTTAATAGATTAGGACATGTAATTATTTTTCTTCTGTGCATGTCCTTCCCCATGATGCATCTGGTTTTAATTATATGAGAGCCCAGTTACCATAAGCAGTTTTTGCCTTACTGCACCTGTACCTAAAACCAGGTCATGCCGGATCAGCCTTTCTATTCTTCATACCTGGATACACTGGATAGGAATATACTTGAACAGAAACTATCTAACTGATTCTTGTGAGGGGTGTAGAAGCCTAGGGTGGTAACCTGCAGCCTGATTCAGATGGTGGTCTGAGATGTTCTTAAAGTTGCTAGATAGAATCATTGGAGAAGGGGGTATGTGCACACAACTCACGAAGGTGAAGGAATGAGGCTGTCAAGTGGATTATTACAGAGGAGTGTGCATAATCAAAACCATAGAACTCCAGGTTGCTAAGCTGTTTCTCTGCCTGTCTACCTCATTTCCTCTAGATGCATGAACAGAAGATGATCAAATGAATACCAGAAAATAGTTAGTTGTAATTCCAAAAGCAGTTTCCACAACTGTCTGAGAAACCAGCTGAGCTTTTCACACTATCTGCCTGATACCACAATAGGCAATGCACAAACCCTAGAGAAACACATTCAGACATTACACATTATATCTAGACTTACATTTCCCAAGCATAGCTGACCATAATATCTTTTATTTCGTAGAACTATTAAAATTCAGTGAAAGCTTTCTTCTATAAAGAGTGTCCTGGTAAATGCCTGAAAACACTTGTACTCATGGTTGATTTGTACAGTAGAGAACACTCCACTTCTAGACAGATCCAAGCACCATGCTGCTTTCAAAGAGGCAGGGGCAGCCTGTCTGTAGCTCTGGTTTCATCACATTTATTCTTTCCTCTGTTGAGTGTGATGAAAATTCATTCTTCGTTACTGCAAGGGCTGAAGTCCATACTGCCAAGCACTGATGGTCAGCTGACCTTCTGCTAATTACTTAGATCACAAAGGTTCACTCCTCATCTCCCTTTCTTCTTAGAAATGTGATTTTTAAAATAATTCAAAATCATGTACTGAAAGAGATGCATGGAAAACTTAATTAAGCCCAACCTCTGCCTTAGATTCATCGTTCAGACATGGAAGTGTGTCACTGAAAAATTCAATCTTGTAATCAGTGGTGATGAGTGGACACAAGAAGCATGTGGTTGCCATCAACATAGTCTGATGAAAAACAAGGTTAGGAGTAATTATTTTTAAATAACTGAGAGGGCATTTACTGCTTGTTGAAATAGATATGAAAAATAGGGAATAAGAATATTAATAGTTTGCTAAGACATTATTTCTATCATACCTTAAAAAGATCACCCCTTTAAAATATTGTGTGTGTGTGGACTTATTTTTTAAATTATTTTAAATGCATATGTGTGAATACCTGCATGTATATATGTGCACTGTGTACATGCTTGGTGCCCAGGGAGGCCGAAGAGTGTGTTGAATCCACTGATGTGGGAATCACAGACAGTTGTGAGTTGCCAGATATGGAAACGAGGAACCCAACCCATCCTGCACAATAGCAACAAGTGTTCTTCAATGTTGAGCCATCTCTCCATCCTGATTTCCCCTTTTTCTGAAACCTATTATGAAGCTTAAGCATTGGTGAGTAGTGTATATTAGTGCAATAAAAGCAAAAATCTGGAATTCTAGTTGCACCATTTAGAATCAAGCCACATTTATCAAGCCTCTCTACACTACACTACAAGCATGTGTAGAATGCCAAGCTGTTTAATCTTCATGCAAACAGTTTCTTTATGAAATGTGGGCTGGTCGTATGAAGGACAAACTAGAGGCGTCTCTCCGAATTCCAAAGGTACTTGTGCCTTATGGCTTTGTGACCAGTGGAACACAGCAAAAGTGGGAGATGTATGCAATCACATATGAATGCACTACACACAGATGTATGTGGTGGTGGTGCCTAGTGTCGCCAAGAGAGAAACGCACACCCTCTTCTCATCAGCTCAGTGATGTAAGTTGCTATGTTGGGAAGACCTGTAAGTCAAGAAAATGCAAGGAAATAAAGAGCAAGCAGAAAACTGAAGCCTCCAGCGTGGTGCAGTGTGATGTCAACACTTCTGGAAGCTTGGAAGCAGATCTTCCCCAGTCGATACTCAGATGATGCTATAAGTCTGCTTACCACCATAGCCAAAGCTTGCTGAAAACCTGAAGCAAAACTCCAGCTAAGCTGTGCACAGATTCTGACCTCTAGAAACTGGTGCAATGAATGTTTAATGTTTCCACAGTCTGTGAAGTAATGGTCTATAGTTAGAGATACTTACCCAGGGAATAGCAGGTGGCAAGTGTTCAAACACACCAGCTAGATTGTCGTTATTGTAGTTACCATTGTCAATTATTAAAATATTAGTTTACACCATTTCATCTTTATTGTCCTGTGGATCAATTAAGGTTGCATTTATTTTTATGACCAAGGCTTTTGTGTAGAATATTATTTTAAGGTGTGTTACTTTTACTTATGTTGCATTTGTTTAACTCTGTGAAACTGTGTTACTGTGCCTGTCTAAAACACCTGATGGTCTAATAAAGGACTGGCCCATAGTAAGGCAGGAGAAAGGATGGGCAGGGCTAGCAGGCAGAGAGAATATATATAGAGAGATCTAGGAGCCAGAGAAGGAGGAGGACTCCAAGAGCCAGCTACCCAGCTACACAGCAAGCCATGGGGTAAGAGTAAGATTTACAGAAGTTAGAGAAAAGGAAAAAGCCCAGAGGCAAAAGTTAGATGGGATAAGTTAAGTTAAGAAAAGCTGGCTAGAAACTAAGCCAAGCTAAGGCCAAGCATTCATAAATATAAGAAAAAAAACCTCTGTATATTTGTTTGGTAGCTGGGTGGTAGGCCCACCAAAAAAAGTAAAAAACAAACGACACTTTTGAAATTATTCTTTAAAGATTTATTTTTGTTTTTTATTTGTGTGTGTGCGTGTGCATGTGTGTGTGTTACTCATCTATGTGCAGGTGAGTATGCATGTGTGTGCTTGGAGATCACAAATCAACTCCAGTAGGCAATCCTCAGGAGCCATCCACCTTGTTTTTTGAGATGGGATTTCTCATGGCTTGGAGCTCACTGCCATGTGATCCCCAGGGATCTGCCACCTTCTGCATTTCTGACACTGGGATGTGTCATGCATTTGCCGTAACACCCTGCTTCATTTACGAAGACTCTGGTGTTTGAACTCAGACCTCATACCTGCACGGCAGGTGCTTTCCTGACAGATTTGTCTCCATAGCCTAAGGGTTGCTATTTTAAATCAGGAAGTTCGTGACTTAATTTTAAGAAGCAAGAGGCAACTGAAACAAAATGTTGCCACATACTACAGATAAAAATGAACTGGAAATGGATTATAGTCCCAAAGGCAAGAGTTAAAAACATGATACTGAAACATGAAAATCTTCACGATCTTTGTTAAGCAGTGAGTTCTCACACAGGAAGTCTATAAAAAACAAAGTTCTGGAGAGATGACTCAGTGGAGAGGGTAGTTTAGAGAAACTTTTGCAAATGACAAAGTTCAGTTTCCAGCACTCACTCAGGCAGACCACAGTCACCTGTGACTCCATCTTCAGAAACTCTGATGGCCCCTTCTGGCCTGCAGCTGCACCTGCATTCACGTGCATACTGTAACTGGAGTTTTCTCCAGTCCTGCCTGGTCCACAGTCAGGATAAATCTCTCTCACCCGCCAGTCCCACAGCCACTTTGACCCAACCGAGTAAACACATAGAGACTTACATTGTTTAAACTCTTTGGCCTAATGGCTCAGGCTTCTAGCTATCCAGTTCTTACATCTTAAATTAATCCATTTCCATAAATCTATACCTTGCCATGTGGCTTGTGGCTTACCAGCATCTTCACATGCTGCTTGT
This sequence comes from Peromyscus maniculatus bairdii, assembly GCF_049852395.1. Classification (NCBI taxonomy): domain Eukaryota; kingdom Metazoa; phylum Chordata; class Mammalia; order Rodentia; family Cricetidae; genus Peromyscus; species Peromyscus maniculatus. The sequence goes on from NC_134857.1 coordinate 62,935,873, forward strand.
CATGGTGACGGCTGGCAGTGTCTCCTCCCACCTTCCTGTTCTCTCAATTCTCCTCTCTGTTAGTCCCAACTATACTTCCTGCCTGGCCACTGGCCAATCAGTGTTTTATTTATTGACCAATCAGAGCATTTGACATACAGACCATCCTACAGCAGCATACCCCTCCCCCAACAGACACATACACACATAACTGTAAATGAAATAAATACTTAATAAAAAGAAAAATCTCTGTCCTTCAGAGTCATCATGAAGGGAAAGAAAAGCTGGAGAGACAAGGAATATATTTAGAAATCACTTTTCTGATAGTAGATTTGGATCCAGAAAATACCAGACATTTATGAGTCAATAAGAAGAAAAATAAATGAGCAAAATATTTAAATATACATTTCTCTAAAGAAGAAATATTACCTAAATAACACATGAAAATAAGTTGAACACCATTAATCAATCACTAAAGAACAGAAATCAAGACGTTATGAGGTATAACTACATGCATAAGCATGTATTTCAAAAGACTGACAATAAGTTAAATGCATAGCATGCAAATGCAACTTAAATAGTTATAAAAACAATGTAAAATATTAAGTCAAAGAAGGAAATAAAATGCCATCACATTTTGTCCAGAATAATGTACATGGACTTCTAAAAGATAAGGATTAAATGAAACTTTCATACACCCCAGGGGACATACAAATCCCTTTGAAACTCTGTTTGGCAATCCTGCAAGCTGAAGCAGAAACGCATCCTGTGGTTTAATTATTGTGCTGTGTGTGCTCCTAGCAGGCACAAGTAAATATCCTCACTAAAAGTCACTCAGAAAAATGGTACTTGTGGTTACTTTGCCTACGATAGGAAAAACATCAGGATGGTTAATCTTGGTTGTCAAGTTGATTGGATCAGTAATCAATTAAGGGATGTGGCTCTGGGTGGGTCTGTGAGGCTAACTCCCGGAAGGATCAACCGAGGGTAGAAGCAGGCAGCACCTCCTGTCAGAAGCCCGGATATAGAGGTCTAAGGGAAGAGCTATGATGCCTGCCTGCCTGCCCTTGCCCCTTCTGGTGAGCAATCTACCATGTTGGCTCTGCTGTTGCTACCCACTCACATCAAGGTGCAGACTCATCAGCCTTCTAATGTGAAATGAAGAACAGAGATCTCCAGGAATCCTCTAGGCCCCAGCTCACAACGGGAGTGCTGAGGCTCGCAGCCTCATGGACTGAACAGTTACTAGTTCCCCATCCCCTCTAGTGTACAGCCAGCCATAGAACGACTAATCAGCTTCTATCATGAAAGTCAATCTAATAAATCTCCTTTGCACATATCCGTTCAATTGGTTCTGTTCCTACTGGGAGTCCTGATGAGTACCCCCGCCTATTGTAAACAAAAGACAATACTGTATACTCACAAAATAGAATAATACCCAACAACAAGGAAAACATTTATCTCACAACAGTTTAAATGAATCTAACAGACCTGATGTTGAGTGAAAGAAGCCATACAGAAAAGGGTATAGAGGGTTGGTTGATTTAGTCCTGAGTGTGTCTAAACCTCAGGCACAGAAACCAGAGTTCAGAGTCTGCTCATTTCCCCAAGATAATAGTGCCTGAAAGGGTTCAGAGACACTTGTGAAACTTCATGATTTGCTGTACTTTAGGTTAGGATTACACTGGTGTCATACACTTGAGAAACACAATGACTAATGTACCTCATATTTGTCACTTCATGAATGTAAGTTGTCATGTTGACAAAAATTAAGTTTCTTTTAGTTCACAGTAGAGAGCCAGTCATAACAAAAATGAAGGATAAAACAAAATACTACATTAAATGTTACATTAAATTCCATGAACATTATGGCCAAATAATAAGCATATTCACTTACATATTTACTTGTGTATGAGTGTGTGTGTGTGTGTGTGTGTGTGTGTGTGTGTGTGTGTGTACACATACCAAGTTACACACCTGGATGTCAGAGAACAATTTTCAGGAGATGGTTTTCTCCTTTTACCGTGTGAATCCTGGGATTAAACTCAGGTCATCAGGTCTGACAGTCTTTTTACCTGCTGAGCTATCTTGCCAGCCCAAGAATAACTTTTAAAGCAGTTATGTGTGAATGTAGTACATAAACAGATGATATGTATAAATGTAACAATATTTCAAGTGAAAAATTGAAGACTTTGAGCATCTAATTTTTAAATATTTCTATTATGTTATTTTTAGAGATAAAATAACAGTAAAATTTATCCTCCCACACACTTCAAAAATGTAAGCACTGTGTACAGTACACTGAATTGGAGAAGTAAGTTAAAAATAAAACTCTCTGCTTCAGAAATGTAAGGAGTTTATAAATTAAGTTTAAAAAAACAAGTTTTAGCATTTATCTGGTGAGCAATTCAGCTTCAGGAATTATAAGTGTGTATATAATGATATAATTAATTATATTCTGTGTCTCAACTCTTTCATCATTACAAGATATTTGTCATACTCCAGTGTAACAGTGTATGTACATGGAAAATGTCTTGATTTAACCAATCTGAGTCATTGCTGTAATTTAAGTGTGAAATACCCCCCAGGCTCACATGTATGGACCTTGGGATCCAGGTGGTGAAGCTATGTGGGACATTATGGGACTTCTAGGAGGGAGAGCCTCTCTGGGAACAGTCTATGAGTCTTTCTAGGCCCCATTTGCTCTTTGCTTCCTCGGTGCAAATGCAATGTGACCCAGGCTCTCTTCAGTCACACCTCGCTATTTTGCTGTGTGATTTTGTAGTCAGCTACTCTGAAAGGTCTTTGAGGCTTCCTCCATCCAAAAATAATTAGTAGGAGTGGGGTTTCTTCATCATTTGAACCCTTGAGCTATCAAGAATGCCTTATGAGATGAAGCTTTGACATCAAAGACTCTAAACCCTTGCCTGAGTGTTTGATGAGGCCATCTCCTTGCCTTTGTAGGAATGTCTATCAAACAAGTAGGCATCTTCTTGCCCTTACCCACATTCAGGCAACTAGACTCAGTTTCTAAGTTGTCCACTCAAGTATGGACAAGTGAGGTAGAGGGCAGTGCTCAGCAAGAACTCTCATGACATAATGTAGGGAGAAAGTTTATTAGTAAGAGAAGCCTGGATAGTTGAGTCTTTGTTGTGAAAAGATATTAGACAGAAAAAAGACATACTTGTAAAATATTTAGGCTCAAAAGTCTACAGTGACCCAAGAACATAGTAAGGCAAACATCAGCTTCCCAGAATGTCAAAATCATGTTGTGTGTTTTTTTTTTTAATAAAAGGGAATAGAAAATAAAGTACTGGGATTTATTTCTATCTACTTCAACACAGGGACTGAGCTGTAGCAAGAACCAGGAGGAATGTGTAATAAAGTCCTATGGAGAGTAAAAGTTAGAAGGAAGAAAAAGAAATTCTCCATGAAGGTAAAATTGTACTATCATGGAGCATGCTCTACATAGCTTAGCATCACTCAGTTCAAAGAATACATTAGATTGCTCCATTAAAGAATTAAGGCTCATTTAGTTCCTGAGCCACAACTCTTTTATCAACTAAACTAGAGCTTAAAATCCTTCACTCTTTTTTAGCAGCCACATTGCAAGGAAAAATCATCAAACCTGAAAGAAGCTGAGGGATACTCATGGCTACACTCTGGCCAGTGTCAAGAAATACAGCCTACAGTAACTGAGTTCTATGTGCCGTATGAGTCAAGAGAGTGAAGTTTCATCTTCCTCTAGGAAAAGGGGTGGAGTCATGTTAGAAATGTGGCCTCAAAAACCGGAACACAGCAGTATGCTGCCCATCCAAAAACATTTCTGTAAAGTCTAGAGCGCCTAGTGTCTTACTACCAGTACTACTGGTTCCCTGGTACTGATGTCCCAGTTAGAACTCTGAATACTTCCCCTATACAAGAGCAAACCTTTAGGACCTTAGAACTCAAGACAATGAAAAACTTAAGGAAAATAAGGTAAAAACAAGGTATAGTATCTTTACGTGTGTTCAGAAAGGCATATTACAGAATATTTGAGCATATTATTTTTTTACTTGGGTACAGAAATAAATGACATTGTGAAATGAAGTGAAAGGAATGAATTAGAAGAAATTCTACAAAATGCAACTGGAATCAATACAAATTATAAGGGTCAATTAGCTTTCATTTTTGTCATTCTGCTCCCATTTCTACATATTATAGAGACAAACATTGCTATTATTGATAACCCTCCAGTCATGTCTTCATTGTGGTACACATTTTAAAGCAACCAGGCTCAGTGTCAGGCCATCATTTTTGTTGAGTTGCTCTCAAATATCTTAATTTGCAAGCATCGTGGCATGTCTATAAAGAAGCTTTACATTATGGTTTCTCTGCAAGCTATAATTATTGGTGAACTATTATTTATAATTGTAGGACTTTTCATAATAATAGGTTTGATGCTTTCTTCTAATTGCTAAGATACTGCATATTGAAACATGAGAGGCTTCTACTAGAGATGATATTGGACATTTCTTCTCAGAATTACTGCTAACTGTGGACAAATGAAAAACATCTACACTGAGAGCACTTGTTTCTCCCAAATTAAATGCACACACATGAACACACACAGGAACACACTCACATGTGCACTGGCATCTGACTTCCTGTGCATCAATGTGTACATCAAGAAAATTAGGATGCAAATTTTAACAACAAAGCCCAAGGAGAGGAATGCAATCAACATGGCTAATGTTGAAAAGCTCTGTTTCTTTGTTTTTCACTTAGAAACTGAACAGTAGAGTTAATCATTTCAATATCTTCAATATTAAGCCTAATAGTTGTTTTATTTTTATTAAAAAATAAAAATATAAGAGGATACATACCTTCTTAATTTTAAGTGAACAATTAAATTGAATGTTGGTAATTATAAGCTTACTATTGTATAACAGATCTTCAGAAATTTTCCATTTTATAGGATCAAAATTTCATACTTGCTGGACAGCAAGCAAGTCTCTCTATTTCTTCCTTCCTTGGCCATGTGCAACCATCATTTAATCCTCAATTCCTATGAGTTTGGCTCTTCGGATTTCTCATGTAATTGGAACTACTCAGTATTTTTCCTCAGTGAGTAGCTTGTTTCTTCAGCATATGTCCTTCAGGTCCTTTGGTGTTATCACATGAAGGCAGACTACTTGTTTTTGAATGCTGAGTAGCTGGCCCTGTATGAACCACAGTCTCCTCAGCTATGTATTCTCTGGAGGTCACTGAGGTTCCTTCCACTCCTAGCCTATTGCAAGCAAAGCTGCAATGAACACGAACGTGCAGTTTCTCTTTCAGATTCTGATTTCAATGATTTGAATAAACAGAGCCAAGCATGGGATTGACTGCCTAGCCATATGGTGGTTCTACCTTTAATTCCATAGTGTTTTCTATGCTGTGTGCTCCATTTTATATTGCTGCCAAAAGTTGAGAAGGGACTCAACTTCTCCATATCCTTCCTATCACTGGTTGGCATCATCCAAATGTTGTATGGTCATCCTAGGATGTAATACCACATTGTGAATTTTACTTGTACTTCCATTGGTGATGCACAGCACCTTTTCATGTTCCTATTAACCATAACCATATGTCTTCTTTAAGGTAAATTTGTCCAAATCCTTTGCCCAATTATTTTACATGTATGTGTGCATGTATGTTATTATATGTGTGTGAGCATATATATGTGTATGCAGCCAGCCTATTTGGCACACTGAGCTTCTAAATGAGGAGCATGCTATTGAAGTCAGAACACTGAGTTCTGAACTAGCATGACTAGCTGGTAGCTGGCCTGGGGACAAAGTCTTCACTCTCCAGGTCACTTTTAATGTGCTTCTTCCGCATAGAGACACTGGTGGTATAAGCACTCACTATGCAGTCCAAGGTAATGTGCTCACCAATCACAGTCAATAGGCTTCTACTATATAAGTAGTTGCTCACACGCAATAAAGCAGATGCTGTTCCCTGAAACCGTCTCCAGAATGATTCATCTCAGGGCCCTTTTCCTACCCAGAGGCACTGCAGTCTTATTGGGGGGCACCCTGGTAATGATGGCAATTTGGCACCCAAACCTGGGGGAATGTGAGTACCATAGGGTAAAGGAACCCCTTGGTAAAAGAAATCGGAGGGGTGGGGGACAGAATGGGTAATTGCTGCTGGGTCAAAGAGTGGCTCAAATGCAGGTGGCTAAGTGCCTTATAAAAGAGGAAGGAATCAAAGTTCAGATGCTTGAGATAGAAAAGTTTTGGTCTGAGTTCCTACAGATAAATCCTTGGTCTCCTATAGAGGGCCACTTTGATGTAGAGCTGTGGGTGAAAGCTTTGAAAAATGCCAAGGGAGAGGAAGATAGGACTGGACGTTCCTTGTCGGAATCTTTCTATTCTATTATTATGGCTCTAATCGGGTGTCTATGGGGGGGGGGGAGTGTTGTAGAAAATAGTTGAAGCACAGCAAGTTTTTCCAGTGGCAGATAGAGATAAAAGTGAAAAAGAAGAACAGAGAGGAAATCACGATGGTACTGATAGAAATTCTTGCTGTGTCCCAAAGAGGACATTTTAGGCAAAGAGGAGGAAGTCACGGTGAGGCATCAGAAGGGAGGTCCAGGTGAAGCCTTCTCGCTGTCTTCTTTATAGCCTTCCTTGAAGGCATTGCTTGAAATCTGTAGCTTAGACAGTGAAGAATCTTAGTCACCACCCCAATTAGATCCTTTGTTCATGGCTTTGTGCTGGTCATAATAATTGCTGGCCGAGGAGCAACTCAAAGTCTCAGCTTTTCCAGTGAATGTAAATCCTATGCTGCAGAGACCTTTAGCATGGTGTCTACATGACCTTAAAACCATCCAGCAGCTGTTGACAGCTCAGTCATGACAAGCATGTCTCTGGAAGGCCTTGTCCTTCTCCCTCTTTCCTTCTCCCTTCCAAAAAAAAAAAAAAAGATTACATTCCCTAAGCTAGCCACCAAGGTCTATCCCCTTATATGGCCACTTCCTCCTCCTGAGGCTGACTACCAAGGTCCAGCTATCAAAGATTTAAAGTCCAGCAAGCTAAAGCCCACGGGGGCTCATCTAATTAACATGCCCAATTAAAATTAAACACCTCATCTTAACACGGGGTTTCCCCTTGTACCTCTATAAACTGCCTTTTTTCCATGTGTCAGGACTGTCTCCTCTATCCAGAGGCAATCCTTTGTCCCTACAGGGCAAATTGCCCTGCCCCCTTTCCCTTGTCCCCTTCCCCTGCTCCCTCATCCCCTGTCTCCTGTGTTTGTCTCCTATTCCCTGTCCTCTATCACTCTGTGGTAAATAAACCTCCTTTGTGATGAGAACTTGGTCTTGGGGGTCCTAGACTGATACTTCTCCTCTCAATCAGGGTGGCCTAGGAGCTTGGAAGGCTGTGCCCTATTCAGGGAACATAGCAAACTTCAAAGATTTAAGACAGAGACCTACTGAGCCTTTATTAAATTTCTGGCTTGAGTACACATTTCCATGAAATGGGAAGTGCAGCATGCTCTGGCAGCTAACATACTGTGTACCAACTTGCTTACTATGGGGCCACAGCACAGACACAAAACATACCTGGTCCAATGAAGAATGCCCCTCTGGATGACTTGATCCTGCCATGTCAATAAATAGGGACTAAGACATATACTGTCAGTGTTTTTGCAGAGCTTTTGCAATAGCCCTAAAGTCTAATGCCCCCTATTGGTCCTGGTCATGTCAACAAACTGGGCATTTTGAGAGAGACTGCCTAATACTACAAGAAGGTACTTCCAAAGAGCTACCTACTAAGTGTCCCAGATGTCACAAAGGTAAGCATTGGGTAATACACTGTAAATTTAAATACGATGCAGATGGCTAGCCCCTGGTTTCTTTAAATTCCCAGTGGAGTTTAAACACCTGCTAGGTCTTTTCCCAAGAGATTCATCTCAAATCAGATTGATATGAATAGGTCACAACCTAATGATGATTTTTTTTTTAACTTTTTGCTCCTTTGGCTCTTTGCTCTTTGGGGGCCCTGCCACCCAGCTCCCAAATAAATTCATGGAGGCTTGTTCTTTCTTATGAATGCCTGGCCTTAGCTTGGCTTTTTTTTATCCAGTTTTTCTTAAATTATCCCATCTATCTTTTGCCTCTGGGCTTTTCCCTTTCTCTATTTTATATACCTTTCTTTACTTCTTCCTTCTTGGCTTGCTGTGTAGCTGGGTGGCTGGTCCCTGATGTCCTCTCTCCTTCTTCTTCCTTGCCCCTTGATCTCTCTTTTTCTTCTATTTAGTGTCTCTGCCTGGCAGCCCCACCTATCCCTCTCTTGCCTAGCTATTGGCCATTCAGCGCTTTATTAGACCATCAGGTGTTTTAAACAGGCAAGATCACACAGTTTCACAGATTTAGTTAAACAAATGTAATGTAAAAGAATGTAACACATCTGTGTATCATTAAACAAATGCTCCACAGCATAAGTGAGTGTAACACATCTTCAACTAACATTTCACAACAACCTAGGGTTTACTGGACTGTACCCAATGAGTCAGTAAGCCCCTCCCCCACTCATGCATGGCTATATATTGAGAAGGAAAAAGATTTAAGGAAATTATAGATACAGGAGCAAATGTTTCCACTATTAAGGCAGAAGGAGGTACCCCTTGAGTTGGTTCTAACTGTAGGTACTACTGTAGAGGATGTTGGTGATGCTGTATATTCTAAAATACCCTTGACCTTTTTTACATGGAAGGCCCCTGTTGGGCACACAGAAAAGCTAAGCCATTGATTCTTGAAGGCTTACTTAATCAACTCTGGGAAAGAGATGTATTAGAAATGGCTGAAGAGCCGGGCGTTGGTGGTGCATGCCTTTAATCCCAGCACTCAGGAGGCAGAGCCAGGTGGATCTCTGTGAGTTTGAAGCCAGCCTGGGCTACCAAGTGAGCTCCAGGAAAGGCACAAAGCTACACAGAGAAACCCTGTCTCGAAAAAACCAACTTAAAAAAAAAAAAGAAAGAAATGGCTGAAGATGTGGCTACCAATGATGATAAAGCCTTTTATAATGGCCTAGAGATCATGAGAGAGGAACTTCAATGACCCCCAATACTAGAGGTGATTATTTCACTTCCTCTACCCATAAAAATTCAGTGGAAAACGGACAAACCTGTATGGGTGGAACAATGGCCTTTAAGTAAAGAGAAACTATAACATGCTCAAGGATTAATAGAAGAACAGAAACACCTGGGACATATTGAACCAAGTGTCAGTCCCTAGAACTTTGTCATTTAAAAAAAAACTAAAGGAAAAATGGAAATTATTACATGGTTTAAGAGATATTAATTTACAGATAAAAATGACGGGATCTTTATAGCCTGGTCTGTCTTGAGGCATTACCATCCCTGTTAATAAATATATTATAGTCTTGGATATGAAAGATTATTTTCACTCTGTCCTACTACATCAAGAGAATAGAGAAAGGTTTGTGGTTTTTTTTTTCTGTACCTGTGTCAAACAATGCAAATCCTGCTCAAAGAAGGCTACCAAAAATGCTGCCCCAAGGGATGAAACATAGTCCTACTATGTGTCAGTATTATGTATTTCAGGTTTTGTTAAATGACCCCTCTATGAACTTTGTTCATTATATGAATGATATTTTGCTTGATCATTATGATTCTAACAAATTAGAGGAAAATTTTCAACTAGCTCTGACCAGTTTAAACAATGTAGGTCTGGAAAAAAAAGTCTTGCCTTTTAATTTTCTGGGATTGCTTATGGAGTTATGAACATTACCCTTGAGCCTTCCTCAATTTCAAATGCCTAATCAAATAATGCTAGGTGCTCTTCAAAAGCTATTGGGAGACATTAATTGGATCAGGCCATTTCTACAGGTCACTACTGGTGATTTGTGTCCCCTCTTCCAGCTACTTGAAGGAGACCCAGACCTTTCCTCAGTGAGATTCATAGATCACAAAGCTCTGATGTCACCAAACAAGGTTAATGCAGTGCCAAATGCACTAAAACTATTCTGATGGGACCCCACTAAGGAAATGATTGCCTGTTCCATAGAAACTCACCCCATTCCCACGAGACTACTGTCTCAATACCCAAATTGTCCCATTAAATGGGTCCATTTGTCCTTAAATTTCCCTTCAAAAATTACAGCACAGTTGGATGTGTTATGTATCTTGATAAGAGAGTTGAGACACAGAACAGTTCACTTAACTAATATAATTTGACCTTTCAATAAACATATAACTGATATATAACTCACTTTATAATAATCATTCTTTATTTCAAGATAATATTTTTGGTTTCCCAGGGATAGTAGATAATCATCATCCTCCATGGAAGCCCACACATGCTTTAGGAAAAACCATTGTAAAAAGCTTTTCTCCTGTCTGTTCAAACCCTGTACGTGGAGTAGATATGAATATTCACTGATGTCATTCCCATAGAAGAATGGCTTATGTAATACTCAATAGCACTACACAAGAGTTTAAAATTTGGAAAGCTGCTCTGGGGAGAGCTTCCCCACAGCATTTACAGTAGAAAGTGTACTCGTAGCCATGAAACACAATCTCCGCCTATTAACCTGTACACTAACAGTGTTTACTGTGCTCAGCTTGGTCCTAGATTACCTGCTGCATTCATAAAAAGTTTGACTTCCCGTGACTTCCATATTTTAGCGTTGCAAGCTGAATTACAACAGCAACAACATCTATCTTTGTATTACATATCAGGGCTGATTCTCTTCCAGGGATGCTAAATAAAGGAAATATTCTTGCTGGTGGGGCATCACCTTCTCTAGTGGCCTCCCTCTCGTAGGACGTGGGAGGTATACACAATCACTTTCATCAGTCTGCAGGGTCCTTAGGGGCCCTTTACCCTGCTTTTAACTCATCATCAAGCAAAACAGGTTGTTTGAGGAGGTAATGCTTGTGCCCCATTTCTCCCTTTAGGACCTTTGCAGTTGGCAGGGCTAGTCTCTGGGGGGCTAATGTCACTGGCATTATGGCAAATAGATGTTATGAATATTGCCTCATTCGGTCAGCATAAATATGTTCATGTCACAGCAGACACTTATTTTTACCTTATGGCCACACCAGTTTTGAATGCCCAAGGTCAAGCTGTAGTGTAGAGAGCACACAAAACAACTTAAAAACAAATTGATAGATACAGAGGAGTGACTATGGAACTAAATAAAGGCCCATCCAACATATTATTAATATGGCATTATTTAGAGTAAGTGTAGTACGTAAACACAAAGCAGGATAGGTGCGTGCCCCTGTCTCTTGTGGCTGCTCAATTTCATCTACTTTATTGTTGTTATCAGCTGTCCAGGGGTTGGTGAGCCAGGTGGGAATCTAGATGGCTATAGTCAATTTTCTGGAAACACACAAGTGAGACCTCTCCCAATGGTAAGTAATGGGGCTAGTGATTGCCATTCCTGTTATTGGGTTGTAGGCCAGACTGAAGGGCATTTTCTTAATTAGAGATTGATGGGAAAGGGCACAGTCCATTGTGAGTGGGGCCATACCTGCGCTGAAGGTCCTGAGTTTTATAAGAAAGCAGACTGAACAAGCCAGTAAGCAGCATTTGTCCATGGCCACCAGCTCCTGCCTCCAGTTTCCTGTCATTTAAGTTGCTCCAATGATGGACAGTGATGTGGATGTATAAGCCAAATGAATCCTTTCCTCCTCAATTTGTTTTTGGTCATGATGTTCCATCACAGCTCTGCAAAACTGAAAATGCAGGACTCTGAATCAGCAAGACCCAACTGATTAGGAAGTGCTGCTGAGAATATGCTGTACAGGGGCTGCTGGGCAGAGTAATAAAGGATAGAGTTAGTCAACCGGGAAGTAGCCAAATCATAAAGTACTTTGGGCATCCTGCAGCAGATCTCAGGTTTTATCCTCTGACCGTGAAAAGTCTACAAGACACTGAAGAGCAGAGTGACTTTCTTATGTGCATGTCAGATCAGCTGTCCTAATAACACTTCAGGATATGGATTGTGGGAGGGCAGGCAATATATAAGTAGGAGATCCTATAGGAAAAGTGATATAGACAGCTACATGAAGGGGGTTGGCTAATGCTCTCCAGAAAAATGAGAATAGAGGGAGAGCAAGAGGTACTTGTAAAGGACAACCTTCAGGGTTTTGTGACCATGACTTCTCTAGCTGCAAATAAAAGAGCTACTAATAATAAGATGTGGACCTAACATAATTAGCACAGTGTCTGCAAAGAAGAGAGAACACAGTAAAAAAAAAAAAAGTCAGTGTGTTCACCTGCAGATAAATTAGATGGTATTTAGTGATTGACTGATGTGAGTGAAGAGGTGGTACAGAAAGTCAAGGGGCAAACTGAGGAAGGCATGTTTCTGAGATGAGAAAGCAGTATATTTTCAGAGAGCCAAGCACAAAAATAAGGCCACTGTCTGAGGAGCAGTTGGGGAGAGGAAATGATGAGTGAGTAGATCAAAGTCAGCTCTTGTGGACCATACAATTGAAGACAACCAGGCAGTTGGATACCTGAAACCAGAGCAACAGATGAATGCTATATGAAGAACAAGCAATCATATTTGATCTTTGAAAATCACTTCTTCATCATCATCATCATCATCATCATCATCATCATCATCATCATCGGAGCACAGACCTGCATCTTTAACCACATGGTCTGCATCAGGTCATATGTTCTTACAGCTCTCTCTGAGACAGGCAGTTAAGAAGCTTTCTGTGTTGTGACTTGACAGCCATTGGTTTGACACTTGATTCCTTCACACTGTTTATCACGTACACTACACTGAACTAAATCACGACATAAAACTTTGCATCACCCCTAAAAGGTCATAAAAAGTCAGACTTCTGCTTTGTTTGTGGGATTTGATCTGGGGACCCCTCAAACTTCTGAGGAGACTTCTCTGGAGGTTACTCACTGATGAGGTTCCTTAATATATATATATATATATATATATATATATATATATATATATATATATATATATATATATTTCACATGTGTACATATATGAAAGTCCTCTCCACGTCTAGGTCCCAATAATGCCCTTGAAGCCCTTTAATTTCTGATGAGACCTATATGTGTCAATGTGTTAGTTCCTTTTCTGTGCTAGCAGCTGCTGCTTTTCTTGTTTTATCATTATAATAATTATTGTCATCAATATCAATATTTACCCATGCACCAGGCAACTAATTGAAACACATAAAGTCATTACTTAATGCAGTCATCCAATAAACTCATTGTGCAGTATTTTAAACATTAAGGAACTGGAATGTAGAGATCTTAGGTAGTAACTCATATATTCCTATCATCATCAACAGTTAATTCTATTCATCAACATCTCATAGCCTAATTCAGAATAAAGTGTGTATACCTTTTTAGTTGATGTTAACTGATGGGGAATTAGGGTGACTCCTGCTGCTCTAGGACTTCAGAGGAGGACTTGGCATCTGATCGTCTTTGTTCTGGAAAGATTCCCAAGGTTGTACTCAGAGCACATCAACCAATTTGAAGACACAGCAGGTATCAGAAACAAGCCAGTTAGGAATTAGAGACAGTTCTTTCCAAGTCATGTGGCTTCTGCTGCTTGCCAAAACATGCAATTCCTTGTCCTTTGAAAAAAAATCTCCATGTTGAGATGAGTTCTTATCTTTGGAAATTTTATTATGAGAATTCTGTTTCTTAATTCAAAATGCTCAATGACTTTTATGGAGCAAAAACCCACATGGGGCTCCAGTTACTATTAGGATAAGTAATCCTTCACTGCTACCTTGAGAGCAAAAGCTCTCAAGTTATTTTTCCTAAGGGTTTGGAAGGATGAATAGAATCTCTGCTCCTCTAATAATTAGACAGATGAGAAAAGACTGGATAGATAGTTCAAAAGAGGTAGAAGAGAGAGAAGAGAGGTGAAGGTGATGAAAGGAAGAAATTGGAAGAGGAGGTGAAAAAGGAGATGTAGAGAAAGGATGTAATGAACAAATTGGGGTAAATGAATAGATGATACATTATCTTATAATTATATATAATTCATATATGAATGGATAATGATAGTTTTTTGTGCCATACACACTTAAGCCCCCAACACATTTTGTTCTTAACCCAAACTGTATTTGACCTGGGGCTGAAGATACACTTAGTGGTAGAGTACTTGATTTATATGGACAAGGCCCTGGGTTCAGTTCTATTATCAAGTCTATACATGGATGTATGTGTATGGATGTATGGTATGAAGACCATCAAATATAACTCTTGGCTATAAAGCAAAGTTAATCAGATATGTCATGGTAAAATGTTATTGATTTGAATACTCTGGGACAATAAAGGCTTAGATTAACTATATACTTGCTAAGAATTCACAACAAGATTAGAGAATATTTGCATAAAAATTATCACAATATTTTAATTAAATGAACACTTACTATTTTGTTAATGTAAAGCTGAGTTTCTCAGTCTCTTTATTAAAATAAGACAGATATTTTCCCATAGTATTAAAGAATATGATGAATTATTCCTATGAAATGATCAATGGTGACCCTAAGATTTATAAATGCTTATTTAAGCACTACATTTCCCAACATCCTATTTTGTAGACAATAATTTGGGCCTTGTAAACCATATTTACTATAAGAGACAGTTTTCCTGCAAACCTTTTCATGGATATTGTGCTGGTTTTTGATCACATGAATACAATATATCCTAATAATTAAAGTTACAGAGATCTGCCTATTACAGGATTTGATAAGAAGAAAATTATTACATTTCTGTAAGGTCTATAGATTAATTTTAATGTATAAAGCTCCATTTATAACGGGACAGCCGAGCTTCAAGCCATAGTTGCCACATTATATATAAGTGTGAAAGAGGTATCTACTTTTCAGGGTCTCAGTTTCACTGTTGTTAATGACAAAACACACAATGGAACAGTGGGTTACATATGTACAGAAAACATGTATACTGCATAAATGAATTAGTAAATAATTTTAAAAAATCATTTATATACTTCTCTTATATTCTAAATAAGCATATCTATTTTTAAAAGATAAAATTTAAAATCTATAGTGTGTGCCTGTGTGGGTCTACCCACAGGAGCTGAAGTTATAGGTGGCTGTGAGCTGCCCATAGTGGGTGCTGAGAACATATCTCGGGTCCTCTGGAAGAGCAGGAAGTTCTCCTAAGTACTGATCCATCCCCAGCCCTGCATTTATTTCCATCTTAGAACAGATGTGTTTCCATTGAGGCTGTAATAAATATATTTTCAAATTAATGTATAACATAATGGGTTTCACTATGAAATCTCATACACATATATTATTGTACTTTGCTCATACCTTCCTTCTGAATAATGTACTGTCCCCCACTCTTCTAGATACATAGAATTTGTCTCTCACCTCCTTCAAGTTCAACCCAAATCCACCCTCTACAGGAACCTGTCCATCTAGGCTGCAACATTCCTTCATTGTTTGTTCCTTTTGTAACACAGGGACCCTGTGCTGACTTGGTTTTCAATGACTTTAATTCTGTGCATTATCACTGACCCTTCTGCAAAGACGGTTCATAACCTCTACCCAAATGTTGTATTTGGATACATAACAGAAGGGAAAGGAACCAAATGCCTTCTGACTGAGCCTTGGAAAACAGGTGAGACTTTTCATTACCAGCCTTAGAGAAACTGGCATTGGTGACTGGCTTTTAGCTATTGAATAATGAATGATGTTGGAAGTATATGCTGTGACATAGGCTAAGGAATTGCATTAGTAGCCATTTACAACCTAAATTTATCATAGTTTTACTGTTATATAAAACAGATAATATCAAATCAAAAAGGATAAGAGAAAACTCAAAGCCACATCTCCTGTCACATTGTAATGACTTCAGCTGCTAATTGAGACTAATAACTGTGACTATTAGTTATTGCACAATCAGCATGCTTTTGATTGCTTCCAAATATTATTGCATGGTACTCATTGCAACCCAAAGAAAATAGATTACTGATCCCCCTCCCTTTTACACACACACACACACACACACACACACACACACACACACACACACACGACTCTCTATTTAAAACTTTAGTATTAGTGCATAACAATTTCTGCTATGTTAAAATTCTGTGAAGAATTTAAAATCTGAGCCCATCTACTCATCAAAAAAGCATTATAAAAGTGGCATGAATTGATATCTAATTGAACTGGCTCAGTTGTGTGGTTAATTTCTTTTGATTGACATAAAATTCATTGCAGATGTGAGGGTGCTTTCAATACTAAAAGGAGAGGCTGATTTAAGCTTTAAGGAAATAAGAAGGAACAGTCTAAAAGGGGAAGTACTTTAAAGCCCTTTTAAAATGGAGCCACATTCCTTACTCAGTCAGCCCATCAAGCTCTTGGTGCCTCTCTTCTAAGGAGCTATCATAACTATCTTGTAGGAAGCCAGTCTTAGATCTGGTCCAGCTAGTCTATTCTGTGCCAGTCCATCCCAGGCCCACACACTGGCTTGCCCAGTGAGCCATATGTTCCTGTAGTCTGTGACACCCTCTGCCTCCACCCCTCCTGCAACACATCAGTTGCTGGAGGACAGCAACGCCTTCTCATTCAGATGAACTGGGATGCAGAACAGACAAATCCACTCAGACATGGAAGAAAACTTCTCTGTCATCAAGACTACCACACCTCCTGCGCCTCCTCAGGTGTCATCTGCAATAGGACTATAGCGCATCCACAGGGTGGGGTGTTATCTACTCAGGAAACTCACGTGGATGTGTCAGCAACTCAGAGAAGAGATATTTACAGACCTGAGAGATGTGCTAGACCAACAGCTAAGCACCCTGCCCCCACCCTTCAGAAATCCTCATTAGAACACACTGGAAAGCACCAGCAGCTTCCTGCTCGCTGCTACATCTCCAGGAGGGTCCAGGTAACCAACAGCTACCAAATGAGCCTGAGCCTCAGAGCTCAGAGTCCTTTAATGTCCAAAAGGACAGATGAGGGGAATCTGGCTTCCTCTGTAAAGCTGATGTTTGCCAGCCCCTTACCAGGCCCCCTGGCACACTCAGGACAGCCAGGGCCAGACTGTTCTAACACAATCCCCTCTCACTCTCACTTGGAAAATGAGAGTAATCGGGAAAGGTGGAGATGAGCGCTGCCACTGTCATGGATGTTGCTGCCCTTGTGCTTTGCTGTCTATCCAAGGGCAAAGCTTTTATCTGTTTGGAGAAATATGGAAAGCACATGAGGGCCCAGCTATCCAGAGACTTACACTGAATTGAAATTAATACAGCATGAGCTGTTAACTTTCTTATTTATTTCTAAAACCAAAGGCCTCTGGTTAAAGCTAACAAAAGCTCAAGGTAAAAATTACACACTGCTTCAGTACTGAGAAAACAAGGCATTGGTCAGGTTGAAACATACGAATCATAATGGATATACATATTGATGATATCCAGACAACAACAACAAAAGCCCCAAATTGATCATGTTGAAACATACAAATCATAATAAATATACATATTTATGATATCTAGACTCATCAGTCCATTCTGGAGCTACATTTTCCATATGGTACTTGGGAATCACAGCAAGGGCCATCCCTGCTTGGCAAGAGCAGAACCCTTCAATGGTTTTAGTTAAGAGTAATGCTTAGTTACCACCAGACAATGATGACTTTATTTGGAAGAGTGAAAGATAAATGCCAATAGTAAATGAGTGTGTGTGTGTGTGTGTGTGTGTGTGTGTGTGTGTGTGTGTGTGTGTGTTTGTGTGTGTGTGTGTGTGTGTGTGTGTGTGTGTGTGTGTATGCACTGACATTCACTTTTCTCTAATTAGTGGTTTTGTAAGGAAAACATTTCATTTAGGTGATTGGTAAAGTGAACAAGTGAGGTTTAATTAAATCAGGAGGCTGCTTCCGACTCTGGACATGTGGGCCACTTCAGCACCTGTCACGTAGCATGTGGGGCAGGGCTTATCAGCTCTGGAGAGCACTGTGAGAAGCACTCTTCATCACCGTTGGGCTTCTTATTTTGCTATTTTAATTGTTCAGATAAAGGGGAGGTGTCCATGAACACATTGTACATCAGAGTACAGAAGACTGGCTTTGCTGCTGTTGTGATGTCATGTGGGGAACTTTCCTCCAGAGAACCGCCTTAATAAAGCCCTGTGTGGTAAATAGTGTAGCCTCTGTGTGAGGAAGCTCCAGGCCTTACTGGAGCTCTACTGAGTTCTTCAGCTAGTAGCTTCGGTGGCTCATGCACTTCTGCCCACCTTCCCACCACCTCTGGGAAAGAGTTTGGAGTAAAATTCACAGAAGCTTGAGCTCTGAGGGGTAAAGAAGCCTCATACACTTGAGCTGCTATCATACAAAGACTAAAATACATCTATGTTTTAATTAAAGCTTAAATATAACAAGATGTGTTGAATGTTGACTATTAAGTGAACCCCGTTTCTTGCTAGCCTCTAGTCTAAACTAATTTTTTTCTTTTTTCATTTTGCAATCATGCTTTGGATCACATTATTCTATGATAGAAATAATGTATACTAAAAGACTCAGTTGACAACCATAAGGAAAATGACTTGCAGATATAGGGGGAGAGAGGGAGGGAGAGAAAGATAGAGACATGGAGAGAGACAGAGACACACAGAGAGAGACAGAGATAGAGACAGAGAGTGAGAGAGAATGCCGAACACAATGGGAGAAGAATAAATGCTAAATATGAGGGGACCTGGAAGTGACCTTGGCCCCAGCCTAAAAGCTAATTCAAAGAAAATATATTGAACCCTAAAATTAAAAAGGAATGGAAGTGAGCTGGAGAGATGGCTTAGCAATTAAGAGTAATGGTTTCTTTCCTAGAGGACCCAGGTTCAATTTCCAGCACCACATGGTAGCTGACAACTGTCCATAACTCCATCCCAGAGGATCTGATGCCCCTTCTGGTCTGTACAAGCACTGTATGAATGTAGTACACAGACAGATGCAAACAAAACACTCACACACATAAAATTAAAAAAATAAGGGAAAAAACTTAAAATGATGGATTGAAAATGTAGAGGCAATTATGCATATGCATAGTCTGTCTCCTGATCTGTCCATTGGTCCCTAAGAACAGAGCATGCTCTTCTATGTGAGGGCTTTAGACATTGTTATTACCACTTATTATCTCAAGAGTGTTTATGAAAAGATAGGTGCTAGAGAAGGGTAAAAAAAAAAAAAGAGAAATATCAACCGCCTTTTAATAAACCCCGTGTGCCTCCCAAGAACTCCAGGTTCCATGAGTTATTTCTTGTTCTTATCCATGTGTTACAGAGGAGGTAGATGCTCAGAGAACATTGAACACTTTTCATATTCAATGCCACTTAAGAAGCAATATTAAAAAACCACACCAGGTGGACAAAGGAGTTCGATATGAAGATGAGAAAAACTGCATCTTGGTAGCTGTGTCCCCTGAGGTTCAGAGTGTTCCTTTGTGGATAACCATCCTTCAAGCCTCAGCAATGCTGTCCCGGTACATTAGACACTAAAGCTCCAGTGAAATGACCCACATGCGCTAAAGTAGGGTCCTCTTCCACCAAAGACTTGGTGTCATTATGCTCTCACTTGCACTTTTTGTCATGCCCCCCTCTTGTGGGGATCATGGGGAGGAATACTCTAAAAGGGAGATGTGGTTTGCCACGATCTGTGAGGAAGAGGGCTCTCTTTACTCCATAACTACGCCACTTGTCTCACAAGCATGCTTGAACATCTACAGCCCTGTTTCTACTGAGTGTTCCCTGCCTCGGAGCAGCCCACTTCCGTCTTGCTCTGGTGTGCTTGCCTAACTTTGCTAAATAACCTTCTCCTTAAAACATACCTGTCTTTGGACAAGAACCAAAGAGCCAGGAACATCATCTGACCCCACACTTGTGTGATTTTTAAAGTGCACGAAGACCCTTTCATTTAACCCCCTTTCTCTAGCTAAAGATTGAAATATACCAAGACTCAAAACCATGAAAGGGCAGGAACTTGGGGACTAGATAATGAAGGACATTACAGAGAGGGTCTCTGTTCCCATTGTAACACTTCTCACAAGGAGCTTTCCAGACTCTTAAATGATGGCCAGAAGAAATGATTAGCCACTCAACTTCTGTGGCAGTAGTGCTAATGGTCCCAGTCTGAGTGTCTGTGATTGTTTGTGTCTGTGTATGTGTCTAGACATTTGTGTTATGCATGTGTGCCACTGCTATGTGAAGTTTGAAATGTAACCATATTGATCTACTAAACAGGTATTATTATTTATTTTCAGAGATCTTAATTTTCAAAGACAGTAATTTGTATTCTCTTTGAGAAAACAAAATCTATTATATCATTAGTCTTTCCATTAGCATGGAGAGGTCACCTCCAGGAAACACAATCTCATTTTAAAATCTCAAGTTTGTACCTGTGGGTCTCCTTAGCATAATGCTGCCATGACCAAGAAGGACAGCAAACTCATTCTTATTTTTAATAGCCTTTTAGACTTAGTGAAAATAAAGCAAAACTATTAAGAGAAAAACACAGAGGCACAAAATAAAATAATCATATTGAAGAGCAGCAGTCTGATCTCTTGGAATTAGAAACACTATCTACCTTATTCTTTTTACTAGTGAGAAAAATATGTCACATATTTATTATAAAAATGGAAAAGTAAATGAATAAGAAAAAAATTACATGTAATCTTCAGTATCAAGAGGTAATTTTATCATTATAAACATTCCAATATATTTTCTTTCAATCATTTCTTTTACAAAACATACATTTGCTTAGTAAAAATCCTACTACACAAAAATTCTAGTATATTTTTTCATTAATGTCATTTCCTCAGCCTATTTGAGGACAGTATGCCATTTCCTCAACCTATTTGAGCCATTGTGCTTCTGTGCCAGCCTGGGAAAAGTGCCTGGGGCTAAAGTAGATTGAACTCTCACTGGTTTCACAGTGACGATGATCTCCAGCAGCAGTAACAGCAGTACCTAGGTCACTTCCGAAATTTGGTCCCAAATCCAAATCTCCTGGGAGGATCTAAAAACTCAAGCCATTCCCAGCCCCACCCTATAACATTATCAAATCTCCACACCTGCAATTTTTAAGCAATCCAAAGCTGCTGGGGATGCTGTGAATGTGTTGCACTGATTGATTGATAAATAAAACGCTGATTGGTCAGTAGCCAGGTAGGAAGTATAGTGTAGGTGGGATAAGGAGAGAGGAGAATTCTGGGAGGTGGAAGGCTGAGGCAGGGAGATGCTGCCAGCCACCACAAGGAGAAGCATGATGTAAGATACTGCTAAGCCACGAGCCACATAGAAATGGGTTAATTTAAGATATAAGAACAGATAGCAAGAAGCCTGCCACAGCCATACAGTTTATAATTAATATAAGTCTCTGTGTGTTTACTTGGGGGACACGAGTGGGAGAGATTTGTCCCGACTGCCAGTAGGCCAGCACACACAGGAAAACTTCAGCTACAAAAATTTTACTATGTGAAAGTTAAAACGTTCCTTTTTGAAAAAAGGAAAAGGGGAAGTGCTGTGTATATTGCTCTGTATAAATAAAATTCTGATTGGCCTGTAGCCAGGCAGGAAGTATAGGCAGGACAAGCAGAGAAGTGAATTCTGGGAACAGGAAGGCTGAGGAAGAGACACCATGGAGCACGTGGCAACATACAGATTAACAGAAATGGGCTGAGTTTAAGAGTAAGAGCTAATCAATGAATGGTAGACCTGAGCTAATGGCCAAGCAGTTTAATTAATATAAGTTTCTGAGTGGTTATTTTATAAGTGGTTGCGGGTTCCGTGGTGCTGGGCAGGACTGGAGAAAACGCTAGCTACACAAAGCCATTCTGATAAACAGTCAGCATTAAGAACCTATGCTGGGAGAGCTGGCCCCACCCATCATGGGAGAGATGGCCCTATGGGTCTAGGAGAGCTGGCTCCACCCTTTACCCGAGGTGGGCAGTCCCCATGGCCAGCTCATCAAGCACCCAGACCCACATCCTGGGCCTTCAGTTGGCCCACCCTAAAGTCTACTCCCATCTATGACCTCCTGGAGTGCATGGAACAGTAGCTCAATGATCTCCGTGACTGGGGCAACAGCAGGCTATCCAAGAAGAGTTTCGGTGAGGGCCCAGTGATGATGGTGTACCAGAAACCAGAGGCCTTGAACCAGACCAATGACTCACTGCAGTAAACATTTTGTAGGTGGAGTTGATTTGACAAAAGGGTAGATTGTGTGACACACTGCAGCTCCTGATGCCACTAGGTTGAATGAAGAGGTGTTGCAAAGCTAGGTATAGGAGCTAGGTCAGCTTTTGTTTGTTTTTAATTAATGTGGGGGGTTTCTTTTGTGGTGATGCTGAAAGAGTGAGGGGTGGATATGGAGGGACTTTGAGGTGAGTGGGATTGGAATAAATGATGTGAAATTCCCAATGAATCAATAAAAGTTAGGTTATTTAAAAAAGAAGAAGAAGGAGAAGGAGATGGAGATGGAGGAGAAGGAGAAGAAGAAGAAGAAGGAGAAGGAGGAGGAGGAGGAGGAGGAGGAGGAGGAGGAGGAGGAGAAGGAGGAGAAGGAGAAGGAGAAGGAGGAGAAGGAGAAGGAGAAGGAGAAGGAGAAGGAGAAGGAGAAGGAGAAGGAGAAGAAGAAGAACCCATGCTGAGACTTCAAATCTTTCAAGGTCAAACCCTTTAAGTTAATCTTGAAAAACAATCATCTCTCCCTGTTTGAAATTCGGGTGCCACACTATCGTCTGCAATGCCATGAATTGAACTAGGGGTTATTGCTGTTAAGAGGAAGTGAAACAAGCCAATCACAGAAAGTCAACTATCACCTGATCTCACTCTACTGAACTCTAAATGGTAAGTAAATGGAAGAGGATTAGGGGTAGGGAAAAACTGTGCAGCTGAAACTAAGTTAGACAAGAGTGGGAAGTTCTGACTCCCTATCACATGCTAGGGGAACTCTAGGTTACGGCAATGTACAAGACATTTCAAATGTTATATGACGAGACCTTGGAAGTCTCTTCCACAAAGAATTGTCTTGGGCTATGGTCATGTTTAACCTAATATACATCATGTATACATTACACAATGCACACACAGACAAGACACCACATTTCCGCACTGATATATACACTTTCTATGCTTTTGTGTATTCATTAAAAAGAATTCCATGTTAGAAAGGAGAATCAAAGTGAAGCAAAAGAAAAAGAAAAGATTGGTCATCAAACTTTTTGTTATGAATATAAGTATTCATAAAACATGTGATTTATGTCCCAGTATAAGTATTGATTTTTAAAAAAAGAATTCTGTTGTTTTATTTTTTAAGTGTATCTTGGCCAATGTAAGATATAGCTGTTTGATATCTGCTACCATTCTTTCAAATAATTTGTAAACAAACACTGTTTTAAAAAGTCAGAAAATTTACTTAATTCCCCCTTGTTGCTGGATTTTCTTTTACTCTAGCCCCATGCTGGGCACCAAAATGCTGTTATTTGTTTTTAACTCTTTTGGAGGACCCACCACCCAGCTCCCAAATAAACCACACACAGAGGCTTATTCTTAATTATAAATGATCGGCCTTAGCTTGCCATGTTTCTTGCCAGCTTTCCTTAACTTTAAATTATCCCATCTATCTTTTGTCTCTGGGCTTTTCTCTTTCTCATTTCTGTACACCTTCCTGTCTTACTCTGTTGCTGGTTGTGTAGCTGGGTGTCTCCTGGAGTCCTCCTTCTTCTCTCGCTCTTCTTCTTTACTCTCTCAGATTTCCCCTTCTATATATTCTTTCTGCCTGCCATTCCTGCCAATCCTTACACCTGCCTTGATATTGAACGTTTAGCTCTTTATTAGGCCATCGGGTGTTTCAGATAGGCACAGTAACACAGCTTCATAGAGTTAAACAGGAAAACCTATGACTTCCAAGGAAAAACAGCAAAAATAGGATTCATAGCTCAGGGATACCTTTTAATACTCCAAGATGTCTGTCACCTGAGCAGAAGGATTCTGAAGACATTTGAGGGAAATACTTCATGATAACACCCACAAGAATGGAGACGAACTGTCCATAATTTGAAAATAACGTTGGTGCCCACATTAAGGATATTGCTGAGACAATCTTAATTTGTGGCTTACCTGCTAACAATTTGATTCTGGCAAAACTATAAATAAGACAGTTCTACATGGATTTGTACAGATGTTCCTGAGATGGCTACTTTCTGGCTATCATTTAGTTACTCTTGGGACAAACTGAAGACTTTCCTGACTAGATCTCTATCTGTGATGTTGACAATAATAATAATGCTTGCTTGGTTTTGGATTACTAAAGGGGGTTAAGGACTTGGTCTTCTCCTCAGTGGCAGAGGCTCACATCTCACTGGCACTGTGATTCAGTAGCAATGCAGACTTCAACCATTTCAACTTGGTAGCATACAAGACCCAGTGCTTGTTACCTGCCACTGATGTGCTCAGGGCTTTCATTTCAAACCTCCCCAACTAGATTTTGCATGCTGACACACCTGATATGAGGTTCATCAGCACCTTCAGTTTCATTGCCAACACATTCACGCTTTCCTTTAAGAGCAGTATCTAAATCCCCACACAGTCTGAAACCATGGGACTTGGTCCCTATGGACAACATTACAGCAAAGCTTTCACCAAATCATGATGCAAAAGACATTTTCATGTACTGATAACAGCTAACATGGTCCTCACACACCAAGTCATCTTGTGCTACTTAAGACATGAATTCTGAATTCAGCTTTCCCCTTGATTCTCCTGCAAATTTAATTCATGACTAAAGACATCTTCCTCCAACTGAGCATACACACAAAATAAGAATGTAATAATAGCCTTTCCTTTTAACACTTCATAAAGTAGATTTCTTTATAGGCTCCTTCGCTTTAAATTTCTATCTTATCATGAATTCTAAATTCTTTTTCATGTTAAAAGTGGCGGGGGGGGGGTTGTCTCCACAAATTGCTTCTTCTAGGTCATCATAACTCTGTCAACAAATCCTAGCACTCCAGGAATGCATGCTGTTTAAGCTGTCTTTGCTGTGGTCCTCAGTGTGTTCTCATCAGAAATCATCCAGGCAAGGAAACAAGGAAAAAACTCTCTATCAAGGGGCAACTATTGACTTTTGATGGAAACAACATGTATGTGTAAAATCTGTGTCCTTTATTGGGGAGTGAGGGTCCAGGGCCTTCATTATTGGGCTACATCCCTGGCCTAAGATTTGTGTCCTCTTAAGATGTTCTTGTAAGGGTGCTTTCTGCTCAAGAAGTCTTACAAACTAGGACAATTTGATTATACTGTTGACATGAACAATCACATGACTCAACTCCAATTTTGTTGCTTCACATGTAAATATTACACCTTTGTAACCGCCCAGAGCAAATAGTACAGTCTGTAGCTACAGGGGTAGGGGACCAGGGATGGTGAAGGGGATCTAGAAGCACTATATTTCAGCCTAAAACAAGCAAGAAAACACAAGCAATTTAAGGCTGTTTCTCACACCCCAAGTTTAAAATGCAGGCTTTTAATCCATCTCCACTCTCACTGCTTTGTAATTAGTCAGCAGAGCAGCTTTCAATAGTGAAGCAAAAGCCGCGAGACTGAGAATTTCAGCATAGAAGTGAGGAGGGTAGGAAACCACTTCTTTATCCTGCAAACAATCTGGAGGAAGTTGTTTGAGAATTATAAAATGAAGACTAATAGAGGGGATTGGTTCCTGGTCCAGCCTGAAGTGATTTCTGGCACAAACCTACTTCCCACCCACCCACCTGGACTCCTGTTTACAATCTGACATCTCAAAGATAGATTATAAAAGGTCCATCTTCTTTCCCTGAAGGCAAGGCAAACTGGGGAGACTTACAGGGGAGACTTGTGGAGAGGGTCAGACTGAGGCTAGACTCCTCATGAAGCTACACCTCAGCTAGACCCACCATTCCTTCTCCTGCATGCTCCTGTCCCCTTCCCTGTCCTCTCCCTACCTCCTGTGGGCTTTGGTGCAAGTTTCCTCTGCCAGTCTTTGCATCTAGGAAGCCTAACCCAGGCTTTTTTTGTCCAGCTGCAAATAGTTCCCAGTGCATTCTGGACTAACTCTCAATCTCAGGTCAAAGCTAGGCTGTCATGGCAATTCTGGCATTTCTCCTTGGTCACCAGATGATACAAGGGAAATACATATACCTCTTGGTTCTGTTAGTTGATGTGGAATATTCCTTTTACGCTGTGTGAATATATGTTGCTGTGATTGATTTAATAAAGAAGCTGACTGGCCAATAGCTGAACAGAATAAGGTTAGGCAGGAGAGCCAGATTAAAAGAATGGTGAAAAGAAGGGTGGAGTCTGGAGACATGAGTCAGATGCAGAGGGAGCAGGGGATGAATATGCCATGCTAATAAAAGTACCACCACGTGGAAGACCATGAATAAGGAATATAGGTTAACTTAAAATGTAAGAGCTAGTTAGTAATAAGCCTGAGCTATTGACCAAGCGTTTGTAATTAATAATAAGTGATTATTTGAGAGTGGCTACAGGATAGGAAAACTCCGCCTATGGCTAGTCTCATCAATGAGGCAGTTTAATAATAGTTTCCAATGGAAACTCAAAGACAATTTTATTAGCATTTCAAAGAAAAACTCCTGGGTCAGGCAATGCTGTAAACATCAGCAGCTGTTCAGAGAAGGAAAGAAAGCCATGCTGTTTAAGAAGCCAGGGAGGTCAGAAGCATGGCAGGGAGAGGACTTTAGAAAATGAACCAAAACCCAAGTACCAGAAAAAGCCCACTTAGGTTCTGGCTGGCATCTGAAAGAAAGAAATAGAAGAAAAAGAAAAAAGCGTGCCTCTGTGAATCAGGCCTCAGAAAGCCAGATAGACTCAGCCAAACCTCATGCCAGCCAGTGGGGACTATGCTAGAGGGTAGGAATTCTAGGGAGAAAGAATATATCTCATTAGAGGAATAATTATTCCACCTACCTCTTTAGCATGGCTTAAGGTGAGCCAACCTTCCTAGGAATGGTTCCTTGGCCAGATGATTGATGAGACCCAACTGGACAAAGTCTCTATGAAGGCCAAACATAACATTCTCTGGTCCACAAGTTTTATCTTAGTGGGCCTTGATTGCTATTCTAACAGGACCATTAGCACAGCTCAATATATTTATTGTTTTACATGCTGGACTTATATCTTGGTAATGGCTGTCTCAAGGAGTAACACAGAAACACTCCTGTCCCCAACCCAGAGCTCTCCATTTAGTGACATTGTCCCTCATCTCTGTTTGCAACATCTCCCTGACTGGAAAAAGAGCATCTGTCTTTCTATAGCAGGCAGAGGCCTGGGATAAAGCCCTGAGGGTGAGGATATGGATCAGCAGCAAGCCATGTGAACATCTGTTTCTTCCCCACCACTCAGCTGAACTTCAAAATCTCCAAGCCTGTGCCACATGCATAAGAGATGGTTTAGCAGCTCTGATCAGAAGCAAAACTGTCACTAGTTTTCCTTTATCTTGGATTTTGAGCTATTTCCAACATGTCCAAACTTTCAGATGTTTAATAGCCCTAAATTCATATTCAGATACTCTCTAAAAAGTTGGTGTTTTATTTATAAAATTTGACCCATTCTGAGAAGATTACAGAAATGGGTTGTTTTAAACCATATTGAATAATGATTGGGTTTGAGTCAAATTAAACCTTATTAGTGATTCACCATTTTCTAAATTCCATACTGGTTTTAGTTGTCCTAATATCTTAATTTTGAATCAGATTCTTTAAAAAGGTAAATTAAAATCATAAAACTTATTTATTTATGTTTATGTTCATAAAAAATGTAGAAGGGGATCATGAGAAGAGTTTGATTCCAAACATAGATTTGATCCCAGGAATACCACTCTTAGGAATTTGGTCAGGAAAATTTATGTTTTATACCTAAATTTCTCCCTTTTTCCAGTAAGTGTAACACAAACATGTACCTTACAGGGATGACAGATCTAGTAGTTCTAGGATTAGCTCACTTCACTCTCAAACCCTACCTTCACACGGTCTACTGCCCGTGCTTTCACATAACTGGTCCCGATAGCCTTTCCTCAAAAAGAAAATGTTGCTTATGATCTGAACTTTTTGACAAATAGTTTTTTTCCAGGCTGTTCAAATAATTTTTTTAAAATGTAAAGAGACCTAAATTATGACGCCCCCCAAAATAACTCAAAGTAACTCATTTCACGCTCATTGGTACAATTACAAAGTGTCTGAGTGCAGAGCACTAAACAGAAAGGTTTATGTATGAAATATGGCTTCAAGAGGGAAGTCCAGAGGTGGCAAGTTCGCCAGGTCCTCAGCTAGGTGCTAGTCAAATGTGGACTGTGTTGGTCCTTGCTTCACCACTGCCGTGTATTAGCAGGGCAAAAGCGTGTGGGTGTCATGCTTTAACAGATTGTTTTAATTAGCATTTCTATTGCTGGGAAGAGACACTGTGACCATGACAATTCTTATAAAGGAAAACATTTAACTGGGTGGCTTACAGTTCAGATTTATTCCACCATATCATTATGGTGGGACATGGCAGCATGCAGGCAGACATGGTGCTGGAGAAGTAGCTGCGAGCCCTCATGCTGGTCCAAAGGCAACAAGAAGTGCACTGGGACACTGGGTGTGACTTGAGCATAAATGAAACCTCAAAGGCCACCCCCACAGTGACACGCTTCCTCCAACAAAGACATACTCACTGCAACAAAGCCACACTTCCTAAGAGTGCCACTCCCTATGAGCTTATGGGGGCCAATTATATTCAAGCTATCATATAGACACTATGGAAGGCCACCAAATTTGTTGAAGAAACGTTCTCAGTGAAGAGCTGGGTGGGCTGAAATTCCAGGGCAAGGACTGAAGAAGGGTTGCAGGACACTATGCAAAAAACCCTCCACCCTTGGGAAAAGAAGGAATACCACCAAACTCCTTTTACTATTTCAGTATTATCCTACACCAAAGTCAGAAAAGGATATAATAAAACAAGAACATTATAGAACAATATTCCTGATAGACATAGATGAAAAAAATCCCTAATAAGTACCGGCAAATCAAATTAAAAAACACATCCAGGCCGGGCGGTGGTGGCGCACGCCTTTAATCCCAGCACTCGGGAGGCAGAGGCAGGCGGATCTCTGTGAGTTCGAGGCCAGCCTGGTCTACCAAGTGAGTTCCAGGAAAGGCGCAAAGCTACACAGAGAAACCCTGTCTCGAAAAACCAAAAAAAGAAAAAAAAAAAAAAAAAAAAAGAAAAAAACACATCCAAAAGATTGTTCACTAGGAGGGGGAGCTATCTTGCATTTGCAGATGGATTTAAATAGTCTTTCCTGTTTTCCTAATAGGAAATCAGAGTACAAGGACCTAAGAAGAGGGTGTGATGCCTGCTTTCAGATTTGTTAGATCCTTGAAAGGAATATCCATCACTCTAAATTAGTTTCTTTAGTTCAGAGATGAGATTATATTTATATACTTTCTTAGGGAAATGTTGGAATAATATCATATGAACATGGCTCTAGAGTGCATTACATTTATTTTCCATGCTATGGGGTGTCAAATTCGAAGCATGATTTAGACAAGGCTTAGTTGGATGTCATTTGTGTACATGTGTATGCTTATGTTAAATGTTAAATGGTCTACCTGTAGAAAATGCTACATCAAAGCTTACTAAATAGAATAATTGACTGCCATTCCAAGAGTCCCTCTCAGTTGCATATTTATACACACATAAACACACAGACACATTCTGTACAATCATACTCTTGCCCTTCCTTTATTAGATAATATATATATATATGCTTGAATAGGATATATATGTATGCATATATATGTGTATGCAAATATATATACACACACTCAAGTGGTGCAAGCTTACTTTTTTTGCAATACTGAGAAAGTCACAATCTTCCAAAGTTAAATAAACAGTAAAAGGGAATGTTTATCTAAAGTCGAATGCAATTACTTTTTAGCTTCTTACAGGAAAGAGACTAAAACTCAATAGCATTTTTTTACACAGTTTATTGAAGCAGATGATAAAACACTTCCTCCCATCCAAAAGAAAAATTAAGAGGGGAAAACTATCTGCTGTGACTTGTACTGCCTGGACTCCTTAACAGAGCTTAAGAATCTTCATTCCCTGGGAGGAATAAAGGAGTTTTCAGAACATGAAAATGGAAACAGGCTGTTCCCTGAGATTTCCCCTTCCCTTTCTGGGTGCTTTGTGGACAACTGAGCACCCACTCTTGCCTCCTTTCAGCTTAACCTTTCCATCCTGCTCTGTGACAATGGGGACGGGGCTCAGTTTGTGCTCGGTGAGCCCGTGTTCTTTCTCCTGCTTCCTGTGGTTCTATCCACATGTAATTGCTAATTTCCTTTCTCTAATACCTCTCTTTTCTTAGCTGGAACTGTTACTATGACTATCACAACTTTTCCAAACGATAGAGCATTTGGAAATTTGGTACAATGGAGGCCTTATAGGAGATTTAATATGCATTTTTTAATGAGTGAATGAGTCTCCCGGAAAGGTGTGTGTGTGTGTGTGTGTGTGTGTGTGTGTGTGTGTGTGTGTGTGTGTGTATACACACACACCACAATTGAAACATAATGAGATGACATCATTTTCCCCAGAGCATTCTGTGAGGAAGTGTCAGATTCAGGACTTGCTCTGACTCCACAGCCTGTGTGCTTAATCACATTGCAAGACTGCTCCCATCACACAGCAGGACAACGAAATCACTGTAGGCAGGAGTCTTGATCCAGATTCAAGAAGCAACATGACATTGGATTTTCTGTGCTTAGACAATGTATGAGGTGAAGATCATTTCCTTGGTTATTAAGTGAAAAACTATCAAAAGAACAGGACACCTGGGACCCTAGGGTCACTCAGTTATAAATCTTACTTTTGAATTTCACATTTCACTCTCTCCTAATGCTCAGTAGGTTGTCTGTTCTTCATCATATCTTTAAAATCTATCCCTTCTTTTTCTAGCTCCATATCACAACTCCAAAGTCAATACAAAGACATGACTAATGTTGAGTCATGGGCTCATCCATCCCCAGGCCCACTTGAGTCTTGATAACTTATGGGGCCTACTGTTGTTTAACTTAACCATCTTAGCCCTCTTTTTCAAATCTCTAATGGTCTTATAATAAAAAAATAAAATAAAACAACCAGAGCCAGATACTGGGTGAAAGCTGAAAGATCAGAGAAGCAGAGCAAGCCACAGCCAACCTCACCTAACCAACTCCTCAACCGATCCTATTTCCACAAATCCTCAGATGGAAAGCCTCTGAGTCCTCACCGGAAAGGGTCTCAGCTGAACTGCTTTAGTTCCTGTTTCCTCTTGCCTTTTATAACCTTCTCCTCCCTGCCATCACTTCCTGGGATTAAAGACGTGTGTGCTTCTCAGCACTGGGATTAAGGATGTGTGCCACCACTGCCAGGCTGTGTTTCCAGTGTGGCCTTGAACTCACAGAGATCCAGAAGGCTCTCTGCCTCCTGAGTGACAGGATTAAGGAAGTGTATGTGCTGCCTGACCTCTATGTCTAATCTAGTGGCTCGCTGTGTCCTCTGATCCTCAGGTAACTTTATTAGGGTACATAATATATCACCACACACCTATAGATCTGGCACATGTTGTGAGGATCTGTTTTCCACTTCATGTGTGAGCTGGACTCTCTCCCTCTCTCTTTCTGTCCCACTTTGCTTTCTTTGCATTCTTTACCGTTTGCTCCTCTTTACACCCACACACCTTCAGATACTAGAAACTTATTTTTTTTTTTACTAATTACATTCTCTTGGATCATCATTTTATCTCAGCAGCATCGTATGAACTCATGCCTCCCTTGAGCAGACAGTACTCTTCAACCAGCCCCTTACTGGAGCTTAATTTCTACTGTCTAGACATTTTCCTACAGTTAAGTGGGACACTGAAAAGAGATTTCTTTGGTGGAGATTGTAACTCTTCGCCCGGTTTTTGAGGGAAAATCAATATTCTAATGTATTTACGAATTCATACACCTTCAGTCCCTGATTCCTTGTCTCTGGCCTCTGGCCTCTTCCTTATTCTCTGTAATAGTGGAAGCCCCAGCAGATCCTTGACACTGGAAACCTCATTCACTCTGGTAGCTTCAGTGTTGACAGTTAGCTTCAAATGGAGTTCTAAAACCCATCTCCCCAGGGGCCTGCCATTTTCAGGAGCGTGCAAGACCACTAGCTTTGAAATCTTCCTAAACATATCGATTCCATTGTATTGCTTGCGTTTTACGTGAAAACTCAACATTTAATCAAATTAAAACTAAAGAAATAGTTTGTACTTAGTGCAGACAGTTACACTGTTTACATGCCTATGTAGGTGACAGCCGACTTCTCTTTTGGAACTTGCTTTATAGGCAGAAAATAGAGTCACAAGCTGCTCACCTCAGCAGGCCTTCCTGACTTCTCACGAAGACCACTGAAGATCACCAATGGCATACAAATACTTTAATAAGAATTCTCAATTTGTACACACAGTTTCATTCTCAATTTTACACAGGGAGACTCGGGTTAAGGCCTTTAGTAACCACCAGTAAGTTAAAATTCATATATTATGCATTAACCGTCTTTTAGTGAAATTCAATGCAATTCAGACATGCTGATGGGCTTGTAAGGAGCTACAATGATTTATAAAACAGTTCAAGGTGTCGGATTTACCTGCCAAGAGAACAGACAACAAAGTGCAACAAAACCCACATTAAGAGTTTATTATGGGGGGAAGGGGGGAGGAGAGAGGGGGCTTGGGGGGGCAGCCTCTGAAAGGCAGGTGGCAGAGAGAGAGCAAGAGGCAGGCAGTCTGCTATAAAAGGGAGCTCCACGCATGCGTACAGGGGCTTACATAGTCACACAGCGCATGAACATAGTTTACATAAGGTCCTAAGACCCTGGGCTGTCTAAGAGTTTTGACTGAATACTGACAGCCCACGCACAGCTGCAGGACCCTGGAAGCGGCTAGAAATGCCGGAAATGCTAACAAAAGGCCCTTCTAGTTCTATTCCTTGCTCACCATTCCCTATCAAAACCCACTTTTCTCTGTACTCCACATTCTTTGGAGAGGAATTATTGTCTCTTAATTCTCTTCCCGTGCAGCTGAAAGACCCCCGGCTGAGATCTTTCTCCGGGAGAGACCCCAAACCCAGGGAACACACCGAAACCACAGATCAGATGCAAAAGCAAGAGGGTTTATTTAGACCAGGTACCTGGGGCGAAGTCTCTTGGAGGACTTGCGCACCTTCTTAGGGCAAGGGGGACTTTTTATGGGATCCCAGGGGCAGAGGCGCGGTTACAGAAGCGAGAAGCATAGTTACAGGGTCCCTATTGGTTGTTTCAAAGAAGGCCAGGGTGAACTTGGGGTCGCATGTGTGTGGCTGATTTGGCCTTGTCCAGGCCAGCTGCTTATTCTTCAAGGCCAGGGGCCCGCCATAAAATATCAACTGTCTTACTCCCAAGGCTGCTGACCACAGTTATCTTTTTCAAGGCTGGCCATAGCTATCTCTGTCAAGGCCGGGTAGCTGGCTATGGCTGTGAACTCCTGTTTTTCTGATTCCTGCAGAATGGCGTTTCTTAGGCTAAGTTATGGGGGGGAGCATTTCATTGGCCCAAAGCCCCATGTCCTCATAATGGAGCGGGGGTCTTTCATTCCCCCATTTTCTTTTGTACCAAATGAAATCTTTCATTTTAGGATGGAGAATAAGGGGTTAACTCTATCTCTGACTGTCTGAGCCTCTGATATTGCTGGGTTAGGATCAAAGCCTGGGCAACAGAAACCTTATCCTTGATGAATTGCACCAATCTGTTGAGGATGTATGACCTAAACAATAAAATGAGCAGGAGGACGATTAGGGGGCCCATAATGGTGGAGACAAGGGTCGTAAACCACGGTAACCTTTGGAACTATCTTTTAAATCATTTCTGTTGAGCATGGCTACTTGGAGCTGTCTGAATTGGCCGGTTTCTATAAGGGCTGTAGTCTTGTATCTATCCAGTAGCTATTTTATTTATGGTAATTTTTCCCAGTAACAGGGCCAGCGTCAGGGAAACAGGCTCTCTGGTGATGTCCCTCCTTATGTCAGGAGGACTATTAGGGGGATCAAGGGGACCCCCGGGTGAGTTTTATCTTTAGTGGGTTTGGAGAGCGTTGAACTAGATGTCTCGGTGCCCTCAGCTTCGTCGGGTTCCTTGGCAGCCTTTACATGCGACGTGTGGACCCAAGCCGCTGTCCCGTCAACCTCGGCTCTAGGTTCCTAGATTGATGGCGTCGGACCCAGACAGAGTCCCCAATCTTGAATGGGTGAGGCACCACCGGGCGGTTCAGTTGTTCCCGGCAGGCAGGGGTTTTTACACCGTCTTTTGCATCAGTTGGAGGGCTAGTGGCAAAAGAGGAGATATCAGAGTAAAGGAAATTTACAATTGGTGGGGGAGCCCCATACATGATCTCGAACGGGGTTAGGCCATGAGGCCCAGGAGTGTTCCGGGCTCGGTAAAGGGCTAGGGGGAGTAGGAGCACCCAATCTCTAGTGCCAGTTGCAAGCGTTAATTTGGTTAAAGTCTCCTTAATGGTTTTATTTGTACGTTCTACCTGTCCTAAGCTCTGGGGGCTGTATGCACAATGAAGTTTCCAATCAATCCCCAGTAGCCTGGCCACCTCCTGACTTACCTGGGAGACAAAGGTGGGCCCATTGTCTGACCCCAATATCTGGGGTATTTCATACCTGGGAAAGATGTCATCCAGGAATTTCTTGGTTACCACGTTAGCGGTCTTTTTTCTTGGTAGGCAAGGCCTCTGTCCATCTATGATGTAAGCTTGTCGCTCGGGGCTCCATTCCGCCCCCATTTTCTTTTGTTAGTTCCTGGTCCTCCGGGCTTCCGCCATCCGGAGGGCCTGGGTCAGCGCGATCAGCTCTGCCTTTTGGGCCGATGTTCCAGGTGGCAGTGGTGAGGTCCAAACTATCTCCGATTCGGTGGTGACGGCTGCTCCAGTCCTCCGTTCTCTTTCTTGGAGGAAGCTGTTCCCATCCATGAACCAGGCAGCAGGGTTGCGGGGTGGAGGGAGACAACTGGTCTGCACACCATTCGATCTGGGGGCTGCTGGACCAGAGCTTTTACCGCATGGGAGGATAACACAGTTAATGGCTGTCCCAAAGTCAGTTTCCCTGCATCCTTGAGCAAAACAGCAATGGCTACCACACGCAGACAGGGGGGCGGGCCATCCTGCAGCTACCGGGCTTTTATGGCCCCAGTCTCTGTACCAACATTTCTTTTGCAAAGCCTGAGTTCTCGTCCACGAACAGTTTAAAGGGCTAGGACTTGTAGGGGGGTCCCTTTGGGTCCTGTCCAGATGTCAGCTGAACCTTTTTCTCGGTGGTCCTTCGATATCTCCTGTTACCTGTGGCCCCCTGGACCAAAGCTGTGCGGTCATTGAGAGGGCCTCCGGTATGGGTCAGGACTGAATGTTGAGCCCCGGTGTCCATTAGGAAGGTCACTGGCTGCCCCCCCATCTTGAGAGTTATCCTAGGTCGGGGGGAGGGGGTCTCCTGGCCTTGACCTCCCCAATCTTCCAGATTGAGGACCCTTGGTTTAGGTCTCTGTGACCCTTGAGGCTTTTTTTTGATCAGTCACGAGCCCAATGTCCTCTCTGTTTACAGTAAGCACTTTGTCTTTGTCAAGCAGTGTCCTTTTTTTTGATCTCTCCTCCTAACTTTTTAACTCCCTCTCTGACCTGTCCCTGAGACATTACAGCGGCCAGGACTTTTTTGTTTGTTTTTTCTCTCCCTCTGTGTCTCTCTAAGTTTTTTTTAAAAACGCGCTGCCGGCGTCTCTTTCTGGTAACCTGAGCCCAATCGGTAGGGGGTTAGAGCCCCTGGAGACCCGCTAAGAGCAACTGGCCAGAGATGTAGGTGTTCCCTACCTTCGCTGCTTTGTCCCGCCTTCCTCGTAGGCGACCGGCAATTGGGGAGGAAGCAGGAACTCATCCTCCGCTGTTTGGGGGCCGCTGCAGGAGCCGCCGGTCCCTCCGGCGCTGTCGGGGGGGTTGTAACACTTGGGGCGGGGTGACTCGGCGTCCATGGGTGACGCCGCCCCTAGCCACCTGCGCACCCGCCTGCGAGTTTTCTTTTCCCGCCCCCGCCTGCAAGCCTGCCCGCGCGCCCGCCTGTGCGTTCTCTTTTCCCGCCCCCGCCTGCAAGCCTGCCCGCGCGCCCGCCTGCGCCGGAGCAGCGGCCCGCGGGGAGAGGAAAAGACTTGCTGGTGTGGGGTTAGGGAGGAACAGGGAGTGGGAGGGATCCGCCGATCTGGCTTCCTCGGCTCCGGGATTCGGCGAGCGCTGCTGCCGCCGGGGGGCTGAGGGGAAGAGAAACGGCTTAACCCATGGGGGAGGTTCTGTTGTCAGGAGTCTCCTCATGGCAATGTATGGGACCTGGTCCGGGTGGCCATGGGGACTGGAAGCAAAAACTTTTTTCTCCACCTGTGAAATAAGACTGAGGTTAAAGGTTCCCTGATGAGGCCATCTTATATCCATTTTAACCCAATCGGCCTCGCAAAGAGTGATCTATTTTTTTTTTTCTTGATTACGACTCCTTTGTTGTTGGCTCGTGTCTTTCTTTACGTCTGACCAGTGTTTAAGCATGAGGCTCAAGGGGGTGATGACAGTCTGTCCTATGGCTGTTTTTAAGAGGAGAACGGTTAAACAGAAAACAAAAAAAAAAACGACAGACCAATATAAATAAGACTAACACTCGCTGCGCGGCTTCGGTTCCAAACCGAAAGCAAAACCAGAAAAACCGTGCCCCCAGAGGGGTGCTCAGACCGTGCCACAGAGGGCACTTCAGATGAACCGTGGAACGTCTTCCAGGTTCCCAGATTCCCCTAGGACGTCTCCCAGGGTTCAGCGGCGAAGTCCAGACCCGTCGGTCCCCCCTTTCAGATCCACTGACACAGACAGATTATCAGACGCAGGCGCGGAGACAAACAAACAACATTTAACACTCAGACAAACAGACAACCCTCAGACTGGACAGGGATGACATAAATCAAGGCCGGCCGGCTTACCTCCTGATGGTGGGTCGGTGGTTTCAGGGAGGGGTCTCAATCCCCGTACGGGCCACCAAATGAAAGACCCCCGGCTGAGATCTTTCTCCGGGAGAGACCCCAAACCCAGGGAACACACCGAAACCACAGATCAGATGCAAAAGCAAGAGGGTTTATTTAGACCAGGTACCTGGGGCGAAGTCTCTTGGAGGACTTGCGCACCTTCTTAGGGCAAGGGGGACTTTTTATGGGATCCCAGGGGCAGAGGCGCGGTTACAGAAGCGAGAAGCATAGTTACAGGGTCCCTATTGGTTGTTTCAAAGAAGGCCAGGGTGAACTTGGGGTCGCATGTGTGTGGCTGATTTGGCCTTGTCCAGGCCAGCTGCTTATTCTTCAAGGCCAGGGGCCCGCCATAAATTATCAACTGTCTTACTCCCAAGGCTGCTGACCACAGTTATCTTTTTCAAGGCTGGCCATAGCTATCTCTGTCAAGGCCGGGTAGCTGGCTATGGCTGTGAACTCCTGTTTTTCTGATTCCTGCAGAATGGCGTTTCTTAGGCTAAGTTATGGGGGGGAGCATTTCATTGGCCCAAAGCCCCATGTCCTCATAATGGTAAGGGGGTCTTTCACAGCCACATGATCATCTCATGCCAGCCTTTTTTCCGCCCTCTTTTCTCCTGCACAGCCACATGATCATCTCATGCCAGCCTTTTTTCCGCCCTCTTTTCTCCTGCACTGACAATGGCCTCCCCCTGGAAGACCAGCACCAACAAACACGCTCTTCACCGCCTTCCTGTCCACCTCCACTTCCTTCCTGTTTACCCTGTCCCTGCAACCCAGGGAGCATGCTGTCAACTGCATGTGGACTCGGTGCAGCAAAGTCATCTGATAAATAGGGCGAAGTGAACACTGTCTCGGAAACAAATTCCAAGTGCCCTGCCTGACCTCTGAAGTTAGTTACTAAAAATGCTTCACTCTTTACATCTCATCACACACACACACACACACACACACACACACACACACACACACACACACACACGAAACATGTTCCTCCTTACCCCAAACTGATCTAAGACCTTCCCTGACTGCTCGGCACCAGGGCAGCTGCTCAGTCTCCACTGCAGCCCTGAGCTCAATTACTGCTTTGCCAGATAATCATGTGTTGTTGATCTGTTCTCACTCCTCCACACGCCTGTCTCCTGCATACCAGATGCGTTCCCATGGCAAAGAACTCTCTCTCTCTCTCTCCCTCTCCCTCTCTTACACACACACACACACACACACACACACACAGAGTGACTAAAATGGCTATGGATATGGTAGTCCTTTCTCAACAATCACTTGAACATTAACATTCTTTTTTATTGAATATATCTTAATTTTTTTTCCTCCTCAAGAACTTCTTTTGATTTTTTTTTTAAATTGCCTTTATTACTTTTACTCAAGAAATGTCTATATATTCTGTATTACTCACTTTGGTTACTTTAAATTTAATTTAATCTTTGACATTTTACAAATGGCACATGACCTTCAGAATGGGGACGAGGAGGAGACATGGCCTTCCAAAGCACCCTCTATGCAGTTTTCGCACACTGAGCAGGCAGCGTTGGAAGAGGTCACTAATGCGCCCTATTCCTGTCTCTCAGATTGATTAAATGAAGGGAAAAAAAACACCATGTTTAAATTAAAAGAAGACATTTTAATACTTTAAAATTTGAAATTTTTTCTAAAATAATCGACTCAGATGAAAAGCAAGCAGTCAGATTTAGATTTCATCTTCCTTCTACCCTTGAATCAGCCCAGGGTAAATGATAGAATATAAGAATGAGAACTTTGAAAAGCTTTAGAACACAAGGTCTTGAGACAGAGTTAACCCGAGTCACACCTCTGAGATGTTCGAGGTGATGGGTCAGATTCTTGCCTGGTACGACTTTGAAAGGCCATCAGCTGGCCCACCACGACAGAAATTCTCTCAGGGCCAGGCTGTCTGCTCTTGGGAAAAGAGGCAGACACAGCAGAGAAATTACCTGTAACTCTAAAAGCCCTCTAAAAGCACCACATATCCTTTTCTGCTCCAAAAAGTAGCATTTATATTAACTGAAGAATTTAGTTGCTAAGGCTACATTGATCTAAGATGATGTGAAGGTGAATCATTAAGGATCTAACAGTCCTGTGTTACCTGGGCTGGGCATGAGTCTCACAAGTGCCCTTTCCTCAGACTTATAAAGTTGTTGGGTATCACTAGGCCTTTAGCTTTTCCCAAATACACATTACAATCCAAAGCAGAAAACTATGTGAAGAAAGGTTTATGAACTTATGGCCAGACTCCTAGAAGAACAAGCCTTCTAACAAAGTGTAAAATCCAGATTGTGTATTAGATGGCACAGTTCCTAAAGCAAGCCTGATAAATGCTCTCAAAGGTCAAAAGACAGACGTTAGTAAAGTGAAATTGGAAGAAGTCTTTAAAAGGAAATGAAAATGTTAGTTTCAGAAAACAGAACAACGATGAGGATAGAGGATAAAAACAGCTGAGAAATGAGCTAGTGCTCTGCTACATTGAATCAATCAACTCTTTCTGAAGAGAGCATGAAAGGGAGATGAGATGTAAAACAGTAAAGAAAAACTAAGTTACATGAAGGAGAGAATGGGGGCTACCATGCAATGTTGATGTGCTGGCAAAAGACAAGGTCATGTGGAAGTAGACATAATCAAACATGAGACTCAGACATGGTGGCCCAGCCTGTCATTTCAGCACTTGAGAGGCTGAGACAGAGGAATATTATGAGCTTGAGGCCAGCCTGGGCTGCATAGTGAATGAAAAGACAGCCCGAGCTAGTGAGAGTTTGTGCTCAAAAAGCAAATATATAAATCAGAAAGTTCTAAATGTTTCATACTAAAAATTCAGTGTCAAACCCATATCAATTTTGAATAATAACTTTGCATACAAGAAAGCAATGAAGTGGTATTTTGGTATATTTAAAGAAATAAATTTTGAATTTTAGTATTATACAGTATTTCTCTTAAATGTGAAGCATTTATTCCTACTTTCTTTGAGGTTAGCTATGGCCCTGTGACTACACTGGCCCAAGGAAATGGGTAGCAGATACCACTGCCAGATCTAGCCCTGCAAGGTTAGACGTGATTCTTATGTTCTCCTGTGCTGGCCAACATTGACACTTTGGCAAATTTGGAACCTGTGAGTTGGAGATAGCATTGGCATGCTGTCTTCTCCAGAGAGAGGCAAGCGTTCTTTGTATGAGATAGCACGTGTTTTCTATTCTGCTGTCATAAATCCTAGGACAATCCAGCTGCCGTGATATCACCTTAATACAAAGAATTTTGTGTTCTGATGAAGGGATAGTCAAAGAAGACGGGAGGTGTATACTTATAAAGATGAACCTAATCATCTGCTTTCAAAAATCACAAAGCTGCAGAGAAATAGAGAACACAGTAATTATGCCTGGAGATTTTAGCCTCTTCCACTTTAAACTGAGGATGAAACAGACGCAAAGCAAGCAGAGACACGATCAATAAACTTGAACTGCGGATTATTGTGAACCTTTGTTAAACATTATGCCTGGCAGACAATGTTGACCCTTCTCAGACACACAGATTATTTTAAAGTGCACGAGTCCATTGAGAAAGCTCCCAGTGGTCTCCAGTTCAATTTCTGACACACTGAGATGAAGGAATACAGATTCTAATGCAGAAAATTATATTTTAAACCCCAATACATCTTCACTCTTTCTACTTACCACTTTAGGAATTTATTTTTTTTTACAAGCCTCATAAAGTCAGCTAGAAAGTACTGCTTTTCTGAAAATATGAAACTAGACTGCGAGTAACTATCTCTTGGAAGGTTATAAAACTCCCTCTAAGATTGTCATAACCTACACTTCAGGAAGAAGGTGGTGTTTGGTGGATACATTAATTTCTTTAAGGTTTAATGAGAACTCATTTAATCTTAAGTTTCAACATCTGTAATTTTTGAAAAAGTACTTATGTAACAGGGTTTAAGGTGAAGCAGCATGATTTTACATAATAATTCCACATTTATGGCTGTTTTGAAATGTAATTGCAGCGAATTGAGCTAATCATGCACTTTTCCCTCACAGTACAGCATCATTTTATGTCTAAATAAGAGCACTCTGTTTGGTGTCTGTGTTTTCTACAGTCCTGTTATTTAACTACCTATCTCATCCATGTTAACAAATGTGTTTATTTTGCATATTTTCCTTCCATATGGTCCCATACAATCTTTATTGTGTTTTTGTATTTACTTTAATTTAAATAAATATGTCCATGCTTTGTTAATATAGTTCACATTTTCTGTGATCTTGCTGTCTTTAAGGTTCTTGCACATTGGCATGAATGCATCTACTCTGTGGTGTTTAACAACTGCAGAAGAAGCCTCACTGTGATTCTATTGGATTTAAGCTGTCTAGTCCTCCCTGAGGGACACTCTAGATTCTTCCATTGACCACCTTCACATGTGGTCTTGGACAAGGCATGCATTTGTGCGCCCTCTGGAGGGCCTGGATAAAGATAACTCCTCACAATCAGGTGGGTTACAGAATGTGGAGCTGTGAGAAGTGACTAAGTACTTACTTGACACAACCTTGCTGTCCATGCCTACCAATCACTGTGCCCACGACTTACCAACACTTAGTGTCATCCAGCTTTCTAACTTGGAGCAATCTTGTAGGTTTTAAGTAACACCTCATTGCTATTATAATTACATATCATTCGTTACTTCTAATTCTGAACATGCAAGTTTGGCTCATCAAGACATTACATCTACCATATCATTATTCAGGGTGGTTTATAATACAAGAGACAGAAGGGTTGAGGAACAATCTTAATATGAGAGATAAAAGGAAACTCACAAAGCCAGACTCAAGCAGACAATAATGGTATTTGTGTGGGCTCACCATCTGATATCATCCATCAGAGAAGTGTGGGCCCTCCTGCATCTGCTGCCTATCTGTAGGTCTGCACACAAAGGCAAATTCTTTTCCATCATTCTCCCTTCTTACCAGGCCAGCATGAGAGCATCTTTGCCAGGTTGCAAATATATTCTAGAGCAGACAGTCTGGGATTGGAGAACAACGTTTTACAGCTGTTTGGGACTGAGAGATTCTCAGGACTTGGAGACAAATTATGGATATTCTACAATGAACAAGTGATGTACACTATGCATTTATGAGCTTTCCTAATTATTCATTCACTTGCCAGGGAATTGTGTTGTCTATGTTCTTTACAATGGGTGTCACTCTTTAGGCCAGTATCTTTAATGCCAACTCAGAGGACACTGCATTGAGTTGCCTGCCCTACTTCACTCATGGACTAGAATGCTGAAGAAATATCCATTTACCAGGTATATTAAGTTCCAGTAAAGAATGTGGAAACCAATTCAGTATTTCATCAGAGGAAATGGGATACAGGAAATGTCCTACATAGGTGCTGAAAAATCTGAAAGAACAAAAGAGAACAGAGAGATAGTCCAGGCAATAGTAAAATAGGAAATAGCTTATGGCCTTTAGAGCTGATGAAACAAAATGAAAGACAAAATGTATTCTGAGTCAATAACAATAAAAAAATAGGAAAGTGTCATGTGGGGACTTCCAATGTGGAGGAAGGGCTTTGTGGCCAAAGGTGAACCTTCTGAGGCACTATAACCTCTTCCAAGAAATGTTACTAGAGACAAAAGCAAAAGAAAATCAATCCCCTTTTTGTAGTATGACAGTCCCATAGCATTGAGGAAATTTGCTCAGACCAGTTGCCAAGGCATGCATATAACATACTTCCTTGTGAGCCAACCTGGAGTCTGCCTGAGGGCCTAGCAATAATGTGCTGTTGGAGTTCGTGGTCGCTGTCAGAGTTCCTGATTAATGTCAGAGTTCCTGATCCTATGGAGTCTGGCTGAGGGCCTAGCAACAGGCACTGTCAGAGTTCCTGGCCATGTCCAGCCAATGAGGGACAACCATGCAATGCCACCAGATTGCAACACAGACTGGGTGCTTGGAGGAGGGTATATAGGGTCTTCTCCATTATTAAATCAATGAGTTTGTTGTTCGCCTTCAACTGACTCCCTGGGTCTGTGCCATTGTTGCTGTGTTTTCTCACCCCCTCCATGAAGGGAGCCATTAGGATGCAGCAACCACTCTTGACTCTGATTTTGCACCAGAAAGGTTTCCTAAGCAGACTCTCAAGTAATCACATGACCATCTTAAAGAGAATGGTAAAGGAAACCAAGCTCGGTTCTCTCTTTCCCACTAGGGCACTACTAATTATACAGAATAATAGATTTTACTGTGATATTTTCACACACGCAGATAAATATGTGGATAATACCTATCTTACTAATATTTGTATAAGACAACTAGACAAGAGAAATTGAGCAACATTTTTTATAGACTCCTGGCTCCAATACTACTGAAGACAATAGAGAGGTACAGGAGTAGGGCCAGGGGATGATGGGCAATGGTGGCCACAAAAAAAAATGAATACTTGTTTCTGGACTTGGCATAATTGCAAAAGAACAACTCTTACACTTACTTAAAAGATTTTGTTTTTGTCTGTACTGAAAACTCTTTGGGGATGTGGAACAATGACATGAAAAATGAGAATAGGTACAAAAACTGTCAGCATTTATGTCTTAATAGACATAAAGAAAATGAAATGAATAATTTTAAGTATCTGAAGAAAATGTTCTTGAGCACTCTAACTCCCAATTCTACTTGGCAGACTATGTGAAAATGCAACATCTATACAGTGATATTAATACACGTTCATGATTTAGTTTTGTGAGATAATGTCAATCATTCAGAAAACTATTAACAAAACTTCTAAGAATTTTCTTACTATGACACGTGGCAAATTCAATTATTTTTGTGTGAGATGTATTTGTACTCATGTGCATACATATGTGGTTATGTGTGAATGTGCATGCATACATGTGGAGGTCAGAGGTCAATTTTCGGTGCCCTTCCACAGGAACCATCCGGTGCATTTTTTGAGGCAGGGTCTTTCATTGCCTTGAAGCTGGTGTGGCAGGCTAAGCTGGCAGCCAATGAGCTCCAGGGAACTTCCTGTCGTTATGATCCCAGTGCTAAGATTTTAATGTGAATTCTGGGGGTTGAACTCAGGTCTTCATGGTAATACTTCAAGCATTTTGTTGACTGAGACATCTCCCCAATCCTGTATGATTGTCTCAAAATCTTTTATTCCATCGCCATTCTCTTAGAATTTAGGCCAGAACATGGATTTATTGCAGCCAATGGGAAAGTACTGAGCACTAGCTGATTCAAGGCTTAAAAACTGTTTGGTAGTTAGGTTTGCCTTCTTCTGTTTGTGCTATCACCTGAGAAGAATGGCTTGTCTAACCCCCTGGCTTTGAATATGATGAAGTGATGTGATGTGAAGCCACTCCATCCAATTTGTCCAAAGAAGACTCATCTTCCATCACCCAACACAGACAGCCTGCAGATGTGTAAGTGAGTTCCATGGACCATGGTGCTAACATTTGGGCCTCATCTAGATGAATGGCTGCCAATTGCTCTGAGCAAAGCAAATGCTTTCTTTGCATAATACCAGGATTTTATGGTTGTCTGTTACACAGCCTTGTTTAAACATTTCAGAATAGAAAGCATGATAAAACATGAAATCATGGAGGAAAAAAAAATCCCTGAAGAATATAAACACCAACTATAAAGAATCAAAATTACATAGAGAATACTTTATAAAAATAAACTAATTAGCAAGTGTGAAGAATTGATTCATTTTGAAAATGTAAGAAATTCCAAATATCACTCAAATAAAATAAGATAGTAACTAAAGTTATATTTCTAAATTCTGGGAGGCAGGTTAGACTATATGAAAATAACCTGATGAACTTT
The DNA here is from genome assembly GCF_049852395.1 of Peromyscus maniculatus bairdii. Lineage (NCBI taxonomy): Eukaryota > Metazoa > Chordata > Mammalia > Rodentia > Cricetidae > Peromyscus > Peromyscus maniculatus. The sequence goes on from NC_134857.1 coordinate 62,980,836, forward strand.
GTCAGTTAACACAACAGTACAATGGCACACATTTATGTAAGGTGGTTACAAAACTCTTGGAGATCTAAAACCCAGAAAAATGAGTAGAAAGCAATAAGAGAATGACTTAAATAAGATACAAAAATTAATTAAGCTGTATTTATTGTAACACAATGTATAGCACTTTATATTTCTTGTGTGTATCCTTTAAACAGTTTTATAAACACATCAGCAAAATAACTTCTTTACTATACTCTCTCCTATTACTGAGGGAAAAACTATAATTTGAAAAGTCATTAGCAAAGAAAATTGAACCACTATGGGATATAAATGGAAAAATTAAAGTCACGAACAGTAACATGCCAATTCTATAATGCAAACAAGATACCCTTTAGAGAGGTATACATGCAAATTTTATGATTTGGTAACAATTGGGCATGATTTTTTAAAGAAAAGTTAATATAAAGCTAATTTGAAAAAAAAATTGTACTTACTAATTTGTACTTACTGTCCTTAGAAATGCTTAAAGAGCCAGGCAGTGGTGGCACACGCCTTTAATCCCAGCACTCGGGAGGCAGAGCCAGACGGATCTCTATGAGTTTGAGGCCAGCCTGGTCTGCAAAGTGAGTTCCAGGGAAGGTACAAAACTACACAGAGAAACCCTGTCTCGAAAAAAACAAAAAAAAAAAGAAAAAGAAAAAGAAAAGGAAAAGAAAGAAAGAGAGAGAGAGGGAGGGAGGGAGGGGGAGAGAGAGAGGGAGAGAGGGAGAGAGAGAGAGAGAGAGAAATGCTTAAAGGAATAGAACTATTTTTAAAAAGATACAATTTATAAAAATATATCATTGGAACTAAAGTCATTGACGGTGAGTTATTAAGCAGGGCTAACAGAGCATTGGAAAATACTTTAGCTATATAGTTTTTAATTATCTGTTTTATTTTTAATTATGTTTGTTGTGCATACGCATGTGTACGTGTGTGTGTGTGTGTGTGTGTGTGTGTGTGTGAATGTGCACATATGAGTGAAGGGGCCCACATAGTCCAGAAAAGGGCTCAAGATCCCTTGAATCTGGAGTTACAGGGGGTCATAAGCAGCTCAGCTTGCATGCTTGGAACTAAACTCGGGTTCTCTGCTAGAACTGTAGGAGCTCTTGACCATTGAACCATCCTTTCAGTCCCTTGTAATGTCAGTTCATATTTGATCCAAACTTTAATTTTAAAGTGAATTTGTTTTTTACATTATGTTATTTTACAAATTTCATTAAAAGATAGATTAATGATTCTGATAAACATTCTCACTTTTCATTATTCTAAATGTTACTTAAAAGTTATGAGGAGTGTGAATTAGTGCTGCTATGACACACAAATTTCACAACTAAAAGGGCTAAGCACAAGAAATGTGTTGGTGATGTACATGACACAACATTTTGATAAATTGTTCTCTTTATTGATATCTAGTGGCCTTCTTTATCTCTTTGGTAAATTTTTTGTTTGAAATTTGCTATTTCAGATATGAGGATGTCTATGCCAGCTTAATTACAGTTTCCATTTGCTTGATCATTTGATTTGCAACCATTGACTCTTTCTTTGGATGTCTTTGATAGTTAAGTGTGTGGTTTGTTTGTTTTTTTTTAAGACAACAGATAATTAGAAATTGTCTTTTAATCTAGATAGTTACTGTGGATCACTTAATTGATTAGTTGAAGTCATTTGCATTTAAAGTAATTATTAATCAAGTTTGTTATTCCCCATTATTTTTTTTCTGGTTAGCCAAACTGATCAGTGTTTTTCTTCATCATCTATGTTAGTATCAGGGGCTGCTGGATTTCTGTCTTAGCTCTGATATGGTCATCTCATCCTCTCATAAGATGAATTCTTTCCTGTCCTCTTGTGAAATAAATTAATCCAGAGTGTTCTTCCAGAGAGAAATTCCAATATTCACTCCTGACAGAATTCCTATGTCTGATCTCTTCAGGCTTTGAGTTAAAACTTCATTTGCAGTGCTTTGGGAAACAGCCTATCCATTCAAAGCATCTAACAGAGGCTTGGCAGAAATTTTAATTCATGATCTAATGATATGAACAGACAGTTCTCAAAGATAAGAAATAAATAGAAACAAACACACGAAAAAGGTGTTCAACATTCTTGGCCATCAGGGAAATGAGAATTGTAACTATACTGGAATTTCCTCTCAGCCCAGACAAAATGGCTATCATAAAGAAGACAAATAGCAACAAACCTGGTGATAGTGTAGGGAGAGGGGAAGCTGTAAGCACTGATGGTGGGGATGTAAATTAGTCTAACCAATGTTTAACTCAATATGGAGGTGTGTCACAAATCAAAAATGAGCTTCAATATCACCCAACTATACCCCTGGGGACTCTAAGTAAACACCCCACAGAGGTACTGTACATCCATGCTCATTGCAAGACTATTCATTCTGGAGCATGACATGAAAGCAGAAGGAAGCCTGGGGGAAGGAAGAGGAGAAGTGGGAAAAATAGACAGGGGGAGGGGGAGGGTAAAGGGGAAGGAGGAAAGGGGGAGGAGGAGGGGATGGAGTTAGTGTGGACCAAATATATGGTATATTTGAAAGAAATTATTTATAAAACCCAACATTATGTATAATGAATATATATTATTAAAAAATTCTTAAATCTATCCTACATTGCTAAAACACAAATCCAGCAAGATAAACACTGTAGCTATCCTAGAGAATTCTGTCCATGAAATGAAATGACTATTTTAGGATTATTATATTCTAGAAATATGCTAAAATCTTTGATTTTCTGATTGTTACAATTTTATATTCAAAAATATTTATATCTCCTAGAATTGTTTCTTGCTCATAAATGTTATATGATAATTACATATAGTTTATGTAATTAGTATCTAATAATATATCAATTTAAAATATATTTATTTTAAGAAAATACTTTTTAGTAATGTCTCTCAAAGGTGTAATACATGATAGAAGAAGTTTCCAGAACAATTTCTACAGTTATTAGAAACTGTTCGCTTTGTAAACATTTTAAATTATTTTTTAGAATATTCATGCATATATGTAATGTAGTTTGATCATATCACCCCTTATCCCCAACTGCCCCAGGGTTACCTATTACACCTCTCTTCCAACTTCATGTCTCTTAAAATGTTTTAAATGTATTTGTTTCCCACCCACTAAATCCAATTGACGCTGTCCATAGGTGCATGGACATGTGGTCACCTACTGGAGCATGGGGGACCAACAGAGGCCACACTTTAAGAGGAAAGTAAGACCTTTTCTCCTAGCAGCCATTAACTGCCAGTAGCTGCTCAGCTATAGGTGAAACATCAGAAACCTCTTCCATCCCCATTAGACTTCATAACAGGCCAGGTCTTGTGTGGGTCTTTTGAGTTTTGCTCACTGTTGTGAATTCATATGTGCCAGAGCCAGGCCACGGCCGAGGGATAGCATTTGATAGCAGTCTTCCATATTCTCCAGCTCTTACATTCTTTCAGCCCCCTCTTCTGTAATGTTTCCTGAGCAATGGAATAAGGGATGGTTGGTCTAGGTTAGCTGTGTAGGCTGAGCACCCACTGTTATTCATGCTCAGCACTTCCAACAGCAGCATGTACCTGTGTTGACCACTGTCCACTGAACCTAGAAGTTTCTCTGACCAGAGTTGCATATATAAAAGTTAGTCTTTACAGATCTATTTATTCAAAAATGAATATTTAAAAGACAGTTTGACAACATGACTATTTAGAAAAACAACATCAAAAGGTAGGTCATATCCAGCATTGGACCCTGGATGATGTAACCAACCTACTAGGTAAAATGTGCCTATTGGTGCAATATTTACAAGACTTCATAGATATAACCAACTGATTGTATTTGGGGTACTTTCCATACAAAAGATTTATGCCTGGTACAGTAAACATGGTTTAAAAAAAAAACATAGCTTGGGAACTTGTTTGATTTTTAAGAAACATTACTTTTTCAATTCAGTTTAAATTAAAAATGAAAACTCATTTTGGAGAAGCTGATGTTCTATAGATGGAAAGAACTTGGAATGGAGCCAGTTTTTTTTAAGCAAACACTCCTCCACTGGACAGCACTGCTAGCCCTGAAAGCAATCCATAAGAGTTTGAAACAATACTTGGGATAGCAATCAACGGGCAAGGTGCCCAGGGACTCTTTTGGGCTGCAGAGTAACTCATCTCTGCTTCACTGAATTCTTGTTTCCAAATTTGTTCACTATACTGGATTCTTATGGGCCTTCATGCATGAGGAGATGGCCAACTGAGTTAAGTAAGGACATTTGCTAGACTCTGTCTCATTCCCAAGTTACTAAAGACAAGCTACCGCTAGTTCAGTTTGAAGCAGCAAAGGGGTAATGATTTGAGGACCCCTGAGCAGGAGCTGTAGATGTCCCTGGATAGCCCAGGTTAGCTGTAGCACAAATGACTCCCAGTTATGCTATGTCTACTCAAATGGGTCTTCTTTCTGTCATGTACTACAGAGAAGTCACCATGCCCTGCCTAACACCAGGGTTTTCAGGCTCAGCCTTGGATGGGTCACTGAGCTCATTGAGCTCATAGATACTCTGCCCCAACTCCCCTTCCATTTTTTCATTTTCAGAGGATTATGGCAATAATGGGGCTCATTTTATATTAGAAATCCAAACTTCCTGAAAAAATATAATAACATAAACAAAAAGAGAATTTTTATATATACAATTACTTTTGACATCATGGATCATATGTAAATGTCCTCAGCATCCCTCAGATGTACAGTAGACTGTACCTTTTGAAGGGCTGACTTTCATTATTTAGTTTCTCCTCTCAGTTGTTTTGAGAATAAAATGGATTCTCATGGGGAAAAAAGAGCTTGGATTGAACACAAAGAGCAGCTGCTGCGTGGGTAGTGGGAGAGAGGAGGTCAGCCAGCTGAAGTTCAACATCACACTTAGAATTGTATCGGTGCTCTCTGGCCTTACACAATTATGCCTGAGTATGCACAAAATAGAATTGGAAATTACCATTTCCATAAGGATTTTGTGGGATAGGGAAGGCTTGTTGTCTATGATGGCAACTTGGCTAATCTGGAATTAACTAAAAAACCCAAGCATCTGGGTACACCTGTCAGAGATTTTCTTTACTGAATCATCCAAAATGGAAAGACTCACCCTAAATCTGAATCTTTTGAGGTAAGGAGATCCATTTTAAATCTGGGCCACACTGTCTGCTGGTAGACTATATAAAGGACATGAAAGAAGAAAGTGCTTGCTCTCTGCCTGCTTGCCTTCCCTCTCAGTGGCAAGTTGATTCTTCCACTGGAATTAGAAACTTCTTCTTCAGGATTCCAGCATATACTGAAAACCAACTGAGATATCCAGCCTCATGGATTCAACAACTATTAGACTCATGGACTTTCCGTTGGAAGACAGCCATTGTTGGAACAGTTGGACCTGTAAGGCACTATAATAAATCTTATGGACATCAAGAATGCATCTATACATAGCATGATATCTTTACAGTTGTGGTTTTGCATGGGATGCTGCTAGAGAGTCTTCATACCAGCTTCTTGAAATTTGAAATAATGTAAAAGACACTGTATGATGAGGTGGATTCTAAGCTGGGGATAGATATGACAGATCCTGAGTTCATCTCTTTGTTATTCAAAACTGGAAAAAATTAATGCCTATGTACTGTCAACTCACACATTTTTTCCTTTTTTTTTTAATTTCAAGACTCCAAAAAATTTGGTTGATATACCAAATGTTTATTATTTCAAGATCAACACTTTCACAGTTTCAGCAAATTTGCATTAGATAATTACAGTGCTGCTCTCTTCTTTTTGTAGTTGGTACCAAGCAAGATTACAGTCCCTTCCACTTACCAGGAAACAAAGCAAAAAATGGATCATACCCACTTGATTATTTCCCCCCTAGAACTGGCTCCTATAATGAACCTGGAATTGTTCTTTTTCCGGGCAGCAGTCACTTGGGTTTCCTGGCAACAGTCACTTGGTTTTCCAGGTATTTTCAAGCCTAAATGGTAAAATCCCTACAGGGGAGTCCTATGCAGCCACAGGATGCACCAAGTGGCAGCTCACAGGATAGCTCTCTCCCCTACAAGACAAGAACAACTGTGTCTTAGCCTTGGATTTACTCATCTGCATTGCTGAAAGCATCCAAGTTGTTTCAATTTTATGGTAATTTCCAAAAGCAAAGGAGAAAATGTGTTGCCAAGGAGACTTACGGTGTTGTAGAGAGGAAAGAGGAGCAACGATGCCTGTGTCTGTGCATCTGGTGTGTTTCCTGCCCCTCTATGCCCACACACCCACAGAAATTCACAGAAGCTTCCCAGAAAGACCAAGATAGCGTGAAGACATTGCTCAATTATCCATGGTCCTCAGATCAGATTTTGTGCCAACCCATCTCCATCCAGCAACTTGACATATGCTTTAAATAATTTCTTTGATGTAATAAGAAATCTATCAGAATGAGTAAGCAGTCGTTACAATTTTCACTGTACATGTGGAAGATAATTTCCTTAATGCCATGGAAAGATGGCAAGAAATGTGGAAGAGACCTATTGGTTTTCACAAGAGTTATCTCTGAGTGTCTAGAAAAGCACTCTTGAGCACCACTGTGTCCTAGAAGATCATGGTGGTCCCCCACAGCCACCAGACTATTCGATTGCTTGTAACTGCACTTTAAATGCTGCTACATTAATTCACCTTCTATAATCTCCATCATTTGAAAACCTGAAGTTCCTAGGAAACTGAAATATACTAGCAACACCAAGTTATACAACAAAAGGGAAGAACTTCACTGAATATCCAACTAAAAGGTGAGAGATACAAAGGATACTGAAAGCTGTTTTGACAGCTGACACTCAGAGTGTTTGTCCGAAGTGGCCCAAAGCATCAGATTCACAGGTAAATCTGAAAGCACAATTCAGAAGTAAAACCAATGATCCAGATAAATGACTTGTCCCCAGTTTCAGATCAATGACAGAGGCACAAGTGACAGGTTAGACAAGGAGAATGGCATACAATGCCAGCTAAATACGCAAGTCACATGCATGTACAGCATGGAGGCTGTAGAGTGCCTTGGGAGTATCAGATGAGTCACGTGGGGCAGGAGGATTGACTTTGATCACAACACTCATAGTCAATCAAGAATGAGGTTTGCCGGGTGGTGGTGGTGCATGCCTTTAATCCCAGCACTCTGGAGGCAGAGCCGGGCGTATCTCCGTGAGTTCGAGGCCAGCTTGGTCTACAGAGTGAGATCCAGGACAGGCACCAAAACTACACAAAGAAACCCTGTCTCAAAAAAACAAAAAACAAAACAAAAAGAAAGGAGTGAGGTTTAAGAATCTTTAAAGTTTATTCAAACACAAATTAATTCTATTATCTCTTCAAATTCTCTCTTGCTCTATGAAAGGTCTCTCTGCACATTAGTCATTTGGGTTCTGATGAGTCAAGACTGAAATACTCAAGTCACTTAAAATTCTATGATGATGATGATGATGATGATGATGATCCTGTGATTAACCTATTTAGACTTGAAAGGAAGTTATTTGAGAAACTGGAGTGTTTTGCTTAGCCAGCTTCACCACACTCATTGGGTATCTCAGGAAGAGCATTGTGAGCCCTTATCTCATTAGCTCAGTTAGTGCATTGACAGCAAGCTTAGAACTATTCAGGGTCCCCTCCAACTGCAGGCTGCTTAAATTTACATTACACTGTTAAGTAAATTTTCAATAGAAAACTTAGTTTCTCAAAAAGTAAGTCACTACCCACATCCAAAATTGATTAGACCACATCATGCACTAGCCTCTCAGCCTCTCAGTTTATCCTGCTCACAGGATCTTGTGGTGCTAAAAGAGCATGTGCATAATACGGTATATGATAGATACCCATGCCCTTCACAAATAGACTCTCCTGAAAGGACTTTTTAATCACTAGTTTTGTAACTGTAGTTAAATATGTCAAAGGCACTAGACTGAATCTTCGGGGACCATTTTCTATCTATTTTAAACTTGGCAAAGTTTTTAAAAGCAAAACAAACCTATAGCCTGAATAAAGTAATTAGCTCAAGGAAATGAATGAACCATTTAGTAAATGCATGCATTAAAATATATGTGGAGTGGCTAATGCTTTTGCTCTGCAGGTATTCAAGGCATTAGAGTGGTGTTTGAAATATATGAAGCCCTCAGGATGAATCTCTCCCATTGCAAGGACTGAAGTCACTATGGGTGTGTTTTAACCTGACAACTCTGACAAGACTAAGGTCCCTCACTCAGTCACATCCCCAACATATGTGTACAGAGAATAGCTAAAGAGGAAGAGGCATATTTAATCTTCACATCATATGGCAATGCTGACAGTTCTGCCGAACTCTGATTATTGTTTGATGGGTCAGTGCTTCAATTCATGTACTCATAACAAGTGAGCCAGGAGACAGGGCCAGCTATTCTTTTACAGGTGTGACTTTCATCACTGAATTTCAGAGAGCTTTATGACTTTGTTCTTTTTCAAAATTTTTCTTGACAATGATGATTGTTCATATTTTAAGGATTAAGTGGGATTGACTATGGTTAATAAGAATGTGATACATAGAATTTGCATTATTATTATTATTTAATTTTGGGACAGAGCCTCATGTAGCTGAAGTTGTCCTTGGACTCACTATGTAGACAAGATTGGCTCTGAACTCCACATTACAGCCCATGGGAGGACTGGTTTAAATCTTTTATTCCATAGAGTCATTACATTTTTATCCTTTTAGGTTATTTTTACCTTTTTACTGTATGTTGAATATTCTATGCCTGGAGTACTCCAATTTGTCATTTAATACCGTTGTCAAATATCATCCTTTCTCACTATAGACTTAGCTTTTTCAGTTCTTAGTATGTGAGCAACTAGTAGGTATTATCACATGCTCTTGTGTTTAGATGTAGCTACAGTGACTTAGACCTTACAGAAAGTTGACTGTTTCATGACATTGATACTTTCTGTCATGGAAGATCATGCCCCTGAGGTGTGATCATTTATCTTTTATAGGAGCACATGTGTATCCAGAAGTTTTCCTGTGTCCCACAGCCACTCAGTCCCAAATAAACACACAAAGGCTTATATTAATTACAAACTGTTTGGTCTTTGGCTCAGGCTTCTTGCTAGCTAGCTATTACATCTTAAATTAACCCATTTCTATTAAACTATATATATGACTGTGGCATTACTGGTCTGCTGGCATCTTGTTCCTTGGGCGGCTAGATGGTGCCTGCCTCGACTCCATCCTTCTTTCTCACAATCTCTCTCTTGGATTTCCCATCTGGCTATAACCTGTCTTGCCATAGGCCAGAGCAGCTTCTTTACTAACCAATGGTAGCAACACATATTCACAGCATACAAAAAGACGGTCCCAAAGCACACATGCTTTCTTACATAATGTCTTTATTATTTTCACTTATTGGTCTTTTGGCTAAAATAAACTGCAGTACCTACCACTCACTTTTGAATAAGTATTTATTATGTTTTAGACATAGACGATACTAATATGAGAAAGACAAGCAAATGGCCTAATTTCTCAGTTTGTGATGCAGAGGTTGGACCAAAAAAAAGATGGGGCTTGATACACCCTACTGTGGAAGTGTATAAGGACCAGCATGGCAAGTATCATGGGAGTTCTTTAGTTTCTTCTTAATGCTGTAATAAAATACTCTGACCAAAGCAACTAAAGAGAGACAGGCTTTACTTAGCTCATAGTTTCAGGTGACAGTCCATCATGGAAGGAAAGTCACGGAGGGAAGCAGAGAACAAAGCATGCATTCATGCTAGTGTTCAGCCTGCCTGCTCCAGTTTCTACAGTCCTGGATCTCCTGGTCATGGAATGGTCCCACCCATTATTATAGGCATTCCCACTCAGTTAAACAATCCCTCACAGGTATTCTTAGAGGTTAGCTTTAATCTACACACCCTCTCACAGGTGTGCCCATGGGGCATCACAGAAAACTGTGAGGAAAGAGCTGAAGAGGAATGTTTAGCCAGAGACCTGAAAGTCTAGAATAAGCTAATCATGTTCTTTAGCTGCTCTGAAATATCTGCCTTCACATTATCTCACACATGGCTGCTCAAAAATGAGTTTGAAGAAAAGTTGAAATATTAGTCTCATGTCAAAATGTCTTTGTGTGATAGATGAGTGTGTAAAGGATTGTGAGATCTGCATTTGGCAAAAGATCCCTTAAATTTAAAATAATTACATAAAAATTTATCTAAATCAAACTTAGTTTAACATGCTATACTTCACTTTAGTCAATTTTGTATTTAATTAGGTAATTAACATGTCTGATCATTTTGCAACACTTTTACAGATTGCTGATTACAGATGATAAATGAGCATTGTACTATGAATATTTAATTTCTTGCTTGTAACAATGGAAACTGCACATTTTTATAAAGTAATTTATAGTGGCAAAGCTCTTTAAATCATTTCTCTCTTGTGGTTTATCACTATGTTTTGACATTCTGTCCTCACAGCATTTTCTTTAATACTCACCACATTTACAGCTCACACTTGTAGCTCTAGTCATTTGTTGGGTTTCAGTTAATTACCTATGAGGGGATGAATGTCTCTGCACTGTTCAGTTCCTTTTTCAAAGTGGATCACAAAGGTAAATAGTAGCCAGTAATAGCAACACTCATATTCTTCTGATCTGAAATTTGCATCCTTATTTAAGATGTGTGTGTTAGGGAGATATATATATATGTGTATATATACATATATATATATAAATATGTATATATACACACACATATATAAATATAAATATAAATATATATATATATTAGCTTTGTTCAGGAAACTCATATAATATATATGATATTAAAGTTATGTTATACTTGTATCAAGAATTAATTAATAAAAATATATCAAAATAATAGTAATCTTGAAAAGCTTATTGAGTAAGAAGAAATAGGAAACACACATTATACTCTCAAGACAAATATTCTCACTCATAGTGAGGTGAAAGATAAAATGATTCTGAGAGATTCTGTTCCCACCTCCTTGAAGGGTTAGCCCTCCTGGGAGAAGTGATTGCTTTCAACAGATGCACAGCAAAACTCATCCTGATGAAAATTTAATTAGTGACACAAATGTCAGCTCCCAGGGTGAGTTTCTTGATGGTAGCACTGCTCATCTGATGCATCAGCAATTCCAATCACTCTTCTATGAAAAGCCACCAAAGAGCTATGGGACAGGCTAACATTTTTATATAGTCTAAGACATGTAAACTCTGTGACATCTGCTGTCTAAGTAGGGCAAACACAGCAATGATGAATATGAAAGTCCAGAGATCTGGGAATAAAATGATTTGGCTTCCATATAAAGATAGATTTCCTACTGTAGTAGAGGCTAACAATTCTAAGATCAAGGTTCAGACAAATTCAGAATCCAAAGGGAACCTACCTGTTTTATAGAGTCTGTTTCTTATTTTCTTGCTACATAGCCAAGGTTAGCCTAGTATTAACAATTCTCCTGCCTCAGCATCCTGAGTTGCTGGCCAAGCATTTATAAGTAATATTAAGTCTCTGAATGGTTGGTTATTCTGGAACCTGCAGGCAGGAAAGAGCCTTCTGTTTACACCCATCTGGCAGCTTCTGTGAGGAGATTTTGCAATCTCTCACTCATGAGGCCTAGCTGGTAGAGGTAGGGTTATAGGTAAGGTCTTTAGGGTTATAGGTCTTGGGGGTCCAAGCTTTTAATACACTGTCATTCAAGCTCCACACTATAGCACTACTGAATGAATATTCTTTACTTCCCAAGCTCCTGTCCAATGATGAGAAGACTGTGTATGTGAAAAGCAGCATGTCTACTATAGTTTATACACAGACAAGAGAGGAATATGAAGAAAACAAAATAAAGAGGCTACTCAGGGCCTGTAGTACATCACTGACTTTTTTTGTTAAGTCAAACATTTACACATGATGGTCACACAAAATTCCTCAAAGGAGATGGTAATGTGTCCATCTGAAATACATGGACAGTCTTTAACGTTAAAGGTAAAAACTAGTCTCTTCTTTGGCCAATTTTCTTTCTAACTAAAATACAAAGTAAAATAAATAACATATCTACTAAATTTGCCTGAGGAAATGCATTTCTATTCTTTTGACCTTGTTTCTGTTTTTTTTTTTTAATTTGTTTTTAAAATGGCATTATTCTTTCTACTAAGTAGCTTTTTGTTGAGACACTCTCTTATTTAAAGAGTTATTTTCTTATCCTCGATGACCTGAAATTGTACTGTTTGAATGCAGCTCACTTTAAAATTCTCTGTTCAACAGGAAATAGGAAAGCACTGAAAAAACAAACAAGGAACATTAGTCACAGACTTGTCTCCAATGTTTTATGTTGATATGTTTACTGTTCTTTTCATTCAAGTTTGAATACCTTCCTGCTCATGTTCTCCAAAAACAAAAAGTGTGCATATTAGGAGTTCATATTGGCAGAAGTCGTCCTTGTAGTAATGATGGAAAACCAAGTGGAAAAAAAGAAGTCAAAGTTTCACTATTTGCAGATGATGGTAGTATACATCAATGACCCCAAAAATTCTACCAGGGAACTCTTACAGTTGATAAATACCTTCAGTGATGTGGCAGAATACAAGAGTAACTGAAAAAAATCAGTAGCCCTCCTATATACAAATGATAAATGGGCCCAAGAAAGAAATCAGAGAAACATCACCTTTAACAATAGCTACAAATGATATAAAATATCTTGGGGAATTCTAACTAGCCAAGTGAAAAACCTGTATGACAAGAACTTTAAGTCTCTGAAGAAAGAAATCTACACTGTCAACAGTAAGAACACATTCTGCTGAATTCAGTAACCAGCCTTTGGTGCTGGAAAGATGGCTCAGGGAGTGAAACATTTACCACACAATTGTGAGGACTTGAGTTCAGATTCCCAGAACATGTGTAAGCTGGTTCAGTGGAGCAGGTCTACAAGCCCAGGGTTCCTATCCTGAGATAGGCTGCAAAGACTAGAGAAGCCCCAGCATCTTGGAGGTCAAGCAGCCTTGCTTATGCAGCAATAGATAGGGAAGAGACTGATCCTGTGTCAAACAAGGTAGAAGGCAAGAACCAACACCCTCTCAGCCCCACATGCCACTGAGCATACACACACACAGACACACACAGCTTTTGTTTCCTGAGATATTGTTCATAAAAAAGAAGTTCATACATTTTAATACTTGGTCCCCAGTTGGTGGAAGTTGGCTTTGGGATTTCAAAAGTTCATGCCCTTCCTAGTTCTCCTCCCTTTCCCTCTCTGCCTCCCCATTCTTCTCCCTCTCCCTTTCCCTCTCCAGCCCTCTCCCTCTCCCTCTGCCTTCCACTTGTGGATCACATTTAAGCTCTCAGCTACTGCTCAGTGCCATGCCTGTCTACCTGATGCCATGCTCCTCACCATGATGATCACAGATTCTCTCTCTGAAACTGTAAGGCCCCATTAAAGGCTTTCTTCTATAAGTTGCCTCAGTCACGGTGTCTCTTTACAACAATAGAAAATGTACAGAAAAACAGAAGTCATACAGAGAATGATGGGTTTTAAATTTAGGTATCAGTAGCTCCAAATCCATATCTGCTACCAAAAAAAAGTATAATAAATGTTAATTTAAAAATTGGATGCAACCATATTTGATACTAATGGAACAAAGTGTAATAAGACACAGAGTGGGGAGATTACTTATATTACAAACATCAAAGGAGCCAGTCTCCGAATTATAAAGATTCCCACACATGAATGACCAAACATTTTAATGATAAAGAAAACTTTCACAAAGAAAGAGTTACATATGACACAGAAATATGCAACAAAGTGCCAGATGTCATTAATAAATAAATGCAGTTTAGTTTTTTTTTTGTTTTTTTTTTGTTTTTGGTTTTTTGTTTTTTTGAGACAGGGTTTCTCTGTGTAGCTTTGTGCCTTTCCTGGAGCTCACTTGGTAGCCCAGGCTGGCCTCGAACTCACAGAGATCCACCTGCCTCTGCCTCCCGAGTGCTGGGATTAAAGGCGTGTGCCACCATCACCCGGCAATAAATGCAGTTTAACACCATAATTTTATCCAGACATGAAAACTTTAAAAGCATATCTATGTAGGTACAGGCTACAAACTGGAAGCTTTGTACAGGACGGTAGGATTGCTGTCAATGCACTCTGCTTATGAAACTACATTCATACTCACTAAGTTAAGCACATATGTTTACTGCACCAACATCCCTATTCCTAATTATACACGCAACAGAGTGGTCCACATATAGGTGCTGATAGGTGTGTCAGAACCATTCATTGTAGTATTATTTGTGACACTCAAACTTACAGCCTCCATTATATCATAAGTCCACAGAAAGCTGTAACTTAGAATGCTACTAAATTGTAAGACAACTGAAGGGAATATTTTATAAATCATAACTGTGCCTCAGTCATGCTAACCAAGCTCCAGCTGATCACAAGCTGCCATGACTTGATATCTTCATAAGAGCAAATGCCTCATCATGCATGGCCAGGTACAGCAAATGTCGAGGAGCTGTAATTCACTCCTCTTTCTGCCTATAAATGCTGCCTGTCCTGTTACTGGGGCCCCTGAAGCTCTCTTGCTGATGACACTCTCTGATTCATGAATCACTCTTTGCTAAGATAAACTCTGCTACATTTAATTTCCCTAACACTTTCCTTTTAACACAACCCAACAGTCTAGCAAAAGTAGAATATATTCAGAACTGTGCTTGTGTGGGGGGAGATGGCCCACCAACGACTGTGTGTGATAATGTACTTAGATCACATATAATGACTCAGAGACCAGACAGAAAAGATCATACACTGTCCAATCCCATTTCTATCAAATCCAAAGAAGGATCAAATTAACCTCAACTGCTAGAGATCAGAATACCGAGTGCTTTTGGAAGGGAAGACCATTTATTAGAAAAAAGAATGGAAGAGGCTTGTACACATTTGAGTATCACTTCTGATACATATGTGTATATATACATGCATGTGAGAGGTTTCAAATAAGATAAGCTATAGAATGGGGTGTGGGCAGTTGATAAGCAGGGAAATTACATAAAATACAATCAAAATAAATGGTAAAATCATATGAACCCCTTACTAATTTTTAACTATAAAATAGGCCTTTAATGAAAGACTATAAAAAGAGAGACCCCTTTGGCCTCACCCAATAAGTTCTGGTAGTAGCGCTAACAGGAATGTTTTCTGAGCGCAGGCAGTCAGTCTCTTAGCAAATATGCAGATGTGGAAACAGAATACAATACTTCTGCTTTAAAGGGCTGTAGCCCCTGGCTGCGTGTTTGGAAAGCCTTGTTTGATGAACACCAGCTTGTCAGCTACAAGCACAGGCCTCAGGAACACAGTGAGATCTAGCTCACGAACATGAGAGCTCTGTAGGCATAGATAAGGTGTATATCAGCCTTATCCCACAGCATTCTCTGCCCCTGCCATTGACTGATGAGATCAACTGAGAGAAGCTTTGCACTGTTTTTGGAAAATTAAACAGTTTTACTGTTAATTCATATTTGTGCCAGAAGCCCTTCTTGGAGAGGCTTTACCAGACACTCGGAATTCTTTCACAGAAACATTTCCCTCTTTTCTTTCTGTGTTTTACTCTTCCCCAGTTGAGTTGATGATGGTTATGAATATCTAACTAGGTTATGGCCACAGGTGCCATATGTGTACAGGATTAAGAAAGGTGTCTTTTATTTAATTCAGTCTATCAAGTATCAATACATATCTGATGTCTATTAAATAGACAAAATTTGGCTATAGTAAGGGTTTTGCCCTAGGGATTTCATTAATTTGTCTGTGTTATTATTCAGCTGTTCCCTGGAAGCTTGGACTTTCTTCATTGAAATGGTTCTAATTTCAACAACCTGATGTTTCAGGTCCAACAAAGCCATTTCCAATGTGGCAGTCACAAGAGAAGGCAAATTAAACCTCAAAACTTTTGTTTCAAGGTTTGTGTCTCTCCAAAGACTATAAAATGTTGGGCTGTGTGGTGGTATTCTAATTGTACTGAAATGTGATTTTGATTGTATGTTAATAAATAAAGTTGCCCGGGGGTCAGAGCTATTAGAGACATAGCAAGAGTGTGGCGGTGGTGGCACATGCCTTTAGTCCCAGCACTTGGTAGAAGAGCTAGGTAGATCTCTGTGTGTTCAGGGATACAGCCAGCATTGGAGACATATGCCTTTAAGACCTGGGGGGCTGTTCATACAGACAGTGATGAGGCAGTCACGTGTTTGGGTTTAAAACCAATGAGAAGGCAGAACAAAAGACTATGAAAAGACATACACACAGAAAATAGGTCTCTTTCGGGAAGCTAGGAGCATACATGAGGAAGGGTAAGATTTTAGCTCTGAGCTCTGACGTCTAGGCTTTCTCTTTTACATTGGTTCTGTGCTTCTTATTTAATAAGATGGTTGGTTACATCTACAGGGCTGCCATATTTTATTGGCCACTTTCTTGCCCTCTTGAAGTGAAGGGATATGAGCATCATGTTTTGTTTTGTTTTCTCAATTATTCAGCACATCATCCTAGGAAAGCCCTCATAACGGGCTAGAGAGATGGTTCAATGGTAAATCAATCAATCAATGCATAAGTGTGAGGACTAGAGTTGGAAGCCAACACAAAAGTAGGTTCTATAGCAACATCTGGAATTCTAGTTGCTCCTATAAGGAGATGGCTCAGCCCGGCTAGCTTGGCATATACAGCTTCTGTCTTCCATGAGACCCTGTACTAAACAAGGTGGAAAGAGATTATTGACACCTGAGGTTGTCTTCTGATCATTCCTGCAAGGGTATACACATACACACACACACACACACACACACACACACACACACACACACACACACACACACACATATATATATATATATATATATATATATTCACACAAAGAGAAACACATGTGCACATAATCACACACACACATACACACAGAGCACATAAATAAATAAATAAGCCATAAAAACAACAAAAAGTTTGCCCTTTTGTAGACTAGCAAGTTACCCTGACACAATTTATGAGCAGTTTGGAATCTGGACAGAAGAAAGCTTCCTGTAGCAGAGACACAGGACTCAACAGTCCACATCACACAGCAAGCAGCATGAGCTTTCCTGTGCTTCCTTTCCCTCTCATCCCAGCTGCCACAGTGGTAGCAGGAATAGATCAACATCGACCTCCTACACCGAGTGTTCCCTATGAATGGGAACAAACTCTTTTATAATTGCTAGGGTATGTGATGGTCTTTTTCTCTAGAGGAAATGACTAGATAGTAAGAAAAACTGTTTTTTTGCTTTGAAGAAAGATAAATACTTTGTGGGGAGAGTTGCTCTACAGACATTAAAAGGTGTTCTGAACAGGAGAGACATTCTGGCCTCTTCATGAGCAACACACCATGAGAGACTCAAGAAAACAGTCTCCCAACATTGCAAAGAATGTTTAGAGGAGAAAATCCATCCAAGCTGATCTAGGCCTAAGTTCCCTCACATTCTCCAAATAATAATAATTAAGTAGAAAGTGAAAAAAAAAATCCTGTTTGGATGGAGTGATTGTTCTGGGTTTGACAGCTCTTTGTTTTTAGGAGTGAGTCCACCAGCATGCTGTAGAGAGAGTTCAGGAATGAAGTAGAGCTCCCTCTGGGGTGAAAGTAAGTGTGACAAAGTTGGTTCGATTCTTTCCACTTCTCAGTGTCTTTCCCCTCAACCTTCCGTTAAAAAGTTACTCAGTAGAAACATGCTAGGTTCTAGGTAGAGACTGTAGGATAAAAACCAAAGATTTGTTGGGGTGAAGAGTGTTTGTTTAAGGGCTGAGGGGTGATGCTGAATATCTGTGCAACCCGTACAATCATCAGCCATAACCCCTGAAGCCTTCTGGGTTCAGCAGAGGAAGAGCCTTCTGCCCGACATCTTTTTAAAAGTTCAATAAAGATCGTGTATTATAAAAATGGGCCTCGTAGAATCACATGCTTGCTCAAACTTGACCTAGAAAGTAGAAGGTGGCCCCTTCCAGCCTGCTGGATGCACAGACACAGAGGAAGTATGATGTTAAGAGAGCAGTCCTTGAGTAAGACTAAATCTTACACTCCTTAAACGCTTCCTAATGATGGTTTTGTGAAATAATCTCTTCAACCGTCAGTTTCCTGGGGGGTGTGAAAAGATATCCAGGCTTACTGATCCTTCAAAACCTAAAGGACAAGAACAATAACACCAGAGGACTAAATGGACCAGGATAATAATCGTTGTTTTGGGGTCTCTAATTCTCCCTTAGATACAATGCCACCCTTGAGGTCTCTGGGAATGGAGCTTAGATGGAATTGCTCCAAGGGACACCAGACCTTGCATCTCTGACTGCTTTCTCCTTTCCTCAGTGCAATGCTCATTCTCTCCCGTGGTCTGCATGCCTGAGCTTGATTCAGCCAGTGGGACCCAGCAGCTGCTGTCAGTGACTGTGGAAGCTGCCCCTGCCACTCCAGCACCCAGCTGTATTCTTTTCCCTCTCTTCCTATCCTCTCTGCAGGCCTCTGGAACAAATCCTTCTTTCTGAACTTCATCAACAGTGGCACAGATTAAGTCATTGATGTGAATCTTCTTTTTAATTATGTTATTCACAGAAACATTAAGCTCTTTTCAGAGTGCCATGGCTCATTCTTTTAAAAATGGTGATAGCCTGGGTTATGTGAAAAGGCTATAAATGAGGCTTCTTGATCTGCTTCCTTATCCTTACTGCCAAGAGCCTGGGCTGGAAGTTGCTTGTTAAAAGGCCTCCTAAATAAGGGGGATGGTTTTACTCTGGGCTTTTCTTCCTCTTCTCCATTTATAGAAAGTGTATTTACTTCCCTCACATCTCAGGAGATATGGATATGAAAGAGAGGGAAGGCACAATAAAAAGAAGGAGAGACGGAGAGGGGACAAGGGGCAAGGAAGAAGAGTGGGTGGGGAAAGGAAAAAGAGTAGGGAGGCTGAGAGGAAGTGGGGGGAAGAAAGGGAGCCAAGGAAGGGGGAGGGTCAGAAGAAGAGGAGAAGGGAAAAAGACTGAAACACAAGGAAATTAATAGGAAAAATTAAAGTCAAAAACATGTCTTGTCAAACTGGACTCCGATTCACCAAGGCAATTTTCAGTATCAGAGAATGGTAAAGATTGGAGGTGACCCTAAAAGTCACTCAAAATTTAGTTCCATTTCTTCACTTTTCAAGTGGGGAAATAAAAAGCAAAAAGGGCCACAGAAGGACCCAGAGGCAAAGCTTTGGACGGAGCAGAATCAGGGTACTGCTGGGCCTGAGATTCTCAGTTTAATGTGGTCCAGCAAGCTGAGCTGCACTTCCCCTCAAGTTCTACAAAGGCTTCATTTTATTCTAAAGAAAGTAGAATTCTATTCTGGACTTTCCAAAAGTCCCAAGCTAGTCACCTGCTTCCCTAGGGACAGACAAGAGGACTCTACGAAAGGAAGACTAGTCACGTGAGGGAGAACATATTTATTAGGAGGTAAGCAGGCACTTCAAGTTGGAGGAACATAAACCTCTGAGTTGACTTCAACATTCCTCTGAAAGTAGACAAGGATGCTGACTGGGCTAGCCCAGTCCACGATGAACAACCAGAAACAAAGGAACAAGCACCTTCTCAGCTGCTTCATCACATACTCAGGACAAAAAAAAAAAATGGCATGTGAGAGACAAGGAGTAGAAGAGAGAGTCATAAGCAAATACCAGCTATTGGTCCTCCGCAGTTCCTCCCATCTCAGCTAAGGAATTGAGACCCAATCTGTGTGTTACCCCTCCACTGTGAAGGATGGAGAAGAGAGATGGTTGGAAAACAAAGGAACCCTTTCTTTCCAGCAGGGGTGCAAAGTGACAAGTCACACAGAGGTTCCAAGTCTGGTTTCAAGAGACAGGGCTTGCTTCCTCCCTTTGGTGAGAGGGCCCTGTACACATTCCTGTAAAGAAGCCACACCGTGAAGTGCCCTCATTACTGACAAGAGTCCACTGGGACTAGAACAATCGTAGGTTTCATGATTTGAGCAACTAGTGAAAGGCCACCGTCAAATGATTCATAACTGTAATTTAAATTGCATTAGCCTATTGACTAATGGACTCAACCCAAGCAGAAAATATATAATTTAATTTAAAAAACACTCTTGGAAGGAAAAATTCTTCCACAAACCTCAGACTGTAGCCCTGAACTTCCACTCTGCCAACTAAACAGACAGTTCCACAGATTTAAAGGAGTCCATTCTTATAGCCATGTGGGAAAAGCCCACATTCTAAGCTCCTAGGTCAACATTTCTTCCTTATACATTATGGACTCTGAATGCAGGGATGAAAACATAGATGTGTTTCGATGTTCAAATCACCCACATTAAGGCCTGCTGTAAACAGCATCTGGCTTGTCCAGAAGGAAAAAAAAATTAATGGCCAACTGTCCACAGTTATGACCTTTAGTTTATGATTTTGTCACTACATTTCAAAACATCTCTCCTTCAAAATGATGCTCACAGCCTTTTCCTGCTACCATTTCCAAACAAGGCCACCCAAAGGAAACAGAGATTAAATTAGCACATTCCAGAGTGTAGAAAGCATAGAGATCCTGGAGCCATTGAGCATACATTGCTGTGATCTCTAAATCCCAGCCCCACTCTGAAGAAGACACCTACTGGCTCTCTGAGGGCACCTTCAGAGAAAGTCTTCAAAAACCCCCCAATCAGAAATGTTGAATCAAAATCGCATTGTTCCTCCTCTGTCTGAAAGAGAGGCATGAAGAATGGACCCCACCTGCCTGCAAAGCATCCTTCCAGTAGGAAGTGACCTGAGCAGAAGGTTGAAGTTGTCAGAGTCTGTTACCCAGGCAACACTTGCAGCCCTACCCAGGCTGCTGAGAGATGCACCCAGCCACGTGGTCCCAAGTTAGACTGGAGCGTTGCCATGGCTGAATGTACCTCAGACCAGCTTTTATTCTTCCACCTTTATTTTTTCATAAAATTATCGTTTTTAGATAGAATATCTACTTTTTAAATATCTACTTTAAATGGGCCTTGAGTACTCATCATTTACCAACAGGACAGATTAGAGACCACAACTGTCAACTGCATAGGCTATCTCTCATCTCTAAGGATGGGTCCAAGAGCTTCCAGAAAGCCATAGACTATAAAAGTGTGGCCCTCTGCTTGGTCTCCTTTCCTTGTAGTTATCATTCTACCAGCTTCGAAATGAATAACAATTCAGAAAGCTCTTTGATACACCCTCTCTGAGTTTGAATCTATGGAGAAGGCTTGGGATATACTCTTCTTTTCTGAAAAGATGAAGAAATTGGGCCTTCAGAATTCAAGGGGTCTTTGTCGCTCAGTCAGTATGTAGCAAGGCCAGAATGGAGGAGATTCCAGATGGTTGAAGTCCAATTCTAACGCTTGTCTCCACGGCCGCGTGACATTGCTCAGCCCCCTGAAGCACCACACAGCCTGCCTTGCCTTTAGAAGATGGGTTAAAGCAACTGACTGCCTGTGCTTCCACACCACTGCACCCAGGCAGGAGATCCTGGAACATCCACACAGCAAGAGAGCAGTGAGTCAAGATGGCTGCCCTGTGGGACCTGAATCACCGCACTGCAGTGAATTAGTGATGTCATGGGAAATGACACTCTGAACTCCTTTTCTTTTTCCAAATACTGAAAAAAACGGCATCCACTTCATGAACTTTTGTAAGGAGCAAACAAGTTAGTTCAAAAATTGGAGAGAGTGTCCCACAACATCTCCTGTGACAAAATAAATGCTTGCTAGGCATTAGGGATCATTATTTTCCATGATCCTTCCTTGAGCCATGGTGAGAACCAAGTTTAGTTGAAGACTAGTGGACAGGGGACCGAGAAGGCAGC
Organism: Peromyscus maniculatus bairdii; assembly: GCF_049852395.1. Lineage (NCBI taxonomy): Eukaryota > Metazoa > Chordata > Mammalia > Rodentia > Cricetidae > Peromyscus > Peromyscus maniculatus. The sequence goes on from NC_134857.1 coordinate 63,002,744, forward strand.
TCGGACAGTAACGCGCTTTGCCATGCAAGCATGGATATCTGAGGTTTTCCTCTCTTGTTTTAAAATCTAATTTGCATCCACAGCATCCATGTGAAAAGACCACAGATACCTTCAATTCTGGGGAGGCAGGAAAAGAAGGGTCCCAGGGGTCTGCTGGTAGGCAGCTATTACAGTTTGAGTGGGAAATGTCCCTTACGGAATTATGTGTTTGGTCACTTGGTCCTCAGTTTCCACTGCTTGACAAGGTTATAGCAACTTTAGGAAGTGGAGCCTCGCATGAGGAAGTGCTTTCCTGGAGGCGGGCTTTGGTGGTTTGCAGCCAGGTCCCATTTCCTTTCTGATCCCCGTCTGAAATGTGATCCTTCTCTTCCTGACTGCCAGGAGAGTCTCACAGTCCTGTGGCCATGCTTTCTTTCCATGGTTATATCCCCCCCAGTAATCCCGAGACAAAAGAAACCCTTTCTTTCCTAACTTGCTTTTTATTCAGAATGTTTTATCACAACAACGGAAGAGTACGTATTACACTGGCCTAGCTAGGTTCTCAAGCTCCAGATTCAGTGAAAGACCCTGTGCCTCAGAATAAAGGTACAGAACTGTTGAGAAAGCTGCCTCAATCCTCCACACACATGCTCATACATGTGCGCGCGCGCGCGCGCGCGCGCGCACACACACACACACACACACACACACACACACACACACACACACACACCACTTGATAGTCATTAACAGTCATGATTTGCCATGATACTCAGTTGAGAGCCAGCCAGAGCCAGGCTTAGTCTACTAGCCAGCATCTTCCCAGACACGCTTTCTCCTGAAAAAAAAAAAAAAAAAAAAAAAAGTACCTCCAAGGATTGTTCCTGACCCACCTTCCTACCAACAGCTACTTCTTTCCCTTCTCTCTCTTTACTAAAGAGCTTACAATACAGTTTCAGTCCCTCAGAACCCAGGGAAAGTTAACGCATAACCACGGCAGAGCAGCAGGTCACCCTTCCCCTTCACAGACGTCAAATTAGCGTTTCGACAGCGGTCCCATTCACATACAACATAATTAGCGGCTTGCTTGCAAATCCCCCTCCGGACGCGCCCCCCTTCCCAGGGCCACTCCCACACTGAATGAGAATGGCTAAGAGCAGAAAAGCCATGTCCGCATGTCCCTTAACTTAGCCAGCCTGGCTGCCGGCCATGTTGTCGCAGGCAGCCATGTAGCAGGGTGCTTTAAAGAAGAGGTGAAGCCCAAAGTGTTGGAGAAAGCATGCTGAGAACAGAGAGGCAAGGGGAGGAGAAGTTACACTTTTCTGAGGGATTCAGGAAAGCATGCAGACTTACAAAGTGCATGGTTGCAGCCCTTACACTAGTCCAATTTGTTAGCTTCTTAAATCTCTGCAGATTTGTCTAATTCACAACAATTTATGCAAATAAACACCAATAGTGTGTGGTCTTTGTGTCTGGTTTTTTTTTTTCCCACTTAGCAAAAGGTTTTCAAAGTTTTTCCATGTTGTGTTACTTATATATATTTTATTACTTGGTGTTGACTAATATTCCACTGTATAGATATACCACAGTTGGGTCATCCATTTGTCTGTTGATGGGCACCTGGGTTGTTTTCACTTTTAGGTTTTCTCATGGACAATGTTGTGATCAACATTGGGACACAAAAAATGAAATTCATTTTCATCTCTCCTTCATTTCTTGGCTATATAGCCCAGAGCCATACAATAAATTTATGTTTAATGTTTGAGAAGCAGCCAGGCAGGTGACACCATTTTACCTTTCTACTCCTCTGAGGATTCCAGTACTTCTATATTCTCACAAATACTAGCTGTCCTTCATTTTAGGCATTATATAGGTCTCGGGGGAGCTCATTGTGAATCTGATTTGCATCAAGTAAAACCCAAGATAATAGGCACTCCTGTGAGGATTTTCTTAATCCAATTATTGGAAGCAGGAAGACCCTCCCTAAATCTGAGCCACACCTTCTGGTGGCAGCTGAGATAAAAGGACAAGGAAGAAGGAAACTTCCTCTTGCCTCTGGCCCTCACTCCTGCTGTCAAGTTCATCTGTTCTGTTGTGGAGGCGTTCTTTTGCTGATCTTAGAACCAACTTCTTTAGCATTCCAATGTAGACTGAAGGCCAGTGGCTCTCCAGGAATCCTTTAGTGTCCCAGCACTCCAGAACCAAACTGCCTAGATATTTGGCCTCATGGACTGATATGAGACATCCATTGTTGGACTACCCAAACCACAGCCTGTAAGCCACTCTAATAAATAAATAAATACAGTCAATAATATATTATCTATAAATAATATATATATGTGTGTGTGTATATATATCTATAAATATATGTGTGGATATATTGTATATGGGTGTATACATATATGATATATATCATGAGAATATATACAGTCTCATTCTATTAGTTCTGTCCCTTTAGAAAGCCCTGACTTAATGCAAGACTTTATGATGTGTGTTTTCTAGATTCTACTAAGAATCTATCTTCCTTCTTTGAAGAAAAGTTTGTTCAAATCCCTTGCCTAAATTAAGCTGGTGTGGTGGTGCATGCTTGTAATCCCAGCACTTGGAAATTGGAAGCAAGAGGATCCAGAGTTCAAGTTCATTCTCAGTTACATAGCAAATCCTACAATACCCTAGGCTACAGGAGATAACTGCATCAAGATAAATAAATAAACAATTGAAACTAAAACAATAGTGATTTGTTTTTCTATTTAGTATAAAATTGTAATCATATCTTATATATTTTACATCCTAGGCTTTTATCAAACAACTTCTTCCACATTTTGAGTTATCTTTTGACTTCTTATAATGTTATTCAAAGTAAAAACTTCCCTAACCTTGATTGATTTTTTTCTGTTTTCTTGTCCTTAGTGTCATATCTAGGAAATAATAGTACCATCTAAAGTCACAGAGATTTCTTCCTAAGAATTTTGTAGTTCTAATTCTTGTGTTTAGTTCTTTTCATCTTGCATTTTTGCATGTGGCATGAAGCAGAGGTCCAAATTCATTCTCTGGTCTGTGGATGTCCAAGTGCTCTGGCACCACTGTCAATCAACTGCTCATAAATGGAAGAATTTAGTTCTAGATTCAAAGTTCTATTCCATTAACTCATGCACATGTCTCCAAGCTGGTACTTGGCAATCCCAGCTATTACAGCTTTCTGGGAAATTTTTAAACTGAGAAGCACAGTTCTCAATCTGCCCTTCTCTTCTAAGATGGTGAGGGAGCTATTCTGGGTTTCTTTGATTTCTATATCAATTGGGGGGTCGGGATTTCTATAAGAATTGAGGGATTGTGGTAGTTAGTGGTGCTTGTCTACTTTACAAAATCTGAAATTATTCAAGACACAGGTCTCTGAGCTTGTTTAGGAATATTTTATACTGGATTCATTGGGGAGGGAAGATCAACTCTAAATGTGGGCAGAACCATCCCACAGGCTAAGTCCCAGATTGTGAGTTGTGGGATGTTTGTACACTGTGTGAAGATGTATTGCTGTGATTGATATAATAAAGAGCTGAATAGCCAATAGCTAGGAAGAGAGGATAGGTGGAATTTCCAGGGAGAGGAAGAGGAGGAGAGATCTAGGTGCATGGCTGATGAGAGAGACATCAATGAGACATAGAGAGAATCAGACATACAGCGAAAGAGAGGTAAAAAGCCATGAGGCAAAACATAGATTAATATAAATGGGTTAATTTAAGTTATAAGAGTTAGTGGGCAAAGCAAAGCTAAGGCCACACTTTCATAACTGATAAGTCACTGTGTTGTTATGTGTAAGCTGGCAGCCCAAAGAAAAATCCAACTACAACCTGCATGCAAAGATAAAACAAAAAAGCAGAAAACCAGTATGCATTGTTCTCTCTTCCCTGATTGTAGAAGTAATATGGTCACCTGATCACCTGCCTCAATTTCCTGCCATCATGACTTTCCTATCGTGTGGACTATACTTTCAAACTGTGAGCCAAAATGATCCCTTCCTTTCTTGAGTTCTTCTGTCTTGTATTTTGTCACCAAAACAATAAACACAGTTAACTAAAAAATTGTTACTGAAACATGAGGCCATTGATGTTCATAGGCCTATGGAAATGATGTAAGAATTTGTGACTTGGAGCTAGAGAAACCTTAGAATATGATAATCAGAACTTAATGGAACATTCTAGTAGAAATTGGAAGGACCAGAATGCCAAGAAAAATGAAGTGTAGAGACCTAGTTCATAATGTTTCAGAGGGAAATGAGAACAAGAGGGGAACTAGAAGCTATTTGTGCTATATCCTGGCAGAGAATCTGGGTGGATTCCTCTAATATTCTAAATTTGATTTGAAATAATGAACTAATTTGTTTGGCAGAAGAAGTGTCAAGACAGGTTAGCATTAAGGTTATGTCATAGTTACTGTTCACTGATACTATCATGATATATATAGAGAGATAGATAGATAGATAGATAGATAGATAGATAGATAGATAGATAGATAGAGATATATACATGAATATATATGAGGATACAGAAAAATTATGCTCCATAATGGGGAAAGGAAAAAGCTAAACTTGTAGGCAATGGGGGTGCAGCTGGATATTCCTCCAGTCCTGCTGGGGCCTGCAGCTACTCAGACCCAAGTAAACACACAGAAACTTACATTACTTATAAACTGTATGGCCATGGCAAGCTTCTTGCTATCTAGTTCTTATATCTTAAATTAACCCATTTCTATTAATCTATACCTTGCCATATGGCTTGTGGCTTACCAGTACTTTACATCTTACTTCTCATGGCAGCAGCGGCTGGCAGAGTCTCCTGACTCAGCCTTCTGCTTCCCAGAAATCTCCTCTTTCCTTATCCCACCTACACTATATTTCCTGCCTGGCCACTGGCCAATCAGCATTTTATTTATCAATAATCAGAGTAACACCTTCGCAGCATACAGAAAGACATTCCCTGTAGATGTAACCAACCGTCTTATTAAATAAGAAACACAGAACCAATGTAAAAGAGAAAGCCTAGAGGTCAGAGCTCAGAGCTAAAATCTTACCCTTCCTCCTGCATGCTCCTATCCTAGCTTCCCGAAAGAGAGCTACTTCCTGTGTGTATGTCTTCTCATAGTCTTTTTGTTCTGCCTTCTCATTGGTTGTAAACCCAAACATGTGACTGCCTGTATGTACAGCCCCCCAGGTCTTAAAGGCGTATGTCTCCAATGCTGGCTGTATCCCTGAACACACAGAGATCTACCTAGCTCTTCTACCAAGTGTTGGGATTAAAAGCATGTGCCACCACCACCACACTCTTGCTATGGCTCTAATAGCTCTGACCCCAGGCAACTTTATTAACATACAATCAAAATCACATTTCAGTACAATTAGAATACCACCACAATTCCCAGCAGAAGGTGTGACAGCAACTATAATCTTTGAAGAGAGTCACACTTTTAAAGTCAAATTTCATAGTCTGCAATGGGATAAAAGAAAAGATCTCCCCAAGGTAAAACTCGACTCTTGGAAAGCTCATCTTGGGAATAATCCATATTTATTTGAAAGGATATAATCAAACCTTAAAATGCCACTGAATAGATTCCCTGTCCCAAACAGCCACATGGAAAGTGTTTCCTCATAGTCTACCTGGAAGACACATAAACGCTGATACAACTGTGGTCCAAGGAGATCAGGCCATGCCTGGAACTGGCCACAAAACATGACATAAAGATTCCATTAGTTCCCAGCAGGATAACCTCAGGGATAAAGTTTGGATTTAGAGTGTTCTTCAAGGTAGTTCTATTGAAGAGTGGAAAGCGAAAAACTTTAAGAGCTAGGCTGTCACAGGAGGTCCTTTGGTAATTGGTTTGGATGCAGGGGTTGTTATGTTGGTATGGTAAACCATTGTATAAAAGCATTTAGATAGTCCAGACAAAATTTAAATATTTTCTAGAAATAGCCAAAATCAACTCAAGAAGAAATAGAAATGAGAAATCTGAATAGACCCCCTCCACCTTTTTATGTGTAAGTCAACCACACTCCACTGAATTTTCCACATCCAAGCATATTTGGGTAGCACAAATTTACCATTAATGGAATAAAGGACACAATGTTGAATGCTTACAAAAGAAGGTGTGATGAGAAGGGAACAGGTGAATATGATCACAACAAACTTGTACAAAACTATCAAAGAAGTAATAAAACCAATGAAATGTTGCTTTTCATATTTAGGGTAGATTGTCTCACCTCCAACAAAGGAATCATAACCCTTCCATGTGGCTTGTCTCCTGGGTGATTCTACTTTGTTAATGTTTTTATGACTTATACTAAGTGGGTAATGTGTCCAAACTTTTTTTAATTTATTCTTACCACATAAAAGACATCCTGACCACAGTTTCTACTTCTTCCACTCCTCTCAGCCATGCTTCCTCTACCTCCCCTCTCCCCCAGATCCACTCCTCCTCCGTTTCCCTTCAGAAAAGAGCAGGCCTCCCAAGGATACCAACTGAACACAGCATAACAAGATACAATAAGGCACAAACCCTCATATCAAGGCTGGGCAAGTCAACCAGTAGGAGGAAAAGGGTCCCACGAACAGGTGAAAGTGTCAGAGTCCACTGTTAGGAGTCCCACAAAAACACCAAGCTACACAGCCATAATTACATGCAGAGGACCCAGCACTGACCCATGCAGGCTCCGTGATTGCTGCTTCAGTCTCTTTGAGCCCATATGAAGCCTGCTGAGTTGATTCTATGGGCCTTATTCTCCTGGTGTCCTCAGCCCCTCTGGCTCCTACATTTCTTCCTCCCCATCTTCTGTGGGGTTCCCTGAGCTCCAAGGGGAAGGACCCAATGGATATCTCCAATTTGGGCTCTCTCTCCACCTAATGTTTGACTGTGGGTTTCTGCATCTACTCCCATCAGCTGCCAGAGGAAGCCTCTCTGATGATGGTTGGGCTAGGCACCAGTCTATGAGTATAGCAGGATAGCACTAGGAATCATTTTATTCAGTTTTTTTCTCTATCCTAGGTCTCTGGACTATCTGGTCATCCAGGCAGTGTTGGGCAGGGGGTCTTTCTTGTGGCATGACATGGGCCTCATATTAGACCAGTCATTGTTGGTCACTCCCACAAGTTTTGTGCCTCTATTGGCTCAGAACATCTTGCAAGCAGGATAGATTGTAGGTCATGGGGTTTGTGGCTGGGTTGGTGTCGCAGTCCCACCACTGGAAGCCTTGCCTGGTTACAGAAGATGGCCAGTTCAGGTTCTGAATCCTCCATTACTAGGAGTCCTCACTAGGGTCATCCTCTTAGAATCCTGGGAGTTTTACTGCACTGGATTTCTACATAGTCTCCCAAATGCTCTCCAGTTCCAGTCATCTCTCCCCATATTTTCTCCCTCCATCCCCTGCTCTGTACCTGATCCCTCCTATTCCCATTCCCACCTGCCCCTAGTCCACTCCCAAAATCTATTCTATTTCCCCTTCCCAGGGAGATCCATGCTTCCCCCTAGAGCTCTCCTGGTTTTTTAGCCGCTCTGGGTCTGTGCATCACAGCATGTTATCATTTAATTAACAGCTAATACCCACTTTTAAATGAGTGCATACCATGTTTGTCTTTCTGGGTCTGGGTTACCTCACCCAGGATGAATTTTTTTCTAGTTCAATTCCATTTGCCTGAAAATTTCGTGATGTAATTTTTTTTAACAGCTGAGTAATACTTCATTGTGTAAATGTACCATATTTTCTTTATCCATTCTTAGGTTGAGGGACATCTAGATTGTTTCCAGTTTCTGACTATTGTGAATAAAGCTGCTATGCATATAGTTGATCAAGTGTCTTTGTGGTAGAATGGAGCATCATTTGGATGTGTGCCCAAGAGTGATATAGATGGGTCTTGAGGTAGATTGATTCCAAGTTTTCTGAGGAACTGCATATTGATTTCCATAGTGGCTGTACAAGTTTGTACTCCTGCCAACAATGGAGGAGTGTTCCCCTTGCTCCACATCCTCTCCAGAATGAGCTGTCACTGATGTTATTGATTTCAGCCATTCTGACAGGTGTAAGATGGAATCTCAAAATAGTTTTGATTTTCATTTCCCTGATGGCTAAGGATGTTGAACATTTCTTTAAGTCTTTTTCATCCAGTTAAGATTCCCTTATTGAGAATTCTCTGTTTAGATCTGTACCCCATTTTGAAATTGGATTATTTGGTTTGTTGATGTCTAGGGTCTCATTTTCTTTATACTTTTTGGATATTAGCGCTCTGTTGGATATAGAGTTGGTGAAAATCTTTTCCCATTCTGTTGACTGCCTTTTTTGTCCTATTGATGGTGTCCTTTACTTTAGAGAAGCTTTGGTCTTAGTATCTGAGCTATTGGTATACTGCTCAGGAAGTTGTTTCTTGTGTCAATGCATTCAAGGCTATTCCTCACTTCCTTTTCTATGAGGTTAAGTGTATCCGGTTTTATGTTGAGGTCTTTGATCCACTTGGACTTGAATTTTGTGCAGGGTGATAAATATGAATCCATTTGCATTGTTTCACATGCAGACATCTAGTCATGTCAGCACCATTTGTTGAAGGTTCTTTCTTTTTTTCCATTGTTTATTTCTGGCTTCTTTATCAAAAATCATGTCTCCATAGGTATGTGGATTTATGCCTGGGTCTTGATTTTATTTCATTCATCAATCAATATTGACTACTATGAGTCTGCTTCTCCTTGGTGACTTTACATAAAAACATAACACATCTAATCCATAACCTTCTAACTTTTGTCTTTATAGCTCATGGCCATCTTATAATGCACAATTCAACTTCAAAAATCCTCATTCAACAGTTCCAACACTGTTCAAACATGTTAGTAATGACATACTCCATGATTTCTTCTGTGGCCTATCACTTACTCAAGAGTATGTTGCTTATATTTTATATACTTATAAGTATATCAAATATCTTTTTCTTATGTAGCTCTAATTTTATTACATCGTGTTTACAGAGTACATTTTTGATGATATCATTGCCTCAAAGTCTGAGGGAACATGAGCCTGATTTTACCTGGAATATAATCTGTGTCATGATAAAGTTAAAGAAACAAAATGTGTTAGCAATTTTGGCAAAAGCCAGTAAATTTGATGGGTTTATTCTTAAAAAAGGTGGGGGGAGCATATGAAGTCAGGCATGTCAGTGCATACTTGTCATAGCAGCACTTGGGATGTGAAAGCCAAATCAGGAGTTGAAGTACATCCAAGGCTAGCCTGCACTACATCAGATGAAAGAGAGAAAGAGAGAAGAAAAGATTTTTTAAAAGGGGGTCAAAGGATAACCAGGCTACAACCCTAGGCAACAAGGAGGACCCTAAGAGAGACATAAATGGATCCTCCTAGGAAGGAGAAATAGATAAGATCTCCTGAGTAAAAGGAACTTGTGACCTTCTTTGGGAATTGCTATTTGCCATCCCAACATGTTGGGAAAAAAACAGTCTTGCTAAATTGCATACATAACTGTTGGTCTTTTTTTTTTTGGGGGGGGGGGGCTCCTCTTGGACCCTAAAACTTTTTTTTTAAAAAGGGATTATAAGCCTTTTTTTGTTTGCAAATCATAGCCTGAGTAATAAACACAGAGGTTGAAATATAAATTTTATGTTTTATCAAAATTTAAAGGTTTGTTGTTTGTATTTTGTGCTTAGATAGTGGAGTATCTTCTTATGCTGAATATTCTTGATGTCTTCTTAAAACATTTTAGCAAAATTTCCTAATAATCACTGTGACTTACTTTAAAAACATATTTCCTCCTTTGAATAATTGTGACTTAGTCACATCTTGACTCCTCTGAAAACAGTTTTATGAATTTATCTTTACGCAATTCTTTTCTTGAATCCAAACTATTTTTTACAGGTAAGATTATTCAATCAATAAACTAACTTTGGTTTTTCTAATTTTGTGTTCTTTTTGTTTTGAAAGTCTCATGCAGGCCAGGCTGACTTTAAACCTGCTGTGTAGTTGAAGATGACCTTGAACTGACCTTTTTTGTTTTCATCTTTCAAACACTGGAATTAAAGAATGGGACCCTAGGCTCAGCTTTTTAATTTTTTTTTTTTAACAAATGACAATTTTCTTTATTCTTTTTAAAGAATATTGCAAGAATAATTAAGTTTGATCAGCCTTTCTAAATTTTAGTTATTATAACACTACTGACCCCAAATTCAGGACTGAAAATAATCTGACAAATTGAAAGAAAATTTAGATTTTTCTAGTTTAATTATAAGTAAAATGTGTTAATTAAATACGTTTCAACAACTGTGTACTTTTCCAATTTAAAATAAAAGGCATATTTATGTTCAAACACTTGTGAAATCTTTGTCTATAAAAAGATTTGTTTTTAGGTTAATTACTCTTATTGGTCAAGGGCAATCATAATATGCCAATTATAAAAGAAATAAGGACCTAAGGGATTATTAATTATCTATGTATTCATCATATCCTCTTATTCCCCCAACAATAATTAACAGAAAATGCAAATTGGGTACAATAACTCAACAAAGGCTCTCCCTCTCCTGTGTTCCCATAATTATGATTGCAACAATAAATCAGCCAGGCTGTGGAGCCTTGTCAACCACAGGTGCACTTGGCCTTCCCAACAACCATCTCATTTGTTTCCACTACAAAACTGGGTGTTATGAAAGCATTATAAAATGGAGGGGGAGTGAGACAGCATGTTGCCTTCCCCCTTTTTGAGAGACTTAATTCACTTTATTTACTTATTTGTTTATTTATTTTGTATAAAAAAAAAAAAAAAAACCTTATTGATAGCCACAGAGGAGCCCCCATCCTCTGAACAGAAACTCTGGTGTGGGTGTTCACAGATGGTCAGTGAATTCCTGATAAGGAGACTGGGTGAACACAGTCACTCTTCAGAGGTTGGGAGGCCTAGTAGCTAGCTGTGGGTCTTGGACACAGTATCAAAGATGACCTTGTCAAAATGGCCCAGAGTGATAGTGCAGCCCCTGGCTGATGTGTAGCAGTCATCAATACCAGCCATCATCAGTAACTTCTTGGGCACAGTATCAGAGATGATGCCAGTGCCTGTGGGAACAAGGATAAGACCAACACAGAGCGACAGCAGTGTATCACCTTGCATGGAACAGTGTAGGGCTTACCAATCTTGTTCCTCCAGTAGTCTCTCCGCACAGGAACAATGGAAACCTTAGTCAAGGTGCTGGCCCCTCGGATGGCAGTGGCTACCTCATTGGAGTACTTAACACCAAGACCAACATGACCATTGCAATTCCCAATAGCAACAAAAGCCTTGAACTTAGTCTGCTGGCCAGCCTAAGTCTGCTTCTGCACTGGCAAGATATTTAGAACCTTATCCTTTAGGGATGGGCCCATGAAAAAAAATCAATAATCTCGGGTTCCTTGATAGGCAGTGAGAACAGGTAGCTCTCCAGGGACTTGATCTTCATGTCCTTAACCAGGTGGCCCAGGTTGGTGACAAGGATCCACTCTTTGTCTTTGGGTTTACCTCCATGAGCCCGCATCCTTAACCATGGATACCCACTGACTCACTATTGTAGATGTAACCAACCATCTTATTAAATAATAAACACAGAACCAATGCAAAGAAGAAAGCCAAGAGATCAGAGCTAAGAGCCTTACCCTTGTGTTGCAGCTAGCTTCTTCAGCCAAGCGACCTCTCCAAAAGAGAGCTATTTCCTGTCTGTTTGTCTTTATATAGACTTTCTGTTCTGCCTTCTAATTGGTTGTAAACCCAACCACATGACTGCCTCGTCACTGCTTATCTGTACAGACCTCCAGGTCTTCTATGGTTGGTATTGAGATTAAAGGCATGTGTCTCCAATGCTGGCTGTATCCTTGAACACACAGAGATCTACCTAGCTCTGCCTAACAAGTGCTGGGATTAAAGGCGTGCACCACCACCACCCAGCTTTTGGTATGGCTCTAATAGCTCTGACACCCGGGCAACTTTATTTATTAACATAAAAATCACATTTTAGTACAAATTAAATATCACTATACACTATGACCTCTGTGAAATACTCAGAAGCCACCAAGGCCTCCCAAGCCTGGATCCCAGGGTCTTTTAGGCCCTGCCACTCCTCTGGCATCATCCACCATTTGGTGTTTTCCCGCTTAGAAAAAAAAAAACACAATGCCCTGTTTGAGAATTCTCAGCAAGCCACTGATTCTTGGATACACGTTTCCAGGCCCAAACAGCATTGCCTATTCTCCAATTCTACGAAATCTGAAAACTCTACACTTAAGAAGCTAAAGCTAAAATTCTGAGGATCTCCAGAGGCTAGCTGTTTGCAGGATGAAGGACCATGTGAATGACTCTCTGCAATTTTGAAGAAAAAACAACAACAACAAAAAGAATGACCTGCCTAGGGTAACCATTTTTGATTCAAACCACTGAATAATACACCCTTGCTGTGACTAATAGTTACCCAAATCTTTGCATTTTGTTAACTTCTTCAATGTTTTCATCTTCTTTGTTTAAATTTTCATATATAATCCTCTTGTTTAATCAAAATCTTACCATTAACATCATGCCCCCAAAAATCATGAACTAAAGAACTACCTCTTCCTAACTGCTGTGGATGATTGATTGATAAATAAAACACTGATTGGCCAGTAGCCAGGCAGAAAGTATAGGTGGGACTAGCAGAGAGGAGAATTGAGAGAACAGGAAGGCAGAGAGGAGGAGACACCAGCCTGCCATCCAGGGAGCATCATCTAAAGGCAGTAGGTAAAGCCACAAAACACATGGCAACATACAGATTAACAAAAATGGGCTGAGTATAAGAGTAAGAGCTAGACAATGGTAGACCTAAGCTAATGGCCGAACACTTTAAACAATATAAGTGTCTGTGTGTTTATAAGTGGGCTACAGGACTGCCGGGGCTTGTCGGGAACCGGAGAGAAAAACTCTAGCTACACCTAACTGAAGGATAAATTATCCAAATTGAACCAAAATAAACTTGGCTATCAAAGGAAAATCCACATAGATAATGTAACATAACATATAATTCAGGCTTAAATGGGAATTTTTATTTTAGCATATATCTAAGTTGCTAACACTTTTTCTTCTCTTGTGGTCCCCACTTTAATTCGTGTGTGTGTGTGTGTGTGTGTGTGTGTGTGTGTGTGTGTGTGTACATTCCACATAAGAGAGAGAACATGTAGTATATGTTTTTCAAAGTGGATTTGGTAGTGTTCCTTTCTTTTTATATATGATGGACCAATTTAAAGAGTACTAGTATTGGTTTTTCTTCAAAGATTTAGTGTAATCTGGCATTGAGTTGGTCCAGTTCTGGAGTTTTTTATTGGGATACTTTATTATTGTTTCAATCTTGTTAATTGTTATGAGCCCATTTAAGCTGTTTATATTAGTCCAAGTAGTGCATGGACTAATTTTGGCAGTTCATTTGTATCTAGGAACCTACCCATTTATTCTAGAATTCCTACTTTTATGGAATGAAGTTTTCAAAGTATCCCTCTTGCAAATCTCTGTCTTCAACTTACAAACACCTAGCTTCTGGAGATTCATTCTTAGATCTCTGTTCATCTTTTCTGATTTTGAAAAGCATTGTTTACTGTGTTTTCATAGGTGATACTATTCTTCCTCTGTGTATAGTATTCCTTTAAGAATTTTCCAAAGTTCTGACTTGTGTGGCATGAATTGCCTCAATACATACATGTCTTAAAAGTGTTATTTCTTCATCAATTCTAAGAGCTGACTTCTCTGGATATAGTGATTGTAATTAACATTTATTTGCTTCTAAGACTTGAAAAGTATCCTTCCATATGGTCCTGGCTTTTAGAGTTTCTGAGAAGAGAACTTGTGTTATTTTGATGTTTCTACATTCTTACTTGAGTTGTTATTTTTCCCCTAAGGCTTTCAGAATTATTTCTTTGTCTTGTGTTTTTTGCATCTTGACTATGATACGTTGTTCTTTGGCCATGCCTGGTTGGGGTGTTTGAATGTCTGTTTCTTTCTCTAGCTTCGGGGAATTTTCTGCTATGATTTCATTGAATATGTCATCCATGCCTTCAGATTTTATTTCACCTTTTCTTTCTACTCCGTGGATTCTTAGGTTTGGTTTCTCAAATGTATCCCAGGGTTCTTGGAAGTTTTATTCATGTTCATTTGTTTCTTTTTCTTTACATACATCTGGATGTTACTGTCTGACGTTATCTTTCATCTCAGAAATTTGGTTTTTTGTCATTAAATAGGAGAAGATGTGTATATGTCATTATCCTACACCTTTCTTCTGGAAAGAAATGACTGGGCATAATCTCACAAAGGAAGGAAGTAGTCTTGCTGAGTTGGAGACAGAAAAAGGAGTTCAAGGACTTTGCAATGTGCTCAGATACACGTGTGCAGCACTGCAGAAATTTTATATATAAGGGGATAATAAAATAGCCAGGCACACCCTTTCTGTGTCATTTCTCTCTTGAATCACAGAATTAATCTTAGACAAAGCGCTTGCTGTCAGGATTCTGTTCTTCAGCATTTTGATTCCACCATGAATGAAAGTGAAACTCAAAATAACTCTTTAGACAGACTATTTGCACAGTCAGATTTCAAAAGCACAACTTCTTGCCTCCAAGGGAGATAGCAACAAAATACTGTTAGAGGATAACCATGGTATCTGATAATTCATTTATCATATGGCATTGCAGATCTGACCTAAGTACCACAGGTTTAAATTCTCTGGTGATACAATAAACAGAAAAAGAAAATTTGCCCTTCTCGTTGCAACAGCTACCAGCAAACTTTGTCCCAGCCATTCCACATGATATCATTTCATCTGAGGATTTTATTAGCACATCAGAACGATAGCTCAGAGGTGGATTCTGTTGTATAAGTCAATTCCAAACATTATCTTTTTCTTTAAAATTACATGGATAGGAGGCTCTCTGACAAAAATCATTTCTTTCACTGCAGGTAACGGCTATTTGATTTTATGCTGTTTTTCCTTTCCTCAGTAAACTGTTTGGAAAAATCAAAAGTAGATTTTTATTATGTCACTTCAGCTAAACATTCATAAACTAGTATGGAGGAGAGGCAGTAAGACCTTTCCACATTCAATACAGGTGCTGAAAGTGACAAGGGATGTGGCTTTTATGATCTGTCAATCTAACACATGTGGTTTCTTATGCCCTATTGTGACTGACAGTGACAACAACCTGTTATGGGCGGTAGTGTCTTCCAGATGTAGCTGGTCTTTACTTTGGCAAGAAGACTATCCAGAATAAATAAGGCTGAAAACAACTCTACTGTGTATTTGCAGAAGATGGACATACTGGACAAAGTTCTTGCAAAGAGTTCTCAGGAAAGGACACAACTACAGAAAGAAATCAAAAGACATGGTTCTATTATAGACAAATGCATTTGGAAATAGTAAGAAATGTGAAAAGAGAAAAATATGAAGAATCAAAAGAAAAGAATATAAAGAGCCTACATAATACATATTTATAACCTAAATATACTCACATTTATAATATGTTAATAAATGAGGAAACTCAATATTAAAGTGTTGACGTTTTACCATATCAACTTATAAATACCACTGAGTCTTAATTTAAACTCAATGATTTTATCAAACTTTATTATAGGATTAAGAAATTCATATAGCATATTAGTGATCTAAGACTACATAAGTAAAGCTAAGATATGAACAAAGACAGCAAACTTGTCTTAATCAATGATAATATTTATTTTAAGTACACAGTAAGCAAAATAACTTGTATTAATATAATAAAGAAATAAGCAAATAGGTCAGTATGATTTTTAAAAGGGAAATGTTGTACATGAGTTTTTAAGTATTAGTGTTAGCAATACAAATCCATGACCTTTGATGGGTCTTTTTGAATCACTGAGATTTGTGTTGGATAATAGTATTAGAGAGGGAGAGATTCAAGATGGCGGAGACAAGCAGACGCGGGTAGGCCTGTGGCAGCTGCCCGCGGAGGTAGACGGGTCCGGCGGCGGTGGCTGACAGGGACATTTAGGCCCGGCAGCAGCTGGTGGAGACATTCAGGCCCAGTGGCAGATAAGCAGATAAGCAGACGGAGGTGGACGGGCCCAGCGGCGGAGATAAGCAGACGGAGGTGGAAAGGACCGGCGGCGGCGGCCAACAGAGACATTCAGGCCTGGCGGTGGTCCACAGAGGTGGACAGGCCACGCGGCGAAGACAGGCGGACGCAGGTTGGCGACTTGCGGAGGTGGAAGGGCCAGTGGCAGCGGCCGACAGGGACGTACAGGCCCAGCGGCAACCGGCAGAGACATACAGGCCCCGTGGCAGTTTGCAGAGGTGGATGGGCCCGGCAGCAGTGACAAGCAGAGGTAGGTAGGCCCGCGGTGGCAGCCGGCAGAGACATACAGGCCCATTGGCTGCCCACAGAGGCAGACAGACCCAGCGGCAGCTGACAGGGACATACAGGCCCCGCGGCTGAGACAAGTGGACGCAGCTGGGCCTGTGGTGGCAGGCCACAGGGGTGGACAGGCCTGGGGACAGAGAGGGGCGGACACAGCTTGGAACGGGGATGCCCCTAGCCCCAACACCTGGGGAAGAGGCTATCTCGGTGGGTCGGAACCAGGGCGAGTCTGGACACTCCGTCTGGGGACAACCCAGGGCCCAACTGCTGATCCTGTGAAACCCAACAACTTGAAGGTGTTGGTGAGACTACCCTGCTCAGCTGAAACCCATCTGGGAGAGGATTCAGATGCCTACAGTTTGAAGTCTGAAGAAACAAGATCAGCTGAGGAGTTGACAAATGAACAAAACGTGACCTGGGAACACAGAAGAAGGCGCTATCCAGTCACCAAACCAGATCACGAGAATCATAAGTATATAATTCACCGACTGAAATCAGCTGTCCCTGAAGAAACAGCCCAATAGCACCAATTTAACCAAGAACCCCTACTAAACCAAGACTAAAAATTAGAACAAGAGAGGCACTCTCAGACACAGACACCACCTGCACCGCACAGAGGAAAAGATGAGTAGACGCCAGTGCAAAAATACAGGCAACAACATAAAGACCTATATGGCAACATCAGAACCTAGTGATTCTACACCTGCAAGACCTAAACATACCATGACAGAAGAAACAGAAGAGATCAACCCTAAAAATGACTTTAAGAAGATGATAGAGGCCCTTAAAGAAGAAATAAAACATTCCCTCAATGAGGAAATAAAAACTTTCCTTAAAGAGGAAATGAAAAACTACCTTAAAGAGGAAATAAAAACTTTCCTTAAAGAGGAAATGAAAAACTACCTTAAAGAGGAAATAAAAACTTCCCTTAAAGAGGAAATGAAAAATTCCATTAGAGAGGAAATTAAAAACTCCCTTAAAGAAATGGAAGAAAAAACGAACAAAAAATGGGAAGAAATCAAATCAAGCCAAGAAAAAGCAATTAAACAGATGAAAGAAACATTCCAAGATCTGAAAAATGAATTTGAGACAATAAAGAAAACACATGCTGAGGGAATGCTGGAAATAGAAATCCTGACAAAACAAACAGGAACTACAGAAACGAGCATAACCAACCGATTGCAAGAGATGGAACAGAGATTCTCTGACACTGAAGACATGATAGAGAAAATAGATTCGTCAGTCAAAGAAAACACTAAAGACAAAAAAGTCATAACACAAAACGTCCAGGAAATTTGGGACACCATGAAAAGACCAAACCTAAGAATAATAGGGATAGAAGAAGGAGAAGAATACCAACTCAAAGGCACAGAAAATATATTCAACAAAATCATAGAAGAAAACTTTCCTAACCTAAAGAAAGAAATACATATGAAGATACAAGAAGCTTACAGAACACCGAATAGGCTGGATCCAAAAAAAAAGTCCCCTCGCCACATAATAATCAAAACACTAAACACACAGAACAAGGAAAAAATATTAAGAGCTGCAAAGGAAAAAGACCAAGTAACATATAAAGGCAAACCCATCAGAATAACACCAGACTACTCAATAGAGACTATGAAAGCTAGAAGATCATGGACAAATCTCATGCAGACACTAAGAGACCATGGATGCCAACCCAGACTATTATACCCAGCAAAACTCTTAATCACCATAGGTGGAGTAAACAAAATATTCCAGGATAAAACCAGATTTAATCAATACCTGTCTATAAACCCAGCCCTACAGAAAGCACTAGAAGGGAAAATTCAACCCAAAGAAGCTAAACACATCCATGAAAAATCAAGCAATAGATAATCCCACACCAACATACACCACAGAAGAAACAAGCTGGTGTAGCTATCCTAATATCTAGAGAAAAAGGATGTTTCAAAAGAGAAGAAGTCTTGTGGCAATGCCTCAGTGGTCCAGGTAACTCGGAAAAGTTGGTTGAACTTGGGATTGACTGGGAGGCCAAAGATTTAAAAAGCAGAAGATTCTCTCAAGACACAAGTTGTGTGATAATAGTGTGTTTTGTGTGTGTGAATGAGAATTTGTAAATGTTGAATTCTAGGCTTCGACAATCATTGTCAGTGCAGATTAAGCTGCAAATATTTATGCTTTAAAACTTAAATTATAAAGCTAGTTACGTCTTTCTAACAACTAGTTTTAATGTTTATGAGCATATTTTACCTACATTACCTTTTCAGGATGTTGAGAAAGATGCATCACAAGCAAAGGCTGGAGGCTGGGGGCTAGATGGTTTTGAGGAAGAGGTCTTGGTGGACTCTTTCATAGAGCAAAGGGAAGCAATGCCTTCTGGGAAATGAGTTAAGTTTTAATCTAGTCTTTAGGATTAGAAGTCAAAAACAAAAATATTAAGGAAAGGAAAACCTAATTGATCTTTGAAGTATTGTTATATGGAATTGAGTGGGACTTTTGAGGCCTTTCTTCCAGAAAACAAGGACTTGGTTGTCAGGCCTATATTAGGCCTAAACCTTGGTGCCATGTAGTTGTACTTAAATCATTTCAATGGAAAGTGTCTTAGTGATTGGAACTTCTAGTGCAGTTTGGAGTTCTTCCATTTGAAAAATGTGATATTTGCATGGGATTGTTTGAATCTTGTTTTCTAGTCCCTCCCCATCACCACCCTCATAGTCTGAAGGTAGATTTTTCTCTTGATAAAGAAACAAAAAAGGTGAACATCTTGTTTGTAAATAGGTATCTAGTAACTAGTGGTAAACTTGAAATGGTAGAATTCTTTAAAGCCTAATTCTAGATAGCCTTAAGAAAATATATCTTAATTACTTTTGAACCTGTATTCACCTTTTTTTTTTTTTTTCAAATATCTTAAGTTATATTTTCTTTTTCAGAGCTGCTTCTTATTTGGGGCTACTTTTTTTTTTTTTTAATTGAGGCGTAATTCATAAAAGGGTATATTGTTTTGATGAGACTTTTTACAACTGTGGCTGGATGTCTTTCTTTAGTCTTCCAAGAAGGGCCATTTTACTTTTTTAGAGTTACTTTTTAAAGTCATGAGGTCAACAACTTGGACTACTATGCATGTAAGTGCTAATGCAAATTAAAGCCCAAGTTGACCTCCAGCAGCAGTTCATTCTATGTTGACAGTGAGAGAACACTTTGCCTGTTAGGATACTGTTACTCGTGGACTGAAATGCTGAAGAAACCCCTCCCCTATTTTGTTTTTTTGCAAAAATCAAGGTATATTCTAGGGTTTCCTGGTTGACCTCAACAGATAAACTGAGATGATAGTCTTAGTTCAGAAATGATCTGAATGTAGATTTACAGTCTACGTGTACAGCTGGCTAAGTGAGATCGCTTTCACAGTTCTGCATGTATCCCATCGGCTCCCCATTAGTCACTGAACTCTTAAAACTGGTATTGTAACATTATTATAATGTTTTGCACCAATTTTATAAACTTTACAGTACAATATGTGTTCCTTTTCTGAGGCAAACCAAAGGTATATTTCTCAAGGTTTTGCTGCTATCAGCAGTGTTGATGGAGGATTTCTTATACATTTGTAATAGATAGAAATAAACCAGAAAAAAAGAAGAAAAAAAAGTGGTGGAGGAAAAGGTGAACACTGCAAGAATACTCAAAAGGGCTGAGAGTTGCAAACGCCAAGATTGGCTTTGCATAGTAAATGGAATAGAACAGCTCTGAACTATAGCTTACTTTTCCTGGTTTGGTCTGACAGAATGATTGAATGCTTTTGTATAAAAATCAGAGCCTTAAAAACAAGGATTTGGTGAGATTGTAAAATGGGGTGCCACTTTGGCAAAACAGTCTGGTGGTTGGTCAAAATGCAAAACATTGTTACTCTGTTACTCAACAATTCTACCCTTAGGAATATAACCTCAAACTACTGAAAATGTGCACCTATGAAACATGTACATGAAGGTTTACAGCAGTGTGTTGCTAATAGTAAAAAAGTTAAAACAACTCAAATAGCTATCAAATACTGGAGAGAAATAAAATGTGGCTTATTCATACAATAGAATATTATTAAGACATAAAAATGAATGAGAAACTAACAGATTAAATGACTTTGGTGAACCTTCATAATTTCATTTGTAGATCTTTCCATTTCTAATTTATAAATACATTTGGGGTTATAAATTATAAATGTACTGCCTCCTGTCAACATTGTATACTTCTATTTGATGATTTCTGTGTCAAACATTATATGGAAATGTTTCCAAGTATTTTCTGTATTAACTGTGAATGAATAGAACAAAATAAATTGCCTGTGATGGGAAAAAAAATAGTATTAGATCCTATAGCATATCATACAAAAATAAAAACTGAAGCTAAATTAAGAGCTACTAGGACATGTTAGCCAAGTTTCCATTGGTCTACACGTGAAGGAGCTTCACACACACACACACACACACACACACTGTCTCCACTAACATTTAAATCCTAAGCTCCACTCACTCGTATCTTTGCCATGTCTCTGCCCCTTGACGTGCTCAGGACTCATCTCCCACCCTAAACTGCTCAGTGTTATCCTTCCTTTCCTATTTTACTTTCTACATTATAATCTCTATATCTCATCTAATTAGTATATATTGTACTTTCTTGCTTATCAATCTCACTCTAATTAATACATAAAGAACACGAGGGTGAGATAACTTTTATTCCTTTGTTTATTGATAGATTTGACACATGGAGTGCTGGAGACACAAAATATAGTGTTTCTTGGTATTCAGTGGGTTTAGGACACCAAGTTATGATGCTGCACTAGCCCATTGTGCAAGATGGGGCAGTATTTCTACATAACCTATGCATGCTTCTTGTCTACCTTAAATACCCTCCAGGCTACTTCTAATACCTAACAAGTGCCAATGCTTTGGAGATAGTTGTTCTGGTCTATTGTTTGTGGAATGTGATAGAAAGAAAAGGTCTACACATGCTGAGCATTGATGCAACTAACATAGGACTAGCTACATATTGATCAGTGGTTGGTTGGATTTGTGGATGTGGAAAACCACCTGCACATGTTTATTGAATGAATTAGTAGGACAGAATGTAAAAAGCAAGTTGCAAAACAGAATATAATGTGATACAGCTCATATATATAGCTTAAAAAACATTCAAACAAGATTATCCCTGAACAGTTAGAACATTTTCCAATGGACTCGAAAAGATGTATTCTAACTCCTGGCAGTGACTGTCTCCAAAAAAATGATTGTAACAGGTTTAGGGGAAATAGCACTCCAACTTTATCTCAAATATGTTTTCTTCTGTGTAAATACTCAGAAGTAAATATGCAAAAATTAGTTGTAAAGTCTATGCATTGTTTCTTATAGGTTTAAATTAAAATAAAGGAAATGAGTGGCTCTATCATAAGCTGTCAGCATGTGCTTGGGGTTGGGCTGAGATTCAGCATTTCAGAAGGTGCAGGTGGTGAGTACAATGACTTTCACCAAGAATCAACTTTCAAGTGCCACCCCTTGAACTGCAAAGCCAGGTTCCCGAAGCTCTGACTGACTCTATTTACTGAATTTGAAACTTCCGATCTTAAATTGATTCTCTGCAATCGATTTAAATGAAAAGAGAGTGAAACGGCTCCTCAGAAAGGAACTTTCTCATGGCTGGCCAGAGGTGAACTTGGTCAATCCTTTGTACTGTGGGCCAGAGATGAACTTGGTCAATCCTTTGTACTGGATGGCCAGAGGTAAATTTGGCCAATCCTTCGTACTGGTTTACCAGAGGTAAGCTTGGTCTATTTTGTTTCAGCTACAGTATGATGTTTAAGAGCTGAGAATACTCAGTTGTGGGCAAGGTTGCTAACGTGATCCCAGGTGAAGAGAGGATGTCAAGCTGAGGCTCCAGAGGGTAAGAGAAGCAGCTGTTTGGGGGCTACATGGCTGTGTAAGTGGGGTGTCTTTGGGGTACTTATGTATGTATTCCTATGGAGAAGACACTGAATACAAAGTCCAGTGTCATATGCAATCGGCTCCTAGCAGCAGACCCTCACTAAAGCCATCTGCTAAGAACTCTGCATGTCTCAGGCACAGTGTGTCACATGCATCATTAAAGCTGATTCTGCAGGTCAAGGACAGAACAATTATTCTCCTACCAAGATCCCTTTCAAATGATGTTCTCCATGTGGGTTTTGCAATTTTTTTGGCCAAAGGATAAAACTGAAATCCATAAATGGCATGAAAAGAATCAGCCACACTGAAGCATCACTAATCATACATATATAACCCTGATATTGTAGTTAGCTCATCTACCCTAAAAGGAAAAAAAAGTGTGTGGTTCTCATGAGGCTATTTAAGGACCCAAACATAGCTTCACAAACCCATGACTAACACCAGGAGTCCCATGGTCTAAAGCTTGCTTACGTGGATTTTCTTTCCAGGTAAGGATATCATCCAGCCTGGGAGAGCAGAACAAAAGATGCCCTCTTACTACATCTTCCCTGTGTTGGACTTTTAACATTTCTCACCTTACTATAGCTTCATACTGTGAAGCCATATTCATGGTACTTCAGAAAGACTATACACTTTGCATAATACTTCAAAAGCATTGTGTAAAAATAATGGAACTGTGAACATTATGTTAAATGCCATAAGCAAGGAACAGAATGGCAAAGGTTAACAGTCTCACTTCTCCTTGAAAGTTAAGATGTTGTTTTCAACTTTCAAGTACATAGAATGGTGGTCATTGGAGGCTGGGAGTGCTGGTAGGGAGGGATACAGACAGAAGTTGGACAAGGGTGTAACAGAATAGAAAAACATGTGTGGAGATTTCTCAAAAATTAAAACTAAAACTACTATATGGCCCAGATATTTCACTCCCGGCCTGTGTACAGAATGGTTAGGTAAGAGGGATAAGTTCTATTATTCCTCAATATTGTATGTTGACTATACTTCATAGAAATTCATTATGGTTTTTTTTTTTTAGAAATAAAAGAGAACACTTCATGTCTAGCACAAAAATGATAAATTTTTAAGGAGATAAAAATGTGAATTATCTAGATTTGATCATTATACACTGCATTCCTGTATCAGGTTCTGAGAGTAGTTCCTGTGAAGATATATAATTATTGTATTAATTCAAAAGAAAAATAGGAAACAGAATTGCATAATTCTGGGGGGAGGTCAGGGAAGCAAAAGAACTTCGCGAGAGTTCTGTGGGTTAAATGCCTTCCGTAAGGTGCATATGATCCATCTAAGACACCATCTCTGCATTGAGAATTCCTCACACGGAGAAGGGCTCCGGAAATGAAACCAAGATGACGATGAGAGGTCAACATGTCAAGCTGCTTTGAACCACATAAAAGCAAATTTAATAAATGTTTCTCAGAAGATGTTTATGAGTAATCATTAGGGCTGTTCAAGCCTGCCTGTGTCTAATACCCAGGCCTGCCAAGATCCAACGGATATAGATTGTTCCGCTGACCTAAGTATGATTCCCTGACATGCTAATCAACCCACCATAAGCATCAGTGCCATGAATGAGGTCAATCATCCTCCAAGACAGAATGCCCTTTAACAGCAAGAAAGTAGACAGGCAGGTATTTACATTCCACGAACAGCCGTCAGACAAGCAGGAGGACACACGCTTTTTTCTCCCTCATTACACGGGTAGCTGATGTGTCACGTCTTGGAAATGGCATGACTAGGTAAACCATCCCCAGCAACATAATTATGAAGAAGCATATAAGAACTGATAGGCTTTATACTGGACCAAAATGTAACAGTATCTCTGTAGTCTGAAGGCTCTTTATTGCCTTCTCTTGCCTCTAGCCTTCAGGGGAAGCTAACCATTTCATTCTCTAATTGGATCTTTAATGCTGGAATAGATTGCATTTCACAGACAGGCTGTTGGCCAAAATGCTGACAGTGATGTATATGGTATGAATAGCATTCTATCATGGCTGTAAAAGTTTATGGATCCACATGCACGTTTACACCCTGCTGCACTCCGAACAGTCTCTGGTGCTTTCAGGACAGTTAAATGAGGCAGAAGATACAGAACGGAATAGAGAGCTATTTCATTCACCATGGGATGAGCTACGGACTCATGCCTGCACTAAATGAGATCACTATGAGCATATGGAACTCACTGAATAGAGTGCAGGAAATCAGACCAACAAAGTATTCAAACCCATGGGAACATAGTTTGTGTGAGCATAACTTGAGTTTAAAATTTCAGAGATCCGTTTGGTTGAACAGCAATTTATTTGACTCAGCTTTATGCATCAGTATATGCATGAATTTTTCCTTATGAGACAGCAGAAAAATCCAAGCTGGATTTTTAGAATTTAGAACAAATCCAACTGTTTAGAGAAAACAGGATTTGAAAGACTTAGAGACTAATATGAATTTGTTGAACGAAGGCAGACATTACCAACCCCTCAAAGCGTTTACTGTCCACTGAGAACAACACACATTAATAAAAGAAAGTCATATAATATATAATTAAAATGTGCAAATAGGATACTTAAAGGGAGCTATGAATATTCCACTAAAATGGTCTTCATCAGTCATTAAGAGAAAGCCCCCAAGTTGCCTTTGATTTAAGATCTAAACAGCAGAGTAGGTTAATGAGGTAAGGCAATAAAATACAGTATACAAAAGTCCCATAAGACATGGAAGCACTGGGGTATTTGAAGACCAAAGAAAGTTCCCAAGTTCAATCTTGAGTATTTGAAATGGAGATGACTCTCACGGCAAAAGGGCAGCCCAGTCCTTGGGTAATCATACTGTAGCCCCATACAAAACTCTTTTGGAGAGCCATGCTAGCATAAAGAACACACTTTTTCTCTTTGATGGCTGTAAATCTGCTGAGATCTGAGAAGAAAGATGAAATGCTTTTATAGGCTTGCATTCCTTCAGTTGCCTCGGAGCACAGAGTGAGTTTCTCTAAGTCTATCTATGGTCATGATAGCAGGTTTCCCACTTCACTTCCACGGTTCCCAGCTCCACTCTGGAGAGATGCACAAAAACCATCACTCCATCAGAATGAGAGCACAGGACTGACCCTCTTGAGCAAAGCTGGAGCATTCTAGAAGTGAGGCTTTAGAAAGATACTCTGGCACATCTACAGACTGACAAAAGTCATTAACTTTTTTTCTACACCTGAGGATACGTGCCACCAAGCATGTGCACGTGTTTACAGGAAGTATTCCTCTTCTATGAGCAGAGGATGTCGCCCCGTCACTTGATTAAACCAAAAGTAAAAAGAAGATGGAGGGGAAAACTGAACCAGGGGTGAAAGTGATGCTTGCACTACAAAGCCCTAGGATGAGCCTTGAGGAGACTGGGCGTGAGATAGATAACTGTCTCTTGCTCTCTAAGGCGGTTGCTCCTCAGAAGTAAAAGGGGGGGGGGGAGCGCAGGCGGAGGTGGGCTTAAAACTTGCTAAGAACAAAGGCTCTGAGAAGAATCCATAATTAAAATTCAGCCACCACCACCAGAAGCAAGAAAAGTATTTGTTAGTTGGGCTTCAGAAGAAAGGAGCTATACATCAACATAATGGGAAGGGCACTCTTCCTAAAGGAAGAGGGATGTTTGCCGGAAAATTTCAGAAACCTGCAAGTATATTTCAAATCTGAAGGCCTCGCGTCTTCAGCAATGGTCCAAAAGTAGCCTCTGAGGAATTAGTGAACATTTCTCCCCTAACCCAGGAAACAGCAATGCACACTCCCACCTTTCTCTCATGCTCACCATATTGAACCCTGTTCTCCAGCATCAGCTGGCCCTCATTCACTTGTGACAGAAGAGGACGATAGCTTTCTGCTGTAAAGTCCAAAGGCAAAAAAAAAAAAGGTTGCCACAGCACCCCAGCCCCAAGGGTGCTTTGTGATTCTGTTGAGTTCACATACCTCCTTGATGTTCTCTGCTGCCCTCTGCCCTCTCAGCCAGACTACATGCTTCCTGGGGACAGGGTCACAGTTGTTCATTTCCATGGACCCTGACAACTTGAAAAGGTTTAGAGAATAACAGCTTGACTAGATATTATTCTATAGTTTCTCCAGGGAAGATGCCCAGATATCGGTCACCGTTCACGTCAACCAGCTCTGCAAGTCAGTACACTGAGGTACCCAGGGAAATCCGGACACTTTGCTTACACCATTAGAATTTTTACCGCAAGGGTATACAGATGTTTTAAAATGAGATTCTCAATTACTCTGTATTTGTTTGAGGTACAATATCTATGCCAGAGCACCTATTCTGTGAGGTAAAAGAAAGTTAATAATGGTGTCTAAGGACCTCAGCAAAAAAAAAAATTAGTGGTTCAAACTACAGCATGAAGGACAAATGCTTTGTAAACAGGACATCAGATCCTCTCTTCCAAGAGCTATAACTTCCTCTCCCTCAAGGCCCGGAGACCACCTATTTCCCATTCTCCTCCCAGCCTCCTGGACAGCTATTCTAAATTAATAGACATAGAGCTGAGCAATGAAGTCTGTACCCTGCAACTGCTATATATCTAGAGCTCCTAGTGAAATTCAACCCCAAACCAAGAAATCTAAACACCAGGTCCACACCAGGGCAGAGGGGAGAAGCTGCCACTGAGGACACAATGCAAAATGACTAACTGGAGCAAAAGGGCTGCCATCAGCCTCCAGAAGAAAGGGAATGTTTCTCACCAAGGGGATGCTGTGGCCTGTTTGGATGGCTGCCTCCATGCGAGGATGCTCTCCAAATTTTGGGCCAGTAAGGCAAAATGTGTCTCACACCATCAAATCTTGCCATCGCCTTTCTGTGTGAACAGATTCTGCCCTGAGGGTGCTGTCGTTTTAGAGTTTCCATTGTCATCTCTCAAACTATAGGTGGTAGTGGTTAGGCCTCATCAACAACACCACAGGGAGCAGTAATAAAAAAACAACTTCCAAAGTGTTGATTTCATCCCATGATGACCAAAGGGAGAGAAATGCTTGGGGGGTGGGGGGGTGGGGAGCATGGCTCCCACGGAAGGCCCCGGGTCTTTGGAAACAATATCGTTCATCTGCTTGCCCAAATAAGGCATTTCTAATTTTGATGGGAGAATCGCAGAGCCATCCAATTCCATTGCCAAGGAAAATGGAGCATTATTTGTCTGAGCTCGCTCACGAACGGTGGCTTTGTTCCAGCCAGCTGGTACGGAAGGACCAACCACAATGGGTTTTGCTGTGCTCCTGAGAGCACTGCACACCTGCTGAGCACCCCTAAAGGTTCACCACACCATGAAAGGAGATTCCCAATGCATACTAAGTGACCAGTTCCAATAGGCAGCTCTGACGCTCCCACCATGTGCCGGGCTCTATGCTCAATGCCCAGCAGAGTCTCGGCACCCCAAAAAACTTCTCCGCTCAGAACCAGCGTATCTGTTTCTCGTAAATGGAGAACAAAATAGCTAATGTTAGAATCAGGGTACCTGAGCTGCAGAGTAAGTCCAAGACCAGCCTGGTAACTTACTTAGTGAGACACTGTCTCAAAACCAAAAGTGAGGGATGGCATTACAGTTCAGGGGTTGCTTAATATGTATAAGCTGCTGGGTTCATTACTCAGTGTGTGGGGAGGGATGCTGTACTAGTCAGCTTCAGGTATCAGCTTGAGCCAGCCTAGAGTCCTCTGAGTGAATCTTTATTGAGGAATGCCCCAGATCAAATAGCCTGTGGCCATGTCGGTGAGTGGTTATCTTCATGGACCACTGATAGTCCAGCCCATTGTGGGCAGCACTATCCCTAGGCAGGTGGGTCTGGACTATATAAGAAACCGAGCTTGTGGGCAAGCCAGTAAGCAGCATTCCTCCATGCTTCTGCTCCAGGCTCCTGATTTGAGTTCCTGTTCTGATTTCTCTCAGCAACGGACTATTACTCAGAAGTATAAGCTGAATAAACCTTTTCTTCCTGGGTTGCTTTTGTTCAGAATGCTTTATCACAGTAACAGAAAGCAAACTAGAACATGGGTGAGCCAGGAAAATTCCCAAGAATCTGGAGCAAGGAGGAGTAGATGTGGATCGAGCAGCCAGAGGAAACACAGGCACCAGACAGTTCTCACAGTGAGGGCACATCCACGGAAGAACACTTCTGATCTCCAGACTCCAGCAAAGCAGTGCCGTGGATGCAGATCACAGATTTGGAGAGGAAATAAGCCTGACAAATGAAGCTTCTGCAAGGAGTATCAAAAGTAAGCATAGAGGAGGAGAACTGGCTGGACCTGGGCTCTTGGATCCTAGGAGAGTGAGGGAGCCATAGGAAGCAGCAATGTATTCCTGGAGTTCTTCATATCCACAAACCTATTCAGGTGTCAAGCCTTTGCTCTCCATTTGTGTCTCTCTGTCTCTCTCATTCATTTTGACACTATAAATCTAGAGCATATCACTATTTTGAATTTTGTCCTTCTATGAAGGATTTTATTTTATTTTTTTTTTCAAAAATCTTATAATCACCACTGGGCATTGTAGGCTTTGACATTTACTCATTGATGACAAGACAGAGAACATTCAGCCACATTTTGGTCTGATCGCTCTGTGATGGATATCAGCTGCTGGCTTCAGCCAGTCACTATGCCTGTCATGAATCTTTACAGCCAGACACAGAAGTCAGTTTTTTGCTTTCAAATTTGAAATCTATACCCTAGCCTTATTAAGCAGGGTTAACAAAGTCACATAATTAATAGTCAGTGTACACTCTAGTAACAGGTCCATGGAAAAAGCCCTTTAGACTCAACAACCTCAACCTGAATTAACCTTGTCCACGTAACAGGAAGGAATTGATGATCATCCTTGGTGCCCAGCAAGCACACAGGTGAGTTGTTCATGTGTAACACTTAAGGCACCCAGCTGGAGACTCACCCTAACAAGATCTAGGAGCCTCCTCTGGCTTCATCCATTCATTCCACAGCTGGATGTGCTTGTTATGTGCTAGGCATTGCTGCAGGCTCTGGGGCAGAAATATTAGCCATGCAGTGCCTGCCCTCGCCATGCCCTTTCCCCTGCTGGGAAACAATTAGAAAGGACTTGACACAGTCTGTAATAAAATTTGAGCAATTGCTATTTAAATTGTGTCATGTCTCCCAAGGAGAAAATACTAACATAAGTGAATATAGCAAACTACAAATAAAGCTCAGCCACAGAGAGTATGGCCTTGTACTACATTTTTTAAGAAATCCAAAGTATGAGGAGTGGAATCCCTTGGGATTTTAGAGCAAATCCTACCATCATCTTCAGACAACTATTCTCTGGTCTGACAATGGGTCTGTAGAAACTGAACACTTGACAATGTGCTCCTAAGTGACTCTGCCACCTGACCTGACCATCATGCCCTGGGTGTTATCTCACCCGCCAAGCTATGAAGTTTCACACGGCAGCAATCTGTCATCAAATGGAAGTGGCATGTACATGACTGAGCCCAAGCAGGTCATGAATGCACAAGAAGGTTACATGAAGAAGTGGCTCAAATGCCCTTGTTTCCTATTGCTGGTATAAAGCTTTCTGTCTCTTAGGATACAGCTATGGCCTTGTGAGGCATGCGCTATGACAGATTCAATAAGGAAATGAGACAAGGCTCTAACATAGACGGATCTGCTTACTACACAGGTGCTCCCCACAATATAAAATTTTTTGAAGAAAATGAACTTCAGCTTTACAGCCCTTTTATGAGATATCCCTGAAGGGTAGTAGTAAAGCAAATCTTTGCAATGGGAAGAACTTTGAGCAGTACATATGATCATATAGGTTACTTGGAAGTAAAAATAGCTAGTGCCATTATCCATTGTCTCATATACTACAGTCAGAAGTTTAGCTCAATGGACAGGGAGTTGGAAAGAGAAAGAAAATAATTAGTGAGAATCATATCTGTTAAAGAGATAGATAGACCTCTCTAGCTAGGCAAAAACTGTGAAAATATTTGTAGCACAAGTAAACACTCACCAAGAATTGATCTCAGCAAAGAAGGAACTTAATAACCAAGGAGAGAGAATGATCCACTCTGAGGAGGGTAGACAGCTTCTCAACCATAACATCTCTGTCATTTACCAAAAGGCCTATTAACAAAGCGACCCTCGTATTGGAAATGGAGGTTGTTTATGGGCTCAGAAATATGAATATCTACTCACCAGGAATGATCTGGATATAGCTGTTGCTAAGCATAACACTGAACCTCCAATATAGCAGTATTCCCTCAAGGTAACCAGCCAGCAATGTCATGACAGGTTGACCTGCCATGGGCCACTTCTATCATGAAGAAGAATGCTTTGTCCCTGCTTAGATTAGGAACTTGTTCTGGGTATGAATTTCCCTGCCCTGTATTTAGTGCTCTTGCCAAAACTATCATTCATGGGCTTACGAAATACCTTACCCACTGCCGTGGGATTTCACACAGCATTGTTTCTGACCAAGAAATTCATGTCCTGCCAAAGAAGTTAGCAGTGGGTTTGTGGTCACAGAATTCACCGGTCTTACCAGGTTCCCAACTTCTCTGAAGGATCTATTTTGATGGAAGAGTAGAAATGCCTTGTTAAGATGTCATATCACTGTGAAGTAGTGGGCAACAGCTGGTGGGACTGGGCAGAGTTCTTCAAAAGGATGCTCTGAACCAGCATCCAATGTATTATTTCTTACATAACTAGGATTGATGGGGTCCAGGAACCAAAGTGTGGAAAAGTGAGCGGTACCACACACCTCTAGTAAACTAGCAAAGTTCTGCTTCCTGTGCCTGTTACCTTGTTCTCTGCTAGCCAAAAAGTCTTGTTTCCAGAGCAGGATGTGCTTCTTCCAGGAGGCATCGACATTCTATTTAACTGGAAGATAAGACTTCTCTCTGGCCCTTTTGGGGTCCTGGTACCATTGAGTTAACAGGCTGAAAAAGGAGTCAAAGGGTTAGCAGAAGTGATACTGGACAAGTCCTCCATAGCAGAGTTATTTGTAAATTAAGCATGAAACAGGCCTGCAGTTAGGTGGTAAGTTGAAGAGGAACAGACTTGTAATCGTCGGTCTTATCAAAGGCTGGGTTTTTAATCTCCCAGGAAACACACATCTGGGTGTCTGTGAAGACAATTTGAGAGAGGATTAACTAACAAAAGCATTTGTTACTTTTCTCATTGCTGTGACCTGACAGGAAGCAGATTCATGGAGGAAGGTTTGTTTGGGCTTCCGGGTTAAAAAGGGACACAGCTCGTGAAGGTGGACAAACACGAGGCAGCAGCCATATCGTAGCAGCAGTCAGGAAGCAGAGTGTGGAAAGGAAGCGGAGCTGCTCTGTAAAACCTCAATGCCTATCCACAGTGACTCATTTCCTCCTGGACTACTCTGCCTCCTAAAGATGTCACAGCCTTCCAAACAATGTCACCCTGGTGACCAAATGTTCAAACTCATGTACCTTGATGAACACTTTACACTTAAATACAACAGAGAGAAACAACCTTGGCACCATCTTTTGACCCATGGCTCAGAAAGAGGTCTGAGGAAAGGGCAACACCACCTGCTTGTCTTTTCTTCTTCTCCTTCCTGAGTAGGTGTGTCTGTCCACTGCTGCTGGTATCTGACTCCAATTTCTTCAGCCTGGCAATGTGGACTGAATACCCACAATTCTTCAGATCCCCCAGGCTTTCAGCACCAGACTGGTGTCTTCTGTTGATTCTGCTACTCAGAGAACACCACCTTAGATATGGCCAGAAGGAATGGAGGGGACTCAGATAAATGTTCAATGTTCACCGAGACTAACAAACTGTGGCTCAAGGTGCTTCAAATACTAAAAGGCTGAGGTTTGAGGCCACTGGTTGGGAAAGGGGACTTGGGTCTTTCAGGGTGCACTGAGCCTGTGGGAAGAGTGTGGAAGCGAATACCCTATCAGAAAGGTCTACTGAGCCTCCTACTCATTCACTTGATCTGGAAACCACAACTCTGCTCAGTGGCAATTGTCAACAAGATGAGAACAGGAACCGATCAGGTCTTCTGTAAGATCAGCAAAGACAAGGAGAGTCCATCCAAAAAGTTAACTGAAATAAGTAGAAATGTCCCTTTTCCCCACATACCAGTAACAGAAGGAAAAAAAAAAGGAGGTTGTTCATTTCTCTGTCTCTCCCAATTCATCCCAAACCTAAGCCTTTACAGGTGAATTGGAGGCAGATGTGACACTGTGGTTTGAATATGACCAGGACTAAATATTATTAATTACACCCCAGTGGCCAGTGCTGGAAGAGAGTAAAGGGCATTTGATGGATTGTCAAAAGCAGGCCTGACCGCTCAGCAGGAACACATGAGCAGGCAGAGCACAGTTGCTGACGGCTATTAAAATTAAAATCTCTCCAGCTCTTCCCCAAGGTGATGGAGACTCTCTGTTTTGTTACCGTGGTTGCAGAAGACATCATTCTTCCTCCTACGGCTGAGTACCCATTGGGACTGACAGTTGATGGGTAGAGCAGGGCAGTGGAGAGGCTCACAGAGGTGCAGATCCTAAACTCAAAGGGCAGACTAGCATAGAGACGAGTGTTGGGAAGGAAAGGAAACCCAGGTGCTTTACTATCCTGAAATATTAAGCATTGAAAAAAAAAATAGAGAACGGGAAGGAAAATACATGATTTTATCAAAGAGTAAAAGGGTAAAATTTGTTTCTAGAACGAGACTAAATATGTCATAGCTGAGAGAACTATAAGGAAAGAAGAGCCTTGCATGATGATGTGATTGTACCTGGGCTGTTCTCCTTGACGCCTTTTGCATCCTGGCAGCTTGTGGACCAAGCTGAGAACCCTCAGCAGT
The DNA here is from genome assembly GCF_049852395.1 of Peromyscus maniculatus bairdii. NCBI lineage: Eukaryota > Metazoa > Chordata > Mammalia > Rodentia > Cricetidae > Peromyscus > Peromyscus maniculatus. The sequence goes on from NC_134857.1 coordinate 63,035,892, forward strand.
TCTCATCTCTCGTCAAAAAGACTGTCGCGGGGAGGAGATGAGCAAGAAGAAAATACGGAAGGAAATAGCCATTGTGTTTTTCTTTTTAAGATGTGCATTATTACCGGAAGTGCCCAAATTGAGAACAAGGAATAGTGACCGTTCATAAGAAATGAGTCAGACAAAAGTCCTATTTCAGTTAATATTTCAGCTCACAAGTTATGTTCTATTTTACTAAATCCTCTACCTTGTTTAATAATCTCTTTCCTTGACTGAGCATGCTAGAGGCCTTGCTCCATACAGGCTGGAAGACCTGGGACTGATGTGTGGAGTTGGCTCCAGGAGATTGTGATCATTGTCATCCAAGTGTGACCGCTGTCACCCTAGCAAGTGGCCCCAAATAGCCTGAGCCATCTTTATTTATACAGTTTCAATGGTTTGCGGTAACAGTTTTACAACCACTTTTTACTTCCTAAGTTTCTAAAAGTGGTTACAATAATTACCAGTTTGTTCCCTGTCTCCCCTACTGCCTCCCAACTTTCCCACGGGTAGGCATTATCTCTTTGATCTATATCTCTATCATCAGAAGCATGAGCAGTTTTGCAAGTTATAAAGGGACTTCTCTAACTAGGCACGCTACAAGTAGAATACTATGCCTAGTCTGCAACATATACAGTTGCAGCATCGTACGGGCTGAGAGACAGTTTTGTCTCTTGTGGTTAATGTTTATATCTATATCATCTGGTAGGTTCTGGGTTCTCACCATCAACTCACTAGCCAGAACTTACTCAATCCATTCTACATTTTGTACTGCTCTATGCCCTCTGGGACATATCAGGTTTTTCCATTTATCCTACAAGCAACATAACCTGGAAATTTATTTATAATAGTTGGTATTGCCTGTCTGTTGCAGGATATTTGATCACACTGTGAACCCTGAAATTGTGTTATTTACTGGAAAACCCTGTTTCTAGGTATGGTGTGGCTCAGTACTAGTATTCATCTTTAATCCAAGAGCTTTCTGCCTATTGTAAAAAGAACAAAATAAAAACAATATTCCATAGGTCAAGAGGTGGAACAAGCAGCCAGTTGGTAACATTAGAGAGTGAGGGGAATTCAAGAGGTTGGAGAGAAGTAGAAAGGAGGGAGACCCGGTTGGGGGAGGTTTTGTTTCATACAGCATAGAGAATGCCCTTTTTCTGGGATGACAGTTGGGGAGGAAGGTCAGCCTGCTACTTTCTCTGCCTCTCTGAGCTCACATGTTTTCACCCCAGCATCTGGCTCCTGAGTCTTTATTGGTAAAATAAAAAGAGACAAATTAAAAAAAAAAAAAAAAAAATTTGGCTCCCAATGTGGAGGTGGCTGAGGCGGCGATGGTGGGACATGAAAGCTCCCCAGGGTCTTGGCCTCAGCAGCAAGGCAGTGACAAGCTCAGGCACGGTGCTGCAGATTAAAAACACTTGTCCCTTGTCCTTATGCCTAGCTCTGCTAACTTCTCGGGGTATTGGCAGTCACTGGAAATGAGACGACAGTGGGGGTCTGTGATTCTGCTTCATTCCCTGTTCCTGGAATGTTCCCACTAACTCTTGATACCATCTACTTAATAGAGTTTCTTTATTGCTCTTAGAGTTAAAGTCATTCTTTCCAAAATAGTTATGCAAATATGTACTATTAAACTTCATGACCTACTGTGACTTGGTGAGGTCAGCAGTGTGGCTAGCACAGTGAAATCAAGGAGAGCCTGTAGCACATATGCTATCATTTGTGCCATTCTCAGGAGTTGTTCCCCAAAGAAGTCACATGGCTCCCACCAAAATGGATTTTATCAGAGTAAATAACAGGACATAAAGATAAGCAGGAGCCCCTCCAATAAGAGGTAGAAATTTGGTCAAAAGTTTTCTCCCATAGGCATCTAAGGAAATGATGTGTCAATTTCTACCAAGTAGAAACATCCCACCCTAATGCCAGGCCGCTAAAACTGTGAAAGTAAACAACTCACAAGTCTTAAGAATTTCCTGAAACTTACCACTTTCACAAGGCTCTTCCCTCCCCAAGATCTCAAAAAATAATAATTTCTTACTTTACTTTCAGTTTTATACATCTTTATTTCTACTTCCTCTCACACACTCAGAGGACCCTAGTCAACAGAAAGGCAAACTCAACTCTAAAGAATCTGATAATTCTTGGAAATTGCTAAATGCTCAGCCTCTGACTGAAAGAAAACCTCAGAGTCTGTTTTGCCCACTTACAAAACCCTATTTTTTTCTGAGACAACAGTATTCCATTTAAATTGTTTTTATAATATAATTTTCCATCTTTCTGAAGTGTCAGTGATGTGTGGCACACAACCACCATCTAGCTGACCTGTATTGGGGACTACAAAGGAAATACGTTGATGATGATCCCCAGATTAGTGTGGAACAAACAGAAAAACATAATCCTTAGAGATGGTTTGTGCACAAGCTTGAAGATTCTGCAGTAATAACTCTCTTTTTCAGACCCTCGTCATTTAGGATCCAAGTCTTGGCTCTTGAGACCAAGAACTTAATTATATCTCTGATTACAATCAATTATGTGAAATAAATGGGGTCCTTTGTTGTTGTTGTTGTTGTTGTTAAATGATTATTTGTGGTGCTTATTTCTATTCTTGATAATCTTTCATGTGGCAGTTCATACCCAGAGTCTGCAATGAGGCAACATTACTTAGACAGGCATTTCCCAAGACCAGGCATTTCAGCTCATCTCTCAGCACTCAGCCCAGCCATTCCTGACTGTGTCCCTGCACTCTGAGTCCCAACTTGACAAAGTAAGTTTCAGTAATTTAGTTTTCCAGGCTCACTCTCTCAGAACTTCATGAGCCTTTCTATAACCTTCTATCCTGTCTTCACTTTCTTCATACCTTTATCAACTCTGGCATACTCTGTGTAAATCTGTCTATCTCCCATCTTTATAATGCATCTCCAAGGTGTCAGAACACAGTCCAAGAATGGAGTCCTGTGAGAATTCTGGATGCTTGTGGCCTCAGTTTCTTCAAAACCACAGAGTTGTTCTCGAAAGGTGTTTTCCTGCCCCTCCCAAGTGTAGCAGACAGGAGTGAGTTTGCTTTAGCTGTTGTTCATATGCCTCTATGGAAAAGCATGTTTTTGCCATATGGGGAAGGCTTGTCCTTGTGATGGTACCATTAGTCAGGTGACTCGTTAACTCTCAGACTATAATCTGATATGCTGAATAAAGTTGGCTATTGTATGAGGTTTTAGTCCACCTCAATTTTAGGCCCTGCTCTCCAAGGTTCATGCTGTCTTTAGAGCAGTAAGCAAGTGGTACCGCAAATCAGGGACCTGAGGTGGCTGTAAAGGAGTGGGATTCCTCACAGAAGGAGGTGAGAGTAATGGGGCAGAAACCAGGGAAGGCTTTTCCTGATGTTGAGCTTATACATCATGTTTTAAAGAAAGGAGGAGCACAAGTATTAGATTGTTTGCAAGTTGCTTATGATTATATTCCCTGGTTTCCAGAAGAGGGAACTTTAAATGATGAAATATGGGACTAACTCCAAAAGAATACTGAAAAGGCATGTACAAAAAGCGGGGGGAAGATCCCCATTTCAATTTTGAGTCATTTGGACATTGATTCAGACTGTTATCAAAATGCTTGAGGAAGATAAGGAGGATATTAATTATGACAAAGAGATGGCTCATTCCTTGAATAAATATAAACAGGATGGTGAAACCTTAAAATTGGTAAAAGAAGCAAAAATAAAATTTCAGCAACCACTGACAACCGTGTTGGTGACAGTGACGGTTCCCTCGGCTCCTTTACTGGAGCCTCCTTTAAATTCACATCCTTCATTGCCTTACAATGATCCTGAAGCATGGGGTGAGGAATGTGATAATCAACCTAATCTTGAATTCCTTCTACTTCCTGGTGAGGTCTTAGGAGAGCCCAGGGAAAAGCTAAATTTACAACCTCAGCAAGCTAGGGCACAGTGGAATTCATTTTCCAACGCCTCCCTGGCCTCATGAGCTGCACTTGGTATTTCCAATGCACTAACCAATCTATTTACAACTCCAGAAGGAGAGATGGCATTGGATAGCCCTCACGTGTTATCTTGAGAGGCAAGAAAAGAACTACAGCTATTTGAATGCAGACTAAAAGAAGCATTGGTGTATCATGTGGATCCTTCCCTTCCTTTAAATTTCCTTCTTTTCTCTACTAAATTGTCTCCTACAGGTATTACATCACAAGAAGATAAACCTTTGGAATTGATTTATTTACACCATAAGGGTCATAAAATACTAACTGCTTATTTTACTTTTTTTGCTCAATTGCTAAATCAGGGGAGCACCCAATGTCAACAATTATATGGGTTTAATCCTTGCTGTGTTATCCTACCCTTAACTAACAATCAGTTTTTAGTGTCACAGAACTCCGTGGATTTTCAAATTTCATTTGCCGATTACTATGGAAGGATAGGAAATCATTATCCAGCTGGTGAACCATGAGATTTTGTCATACAAACTGAATTTGTGATTACCAAAAAAATGTTCCACCTTCTCCCATTCCAAACTTATTTTAATGATGACTCGTCTTATGGTATAGGAAGGATTCATGGTCCAGATATTCATCAATCTATTAATACTTCTTTTTCTTCAGGTGAGCAAGTAGAGCTGGCTATTTTAATTAATCTATTATAGTTCATTCATAAGCCCTAAATATTGTTTCAGATTCTACTTACATTGTAGGATTGTTTCCATCAATAGACTCATACTCTTGCATACTCTAAGCCCCCTGGTTTTATTGCAGAAGGAAATAAGCAAGCTGATGCATTCACTTTCCCTATTTTTACTTCTCCAGAGGAAAACTCGGAATGGCTCTGCATTTGTCATTGCAGATGGATCCATTGGAACATTATCCTCCAGGCCTGGCCCATTAAGGACACTGAGGGAGGGCAAGGACACTGTGGAAATCACCAGAAATATAGCAAACATCCAGCTAAAGGGCAAAAGGAAATGTTGACCATATATCATCAGAAGTCAAGTCTGCCCACCTGGGACCAAGTTAAGTATCACGGGAGATGTTACCTCACTAAGGACTCTATGTTTCTGACTGGATCTTGGGACTATAATAGACTCATTTATCCATCTGAAGAATGGGCTGAGTTTAATTTTTCCATGGGATTTGAAACATTTCCCATTTGTATAGGACATTATAACATCTGTATTCCTATTAAAGGTAAATATGGGCTTATGTTCTACAAAATAATAGAACTGCTAATCATACAGATCTCTTTTCAAGCTATTTTTGAGATTTTTCTGATCAATATAATAATGTAACCAATAGTACCAGACTTAGTTTGGATCTCTGTTCTTGGTGGCAGAGTATTACACACAATACTTTCACTGTTCTAATAATTTACTTGCTTATAGGATACTCATGCATCAAATGACAATTAGATTTATCTACAGTGTCTCAAATTAAAACCACTCTGGATATCCTGCTATTAAAAAAAAGCTTGGGGGGGGGCATGTCAAAACACAGTCTAAGAATGGAGAACTATGAGAATGCTGACTGCTCATGTGCAAACTCCAAGAAAACAAGAGTCTCGTGACCTCAGTTGCGTTAAAGACACGGAATTGTTCTTGGAATGTGTTTTCGTGCCTCTCACAAGTATAGCAGACAGGAGTGAGTTGACTTCAGCTGTTGTTATTCATGTGCCTCTATGGAAAAACATGTTTTCCCATGTGCAGCTTATCCTTGAGAAAGTACACTGTATTTACATGGCTCTTTTTATTTCTCAGAGAATAAATTGTCTGGTGTTCTGAATAAAGTTAGCTATTGTGTGAGACTTTAGTCCACCTCAATCTTAGACCCTGCTCTCCCAGGCTCATGCCTCCAACTAGAGTGGTAAACACAAGGGACCATCAATTTTGTTCTAATCCTTACTGCATTCCCTCCATGTGATCACAGACTCTAGCCCCCCTGGAACTATAAGCCCCAATAAACTATTCTTTTATAAGTTGCCTTGGTCATGGTGTCTCTTCACAACAATAGATAATCAACTAAGATCCTTCCTTCCCCACTTTTCCTCTTCTCCTATATTCTAGTCCCCTGCTTCTCCTCTTCTGTCTATGGTCTTCATGAGTTTTCTTCTATGTTGAGAACTGCGACTAACAGGTTCGTTGATTCTGAGTCATTGCCCTATTTACTAGTGAAGGGAATGGCCTGGGTGCATTTTCCCTCACTGACCTGAGCTGGAAACCCCATTGTAGAGTTAGACCTTTCCCTCAGGTTCTCTCTCCTTTAATTTGCTTTATGCTGGATAACTGTCAGTTACCACTGCATGCTTCATTTTGGTACAAAATGAAGAATAGACCTTAAAATAATTATCTTGCTATGGCAATGAACAAAAACGTTAATTCTCTGCTTTACAGCAATTATTTCATTACACTTAATCATCTGATAACAATCATCCTTTTAGCACCCATTTCAAACAAAAGTAACAACCACCACATATTTTTTCCCCTAGCTTTGACAGTGATAATCAATTGGGGAAAAAAAGCATTCCTGTTCTTCTTTCATCCTTTCTAAGACTAGAGAAGGATCCTCAGCCACCTTTAATCTCCGCTGGGGCCCACATGTCCTTTTGAAAGAGCACACCTTTGCTAATAGTTGTGCACAGGTCTAAGTTACATGTAACCACACAGCACACCACTCACCCAGAAAAAGTTCTGCTTGCTATCATGAGGTATTTCCACTTATTCCAGACAGGCTTCTCAGAAAAGAGAATGAAGAAATAGGATCTAAGGCTCATGGTTACCTTTGAAGGACATAGTAATGTGTCCTTGTTTTAGTCAGTGCTCTGTTGCTGTGCAGAGACACTATGACCATGGCAACTCTGACAAAAGAAAGCATCTAATTGGGGCTTGGTTACAATTTCAGAGGTTTAGTCCATTATCACCATGGTGGGGAGCATGGTGACATGCAGACAGAGATGGAGTTTGAAGAAGTAGCTGAAAGTTTTATATTCAGATCCACCAGCAGCAGGAAGAGAGACTCTGGGCTGGTGATGGGCTTCTGAAACCTCAGAACCCACCCCCCAGTGACATGCTTGCTCCAACAAGGCCACCCTTCCTAAATCTTTCCAATACTGCCACTCTCTGAAGATCAACCATTCAAATCTATAAACCTATGAGTGAAATTCTCATTCAAACACTACTGTCCCGATGGGCCAGCTTAAGAACAGGTACAAAGGTGATCATAGGGTTGTGTGAACAAGCCCAGGGAAGGTACAGAAACAGTGGGTAAGATGGCAAGAGCTATAGTTTCACTACAATTCTTCCTTGGGATAGACTGGAGGCCCTTGATGATGAGTTTCAAATAGAATATGGTCTCCTATTTTTCTATAGTAGATGGTTTGGCTAGCTTTCCATTTTTTTTCTTCTCATAAAGCTGAGGGGGTTGTGGGATTGTTGTTGTTGTTGTGACTGTTGTATTAGTTTTAAAGCCATTTGCTTGCCTGACACATTTGCTCAACAGTTACAATTATTTCATCTTTCATCATTAAGCAAATCAATTAAGGTGGTGACTGATGAAATGTTGCCTTGTGAGGAAACTTAATTCTTAGAATTTCAATGTGTTCTTCAAAGTAAATACTGTAGACCAGAGAGATGGCTCTGTGGATCAAGGCACTTGCCACCAAGCCTGACAGCTTGAGCCCCAGGACCCATGTGTAAAAGGAGAAAACTGACTCTCACAAGTTGTCCTCTGACTTCCACATATGTGCTGTGACTTCTATCTACCTATCTATCTATCTATCTATCTATCTATCTATCTATCTATCTATCTGTCTGTCTGTCTGTCTGTCTGTCTGTCTGTCTGTCTGTCTGTCTGTCTGCCTGCCTATCTATCTATCTATCTATCTATCTATCTATCTATCTATCTATCATCTATCTATCTATCTATCTACCTATCTATCTATCTATCTATCTCTGTAATACACACACAATAAGATTTTGAAAGTAGTCAAAAAATTAAACAATGCTTTTTAGCCTGATATATATTCATTTCCTCTGATGACAGCAGGAAAAACATCAATTAGTTATTGTTTTGTTTTGTCAAAGGTTAAAATGTACACATAAATGGCTCCAAATACTGTTGGCTTTCTTCATCTTGTTCTATACTCAGTATTTGTAAAAATGTAATGTCAACAGATCTGGTATTTTTATGCCAATTGTCCACCAACAGAAACGTAGGACACCAGTGTGTGTTGAAGAGACGCTCATGTGTTGGATTTTCTTTCCCTCCCCTCTGTCTTGATTGTCCGTTGACTTCCTTGCTGGTGGCTCTGTAAGAATATTATGTAACACCCAATATTCCTGTGTATTTCGTGTTGCTTTATTTACACTATATTTTTGTGACCACTATATAAAAGGAGAACTGAACCATATTAGCTGGCTGGGAAGCTCACGTTTTACTCCCAATTGTATTCACATTTTTTTCCTATCTCAACACAGTTATTTGTTCACTGATGTTAAGATTTTGTTTGCCTTTCTTTTCTTTCTTTATCTCTCTAGCTTATGTCACACCTTTTTTCTTTTTATCCTCACCTTACTTCTTTTTTCCCTCCCTATGGTCTTTTTTTTTCTTTTCTTTTCTTTTTATTTATTTATTTATTTATTTTACAATACTATTTACTTCTACATAATAGCCACAGATTCCCTTGTTCTCTCCCTTCCTGCCCCCCTCCCCTTCTCCCCAGCCCACCCCCCATTCCCACCTCCTCCAGATCAAGGTCTCCCCCCAGGACTGGGATCGACCTGATAGACTCAGTCCAGGCAGGTCCAGTCCCCTCCTCCCAGATTGAGCCAAGCGTCCCTGCATAAGTCCCAGGTTTCAAACAGCTAACTCATGCAACGAGCCCAGGACCTGGTACCACTGCCTAGATGCCTCCCAAACAGATCAAGCCAATCGACTGTCTCACCTATTCAGAGGACCTGATCCAGTTGGGGGCCCCTCAGTCTTTGGTTCATAGTTCATGTGTTTCCATTCATTTGGTTATTTGTCCCTGTGCTTGATCCAACCTTGGTTTCAACAATTCTTGCTCATATAAACCCTCCTCTTTCTCATTAATTAGACTCCCAGCGCTCCACCAGGGGCCTAGCTGTGCATGTCTGCATCCAGATTCCTCAGTCCTAGGATGGGGTTTATGGCACAACGATTAGGGTGTTTGGCCATCCCATCACCAGAGTAGGTCAGTCCCGGCTGTCTCTCGACCATTGCCAGCAGTCTTTTGTGGGGGTATCTTTGTGAATTTCTGTGGGCCTCTTTAGCTCTCAGTCTCTTCCCTTTCTCATGTGGTCTTCATTTACCATGGTCTCCTATTCCTTGTTCTCCCTCTCTTTTCTTGATCCAGCTAGGATCTCCCACTCTCTTTCCCTCGACCCTTGCCCTTCATTGCTCCTACTCATGTCCAGGCTGTTCATGTAGATCTCATCCATTTCTCTGTGTCTTTCTTGGGGTCCCGTTTTCCAGGTAGCCTCACTGGTGATGTGAGTAACAATCCAGTCATCCTTGTTCCACATCTAGCATCTTCCTGTGAGTGAGTACATACCATATTTGTCTTTCTGAGTCTGGGTTACCTCACTCAGGATGATTTTTTTTCTAGATCCATCCATTTGCCTGCAAACCTCATGATGTCATTGTTTTTCTCTGCTGAGTAGTATTCCATTGTGTATATGTGCCACAATTTATTTATCCATTCTTCAGTTGAAGGGCATCTAGGTTGTTTCCAGGTTTTGGCTATTAAAATCAATGCTGATATGAACATAGCTGAGCAAGTGCTCTTGTGGTATGATTGAGCATTTCTTGGGTATATGCCCAGGAGTGGTATAGCTGGATCTTGGGGGAGATTGATTCCCAGTTTTCTAAGAAAGCGCCATATTGATTTCCAAAGTGGTTGTACAAGCTTGCATTCCCACCAGCAGTGGAGGAGAGTTCCCCTAGTTCCACATCCTCTCCAGCATAAAGTGTCTTCAGTGTTTTTGATCTTAGCCATTCTGACAGGGGTAAGGTGGTATCTCAGAGTTGTTTTGATTTGCATTTCCCTGATGATTAGGGATGTTGAGCAATTCCTTAAATGTCTTTCAGCCATTTGGGTTTCCTCTGTTGAGAAATCTCTGTTTAGTTCTAAAGCCCATTTCTCAATTGGACTGTTGGTCGTTTTGATGTCTAATTTCTTGAGTTCCTTATATATTCTGGATATCAGTCCTCTGTCACATGTGGGGTTGGTGAAGATCTTTTCCCATTCTGTAGGCTGTCGCTTTGCCTTGTTGACCGTATCCTTTGCTCTACAAAAGCTTCTCAGTTTCAAGCGGTCCCATTGATTGATTGTTTGTCTCAGTGTCTGTGCTACTGGTGTTATGTTTAGGAAGTGATCTCCTATGCCAATGTGTTCAAGACTACTTCCTACTTTCTCTTCTAGCAGGTTCAGAGTAGCTGGATTTATGTTGAGGTCCTTGATCCACTTGGACTTAAGTTTTGTGCACGGTGACAAATATGGATCTATTTGCAGCCTTCTATACGCTGATATCCAGTTATGCCAGCACCATTTGTTGAAGATGCTTTCTTTTTTCCATTGTACACTTTTGGCTTCTTTGTCAAAAATTATATGTTCATAGGTGTGTGGGTTAATGTCAGGGTCTTCAATTCGATTCCATTGGTCCACATGTCAGTTTTTATGCCAATACCAAGCTGTTTTTATTACTGTAGTTCTATAGTAGAGCTTGAAGTCGGGGATTGTGATGCCTCCAGAGGCTGTTTTATTGTACAGGATTCTTTTGGCTATCCTGGTTTTTTTTTGTTGTTGTTGTTGTTTTTCCATATGAAGTTGAGTATTATTCTTTCCAGGTCTGTGAAGAATTGTGTTGGTATTTTGATGGGGATTGCATTGAATCTGTAGATTGCTTTTGGTAAGATTGCCATTTTTACTATGTTAACCCTGCCTATCCATGAGCATGGGAGATCTTTCCATTTTCTGACATCTTCTTCAATTTCTTTTTTCAGGGACTTAAAGTTCTTGTCATATAGGTCCTTCACTTGCTTGGTTAGTGTTACCCCAAGGTATTTTATGTCATTTGTGGCTATTGTAAAGGGTGATGTATCTCTGATTGCCTTCTCAGCTTCTTTGTCCATTGTATATAGGAGGGCTACTGATTTTTTTGAGTTGATGTTGTATCCTGCTATGTTGCTGAAGGTGTTTATAAGCTTTATCACTTCCTGGGTGGAATCTTTGGGATCACTCAAGTATACTATCATGTCATCTGCAAATAGGGAAAGCTTGACTTCTTCCTTTCCAATTTGTATCCCCTTAATCTCCTTATGTTGTCTTATTGCTCTGGCTAGAACTTCAAGTACTATATTGAATAAGTATGGGGAGAGTGGACAGCCTTGCCTCATTCCTGATTTTAGTGGAATTGCTTTGAGTTTCTCTCCATTTAATTTGATGTTGGCTATTGGCTTGCTGTAAATTGCCTTTATTATGTTTAGGTATGTTCCCTGTATTCCTGATCGCTCCAAGACTTTTATCATGAAGGGGTGTTGGATTTTGTCAAATGCCTTTTCTGCATCTAGTGAGATGATCATGTGGTTTTTTTCTTTGAGTTTGTTTATATGGTGTATTACATTGATGGACTTTCATATGTTGAACCACCCTTGCATCCCTGGGATGAAGCCTACTTGATCACAGTGGATAATTGTTCTGATGTGTTCTTGGAGTCTGTTTGCCAGTACTTTACTGAATATTTTTGCATCAATGTTCATGAGGGAGATCGGTCTGTAGTTCTCTTTCTTTGTTGCATCCTTGTTTGGTTTAGGAATCAGGGTAATTGTAGCCTCATAGAAGGAGTTTGGTAATGTTCCTTCTGTTTCTATTATGTGGAACAATTTAGAGAGTATTGGTATTAACTCTTCTTTGAAGATCTGGTAGAATTCTGCGCTGAAACCATCTGGTCCTGGGCTTTTTTTGGTTGGGAGATTTTTAATGACTGTTTCTATTTCCTTAGGGGTTATTGGACTATTTAAATAGTTTATCTGGTCTTGATTTAACTTAGGTATGTGGTATCTATCCAGAAAAATGTCCATTTCTTTTAGGTTTTCCAGTTTTGTGGAGTAGAGGTGTTTGAAATATGACCTTATAATTCTCTGGATTTCCTCAATGTCTGTTGTTATGTCCCCCTTTTCATTTCTGATTTTGTTGATTTGGATTCTCTCTCTCTGTCTTTTGGTTAGTTTGGATAAGGGCTTGTCTATCTTGTTGATTTTCTCAAAGAACCAACTCTTTGTTTCATTAATTTTTTGTATTATTCTCTTAGTTTCTAATTGATTAATTTCACCTCTCACTTTGATAATTTCCTAGGGTCTATTCTTCCTGGGAGACTTTGCTTCTTCTTGTTCTACAGCTTTCAGGTGTGCTGTTAAGTCACTAGTGTGGGCTTTCTCCAACTTCTTTATGTGGGCATTTAGTGCTATGAATTTCCCTCTTAGCACTGCTTTCATAGTGTCCCATAAGTTTGGGTATGTGGTGTCTTCATTTTCATTGATCTCTAGGAAGTCTTTAATTTCTTTCTTTATTTCTTCCTTAACCCATTGGTGATTCAGTTGAGCATTATTCAGTTTCCATGAGATTGTAAGTTTTCTGTAGTTTTTGTTGTTGTTGAAATCTAACTTTAAACCATGGTGGTCTGATAGAACACAGGAGGTTATTCCAATTGTTTTGTATCTGTTGAGATTTGCTTTGTGGCCAAGTATGGGGTCGATTTTAGAGAAAGTTCCATGGGGTGCTGAGAAGAAAGTATATTCTTTCCTGTTAGGATGGAATGTTCTGTAGATATCTATTAGGTCCAATTGGGTCATGACATCAGTTAAGTCCTTTATTTCTCTGTTAAGTTTCGATTTGGGAGATCTGTCCAGTGGTGAAAGTGGGGTGTTGAGATCTCCCACTATTAATGTGTAGTTTAAGCTTTAGTAATGTTTCTTTTACATATGTGGGTGCCCTTGTGTTTGGGGCATAAATGTTCAGAATTGAAACTTCATCTTGGTGGATCTTTCCTGTGATGAGTATGTAATGCCCTTCTTGATCTCTTTTGATTGATTTTAGTTTGAAGTCTATTTTGTTGGATATCAGGATGGCTACACCTGCTGGTTTCTTAAGACCATTTGATTGGAAAGTCTTTTCCCAGCCTTTTATTCTTAGGTAGTGTCTGTCTTTGAATTTGAGATGTGTTTCTTGTATGCAGCAGAAAGATGGGTCCTGCTTTCGTATCCATTCTGTAAGCCTATGTCTTTTTATAGGTGAATTAAGTCCGTTGATATTAAGGGATATTAACGACCAGTGATTGTTCATCCCTGTTATTTTTGGTGGTAGTGTGTGTATACTTCTCTTCTTTGGGGTTTACTGTTGTGGCTTTATCTATTGCCTGTGTTTTTGAGTGTGTATCTGACTTCCTTTGGTTGGAATTTTCCTTCTAGTGCTTTCTGTAGGGCTGGATTTGTGGATAGGTATTGTTTAAATCTGGCTTTGTCTTAGAATGTCTTGTTCATTCCGTCTATGATGATTAAAAGTTTTGCTGGGTATATTAGTCTGGGCTGACATCCATGGTCTCTTAGTGTTTGCATTACATCTGTCCAGGTCCTTCTGGCTTTCAAAGTCTCCATTGAGAAATCGGGTGTTATTCTGATAGGTTTACCTTTATAGGTCACTTGGCCTTTTTCCTTTGCTGCTCTTAATATTCTTTTCTTTATTCTGTACATTTAGTTGTTTAATTATTATGTGCCGAGGGGACTTTTTTTGGGGGTCTAGTCTGTTTGGTGTTCTATAGGCTTCTTGTATCTTCATAGGCATTTCTTTCTTTAAGTTGGGAAAGTTTTCTTCTATAATTTTGTTGAATATATTTTCTGTGCCTTTGAGTTGGCATTCTTCACCTTCTTCTATCATAGGTTCTACCTATAATTCGTAGGTTTGGTCTTTTCATGGTGTCCCAAATTTCTTGGACATTTTGGTTCATGACTTTCTTGGCTTTAGTGTTTCCTTCGACTGATGAAACTATTTCTTCTACTGTATCTTCAATGCCAGAGATCCTCTCTCCCATCTCTTACATTCTGTTGGTTATACTTGCATCTGAAGTTCCCGATTTTTTACTCAGGTTTTCTATTTCCAGCATTCCCTCTGTTTGTGTCTTCTTCATTTTTTCCATTTCCCTTTTCAGGTCTTGGACCGTTTCCTTTATTTGTTTCATTGCTTTTTCATGATTTTCTTTCAGTACTTTATTGTTTTCTTCCAGGACTTTATTGTTTTCTTCTAATTTGTTTGCCCTTTCCTTTAGTTGTTTACAGCGTTCTTCCAATTTTCTTGTCTTTTCCTCTACACAAGCCTCTACCTTCTTCATGATGTTACTCATAAGGCTACTTTCTTCTGCTTCTTCCAATTTTTGATGTTCAGGTCTAGATGTTGGAGGCAGGCTAGGTTCTGGTGATGCTGTATTGCTCTTCATTTTGTTGTATGTACTTCTGCCTTGACGTCTGCCGGTCTCCTTGTGGTTCCTTCTTGGTCTTATCAGTGTACTTGGTTCAGAAAGAGCTGACAGATTCAGGTAGTCTCTCTCTCTTGTCCAGATGGGAGTTCTCTTGTCCAAATGGGAACTCTGGGGCAGAATGGAAGCTCTTATCTGGACCTGAAGTCTCTGGTCCAGAAGGGAAGTTGGGAGCAGGATGGGAGCTGGGGGCCGGTCTCTAAGTCTCAGGAGGTGGCTGGGGTCTCGGGCAGATGGGCGTGGGGGCAAGGCATGGAGATTACAGGGGCTGCTGGGGGGCTTGGAAAAGGGGATCCCTCCCGGTGGGGCTAGAAGGGGACCTGCCCGGTGGCCAGAACCTGGGGCCAAGTTGGGCAGGTCTTCCTGGAGTGGCTGGTGTCCAGGGATGGGGTCCGGGTTGGGCCTGGATACTCACCTCTGGTCCAGAAGGGAAGTCAGGGGCAGGATGGGCACCTTCCTTCTTTTTTACTGCTAAATTCATTCCTGTTTCTTCTTTTCTTCTCTCTCCCTTGATCCTTTCCTTTCATTCACCCATTCACCTCCCTTCTCTTCCTTCCCTTCTCTCTCTCTCTCTCTCTCTCTCTCTTTCTCTCTCTCATCTATCTGTATTTCTCCACCAGTATTTATCACACTGAACAATACTGTAATAACATTGCTTTGTAGTCACAATATATTTAAGTGAAATTCTAAGTCCCTTGTGGTTTAATTATTTAATTATTTAATTCCTCCTACTAGCTAGCCCATAGCTTTCCAGTGTGGAGCTAGCAGAAATGTGTTTGAAGTGGGAATATCAGAAGTCTCAGGTACACTATAGCAGAAAACAAATTCATTTCTCATACATAATGGGTGTGTGCACATCATACATATCTAAGAGACTAATAGTAGCATCATATCTAAATGCCATGGTAGATTTTTAAATATTCCATTTTGGCTTAAATTAATATTAAAAAAAGAATTTTCAAGTTTGTTTTCAGGAATATATATCAGGTCCAATACTCCAGTACTGGATATTACACCCAAAAAAATGAGTGTAATTTGTTCCTGTGTTGCTCCTAATGTGAAACTCCTGTGATAAGAAAAACCATATTAGCATTTTTTTTCATAAATAGCCTTTCATAAAGCAAAAGGGTGTGGAAATTGATAGCAGCTGACACCTCTAGTTTGTGTAATAGAAAATTTTAGTGACGTTTTCTATGGCAGTTCTTCATGAAATGGAGCTGCAAAAATCAACTTACTTTTTAATGCAGATGGGGCTCACTGAGAAGCAGCTGGGATGTGATGATCGAAATGATCCTCAGTTATTACTTTGAAATTCAGCTCTATTTGCTTAGCTTCTTATTGATTTTTCTTTCTAACAGTATTCTTTTATGAATATCTCAGGAAGCCTCCATTGATCTCAGATGCGTATGTTGGGGCAGGTATCAACACTTTGGAAACTAAGAGAAAAATGCGTTTTCAAAGCCCAGTGACGATACTGTGATGCATGGTCAAAGGTCACACACATAACTGCTCTGGCTTCTTGCTGTGCTGACAGGCCAATACCTTTTCAGGCCAAAAGACCCTGGAGCAGTCACGTGTGGGCAAGGTGTATATGTCTATGATGTGGGGTACTTTGCATTATACTACCCGGTAATGCTGGAAACAGCTTCAGTTGTTCCCTGCCAGCTATAAAGCTTTGATTTTTGCTTTCCTCTTCCTAATCAAGAATCCATTTCCATAGAAACACAAATAGGAAGGGCATGGTGAAAGCAATTTGTCTGCTTCTGCTTCCATTTACATGGAAATGGAATTTGCAGCATTAAAAATAAAAGCTTTAATAAGTAATATTTTCAAATGCATCTCTCAGATTTAACCCTCTCAACTTATAAAGTAGTTGCTGGGAGTTGAAAATTTGAACTATAACAAGGCAATTTTATACCTAGGCAAATTGTAATCCTTGCATTTAAGCTCCTGACCCTGAAACACAGTTGGTCCCAGCTGCTTTTCCCAGATCTGACGTGCACCTTTCCTCCCAGGGAACAGGTCTTACCTTTTCCTCCTATAGAGACCCTCGTGGTGGGTGGGTAACTGGGAGTTCTTTAGGTTCCTACTCCGTATATTATTCTTTTGTCAATTTCTGCTCCTTGAGAGTTTTCTCCCATTTCTTCCTGTAGCTTTCTCTGCTGTGGGTCATCTTCTGTGAGTGTAAACAATAGACAAGACACAGAGTAAAATTACAAGTGCTTTGCATTTTGAGGAATGGGTGACATTCTAGCATTCAGAGCTAAATAAATGACCTTCTTATTGCTAATCAATAAAGTAAAATATCGATTTGAAACATGATTGGAAGTTTGGTCCTGTTAAAGCCATTCAGCTTGTTTACCATTTTTAAGGATTATTTGGGAGGGGGAAAAAAACCACTTTGAAATTGTTTTCCACAATTTTAGTTCAAATAAACATTTTGAATATTGTTAGATCCAGAATAGAAAGGACCTAATTAATAAAAAGGCTAAACAGAAACCACTGATATATAGGAAACACTGGCTTTCTTTTTGCTTTTCAGTTGAATGAATCAAATCGATTTCTGACTACTGGCACTTGATGTGTTAGGATTACTAAGAGACCAGAGTCACCTTTTATGGAGGAAGTGGAAGAAGTATGAGAAGGAAAAGACAGAATTTAAGGGGAAAGTAGAATAATAGTTTCCTATTGTAATGGGTAAATCCATTTGAAGAACAGCCATTCCAACTATCTTCTATCTGTCTATCTATCTATCTATCATCTATTTTATTTTATTTATTTATTCCTGGTGCTGGGGTGGAATCCAGGACCTCATAAATGCTAGCAAAGCAGCCTACCACCAAGCTATATCTTTGGCCCAATATTTCATTATTTAAAAAGCAAAGCAAAACTTAAAGACTGTCCTCTTCTACCCAATAGTCAGTACTTGATTTCTGGAGGAAGCAGGGGAACAGCATGTTGTAAGTCACAACTCCCCGAACTTTTTCTACTTGAGACTCTCTTTCCTCTGAGAAGTCTGTATATAACACCAAGAATATAGATATACAAGGTGAGCATGTTAATCAAACAGTTGCTGATGATGAGCCTTAAAAATGTATTTTAAAGTAATACTTTTGTATATGTATATATGTAGTTTTAGGTGAAAGCAAATTTACCAAGACTAACATGCTTATCTGTTTTATGTAAAGAAGTGAATCTTGGATGAGCATTTGTTACTTCAGGATGTAAAACATCTTCAATACATTTCAGAGTTAGTAGATATTTTTGTTTTGTAATCATCAATGTCGAGAATAATACTTTGCGTAAATGCACCAACACAGGCAAAAATGTTTAGAGTCACTTCACAAATTGTTGCAAGTTTTATCTTAATCCTAAACCAAAATCCACTGAAACATTTTAAGACACTTGTCAGCAACCCAAAAGCAATTTCTAAATCAAACATCTAACACAGTACAAAACAAAAATATACAAACTTGATGCTTATATACTGTGGAATTAGAGTAGAAATGATGGGAAGGACATGGGGGTGGTGTGTTGAATCATTGTGTTAGAAGCAGAAAACTTTGGAAGGCACTACAGTAAAATGGCTGCAATTTGCAACATAAACATTCAACTGTCAGCCAAGATGCTTCAGGTAGCATTCATTGGTGCTACATGTTGTGAAGGCATACACAGTGGATAATGAGGGTGTTGCATGGTCAGAACAAAGTTTGCAAAGGAGTTGCAAAGAAAGGGATCATGTTTCCAGGAACACCTTGAATCCATCACATGTTTAAGTTTTAATCAAGTTTTGGTCGTTGATTATTCAGTAACCTTTTACTCTTGCCAAAATTTTTGCAACTCCCACATTAAGTTACGAAACCCTGTGTAGTTTCTGACACAGTTTAAGAAGCTGGACTGTACAGGAACATAATCAACAGAAGATATCTGTATTTTATAAAAGGAGGATTTACTAAACTAGCTTACAAGATAAAGGCTGGGTAGTCCAGCAGTGACTGCTCCATGTTGGAGAACCCAGTAGCCAATCCATTTGAGAAGCTGCTCATCTCAGCAGCCCTAATGTAGCACTGAAATCCTGGAGGCTTGCTGGGGAGCTGGAATTGGGGAGCCAAAGAATCTGGAGTCTGATGTCAGTGGAGGATCTTAACAACTGTCATGGATTAATTTGCTTGGGAAGAAGTTGAAGCCAAAGCAAGTGCTGCCTACTTTCAGGGTGAGCGTGCCCTCCCTTTGTTAATCCCCTCCAGAAAGGACCTCACAGACATGCCCAGTGATATGTCTCCTAGAAGATGCAATCCAGTCAAATTGACAACACCAACCACTACAATGGAGGGATTACATTCAAGGAATGTCCATGAACATGCTGTTTAGGAATTAGGAATGTGGGGAGCAGGGAACAGTCTTTACCAGGCCATTCTCTTCTTTCCACAGTTCTAGAAGCCTGTGAGCAAGTCAACAGATCTGGAGTGTGGTGCTCATTCAACTTGGTCACAGACATAGAGAAAACAACTCCCCAAATATATTGACATCTTTATCTGCAAATCTATGCGTGTGTTACAGCACATGTCACGGGGATTTTTTTAAAGAAGGGGAAATTAAAGATTCTGAGAAGAGAAAGGCTATTGATTATTTTGAAGGACCCATTTTTAATTACAGAGATCCACATATGAGGGAAGTTACAACACCAACATCATGAAAGGAGAAAGAATGATGGAAGCAGAGGCTGGACTGATAGGTTTGAAGACAGAGGAGAGGCCAGGAGTCAGGGCAGTCAAGAGGCCTGTGCATTCCGGAAAAGTCATAAAGGGATAATGAGCTCTTCCCAGCTCCTTCAGAATGAAAGCTGTACTGCCCACCCTTTGATTCTAGTCCCTACGATCTATTTTACTAACAGTCTAAGTCTTTGTCAGTTTATAGCTTCTGCTGTGGGATGTTCGGTATGTTAAATGTGTTGCTCTGATTGGTTAATAAATAAAACACTGATTGGCCAGTAGCCAGGCAGGAAGTATAGGTGGGACAAGCAGAGAAGAGAATTCTGGGAACAGGAAGGCTGAGTGAGAGAGACGCTGCCTGCCACCGCCATGAGAAGATGTTAAGATGCTCATAAGCCACAGGTCACGTGACAACTTATAGATTAATAGAAATGGGTTGATTTAAGATATAGGGACAGTTAGCAAGAAGTCTGCCATGGCCATACAGTTTATAAGTAATATAAGTCTCTGTGTGTTTACTTGGTTGGGTCTGAGCAGCTGCAGGACTAGCGGGTGAGAGAGATTTGTCCTGACCGTGGGCCAGGCAGGACTGGAAAAAACTCCAGCTACACTCTTCAGCCACTGTTTGCACATTCTGCTACAGCATAAACGAGAAATTAACATGGACATCAAATGTACATTCTTCCTAACACCCACAAATCTTACAAGTTAATTTATGGTAGCTTACACTTACTTAAATGCACTCTTGGCCAAAGGGGTGGTGACAGGAACAGAGACATTCTGGCCACTTTATTTGTACGTGAGTCATCCGTTCATAATATTATCATACAATACATTCTTTATGAAGATCCACTAAACAAAGTTCTCTCTGGCTTTCACCACTGTTTCCTAATTTTACACCACCTACTGGAATCATTGAACACATCACATCAGTGGACCACCTCCAGCAAAGGAACAGGACCTTGCAGAATGCATATGGGACTCTCACCTCATTCCCTCATCTCCTCCTTATTCTTCTTTTGTCTCATTTCTCTCATGTGTTTATTTAATTTTTGATCTTGGGTTTTTTGTTTGTTTGTTTGTGTTTGTTTTTGGTTTTTTTTTGGGGGGGGGGCGTTTCCGAGTCAGGGTTTCTCTGTGTAGCTTTGTGCCTTTCCTGGAACTCTGTAGCCCAGGCTGGCCTCAAATTCACAGAGATTCATTTGCCTCTGCCTCCCAAGTGCTGAGATTAAAAGCATGAGCCATCACCGCCCAGCTAATTTTCTATCTTGTATTGTTAATGAAAGTAAACCATCTACAATACTAGAGAACAAACTATCCCAAAACTTAGAAGTTCAGGATAGCTAATACCTTTTCCTGTGTCTATTAATTAGAGAGATGGAAACAGCTGACAGTTTTGGCCTCAATGTCTCTGAGACTTTCAAGGGTCAGCTGATGCTGCAATCTTCTGAGGTTTGTCAGGGGCTAGAAGCTAAATTTCCAAGGTCACTCCAATAACAGTTGGCTAGAGAGCTCAGCTTCTTACCACATGACCCTCTTTGTTGGAGTTCTAACAACATGGCAGCTGATGTTTCTGAGGGGAAAAAGAAGGGAATATTGACAAACCCAAGGTTCTATGCACTGATTTTGGAACATGCAATCTCTGCATGTGTTGAAACAAAAACATCAACCTTGCTCAACATGAGAATGAAAGAAACTCACAGAGTAGGAGTGACTATCAGCACCTGGGATAATTTGAAGACATCTAGGTTGGCTATTACATCCCTACATGTTCTCTGAAACAATGTCAACTTATAAGTAAAGTGTATGGTCTCAATGATGAAGGAGAGAGGAGATAAGGCTTTAGATAACCTTACTGTAGGTGCAATTTAACTTCTATTCTTGATGTATCTTATGGACTAAGCTCATTAAAGCTATGCAAATACATGAGGGATGATAGATGAAAAGAACAAAGACTTGTGACTCAGAGCTTGAACAGAGCTAGCAAGTTGATAAAATGATTAGCAACAAGAATATCAGTAGAAGGATTTTTGTTATTTTATGTGAAAACAAAAAATATGTATTAATTGGGGTAGTGTGGCTTGCAGTTATAAAAAAATCAACACAAATTATCTTAAAAGAAATGTGGGGCAACTCATATTCACTGATTCATATAACTGTAGAGCTTTGGTGAGACATACAGGTACGACTAGCTTCAAGACTAGCTTTAATTAAAGAAGATTATAAGTTCAGTTTCTCTCCTTTCCTTTCCATTCTTTCCATCTTAGCTACAGTATAGGCTATGAGTGCGGGTATCTGCCAGTTGCATCAGCTCTAATGGAGACAGACTCTATCTTACAATTGGGAGAATTCTCCAGGTCAGCCTAAGTTGTGGTGTGGGGGCTACCTTAATCAAGGACTTCAGGATGCCTCACTGCTACTTGACATGCAGCAGTGTTCATTCATCAACCAGCCATTTCCAGCCACCTTCTCTGGTGCAGCTGACCATTAGCAAGGTTGGAAGAATTGATCCCTTTCCTAGCTTCCTTTGCTGGTGGTAAGCCAATCACTGAGCAAATGAAGTACAGCTTCCAGATTCCAAGTAAGGACAAAAAAGATGACGCTGACCTTCTGCTCTTCTGCCTCATTCACAAATGTCATTGATGTTACCACCATAAATTATTTCTGGAAACCATGACGCAAAATGAGAAACTGAAGTCAGTTTTTAGAGTCAGCAGGGCAGAGCTAAGCCCCTGATGATGCTAGTGAGTTGTTAAACAAGCAAACAACTAGCTAACCACCCTCAACCTTCTTGCTATAAGAGGCAAATCAGTCCTAGACTTGACTAAGCCAACTTTGAGACAGAGCTTAGGTAGTTTACTATCTACTACATACTTGAACTGGAACAGGTGGACACCCAGGATAGGAACTAAAAGCCAATCAAACTGACCCAAGTCCAGGTCAAGTTTCCTGAGATGTAAGTTGTTCCACTCGCTCATTATCAACTCTCATAAATAATTTGCTTGCCCAATGGACAGCATCCCCATATGACCAAAAAAGAAAGAAAGGAAGAAAGAAAGGAAGGAAGGAAGGGAGGGAGGGAGGGAGGGAGGGAGGGAGGGAGGGAGGAAGAAGAAAGAAAAGAAAAGAAAAGAAAAGAAAAGAAAAGAAAAGAAAAGAAAAGAAAAGGAAAGGAAAGGAAAGGAAAGGAAAGGAAAGGAAAGGAAAGGAAAGGAAAGGAAAGGAAAGGAAAGGAAAGGAAAGGAAAGGAAAAGGAAAAGGAAAAGAACTCCACACACCACAATCCCAGGGCAGCTGCTGCAAAGGGCAGGACATGACATCTAATGATCAGGAAGACTCCCTGGGTGATTATAAAGTGCCATGAAAACCACTCCCTGGTGAGCTGGGGAGAATGAACTTAAAAGCCATCAATTAGGATGAACTTGTGATATCTCTTCTTGGTCATCTTGTGTCCTCACCATATGCTCCGGGGATGATAGCCCCAGGAAATACTTATAACAGGAAAAGTTCAGCCATCTGAGATGCTGGTATCCTGAAAAGGGGGTGGCTGTGTAGTTGTGATGAAACAGCCCTGATCATGAGTTGTCAAAGCAACTCTGTTACAAAAAATTTGAACCTAAAGTCTGCGAAAGCTAAGTGGTTGTCAAAATGACATTTAGTACTTTGATATGAGCTGCTGTGCCTCTTGGGTACTAACAGAACTTCCACAGACACTGAGCAGTAGGCCTAATTTTAAAGAGAGGTGTGAGGATATAGGAGAAGATACTTGGGGGAAAATAACAAAGACAAATAGGTCTAGAAAATATCTAATCCTTTAAAGGCTGGGGAAAAAAGGTGTTATTTTGCTTAGAGAAAAGAAAAAAGCTATGTATGAATGTTAGTCATCCATCTCTAGGCTATTATAACATTACCAGAATTCTGTTCAGTTCTGTCCTTTTTCTTTGGCGATCAGACCTTCACGTAGTATCATTTGAGTGTGCCTGGATTGTTTTGATGCCCCCCCCCCAAATATTCTTTTCTCCTTGGGAAAGACTACCCCAATAAGATGTAATGAAATCTCATCTTTCTTACTGGCACATTTATAAAGAAGGGGCCCTGATTTCACAGTCCTGCTTCACCACGTGAGACAGTCACCAAGTTTTGTATACTCTGTACCACTCCACTGAGAATCAAGGACTGAAGAGGAACTGGAGTTGTGGGGGACATGGTTAGACAGACAGGTTAGGACAGGGGGGTTATCAGGAACATCTCTGACCAGATCTCACATCAGACCCTGACACTAAGAAAACATGTCTAGGAAAAGTCCAGAATCCCCCAGGACTAACTTCAGCACTGTGTGGCTTAGAAGCAATTCTCCAGAACCCCACAGGCAAGTACCAACTACCTGTGGATACCCTAGATCCCTCTTGGCAGGATGCCAACCTTGAGATTGAAACTGGTGGTCTTTGGCTGGATTCCGCAGGCTCCACACATATCCTCCCCCTCGGTGAGCAGCCCCTCACCACACCATGCCTTAACCATAAAGAACTAACTAGATATCAGGAACCATCTACCACACATGGAGTTCGGAATAGGGTTGAAAATCCCAGTGCCGAAAATAAAGAGAGAAGGGCACTCTTGGTAGGCAGCACTATAAACACTGCCTGATCGATCAACTTATAAAGAGAAAAGATTAACTTTATAGTTTTTAAATTATTTTTAATTATGTGTCTCTGTGTGTACATGTTCATGAGCATGTGTGTGTGTGTGTGTGTGCGCACACATGGTGTGTGTGTGTGTGTGTGTGTGTGTAGGTGTAGGTGTAGGTGTGAACTCCTTGGAGCTGGAGTTCCAGGCAGTTGTGAACTGCCCACCATAGGTTCTCAGAACAGAACTCGGGTCCTCTGGAAGAACAAGAAGTACTCTTGACCACTGAGCCATCTCTCCAGTCCTTGCTTCATAACTTCAAAGGGTGCAGTCCAGGTTAGTTGGTCCACTGATTTTGTGCTGATGGTGAAGCAGAATATTATGGAGCACAAGAAAGAAGAAGGCTTCATAGCTGGACGAACAGAAAAAGCAAAGGAACCTGTAGCATGAATCTTAAAGAGACTTATTAACAAAAACAAACCTGGAGCCAGGTATTGGGGTGAATGCTGGAAGATCAGAAAAGCCGAACAAGCCACAGCCACCTCACCTTGCCAATTCCTCAGCTGATCCTGTTTCCTCAGACTGGAAGCCTCTCAGTCTTCATCCAGAATGAATCTCAGCTGAACTGTGCTGCTCAAAAGCCTAAAAGCTTAACCTGCTCTAGTTCCTGGTCCTCACGCCTTAAATACATTTCTGCTTTCTGCCATCGCTTCCTGGGATTAAGAGCATGTGTCACCATGCCTGGCTGTTTCCAGTGTGGCCTTGAACTCACAGAGATCCAGATGGATTTCTGCCTCTAGAATGCTAGGATTAAAGGCGTGAGTGCCACCATTTTCTAGCCTCTGTATCTAGTGGCTGTTCTGTTCTCTGACCCCACATTAAGTTTATTAGGGTACACAATATTTTGGGGAACACAATACCACCACAGAAGCCAGCAGCCCAACATCCTTCCCATCAGCCTAACCTCCTCCTGTTAGGCTCCAGATCATAAAGGTTCTGCCCTTTCCAAGTGGCTCTGAGCTGGGGACAATGATTTCAACACATGGTCCCTCAGGAGACACTTAAGATCCAAACTACAGAGCTCTGATAGAATCAAAGAGGAACGCCTACTAAAATCTAACCTGTGAGTTCCTTGGGTTGGGGTGGGACTTGTGATGACTTACAAGAATACATGTAATACTACCAAAACAATAGTAGAAAGAAAATGCAGTGCAAGTGCTTACACTGAATGGTGACATACAGCTTTAAAAATATAAGAAAATAAGTATACTTTTGCTTCACTGGGAGAAGAAATCATGCCTCCAGATGAAGCCAGTCAATTTGGAGCAATAAACCCATTGCAGAAGAGTATCCCTGAGAAATTAGTCAACTTTGGCACATTGTCTGTGGTGCCTAAAAGTACTTTCTGAATCCCTACCAACTGATTAAATGCTCAGACCCATGGAGTTCCAGGGAAGCATGACTTCTCCAGGCCTCAAAATGTAATTCTCTTGTTCGGTCTAAGGCCTAACAAGCCAACCCAGAACCACTTCTGCATGGCCTGACCCCCAGTCTCCAGTCCAGCCTATTCAAGTCACAGGAGGCTGATCACTGTGGCCTTTGGTTTATTGTTTCACATCATTCCTCTATGTATTCCCTGTGTCACTTTACTTTAGAGAGCCTCTGATCAACAGCCAACTATAAAATACAGGCACCCTGAGCCACTTGCTGTTTTGGCTCCTTTTCATCTTTGTTAATAAAGAGAATGAATGAGCAATAGGTCAGTAAAACAAAAATCATACATCAAGAGTTCAGGAGGACCTGAACCTTGGGCTTGTCCGAGTTCATGTTAATGTTCACACATCAGAGTGTGGGCATGAGTCCTATTTCTCCTTCCCTTCCTCTGGCCAGGGCTTACTGTGGCCCCTGCAGAAAGCTGATCACTAAGAAGGGGCTTAGTCACTGGCTCCTGGGAAACTGAAGTCTCAATATCCCTCCCTTTGAAATGTTGCCTTCTTCCTTCATAACAACTCCAGCTCTGCTCCTTTTCCCAAAGTCTTCTCTCATGTCCCAGGCCATTGCTATTGCTATTGTCATGGATCATTTTTGGAGTTCTATCATACTGCAGTCAGTTCCTCTCAATGCAGTGCTTACTGGGCTATTGCTTTGAAGTTTTTGTTAGCTTTTTCACCCATGTAAGTCTTCTTTCCCCCAAAGGGATGGAGTCATGAAGATCAGGTACCCATGAGTGGAAATGCTCAGGGACCAAGACAGTGTGACTGTGGTCCAGACAGGAAGATGGACAGGAATCTGTCCAGTGATTTGGAATGCTTTGGAAACTAGGGCTGAAATGTGAGGTACTCTGGCTTCTTCTTTCCTGCTCTACCCTTATTTTTCCATTAATATAGAATGACTGCTCATGCCAAAATGCCAAATGAAGCAAATGCATCTGTAGCAAAACAATGCCCCATGGGATTTTGCTGGTGATGTGCACAGTGGCTGGGCATCAATGTCACTCTTTCTCAGCATGTCCTTGCCTTGGGTCTTGGCGTCCTGCAGTCCTGCACTTCTGAAAGAAGCTGCTTGCCTAGAAAGGATTCGTTTCCCAGGGGACAATATTCCCAGCCCCTTGCTGTGAGCTTCTAACAATGTCATAGAAACCACTAGACTCTTCTTCATCTCAGTCTTCAACACAGGCTCTAGGATAAGGGATATTTATTAGATATATGCCTAGACAACATCAGTATTCTGAGAGGAAGAAGCTTTAGGGGAAAAACACTGAAATAAGGGAGTATGCAAGGCTGCATTTTCCTTTGTCTCTTTTGAAAGTGCTACTACGCATTATGGACGAGTTCAACCTCTGGGCCTTTTTTTGCCTTTTTGTTCACTAAGTTCCAGCATATGTAAGGGTTTCTGCTAGTCCTTCCCCACAAATACAGACCTCTAATGGATAATTTTAAAAAGAACTCTTGATAAAATTTTATGGTAAAATGGTATGTTAATTCAAACCAAAGATGTTTCATTGTGTCAAGGAAAAAAAAAGGTGGCAGAAATCATTCTTGGGAGACAAGAAAGGTAACATTCAGCTCCTGGTTTCTTATTGAACTTCAGCTACCAGGCTGGAACTCCTTTTGTCCTAGGAAGACAAAACTCACGAACCTATCTGTGTTCATGGCTCAACTTTGCTGGTCTCTTCATATTGTTACAAAAAAGATGTCCCTTGGCCAAGAAAGGGCCAATATTTCCTCCTATAACTCACAACCTATTTCTTCTTCCTTCTCTAAAACCACACTCCAACAGTAGTGTCTTCGGTTCTCCATGACTATGGCATTCTTTCCCATCCCTAATTTGCCGCGTCTGAAACAAAGGCAGTAACCAAAGCAGCCATTTCTCCTTTGCTTTCGTCCTTCTCCAGACAACTGGTCTACCCAGTTTCAAATACCAACAACTTCCGGTGTCATTTCTTCAGCCTAGCCTCTGCTTTTACTCTCAATGGTATTGTCATCTCTATGCACATCTCAAGTTTGCCCCATTCTACACATGTGCTCTTTGCCCAACTATTTCCCTCTCTTGTTCCCCATCTCAGGAAATGAGGCTGTCTATTTAAACCAGAGGTTTAGAAAGCATTTCTGTCCCAGCCCTTTCCTTAGTTCCTCCTTCAAAGGGTATCCTAATGGTGTATATTCTACAGTCTTCATCTCCACTGATGGAAGGCCAGACCACCATTCAATTAAGATTTTACTAGTCCTGAAACAGACTTTCATTGTCTTGTTAACAACTGGCATCCAAGCCTGAGTAATTCAAGATATGAAATACTCCTTATAATAGAAATAGCCAAAATGATTAGGAACCTGACATCCTCTCCTATGTTATTAAATGAAACATGAACTTATTGGAATATGCTCAAATATCATCTCCATCTATATAAACTAAAGATCTGAGAAGAAGGAAAGAAATCCACTCACTAGACTATAAGTTTATAAGGAAAGAACATGGATTGCTTCTCTTCTCTCTACAAAAGAATTAATCTTTTCCAATGTCCAGATAAAAATATCCTGGGTCCAAGGAAACCACCTAGACTATAAGGCATAATAAGACAACAAGAGGCATGTGCAAATCTAGGTTCAAGAGCAGGAAAGCTAGCTTAATGAGAAAGAGAAATTATACAGGAATAAACAACTTATTGAATCACTGTTGAGCTAATGAAAAACACTCTAGAGCAAAGACAGAAACCATGCAGGAGTAAACTGCCAAGGCAGCTGTTGCCCCACAATGATAAGGAAACAAAGAAGCAGTGTGAACTGAAAGCTGTACTGTAACCACATATACACTATGTACTATATATTGAGTCTTCCAACACACCACTTGCTCCAAGGTCTTCATGAATTACAATGGATATCTGAGGCCCTTTCTCTCCTTTCCACCTGACTCAGTTCCCCAATTAGCTGGATAGTACACACGATCTAAGCACATTTGTTGTTTTGTTTGTATTTGTGCATATACTCACACAGACATCTAACTAAATTTATGTAATATAAATATTGTATCTTAAAGGTTGCATTAAATGGCTATATATTTTTTCTGAAGGAAAAATGTGGTATACAATATACAAATATGAAAGTAGTTGCATGTACAGCAATAAGTGATATATTTTTTGTTTCCAAATACCATAGTTTTTCTGAAATCATTAATGTAATATAGGCTATCCTTAACAAAAAATGAAGACATTAACAAAGATGAGTGTATCCCACCTTTGAGGGAAGCTTTTGGTAACCTGGAGTCCTACAAAGGACCTGTGACATAGACTTAAGTCCTGATTCTTATTTAGAGTAATTTCTACAGAGTTTCTAATGGCATTTTTATGATGTTGTTTACCTTGTTATCTGTTTTTCACAATGCTAGACATAAATCCATTAATTGAGTAAATATTTGTGAACATGTGCCAAATGCTGTCTAGATAATACAATACAAACAGTCAACAAGGCACAGTGCCCTTATTCAAGGAGTTTTCCCTGTAGCACCAAAAATCTGTATTGTACATGAGTTATGATTGGACTACAAAGAAGAACATCCCCTGAGCTGGGGTGGCATAGGGGTACATCACAGTCTTCTGAGGATGATATTTGTGCCCTCTGTGAAGGGGTGTCAGATGGCCCAGGAATCAAGGAGAAAGGAATGGAGGCCCATAATGGGCAAAACTCCCTGACAGAATATGAAGAGCAGTTAAATATAATATTATATAAGCCAAGTACCCGGTGGGCATGGCACACCATGAACTTTACTAAAAGAGTAAGAGAGATTCAATAAAAAGTTTAAATTGATGTGTGATTTAAACTAACGTATGAATTACACTAAGGCATGATTTTGGAAAGCTACTGCTATATGGAGAATAGATGGAAAGGAGGAAGAAAAAGAAAAGAATAAGGGAGCGTCAACATATGTGAGAGATATGAAGTGAGTAAAGTAGGACTTGCCGGTTACCGAATGCAGTGCACGAGATGAGGGAGAACCCAAAGCTGTTGAGGTTCTTGAAGTGTGCCCATTCTCTTGGAAGAGAAGGCCAGAATTGGATCTAGGCTCAAGGCTGTGCACTTACCTGCTTTTAATTGTTCTACAGTTCCAGACATTTGTGTCTTACTTTTATTTCCAACATCCTTCTGTCATATTTATTACCTTGGGAAATTGATTTGAACTTTGGATGCACTATGTTCTCAAGTATTGCAAAAGAATCAATTAGATTACTTTGGGATGAATTGCATTTTCTCCATAATTTATTACATGTTTCCATTTAATTCAAAAATTGGAGAGCTTTATGTCTCTGGCATCAACAGCGGTCTAGCCTTCCAATTTGAGTTTCTGTTGTGTAAGAATGAAGCAACCTTGACTCCTGGCTCACAGTTAAAATGTCACAGAGAATTCTTGACAGATGTCTAAACACATGGATTAAGAAGTCAGTTCTCTAAAAGGTGCTTCAAGTTTTCTATGTATTTATTCCACATTTCAAACAGCTTTCTCCTCTTTGTGCATCTCTTTCCTATCTGCGTTGATAATAGCCTGCTCATCCCAGGCCCCTATATGCAACAGTGATTTCGCCAATACAATAGCACTCATCCCAAACTTACTGCATAAGGAGAAGTCCTCTTTGAGTTCCAGAGAGATAGAAAGGTGTTATGGAAATCTTGTACTGCTTCTAATGAGTTCGCTACTTGTTTGGTAATGCATGCAAGGAGGTAAGTCCAGCCAGGGACCTACACTGTGAGCACACAACCAAAAGCAAGTTAGTGCCACCCCGTTGTGGAGTATAAGAAGCACTCTGCACAGGACACACTCAGGCACAGCAAGTGTGTGGCATCAGATGGAAGCTACTTGGGAGATGGCACTGCTGCAAATGTCCAGGAATAAAAACAACATTCTTCTGGAACTTTCTGGGATTCCCCAAACTAATCCAACCACTTTGCAGCTGCTGATTTTTTAAGTAGTAAAAATAGAACAATGACCCATGGCTGTTGGTTTTGTTCGGCCCCGGGCTGTTTCCCTAGAAGCTCAAATGTTGAGCTCTTTATGCCAGAAACCTTTAATTGCATCAAACTCTGAAAAGTGGCTTCTGCAGATTTGTTTTCTGGATCTTGTAAAAATCATTATCTTTGACTATAAGCCAAAACTTAATAATTACGTTGTTCTACCAAAAGAGTTTTAAATTTATAGATAGTAGCAACAAACATTTTAAATACTTTTATATATTACAGCAAATAAGTATACTACTAAGAAATAGCAATACATGGCATTTGTTAACTGCATCACAGAAAATATATACTACAATATATATAATATATGTGTACAATATATGCATGCACAATTGTGAATTGTGAGTGACATCTGGGCATATGTTCTTCACTTTGAATTTTGTAATTATATCGAAACTATTGCCTGAAATGAAATAGCATTACAAATATTTTCTAGCTTATATGATTACATATTTAGAATTCATTTTAAAGGATTGAATAAGAATATTCTGATTTTTTTTCAGATTTCTGCTAAAGTTCCAAAGCTAAGAATGACAACAACTACCTCCACATTATAGAAATCAAGCTAGACTCATCCTTGTACAGCATGTTAAAGATACATTTCTATCCCCAGTGACCTGCACACACTGAAAACCAGAGTTTGGCAAACTAGCAAATGAAATTTCAGGCATGTCTGCAAAGTTGTGGGTGTTTGGCTTCCATTTGTCATTGGAGGAAGTTGCTCCATCTACCAATGAATAAAAACAAAGTGTCCTAGAAAACCACATTTAGAACTTGGGTTTTGAAAAACTGGATCTCTTTTCCTGCCTACCACTTATTGAGCTCCAAAGGGGCACAGTACACAATTTCTAGAGAACCTGTCTTGGCCTTAGACATTTGGAGGCATGTAGGAACCCAGGGTACGATGACAGCTTGTCTTCGGTTGCTGTGAAGAGACACCATGACCACTGCAAGTCTTAAAAAGAAAACATTTAATTGGGGCTGGCTTACACTGTAGTGGGTAGCCAGTCTACCCACTACATTACACTTTCAGGGGTTTATTCCACTATAGTCATGGTAGGAAGCATGGCAGCCTGCAGGCAGACATGGTTGCCGGAGAGGAGCTGAGAGTACTACATCTTGATCCACAGGCAGCAGAAGGAGACTGTGAGTTACACTGGGCATAGTTTAAGCATAGGAGACCTCAAAGTCCACCCCTACAGTGACACACTTCCTCCAACAACACCAGACTTACTCCAAAATGGCCACACCTCCTAGTAGTTCCACTCTTTATAGGCTAAGCATTCAAACACAGGAGTTTATGAGGTCATTCCTATTCAAATCACCACACAGCATAAGGCAAAAGGCAGAAGGCTGTCTAGAGTCTGGGGATTCCACAGTTGGAAGGTCAGAGATAACTGATTGTCCTTTCACATTGCTGTCAGATAAGTGTGTGTCAGTTCTCTGTGTATGATTATTCTGGAAGGTATCATAAACAAACTGTTCTAATGAATGGTCTACAGTTTAGGAGGAATCTAAGGGAAGAACTGTTAAAGATAGAAGGTAAGGCAGATTGCTCAAAGATCAGATAGAATTGTGAATACTCTGAAGGTTTCTATGGACATTCCAGTAGGACCTCTAATGCGGTATAAGGGAAAACCTGTGTTAAGCTAGTTTCAAGTCATGTCTTCATGCTCTCTCATACCAAGTGCTATAACCATGGGAATAATACAAAAAGCAAGCAAAGGATAACTCTTCAAGTTCTAAGAGGAAGGTGAAATGACACGGAACTCCAACTTTAGAAGAATAATACAGCAACAGGCCTGTCTTACGGCCCTATCATTCAAAAGAATGTACCCACATTTACCATTTACTGCATTTACTCATATTCAAGATGACAATACAAAGTGGCTCAAACAGACTCATCCCTCCCATGAAGCCCATGGGAGTCTCAACAATGCCAGGTCTTGAACAGTCACACAATGAATAAGGGTATTAGTGAGGAGCCTAGTCAATAATGATCAAGAAAGCACACCCCCCTCTTTCCATTCTTCTTCCTTCCTCCTTCTTTCCTCTTCCTTCTTTTTCCTTCCTTCCTTCTACCTTCTTCCTTCCCTCCCTCCCTCCCTCTAAGAGATACCCAGCCAAGTAAATGAAGCTGAAAAGAAAGAGAGCAGCTTGAGACAAAGCCAAATACCATGAGTGGTTATAGAAGAAACTCCCTCTGGAACCATGGGCTACAAAAGTAGTCTATGACCTGAATGAAAGCTCTAAACACAGTGATTACCTAATCAAAGAAAAGACTGACTAGGAACTGAGTCGCCTGACATAATTAAGAAACATCCAGGCTGCAACTAAGAATCACCATCACACGAAGAACAAGGGAAATCATAACTCAAAGAGACAACTGACTCATGCTAATGATGCACAGGTCGAAATTATTTGACAAAGATTTTAAAGCAGCTGTCATAAAAAAAAAAAAAAATGCTTCCGTAGTCTTGGAAATGCTCTTCAGAGAAATTGAAAGAACTAGTTATCCAAGCAAACAAACCGGTGTTGTTTAAAAGAATCATAAAACTGAAGGAAAGTCAAGTAAAAAAAACGTGGCAAAGAAGAGAACAGAAGTGACAGCGGATGCTATCAGTGAGCTCGAGAATAAATCAATAGAATTTACCCAACACCAAGAGCAGGCAGAAAATCTACTGAATGAAAAATTGAACAATTTCAGGCATCTGTGCACAGTAACAACAACAACCACAAAACCAACATTACACCAAGGACAAGGACAGCAAACAGCAAGCTTAAAAGAATGTCTAAGAAGTACAGGCTGAAAACTACTAAATTGGGTGACAGGTACAGAGGCTCTAATTTTTAAAAATATGAGAAATCTGCAAACAGAATAAGCCCCCCAAATATACTAAATGTCTTAAAATTAAAATCAGAAAAAAAATATATTAAAAGTGCTTTAAGCAAAACCACACCTGCCTATTTACAAACAAAAATAATTCGGATAACCTCTTACCTGAGTCTGTGGACACAAGAAAGTGTAATGTTCTTTGAGTGCAGAAGGAAAGGCTATTAACTGCCAATCCTATATTCAGCAAAACCAAACTACCCACCAGAAGTGAATAGAGGCAGTGAGGATCTGAAGACATTCTCAAACGAAGAAAACTAAGAGATTTCTCCCATCCTGCCCACTGTTAAAAGACTGACTGAAGGAACATTTTCAAAAGAAGAAATTATCAAAAAGCAAATCTTAGGACATCAGGACTGGGCATCAAGCCCACACTCAGTCAGTAGTCATAGAAAAGCTATTATCCAGTTAAGAGCTGCACTAATCACAGGAAAGGCATTTCACTTTCACTCTTCTATTATTTTCTCTCCATGTTTGATTCTAGATGAATAACAAGGCAGAGACAGGAGATGATGGATGGATAGAAGTTGGATTTCACTTTCACCCTTCTATTGTTTTCTCTCCATGTTTGATTCTAGATGAATAACAAGGCAGAGGCAGGAGATGATGGATGGATAGAAGGTGGATAGACATACAGACAGGCAGATGGATGGATGCATGGTATGGTGGTTTGAAAGAAAATGGCCCCCAAAGGGAGTGGCATTATTAGGAGGTGTGGCTTTGTTGCAGTAAGTATGACCTTATTGGAAGAAGTGTGTCACTGTGGAGGTAGGCTTTGAGGTCTCAGATGGTCAAGATACTGCCCAGTTCTGAGTTCACTTCCTGTTGCCTACAAGATGTAGCACTCTCAGCTACCTCCCCAGCACCATATCTGCCTGCACGCCATCACGGCCCACCATGATGGTAATGGACTAAACCTATGAACTGTAAGCTACCATGTTTAAATGTGTTCCTTTATACGAGTTGCCAGAGTCATGGTGACTCTTCACAGCAATTAAAACCCTAAGACAGACAGACGGATGGACAGATGGACAGATGGACGAATGGATGGATATATTATAACATTGCTGTGGTAGCACTATAAGCTATAACGGAATTGGCACCAAAATGCACAGCTGAAGAGGAGGGACAGGGAAAAAGCAAACAGGGAATAAGAGACCCTCAAAGCTGAAGATATTGATATATACATATTTGCGTGTGTGTGTGTGTGTGTGTGTGTGTGTGTGTGTGTGTGTGTGTGTGTGTATCCCTAATTTTCTGTGAGAGCCTGTATGAGTTCCTACACATAAAACTAACATATAGTGGGCAGAGAAACCCTGTCTCGGAAAAAAAAACAAAAAAAACTAACATGTAGTGGGTAGCTGTTCCAGCTTTGACCTAGGAAGTACTTTGGAGTATAGGACTAAGAATGGGTTAGGAATTCCTGGAGAAAGTAGGATAATCACTCAGCGACATGTGGATCCCAATTGGAAATAGAGACCCTCTGTGAAACTGGAGGAATGATGGGCTTCACAACATTTGACTCTGTCCAGGTTCTATATAAACAGTACATGTGTGCACGTGAAGAGCAGCCCCTTGGCCAGGAGTCTCTATAATCAATGTTTACTCTTCAAACCAAAAACAACCAGCATAAGAATTTAAAAATAGACAATAACCTGAAGATTGAACTCACAGAGGAAAAGATAAAGGAGATGCAAACACACTCAATATGAAGTGAGCCTAGGGAGAATTAGTCATGGGGATAAACAAAATGGAAGTGGTATAGCAAACTTAAGCACACTACCTCCACACTACAAGCATGCATCCTGCTGAGGTTGGGAGGTGGGGTGAGAAACAGAGCAAGAGAGGGAGAGAATCATGGAGGGAAGGAGAGAGAGAGAGAGAGAGAGAGAGAGAGAGAGAGAGAGAGAGAGAGAGAGAGAGAGAGAGAGAGAGAACATCTAGAAAAAACATAACTCAGGAAATAGAGAAAGGTTTTCTAAATTTATATGGGACCATAAAAAGAATTGAATAATGAGATGAAGTTATTTTAAAAGCATACTAAGACAAAATTACAACCTAGTAGAATAAATTCGTAGCCACATAGGGCATCTAAGCAGATTTTGAGCAACAAGGACCAAAAATAATTCAAGTGAAAGTCATGTTACTGGTTGAGAAGGAATACTACGATGGTCTTCTGAGTTACTAAGAAGCACAGGTGTCCCTGCACTCAGTGAGACCTAGTGAGTTCAGGCAGAGAAGATCACTGCTAAACTAAATGCCCTCTTGAGTGGGATTGGTGACCTTCTATAAGGAGCCTGAGGACACACTTTACCCATACCACATGGTAGTGGTACACAGCCAGCAGGCACCTTCACAAAGCCCAACGCTGCATCTGGTAGCCGGTTTCAGACTTCCCAACCTCCAGAAGTGTGAGTGATAAACTTGAGATGTTGGTAAGTCACCCAGCTGGTGGTCCTGTTACAGAAGCCATTACTAACTTACAGAAACAAACATAAGCAGAGATGCGATCCTTGAAGTTGAGATTCTTCCAGAGCCAAACAAGAAAAAAGAAGAGCCAGACTCAAGGAAGAACTGAACTCATGAATCAGAAGACCAAACTGCATTTAATGAACCTTTGACAAAGGCAACACTGAAAAAGAAATTTGTAATTATACTTTAAGTACCAAGACTACTCCAGGCAAAGAGATAGGGAAGAAAATCCTTTTGTAAAGGACTTTTTTTTTCTTTGCATGCTGCTTTCTAATTTTCTACATTCTTTGGATTTTTTATTAATATGTGCTGTTTCTATGAACTAGGAGTACTCACGGTTTTAAATTTTAACGAAGAAACTGTGTGTTGGGAGCTCATTGAAGTTCTCCCCTCGTCTCATTGTTCACCCTGTTTCTCTTTGGTTCCACACCACCACTGTCTGGTGACACTAACAAGCAATAAAATAGAAACAGAGATCTGAGGGTGTGCTGAGAAATCTAGGACAACTACCTCGTAAAATGAACGGAATTTTATTGTGAATAATTGAGAGTTGAGCATCCTGGGGTGATAATGTATCAATTTTATGATTTTTTTTTTTGCTCTTTCAATTGATTCCTTTTATTGGAAATGGATTTTTTATTAATAAATTTTCTAATTTACAGTTTCTCCTCTTTCTACTCCTTCTAGTTCCTCCCCACCTCCCTCTTAAAAGTTCTACAGTCTCCCTGGTGGCCAGAGTAAAGGGCTGTGTCAGATCCAGCTGTCTCTGGGTCCTCCCCACCTTCTCTCTTAAAAGTTCAACAGCAGTCTCCCCGGCGGTCAGAGTAAAGGGCCGTGTCAGATCCAGCTGTCTCTGGGGGCTGGGAACAGAGCTGGTACCCATTATGCCTTTATTGTGAGAAGTGCATTCCAGGTCTGGACTCTGGCTCCCGAGAACACATTCTCTTCCCTGTGCAGTCACTTGCTCCTCTGCAAGGTGGACGCCAACTCTCTTTCCTACCACACTCTGAGTGTGAGCTGAGGAAAGACCAAGCTGGTAAAAGGATGTTCCCTATGTTGGAGAGTAACGTCATCTGTGGTCATGTCATCTGTGATTTGGTATAGACCCTCTAACAATTCAACAATATTGAAAGTCTGAAGTCCAACTGTGTATGCTCTTCTATTTGCTGTTTTTTAAATCAGTCAATAACCTTGTGCTTGCCAAATTCTCCTACAGTCCTGAAGTGTAGTAAGCTGCCTTTGATAGTACATTTTCCACTGCTCCCTGTTTTGACAAAGTCATGGTTAGATATTGGTCCTAGAGGATGCTCTCACTGCCGTCACTGATGTCAAGTGTTTCCCATATGTCATTAAAACTCTGAGGCCTCCATTCTAATCTTTTTTGTAATAGGCATCTATTTATCAGAGATAAAAATCCAACAGTGGCCAGGCAGTAGTGCCGCATGCCTTTAATTCCGGCACTTGGGAGGCAGAGCCAGGCAGATCTCTGCAAGTTCAAGGCCAGCCTGGTCTACAGAGAGAGATCCAGGACAGGCACCAAAATGACACAGAGAAATTCCGTCTTGAGAAACAAACACAACAGTGCCATAGAAATAAAATAGGTAGCACATTTGCCATAGTCTCAGCCCTCACCTTTCACCATTTGGTCTCTGGCATATGGTACTTTGCATAAACTATTTTACAAGATGATGCCAAAGTCACAGGAGACTTTGGTCTGGATTTAGAAACATCATTTCACACCATTTTGCATTTTTTTTTCACATTTATGATACCAGTCATTCCAAAATTCTAATTCAGAGGCAAAAAACTGTGCTACAACTTCCCTCAACAGACCTGTCAACAAATCTGGCAAATACCAGCCATACCAAAGCCTAGTTTTGACAGTATGGTGGTACAAGGGACCCAGAGGATCTTTGTTGGCTTTCTGTTACTAAGCAATGCCTAAGACAATCATTTTATAGACAAACATTCATTGTGGCTCACGGGTTGGGAAGGTTTAGTCTATGATCAGGTGGCCCATTGCTTTTAGGTCTCTGCAGGGTGTGCTGGATAGCAAAGCTGGGAACACACTGGGGAACAAAACTGCCCATCTTAATAAAAGGAATGAAATGGACTGTCCGGGGTCCCAAAAATACCCTTTGGAGCACACCCCAGTGACATAATGCCAGGACATGTGACGATTACATTTTATTGCAAAGAATGAATGTTGCTTTATATAAATTATATATAAATGTGAGCAAGTTAAGGACTATGTAAGAAAGTCACATCCTGGATTAGCTGGGTTAATCCTAAATGGAGCCAGTTTAAAGATAGAAGACAAGATGTAACAAGACCACAGAAGCAAAGGCCAGGGTCACTAATCAAGGAACACCTGGTGCTATGTTTCTCTAAGGTCCCTTGTTGACCACCTTGAAGCATATTTCTGTCCATTCATCTCAAAAGCATAGAGTAATGCTATGCCCACAAAGGCTTGAGCAATGAGCTGTCTAAAGCTGACCTAGTAAGACATGTCACAGGCTATATAGCAAGGACATGTACAGTAAGGGATCCCCGAGGGCCCTCCAAAGCCATGAAACTAATATGACAATGTATTAGGGATAAGTTGACAAGCAGAAATATACTTGAAAATGGACAAGACCCTACCATCTTATATCCTTTGCTTCTTGTTATTACAAAGGCCAGCAGACTTGGTAAGAAGTAATCACTTGGGTGCCTTACCAATGAAGATAACTAACTTCTTTTTCATGCTATACCTTCAACAGAATTTTTCTAATAGTTTCTCAGCCAATTGCAAGATCTAGTAAAAGTAAGGATGTAAGACGTAAAGAAACATCTCAAGGACTCGAGAGTTGGCTCAGCAGTTGAGTGCACTTGTTGTTCTTCAGGGGGTTCCAGGTTTGGGTTCCAACACCCACATGATGGCTGACAACCATCAATAAACCCAGTTCCAGGGAATCCACCATCCTTTTCTGACCTTGCTGGATTCGAGGAGCATGTGTGGTGAACATACATGCATGCAGGCAAAACACTTGATGCATATAAACTAAAATAAATAAAATGTATTAAAGAATATCTCCTTTCAAATTATTTTATTCACCATAATCCCCTAATTTCAATCTGCCACATTAACAGCCCATTATCCATAAAGAAAGTGATCCTGCCTGTTCACCCTCAGTTCCTGGCTGGCTAGTGTTCCAAGGCTGTTTTCCATCATTTGGGTTACAGACAAAGCAGTGGAGAGAATTAGTTTCAGACCAGAAGTTGTTGTTGGGGAGAGTGATAAATGGCCACAGTTACAGGCTATATTCTGCGAAACCATGCCATTCAATACTCATTCGGGTTTGTAATTTCTTCAATCAAAACACAGAACATCAACCAAATTATATAGCATTGACCCCAGTGTCACAGAGACAAAATAGGTAGCACATTCAATGTGGACTCTGTCCTCACCTTTTGCTTTTCAGTCTCTGGCACAGGAAACTATGCAGACAGGGTTGTACAAGACAATGCCAAAAGTCACCAGCAGAATTTGGTTTAAAATCAGAGGCATCACTCTGTATCATTTTGTGCTTAATTCACATTTATGATAGCATCCATTCCAAAATTCTAATGCTAAAACCATCCAGCAAGGATTTCTAAGGTTCATATGAAATGAAATGGGGAACATTTTAGCAACAAATATTCAGAACCTATCCCAAGCCATTGTCTTGGGGAGTAAAAAGTTCTGGTTTTGTTGTCGAGGTGGAGTTTGCTTGTTTTTGAGACAGTCTCACTAAACAGCACAGGCTAGCCTTGGGCGCACATCTTCCCACCAGAGTTTCCCAGGCACTCGGATCACAAGCATACACTGCCAAATCTGCCTTAGCAAATGATTTCATTCCTCAGGTTTCCTAGGTGGCTCAGATGTTCACAGATGTCTGCAACACACTGCCTGGGCACATGGGAAGGCATCTATGGCATGTCTGCTGTGCTGTGACCGGCAGTCTCTCCTAGATCCTGTTCAGGACATAAACTCCAGTAGAGGAAGCCACCGTGGATATTACAGATCTGAAGTAGACGGAATCAAGTTCACGGTATATTCACCTCATCATTTTTCAAACTTCTCCTTCCTTCTTGGCTTGAGGTTTTCTTATAACAGTTACACAAGTGTCTTCAACATATTTCAGGAAGGAAGGAAGGCAAGAAAGTAATACCACACATCCACGGGAAGTATCAAAACCTAACAGAAAATGGGGCTTTTAAATCATGTGCATCAGATACTTTGGAAATCTCATTCCATTTACTCTCACAGCCACACTTAGAGGTGATTTCCTATCAGCAGCCTGTTTCCTCTGGTGAGAACTACTCTCTACTTAGAAGGCTGGGTAACTTCTAGGATTCCAAAAGCAGAATGGAGACAAAAAGTGGGACTTCCATAATCCCATGCTGAAAGAGGAGCTCTGATATGGCAGAAGGGACAGGGCATCCAACAAAGGCCTTTTAAAGCCTCCTGTGAAGTAGCTGAACAGAAAAGATCACCAGGACTTCTGTCTCAAA
This sequence comes from Peromyscus maniculatus bairdii, assembly GCF_049852395.1. Classification (NCBI taxonomy): domain Eukaryota; kingdom Metazoa; phylum Chordata; class Mammalia; order Rodentia; family Cricetidae; genus Peromyscus; species Peromyscus maniculatus. The sequence continues at coordinate 63,076,195 of NC_134857.1, forward strand.
CAAAGAGATAGATCCGGATGCAGACACCATTGACAACACAGGAGCCTGGAGGAGGAAAGATGTCCCCATCAGCAAACTGCTTCCCAGGTTCCCATCTGGTAAAAAGGCTGCCGTTTTGCTCAGTTATTCAGAGGCCCTTTCTCAAAATCCCTGAACTATGTGGAACCCCCCAGGGATGCCTTTCTAAGACTAACAAACAACAGGACATACCAGGCAGCTGCTTCCAGGGAATCTCGGCAGGTGGCCGTCCCTGAGTAGCAGTGACACTGTGCTGGTGTACCAGCCAGTCTGAGTGCAGTCCTCTCCTCAGAGAGGCTATGAGCTGAGGGCAGCACTTAGGGCTTCATACTGGAGGCTGCTCCCAGCTGAATGGACAGTAAATAACATAATGACTCATTAAAAGCAGGCACATGAAGAAGACACTTGATTCTGTAGGCACATTAGGAGGGACAGGCTCCATCAAGGAAGATAAAGGGATCAAATCTGAAAAATGCACAGCAGTTAGTCCTAATTTGGGAAGTAGGTAAAAAGATGTCAGCTGGCGAGAGGGTTTTTAAAGCCTGACTTTGAAGATGGGACAGTTATGAGATTGCAGAGTACAGTATTTGTGAGGTCCTTTTATGCTGCGGCGCTGTTACTCATTTCCTTTAATGTTCAAACAACTCTTATTAAAACAAATCTTGATAAGAATTTCCATGGCCCTTGTCCCAGAAATAATCAGAACACAAAGGGCCTCAGGTATTCATGGACAGCATCATTCTTTTTATTACCATTTCTATTATACAAGGACGGGAGAATGAACCCATCCCAGGACACAGGTACCCAGCCCTCATAATGCAAAACATACTGCGCTGAGCTTCTTACAGGAGAGGGAGGAAAGAGAAAGCAGAGAGGAGGAGAGCCCCCTGCCTCCTCCTCAGTGGGGTGCCCATCTGGGGCTCACACAGATAGTGTTTCATCTCCAGGGCAAATCCACTTACTGTGTAGCTGACTGGTAAGAAGTCTTTTTGTTTTGTTTTGTTTTGTTTTTAACTGATTTTGTCCAGTTCACTTTAGTTCACCTTTAATTCACCCTCCCTTTGTTTCTTTACTTCATGACTTTGGTTCTTTCTGCCACCAAACTCTGTGGGCACCACTGGAGCAATTCCCTGTTAGTCCTATTGTAAGAGTATCAAAGATCGCAGATCTACACAACCTTGAGTGTGTGTGGGGGGGGGGGGAGAAAGAGAAAAGGGGGGAAGGGGAGAGAAAAGGAGAGTGGGGGAGAAAGAGAGAGAAGGGAGAGAGAGTCCTTGTAGAGATCAGAGGTTGAGGGCCATGTCTTTATCTCTCACCACCTGATTTTTTCAGACAAGGTTCCCACTTAACCTAGCTAAAATGGCTGACTTGAGAGCACCAGGAATCTTCGTGTCTCTGTTTTCCTAGTGTTGGGATGACAGATGTTCACAGTTAGTTGTCACACCTGGATTTTGGGGTGGGTGCTGGAGATCCTAACTCAGTCCTCATGCTTGTTCACCAAGCCCTCTACCAGCTAACCCAGGCCCAATCTTCATATTCTTTTTTAAAAAAATAATTTTACTAATTCTTTGAGAATTTCACATAATGTATTTTGGTGACATTTATACCCATAACTCCTCCGTGATCCACCACCACCTCTCTAGCCCCCCAACTTTGTGCCCTTCACTTTAGAATAACCTATCGACTCCAACATGTGCTGTCCTCATGCTCCTGGGTTGGGACTACCCATTGGAGTATGGTCAACCTACTGTCAACCGTCCATAACTCCTTAATTAGAGGTGGAGCCTCATGAGTCGCTTCCTACTCCATGATACAATGTTGACTGGCCTGATCTTGCCCAGGCAATCACAGCCACTGTGAGTTCATAAGTGTGGCTGGCGCTCCTGTCCTGTCAAGAAGACCCTTTTACTCAGGTCCTCCCAGCCCCCTGGTTGTTACAGTCTTGCTGCCCTCTCTTGATCTTCACATTCTTTAAAGAAGATATCAACAATCAATATTCACTGAATGACACTCACTCAAAGTAATGCCAGTAAGTAATTACAAAGAACAGCTGCATGAAAGATAAGAATTTTCTCTTCCCACCTTACAACCAACCCAGAGTCCCATGTCTCACAGCCATTTGGTTCCTTTCAGTTGGTATTTCCCAATGTCTCCTGGGTTGGCATCTGGGTTGGCATTTTTTTTTCACTTTTCTATCATCACTTGTAAGTCTCTTCCCCACCTAGAAGGCTGCTGCACTGCCCTCTGCTGGCAGATCAGTGCACTGCGCATCATAGCCAAACCTGATACTCTGAACAAGAGTCCAAGCTGTAATCTATATAGTATTCTGCACACACTCACTTCCCTGGGATGGACTCTGTCATGGACAATGGCCTCACCTGATCTGAAATGCTACTCTCCTGAGGACACCTTAGGCATTTAAGATTGCACTGCCTATGACTGACAGCAGTTCACTGCAAAAATGGAGCCTCCTCGATTCCTTGCCATTGGTTTTGGTTTTGTGTTTGTTCTTCCTTCTGAACCCCAAGCAGATCAGGATGAGGGACTGCTATGGAAAAATGGCTCCGTGGTTAAGAGTACTTGTTGCTCTTACAGAAGACCAAAGTTTGATTCCCAGCACCCTCATGATGGCTAACAGCCATTTGTAACTTCAGTTCCAGGCCACCTGATGTCGTCTTCTTACTGCTGGGGCCACCAGACACACAAACACATATCTAAGGTAAAATAAAGTCAATACATATTTTAAAAAGCAAGGGGAGAATATGGCTGCAGGAATCATTCGATACCCGGGTGTCATTCAAACTCAAGGGGAAAATCTTGCTGCCTGGGGCCAGGTCATTCTTGCCTTTCCAGACAGGGGTCACTAAATACCAGGACTCATTGATGCTGCCCACTGATGGGCCACACTGCTTCAATGGGAAACGAGGAGAAGGATTATTCCTTCAATTTCCAAGGTTAGACCCTAGAATCCATCTTTCTTCAGTTAAGCAGAGACATTTGAACAACTAATTCCAACAGCAGTCTAGATGCTAGTGTCTTCCCACAGCTATTGTAGATAATTATGTTAGCCAAAACTGTTCTCTAAAGGAAACTGGACTATTTCTTTAAAAATTGTAATAAAATTATTAGTAAGGAATATGGAGTCATTGTCCCTCAAGTTGCCAAAATTTGTTTCTACTGTGCAAAACAGTATCTTCCGGACAGGACAGGACTGCTGCATTCATGGGCCCACAGCAGCCTACACTGCCTACAAGAGAACTGTGCAAGATCAAGCCAGCCAACATTCCGTCATGGAGGAAGAAGAGGCTCATGAGTTCCCTCCGCTCGTCGAGGAGCTGTGGACAGTTGACGACTTCTGGAGAAGGAAGTCAGCTTTCTTTGAGGATGCGGCCCCTGGTAGATGGACCGTGCCCTAGTAGATAGCGGCACATCCAGGAGTAAGTAGACAGCACCAGCTGGGGCCAATGGGTTATTCCAAAAAGAGAAACGATCAATCACTGAAGGACTTAGGGCGGTGAAGGTGTGGCTAGTAGGAGTTGGGAGGGCAGGTAGGAAGTAAATATGATCAAAATGCATCCTACAAAATTCCCAAAGAATGAATACAATATTGTATTTGTAAAAGTTGGTGTTCTGACATTTCCAGGTGAAGCAGACGTTCTCTTGACCATGTGTTTGCTCTTTGTTTTTCGCTCATCAAAGAAAGGTAAGCCTGAGGAACATGAGCCACGGAGAACTTAGCAGCTCTCAAGGTAAATATAAGTGCTGCCAATGCCACTTTACTGGCATCTCTGGCCCGGAAGACTGATGGGAAGAGAATCTTGTGTCTAAAAGTTGCTGCACCTTCAGCCTCCATGTGGCAGTTACCCTCCTAAGTCAAAGCCTAAAATCGCAAGCCTAGGGCTCAGACTTCCTTATTTTATGAGTAGATCAGAATAAGCAAAAGACTACTCCATCAGCATCTTCAGTGAGACAACGCTTACTCTCTTCTCTCCCACCCTGACTGAACGTTCATGCTGTAAGATAGGCTTGTTCAGAATAATCTGCTCTTGATCAAAAAGGACATTCCACTAGCTAAAGCAATAGGATCTTAACTCTGAATTTGCCTTTGCTCAGAGGGTACAAGACTACTGAATTGTAAGCCTTTGGCTTCAGTTCTGTTTCAGTTACTTTTTTCATTGCTATGGATAAAATCCCTAACTGAAGCGACATAAGAAAGGGAAGGTTAGCTGTGGCTCCTGATTTCAGAGGAACCATCCATCATGGCGGCAAAGGGTAAGCAAGTGCTTCAAGGCGAAGAGAACACATGGCAGAGGTCCTCGCATCCCAGACAAACCAGGAAGTCAGTGAGATTGGACAGGAAGTTGTGTAACCTTCAAAGGCCCACTCCCACGGGTCAGCTTCCGCCAGCTAGGCTCCACGTGCCAAAAGACATGAACAGTGAACACTCCCAAAAGTGTTACCACATGGAGACCAAGAGCTGAAACCAGGAAACTGTAGGGGACATTACAATTCCAAACCGCAGCAGTTTTGTCTTAGTTTGTTTGATTAGGTTTGTTTGGTCTTGTAGGGTGTTGCTATTGTCATGCTGCTGTTGTTGTTGCGAGACAGGACCTTCGTAGGTAACTCAGGCTGGCCCTCTGCCTCCTGTTTCAAAGTCCTGGAATTACAGGTGTATATCACCACATTTGGCTTTTTTAAAAAATGAATTATGATTCAGCAAAAGTGAGTTGCTTAGGAAGAAGGGATTTTATTAAATTAAGAACTATTTCAAGCATACAAAAATGATCTGGCCTTACGTAAGTATGAGGAATATTTCTAAAATATTACATTGATAATATTAACATTTAAGGACACTAAACTACAACTGTGATTTCAAGTCTTTTCAAGTGACGTAAAATACTTAAAACACGGCTCCAGTAGCCCAGTCTCGCCTCTCTCCCTGCAGGAGGAGCACCTCTCTGAGGCGGGTCTGTCCCCATGTGTGCTTTCGGTGTTTGCCTCATACATGAGGACTCGTCATCACACTGCCTGTGTGCTCTGGAGTCACGTGCCTCCACAATATACAACCCATAGCAACATACGATGATTAGTTCAATTAAATGCGATTCACTACCTAACCCTCTACTATTTTAAAGCAAACACCTCACTTTCCAAAAGTCAGGCTAATGCTCAACTGTGTGAGAAAATGTGACTTGCTATCTGACTGAGATGGTAAAGGGGACTCCCCTAGATTGTCCAGAACTGATTCCATGCAGAGTTCATTTATTTCCCATCCTACTATCATTACCATAGTGTGCAGATTTCTTTATCTCAATCCTTCAGCCTACATCTATATAAAGTGCAATTTATACAGTTCAATTTTAACAAACACGTCATGTCTTCTTTATAAGCAAAAACCATTATCCTTATCACCACATTTTTATTATTTCTTTCCCAAATCAGAATATAGGTTCAGTTAAAAAGTTTATGTTTTTCTTTTATCATTGATTTTCTATTAAAACCTCATTTTCTATCATACAAGTGTCGCCACATATTTTTCCCAAGATCTACAAGTTCACCTAGTTAACATTAAGGTTCACCTAGTTAACATTACAAATAGGTACACGAGAAATAAACCATAATAAAAGAATGGAGAGATGTTTCACCCTAATTAATTTAGCATGGCTTTGTCTAATTCAGTAGTAATTTATGTTTCTGATGAGCCATTCTTACTTTTTCAGAGAAGCCATTAAAAACAGTTCTTGAGGTTCTTCATTCATTGCACTCTAGCAAAAATTAGTTCCGGGCGGTGGTGGCGCACGCCTTTAATCCCAGCACTCAGGAGGCAGAGGCAGGCAGATCTTTGTGAGTTCGAGGCCAGCCTGGTCTACAGAGCGAGATCCAGGAAAGGTGCAAAGCTACACAGAGAAACCCTGCCTCGGAAAAAAAAAATTAGTTTGCTCTATAAATGCTGCTACATAATTGAAAGCTTCAGAATTTGGTATATGGTCCAACATCAAGAGGATCACATGACACAGAGTCACATCCCTCACGAAACTTAAGGAATCCAAATCTAGGTTTTCCTCATACAGCCATATTTTGTAGTCACCTGGCCCATGTGCACATGAGTTTTGCCTTTATCCGCATTAAATCAAAGTGCCCTTTATAAAAGCAGAGATGAGGCCTTGTATTTATTAGTAGCTGCTGATGCAAGATGCCTAATGCTTAGCAAATAGCAGTGTTACAGTAAAAAATAAGACAAATTTGATTTTGCGACAGATGGTCCAATGTTCTTTCCCTTCAAAATACTTCATCAGTTGCTATTAAGATAGATTTGATGACAACAGAGTCATCCGTCTATAGAGAAATAATATTGCTGATGTTCCATTTGATGTTATAAGGAGACCAACACTGGTATATTTGCTAACCAACTGAATTCAGTATTTTATAGTGAAATGCAGTGTGGTCCTAAGAACAAACTTGCTAGTTATGTACATTTTCTGTGCATCAGTTTCCTCTTATTTGAAATAATAATTATTGTATAACTAGGAATAAGTTTCCATAGGTAAGCTTATTTCCCAGGAGTCTTTAATAAATGTAAGGTATTATTGTCTTCATACCAAACTTCCCACACAGAAGCACCCTCCATTCTTTTAAATAATAGTTTTACTCTAATTTTTATGGCTCCTCCTTAGCTTCCACCTGCCCCATCACTGATGTCATTTCAGTACCCTTAATTATTGACTCCAAAATATTTATGCAGAGGATCCATATATTTGTTGATCCATACATTGCTTCTCTGGTATTCTGTAATGCTCCCTATACTTGTATTCCTTTCTAACCCTACCTCACAGCTACAAGAAGATGCACCACCACCGCCACCCCCAACATACACACACACACACACACACACACACACACACACACACACACACACATCTATGGTGGCTGCTCGCCAGTGCCTGCCATTCTCTCACATTGTTTCATCTTGGAGAGAAGCAATGGCTGTCATTTGGCAGCTTTTTATGTAACAAAAGTCCACTCACTTATCCCTTATAATACTCTAGAGTCATAATTACTCACCCATTCAATTGAGAGCAAAGAAGATAGTGATGGATGAGCTGGAGAGATGAGTCAATGGTTATGACCATTTGCTGCTGTTGCAGAGGACCCATGTTTGGTTTTCAACACCCATCATGAGCAGTTCACAACTGCCTGTAACTCTGGCTTTAAAGGGATTCAATGACTCTGGCCTCCAAGGACATCTACATTCACATACACACATACCCACACATAAACACACACATATATATAACTGTAAATAAGTAACTTAAAAAAGAAATTAGTGATTTAATCAAAGCCACATCTTTGCAAAGGGAGCCATAACTGGAAATAGGAAGTACAGGAAAATGTGTCATAAAGGCATTGGAACACAACATATCAGACCTTGAACTTAGCATTATTCCCACTCCTGATTTCGCCAACATCCTTAGTCATGGCACCTTTTGTTCTAGTCTACCACGTCACAGGCTACCATCAACTTTGCAGGCCTTTTTATGATTTGCATCATATATTTCATCATGCATTCAATACTGGAGAACTTTCTTTCATAATGCATCCCAGACTCAGCTTTCCCAGAACATCCCACCTTTCTTCACTTTAGATACACACTCCAAAGCAATCTCTCTAAAATTCTCATACTTCTGAGCTCTAGGCAATAGCCTAGTTTTCACAATGTCTGTTATTTTTCAAAGTGTTCCAGAAAGATCTATAGCACCTAACTTTGGTTTTCTTTAAGTTAGTTTGGAAGAAATATCACCATTCTAATATCTCCTTGTATTTTCAAACGTCATTTGAATTTCTCCCATACTGTGGGTGATTCTTCATTTAATGAAAAACCTCAATCACATACAATTAGCAAGGAGACACAGGTCTAGTATCATCCAGGAATGATCATGGGCTTACAGAACCTCTGTACAGACAGATATGTGGGGACTCAGTTGAATATCAATACAAAAAGTGTTTTCTCATTACAGAAAAAAAGCCAAAACTTGCCATTCAATTACCTAGTCTTCATGGATTTTTGAGAATTTAGGAAAATAGAAAAGCTTATAACTCTTCTTATAAATAGAAAGATAGATTTCTGAGAAAGTCTTAGGGTTTCTTTGGAAGCAAAGCGATGTGACTAGAGGGACTTAATGTAGAGGATGTGTGAGCATACAGGGCTAGAGGAGGGTACAGAATGAGATATAGTGCTGTGATGGTAAAGGGCTGGACTCTTCAGAAAGTGTGCAGACTCTTGACCTTATATGGTCAAGACAATATATCCTGGCACCAGAGTTAATTGAGCACCTCTGAAGTGACTCCAGGACAAGATATTAAACAGTCATGTGGATAGGAACAAGCAAGTGACTCTATAGTTCTGCTGCTGGCTAACTGTGCTTGTTAACTGAAGTATTTAATCCAGAATATGGTTTTTGCTTAAAAGCTCATTCTGAAAAAATTCAGGGCTACACTGGGATATCAAACACACAGTGTAGTTGTCAACTGGCTAATAAAGACTTTCCATTGGCTTAAACTCATGTCCGAGCAGTCTTCTCTAGTGAATAACCTACAATAAATATTATAAGAGCTAGAGCTATAAATTTGTCATGTTAGATTGCCTCTGTACCTGTACTGTTCTAACAAGTGGTGTTTGTGTGTGTTTGTGTGTGTGTGTGTGTGTGTGTGTGTGTGTGTGTGTGTGTGTGTGTGTCCAGGAAGTATTCCCAGGCTTCCTCTTTGCCAACTGGCATTCTACATATGCTAATTTCACAGCCTTTGTGTAGTGTCTCAGGATCTCTCTCTTAGTCTTACTCTCCTGCCTCAAAGAAACCTTGAACTCCATGCACTTCTGGCCCCACTTAACAGGTAGGAGATGATCCACCTGCCTTGGATTTGGAGAAAGCTCTGAGGCAGAGAAACAGAGGAAGTAGTGACCAACTTGTTTACATAAAGAAGACTACAATGTCCCCAGATTCTACATAAAAGATAACTGCCCTGTAAGAGTCGTATCATTTTAATTGTAATATCACTAACTTTGAGATTGATATTTTTGTCAGACTTTCATTTTATGTATTATTGATTAGTAAATAATAGTCATATATATTTAATACAACACAATGTTTTGATCTGTGGAATGACTCAATCAATTAAATTAGCATATCAATTACTTCACCATCAGTATTTTCTTGTGGTGAGAATATTGACACCTTTGGTTCTTTTTGTCCTAAGTATTTTAAAGTTTCAGATACTTTAACTGAATGGTTCAAACAATCTTAAGCCCTCAAAAAAAAAAAAAAAACATTAAATAAGAGCAAGTAACTACACCTCTATTCAAAACCCTGCTGTCTAAACAACAGCAGATGATTCTAAGAATTTCAATTCCCTGAAATTGGTAATGTGTGTCCTAACATCATGCACAACCCACCTGCTGCAAAGAGTGGAACCAGCATGCCGCAGAGCGAGCTCTAATGACAGAAAAAGCAGACTGGAATAGAGAGCCAGCAGGATGAAGCAGCTTCTATCAATTCCACCTGACCCAGAGTCAACAACTTCCTGGTGCAATGAAATTATAGGTTAGCATGAATCAGTGAAGACATGTAATCATTGTAAGCTGTCCAGCTATTTCATTAACTCTTCAATATTCTGATTCCAGAATATGGGTTTGTACTTCAAGATGAATTTGTGGTTTTTCTTTACAATGTTCAAGTCAAGGATGCCTCTGGGCACTGGACAAGAAAATAAAGGATTTTGAGTATTCTCCAGAATAAATGAACAAAGTAAGCTGCCCCACCGCCATGAAACACTGCCTCACCAAAGCTTTCTGTGTGCCTATATGCTACTATTAATATTTCATAATATACTGAATACCTTGTACTGGCTATCCTCTACCCAGTCTCCAGCTTCTAAGTAGCACCAAGGGGATTTCTCAATGTTGTAATGAGCAATTTGTTCTTGCCCTGGCGTGACCATTTTCATAGTGGAGCAGAATTTGCTGGGTTGACCTTCAAAATAATCTTGGTCCATCACTGTGGCAGGGAAATAAGCAGAATACTATAGAAAGATAGGTCTACAATATTGGTGGTAGACTATAGTAACAAGAGGGAGGGCTGCATCTGCGATTCCAGCCATTTTCTTCTCTCTGGCCCCTCCCCCAGCTGCATGTGGTCTTGGGAGAGTGTTACCTTTTATAGGAGGAAGTACTGGCTCCATTTTGAGGACAACTGCAGAGGCAGTATGACTGCATCTTGTAATACTCGGAGTACCATCCCTGCAACACCATCCATGGGGCATTTAACGTACTCCTGCAAGTAAAAAGACACCTCTTGTAGACTTATCAATATAGATTAGGTGTATGCAAACAGTCCCAAGTACTTATCAAACACACCAAGCCAGAAAGAATGAAACACCCTCAACCAGACCCCACAAAGAGGAGGGTATCTAACATTACATTGGCAACAACCCCCATCAGCCTGTTGTCTGATCACCTAATACATGCATTAAAGAGTCAAAAGGTAGAAAACCCCATCGTGCCCCTATGGCTTCAGCTAGTTCAGACCCCATTCTGATATGACTTAATCATCCACACTGTCATCCATCTGTCTATCCATCTAAATGAATAGTCCCAGCCCTGAACCTCACCTCTAAGACTCCCATGTTTCTGCATCATACCTATGCAGCTCTCTCAGTGCTGAGGTGAGGTTCAGTCCTGCAACTCTAAAGCCTCTGCAGACCAATGATATTTTTCCAACCTTTTTCACCCATAGTGGGTTTAACATATTAATCTAAACCTATGGACATAGAGGACTGAGCCTGCTAACTAATCACACAGGCATAATCCTGAGAACACAGAATGGGTTAGCTATGATTTAAGAATATCGTGGTTATGCTCTACTGGGAGACAAGACAGTTGAGACTAAGGATATAGTCAATTTGTAGAATAACAACCAAAGGGTTGGGTGGTGGTGGCACACACCTTTAATCCCAGCACTTGGGAGGCAGAGCCAGGCAGATCCCTGTGAGTTCTAGGCCAGCCTGGTCTACAGAGTGAGATCTAGCACAGGCACCCAAACTACACAGAGAAATCCTGTCTCGAAAACAAAACAAAACAAAAGAATAACAACTAAAAATCCCACAATGAAGACTTGGAAAGGAATTTGTCACTGAAGAGTTGCAATTTAATTCAATTCTATCTAAAGACGATTTCCCTACTCAATCTGTGACTTCCTTCTCTTCTCTACAAAGTAAAGTCTAGATTTTTAAAGAGGTTATGTTAGCAGCTAAGTGAAGCAGATACCCTTAGGGGTGAACCCACCTTCCAAATGTTCTGGATAAAGACACCAAGTGTTTTAATAAATATTCCTACCCACAAACTTTGACAAATGCTAGTGAAGACATTGAGTTCCGCAAAGTGATCTCATTTTCCTATATAAATCAAGACACGTGATGCCAGACGCTGAAGACTGATCCAATGATTTTCTGGAAAAGAGCAAATGGAAGGTCCTTTCCAGGGTGAGTACTTGTTAACCACACTAGCAAAATGTTCCTTATAGAGGGAGACAAAGAAAAAGAAGAATAGTTTGTTCGGATCATCATAGGCACGTGTGCATGGCTAGAAAGAGACAGCATCAAGTGGGAAGACTCTGGAAAGGATTTTGTGTGCTGAGTAGAAATTCAAGCCTTATTCTAAATGTGATGGTAAGCAAATTACAGTCATAACTACGGCAGGAGGAGATACAATCAAATATGCACTTACACCAATTTGAGCAGAGAAAGAAAGGCCTTTTTTACTCACTCCTGTCACGATTGAGGATTTGTTGTTGTTGTTGTTTTATTTAGTTTTTTAAACAAATAGCTGTGGACTTTGGAGAGATAGCTCAATTTCTTGGAAGGCTCTGCTTTGAAATATGTCACTGATAAACATACTAAAAATACTCTCAATGACCCCATTGAACTTAGCCATATGCAGTAAGAAAGTAACTGCTCCTGCAAACAGACCCTTTGTTTTGAAGTAGTATTTTTTGACAGTCCCATTAGGTAGGCCAGAATGGCTTGGGACTACAATCTCCCTGTCTCAAACTCCTGTGTGCTGAGATTACATGTATATCCCACCTCTTGGCTTCTAACTTACAATGAAAATCAAACTATGCAATTTGATATGAAGCACCTCAAAGGAAAAGATGAATACATTTAATTTTCAAGGGTAAAATGTCAAATATTCCAAATCCCTACACTTCTGCCTCATTTGTATCCTCTTAAAATTTTGTATATTGAGATCGTAAGCCCTGAGGTGGTGGAGCCAGAAGGTGAAAACACTAGGAATAATTCATTCATAAGGGTAGAGCCTCAGGATGGGAACACCTGCTCACTGTTTCCCCCACTTCTTCCAGCATGAGATTCCTGGGGAAATTCCAATTCCTTGGGGTGTTTTATCTCAGTAGACAGATAGCCAAAATGAAGGACACAAATAACTCTTCAGGGTAGCTTCATTCCTGCCAAGATGGTTACAATCCAATACTGCTGCACACTGATTTTCGACAAGAATTTTGGAAGAGACACAAACACTCAACTCATAGCAGATGGTGGAGTGTTTCATTGTGGTGGCCAGAGAGGTAAAGGAATTTGCTTTAGTTCTTTATACTTTAATTTACACTTTAGAAAAAGTATAAATCTCTTGGTATCATTCCACATTATATATACATATAAATTATCATACTGCACCCCCACAATGTGCATAAATAGACTAATTAATAATTAGTCAGATTAATAATTTAAAATAATGAATACTTTGGGATTTATTTTTTGTCTTAGATTCTTACAATATAATCAAGGCTGCCTTGGTTTTTCCAATCCTTCTGCCTCAACCCTCAAAGTACCAAGTTCTGAGATTACAGTCATGTGTCAGCACACCTAGTCAAACACTTTTTTTTCTTTTTACTTTACATACCAATTCTCCTTTGGGAAGCAGGGCACTTTGATTTCTGAATCCAATCTAAAGAAAATATACCTAAGCAAAAAAGTAAACAATATGGAAATAAAATATGCCTCTACATGCCACAAAAGGTAATTCTAACCACAGCAGACTTACTGAAATTCCTGTTTCCATTAGTTTGCAGAACACATGTGCCTTATACTCCCTCTGGCAACTAAAGAGCCACTTTTCTACCTCGAGAGTAACCGCGGTTTCCTTGGTTACTGTGTTCACCCTTTGTCACAACCATCTTGAAAGCACAATTGCAGGACAGAAACAAGGTCTTTCCCCTCCCAACTCAGTTGTCAAATACACAACATCCTGAGTCATTTCAAAAGTGATGCTAATATAAGGGACAAGAAGAAGACAATACAAAGAAATCCCGTCCCAATGATTCCAGCTCCTTCCTAGACACTGGCCATTGTCTTGGCTCTGATATACTTAATCGCTTTTATTCTATCATAAAATTAAAATAAGATGTGCACATATAAACTATCCCAAGCAGAACTTTTTAGCTATATAAACACAACAGGGCTTAGTTTATCCCATAGGCTTTAACATTTGAATTGTCCTTTGTAGATTAGAAACATGTTTACAGGTTATGGGCTCTGAGAGCCAGAGGGGATCTTAAAATCCACTTAACTCAATTCCATAATCTTATTTGATTCACTACAAGATATTATGCAAGCCATATTATTTCCACTTCATTCTCCACTGGGGACACAGACATGCTCAAATGCTCTTTTGATCAGCATGGCCAAGTAGGAGAAGTTGATCTCATAGTAGTCTCTCGATTCCCAGTGCACAGCTTCACACTGTCACTTAACCTCTGTGTGACTAATGGGGAAAGTGGTGTATACTCCAGTGAATTCCCTTTTCCTTAACTCCTTCTTCCTTTATTTATCTTTTGGCTGATTTTAGCTTGTTTTTGCTTCCTGTGGTATTTTTGTTTTTTTGTTTGTTTGTTTGTTTTTGGAGAAGAAAGGCTATGGATGCCTTCAAAATTGATAAAGATTATATTCAAATAGGAGAGACCTCTTGATTAGGAGAGGTGATAGTTCATCAAGCAGTGTGGCAGTTCAATCTAAACTTACTTATAAAACTAGCAAATGACTTTCATTTGATCAGATATAACCTATCGAAAATGGAACCTCCCCTAAAGTTGGGGTTGAGGCAGGGTTTTGTTTCTGTCTTTCCAGGAGAATAAAAACATCCAACTAAGGAATCTGAAGACCACCAGACAAATGAGATATCTGAAAAAGAAGGACAAATCATCCAGAGAAAATGTTCCAAGAAAAAGAGTAAACTTGTCTAATGGCATAGTACATTTTCAACAGGGTAGAATTTCATAAATATTTCCAAATGTTTGTTTCTACTGTTCTCTACAGACATATATGGTAAATGGTCTTTTTGTAGTCTCAATTTAATTAAAAATTAAAGCTGGTTTTGGAGTTGGAGCATGGATCTCTCCATCTTTAAACCCAAGCATGCTTGTTAAAGGAAAACCCAAAATCTCTGTCTCATGTCAGAAGAGCCACCTGCTATGGAACAGAAGAAAAAACAAAATTAAGGGACTATTTCATTGTCACTAATTTCATAATCCTTTGGTTTTATTTTGACTCTTTAACACTTTTCTTAAGATATAAATATTATGTAAAAATGTATAAGATTAATATATATTTGTTATGTTTTGTTTTTTTATTATTATTATCTACAGGGGCTGCCCCTTAAGCAGCAGCTATCCTAGTCAGGGACTGCAGCTCCACTGCTACCAGCAGCAGATTGGCCACAAGAGCCACAGCCTGAGAGGATTCTGTTCCCTCAGGCCCTGACTCTTTCAAACTACTAAGGGAAACTTAATCTAAATCTAAAGAACTCATGATTCAACAGTTTAGCTGGAATTCTGCCACTCGGAGAGGCTGAATAGCAAGTAGAGAACCTTCTCCCTTTGCTGGTGTCTTCCAAAAAATCCAGTGTCTTTCTCTCAGCCCCCACTTAAAAAACCCTTGCTACACATGGTTCCTTCTTACCACTTCCTGTCAGCTACGTGCTGACTCAGCCTCTTGCTCTCAAGTTAATTTTATTTAATCAAACACATCTTTGAATTGTTAACAAAAGCAGTAGGAAAAAATGCAACACACTTTAAAATAATATTACCCAACACATATATTTAAATGTTTAGTCATGATATTATTGGTCATCTAGAGCACTAATTATAAAAATAGGCTTCATCTAGCTTTTAGTACATGATTTTAGTCTTGAGTCTAGAGCAGGTAACTAGGAATTAAGTTTGTGCACCCCAGATGTATTTAACAGAATGTGGTCCTTTTGCCTCTCTGAGATTCGCTGCATATGACATTTAAAATAAACATTAAGTTTTCTGCTGTGAACCATGATCATGCCTAACAAAGGCCCCACAATGATGATTCCACCTGGATTGTGGGAATGCCACTAGGCTGACAAACACCACCCAAAGATCAGCTTACAAACTGCTCAGGACACTGTCAAGGTGGTGAGCTCAGATATTCTAGCCTCACAGACTACTCCAGCCAGAACTTGAGATAAGTGTTACATTTTTCTATCACACCAAGACTGAAAAACAGCTAGCTCTCCCAGGACTTGATCATTATCTAAATTTTCTCAGGGTCCCCTAAAGATGATGCTACCCCCAGACAACAGTAAATAATTTTAAGAACACAATATATTTAAGAACCAAGAGGTGGAGTGGGTGGTTTTTGGTTGTTCAGTGGATTATGGATATTTGTTGTTATTTAGGGGAATTGGTTAGAAATTATTACTGGTCATGGTAAGGGAGGAAACTAAGGAATGAAGGTTGGATTTAAGGGTCTCTTTCTGAAAAGAGGAAGGCAGGATATAGGAATGATGGAATAAAAGGGTAAATAATTGAATCTATGTTTAAACTAAAAGCAACTACTGGTCTTAAATACTTTACATTAGTATGGCTTTTTATATTGATACAAATTTATGATTATTTTTGCTATACCATATTATATGTTTCTACTCTTGTTTAAGGTATTTTACCTATGCAGTCCATTTTAAAATATAATGTAAAGCTAAACATGTAGTCATGTTAGTTATGTTTCCAAGATAAAACAGATACATTTTAGATAGGTAGTTTTCAAACACTTCAGAGATCCATGGAATATGGCATTTAAAAAGTTTTAATAACATTAGGCTTTTCATGACAGTGAGACACACCTGCTCCTAGAAGCACTAATTTACTTCAAAAAAGGATGATGGGCACCCAACAGCCTCAATGTAGAGTTTGCTTTCATTGTGACAAAGTTAGGCACTGGGTAAGAATCTGCCCTTGCCTCAACTGTTGACAGTATGCTATCCAAACTGGACAA
Organism: Peromyscus maniculatus bairdii; assembly: GCF_049852395.1. NCBI lineage: Eukaryota > Metazoa > Chordata > Mammalia > Rodentia > Cricetidae > Peromyscus > Peromyscus maniculatus. Next base: position 63,092,575 of record NC_134857.1, read on the forward strand.
GCAGGACACAAAAGTAGCTGACTGCCAAACTTTGCCAAGATAAGGTTGGACAGTCCTTCGCAATTCCTGCTGCACAAAAAAGTCTGTCAGATATTCTAGGCATGTAGGCTGAAGATGGGTGCCCCAACATTACAGAGGAAACTTGGGTGACTTTCGAGGCAGCCAGATGTCTCTGTCATTTCTATAGTTTTGGAAGTTGTTTGCTCTATATTTCCTGTTTACTCAGGTAATATTATAGCCTTCTTATGTCTTTGATGGGGTTGAAGACTAGATAGTTATACCATTTTCTTTGTTATCAAAAGAGGAACTTAAAAAGAGATGCAAAGTTTGTAATGGTTGAGAGACATGAAAGCCTAAGTTGTTTAATTAAGAAATTGTTTTAAGGTCTAAAAAGATATTTTTAGGATGGCTATACAAGTTACGATAGAAAATAGTTTAGGTTTAAAACACTAGATTCATAAAAATAAAGTAGATAATAGAGTAATTTCTGCCAAATACAAATGGACTGGACATTCTGAATGTAATTCTTACTTGATAATTATTCTTATTGTATACAGTTTTACTATGTTAGAGACAAAATCTTTCCTTTTTACTTAGACAAAAAGGGGGAAATGTTGTGGGATAATCTTTTGTACACTGTGAAGATGTGTCTTTGCCAAGGCATTTTATGATTGGCTTAATAGTTAGACAAGAGACAATAGGTGAGACTTTCAGAGAAAGAGAGGACTCTGGGAAGAAGAGAGGTGGAGACATCAGCAAAATACGGAGCACAGGTTTCTGAGGGACGAGGACCTAATCCAGGTTTGGACCCCAGTTCTGTGACCTACTGTCTTCATGACCTTCACCAGTCTGCCCCTAATCCCTCACTTATATGTTGGTTAAGTTTCCCACCTTGCATGTCTGAGCCACTCTCCACAGATCTGTATCTGTTCCTCTCTGCCCCACCCTCTGCTGACCTCTCTGAACTCCATCACAGAGCTATCCAATAGGAAGTCATTTCAGGAGACCAGAAAGAAAGCTCTGTAAGTGTTCTGTACTTGTACTATTTTCCTCTTGTCTGTCTTTTCCCCTGTTGGTCTTCTATTCAAGCAAACTTAGAATGAGCTGCCCCTCCTCATAGCCCCAGCTCTGAATGGGGTATGCTTTTTATGTCACAGGCTGATAATAACTTCCCAGTGCCACTTCTAGAGTGTTCTGGCATTTTTTGTGTACCTCCATAAAGAGATTTTTCATAGAAACTGCCTTCAAACATCCTAGCTGAGAGTTGAAGACATAGCTCAGTGGTACAGCACATTCACAGTAAGTATGAGCCCCTTGATCTCCAGTACTGCCAAAAAAAAAATCATACCCGAATATATACTATGTATTTCAATTCCTGCCATAATAGACTAAACTGCTCCGTGATTCTAGCTAGTGTTATTATGAGTTCTCACATTATAATCTTCTGTATATTTGCTGGGGGAAAGACAGTTATAACAAAAGACAGAACCATCATGGAAGGGACTTGTAAAAGAAAACATTGAGCAAGACTTGGGACAGAAACATTGCCAGCCCAAATGCAGAGAGTGGAGGCGAGCTCATGTACTGTCCTTTTTAAGGTTGCAATTGATAGAAGTACAGATTCTTGGATTCTAATCCAGACCCACCCAAAGAGATTCTGGAAGGCTAAAAACATGAGAATCGGCATTTTAACAGGCAGTCTGTGGTACTTGCTATGCACACAAAATCTTGAGAACCACTGGACCACAGAGAACGGAAATACAGAATAATGGAATCCTTTATGCTGCATGGCAGAGCTTGTGTGTCATAACATAGGATGTGGAAAATCACCATTTTCTGTAAGTCATCCTGACAGGAGTTTGGTGGAGAAGCCAAAGCAGGAAGTAGGAAAATCTAATAGTCACATTAGGTTAAGTAAAAAAATGGTGATGAGACCAGCAAGGACAGTAGTAACTAGGCTAGAAAAGAAAACAACCCAGGAGGTAAAAATCATCAGCATTGGCTGCACAGTGGAGGGAGGTAGACTCAGACATGACTATCAGCATCGCTCTAGACAGTGGTGACCCCTTTCTCCATAAGATACAGTGAGTGTAGGCGTTGTGAGATTTCCATACATAAGTACTTAACAGGGACATGAGTTAAATATAATCATGAAAATGGTCTCATCTCAGAATTCTCCAGAATTTCATTTTTGGCTCATTCTAAGGGCTTTACTGCAATTCCCCAAAACTGTCATAATGAAGCTTTATCCCATAATATGACTGAATTTGCAGATACATGGAAATAAGATTGAGGTTTATAAAGATGGGAACCTCCAAAAAATAGATAACAATATATTACCTTTCCTCTTAACCTCTCCACCCCTTCCCTCACCTCCCCTTCCTTTCTCCTCTTTACCTGGGACCTTATCTCAAATCCTTTATGTGCTTCTACCCATCATATAAGAACAAGCAGGAAGGGGGACATCTACAAGACAGGCAGAGAACCCTCCCCAGAAACCACCTCTATCTCAGAATCCACAGCTTCAAGACATTTGGAAAAAATAAAGTCCTGTATGGGAGCCACATGGCCTATGGGGTTCTATTTTGGCAGTCAAGCTGACTAATGCAGTCCACTTCCCTTCTTATTCTAGCTGTAATGTGGTGGAGCAGATAATCTGTAGAAGCTTATGAGCTGAGTAGTCTGGCCTTCACAAACCACAAGACACTGTCTCAAACAAAAGGGAATGTGGGGACCAGAAGTCAAAGTTATCTTCTGACATTGATCCATGTGCAATGGCATCATGACACACAGACACACGGACACACAGATATGGACACATGGACACAGACACACATGCAAAGATTTTTTTAAAGACTTACCAGAAGTTTTCTCAGAAAATAACTTATAACACGCCCCGCCCCCCAAATAAGACCCAACTAATTACTTAGCAAACCATTGCTTAAATAAAGGATAATATAACCAATCTATGGAATATTTCACAGTTTCTAAAATGTTAATCAAATTAAATTAAAGATGTTCATAACACTGAATATAGTGAGAATAGGACAGTCTATGATACAATATGTAGGAAACCATTTGTGTCATTTATGCATGTACAAAACATACTGTTAATAAACATTAACAGACTTAAATTTGCCTTCTAAAGTGATTAAGACTGATTTTTATTGTATCTGCCTCATAATATTTCTTGAATAAAAATTAAATATATATATATATATATATATATATATATATATATAAAGTAGAAATAGCTACTATTAAGTAGTTTAAATCCTCTTTGAATGGTAACCTCATAGCAGGTTACCAAAGAGATTTTTTTTCACTTGAAAAAAAAAGCATTACTTTTACCTCAAGTAACAAGTCACTTGAATGTTTCAGTTACTTTTCTATTGCTGTAATAAAACACCAGTTACTTTTCTATTGCTGTAAATAAAACAAGGAGACTTATGAAATAAAGTTTTTAGCTGGTTTATGGTTTTAAATGCTTAGAGTCTGTGAAGTAGAGCAAAGGTGTGGCAGAAGGAACAACCAAGAGCTCTCATATCCATGAATAAGCGGGAGGCAGAAGGTCCTCTGAAAATGGCATGAGTCTTTTGAAATCTCATAGCCCATCCTCAATGACTTTCCCCCTTCAACAGGCCACACCTCCTAATGCTTCCCAAACAGTTCCACCAACTGGGGACAGAGCATTCACACGAAGGAGCCTATTGGTCCATTCTCATTCAGACCACTGCACATGGAGATAAGATGGCTAAATTTATTTCTAGTGTCATAGCTACTAAACCAGGATATGGCTGATCTGCACGTGATGCAATGGTGTATGCTGAGGACCACTGGTGTTATAGGATTAGTGGTTTCAGAGCTGCTATGTCTTTGAGCAACACACCCATGAAGAGTCAACCCAGGATGATACTGTTTTGGAGAACCTGTCCTTCACTGCAGATGCTGTGTCCAGCTGTAGGGTACCATCTCAGCTGTGGAAGGCAGTGAAACTGATCTGGAGGTGCCCAGAGCCTGCACTGATGCTATCTGAAAATGTGGAAAATATTAGAAATGATGCATTGGTGTATGAACACACCCTATACCTTCCAGTTCCTTAAAGGAAATTTCAAGGTGTGGAGAGCAAAGAGCTGCAAAAGCAGTGCCAGATTAGCTGCCTCTAAACAACCAGGAATTCTGCAGGACTGCAAAGCCCGCGCCAAGAAAATTCAGTTCCTGATCCTAAAAGAGGATTGACACTAGAGGAGCAAAGATAACAAGGAGGCTGAACCACAGGCCACTAAGTACCATTTAATTAGATGTGGTTGCAATGACCTTATTGAAGCAAGGTCCTTTCCCATTAACTCTGAAAATTCATTTTCCGAGAGGCTCACCCAGGTGCATACTGATTTACAAAACACAATAAAGACAAAGTTACCCAAAGATATGGGATCTGGAGTATATGTCTGTGTGAAGAGGGAGTAAAATATGCACTAAAATGAGCTCTTCTGAAGCATTTAAGGAAAACAATATGTCCAAGGTCTGTTGACAAATGAAAAAACCTTCCAGACTGAGTTAGAGATGGCTTGAAGTGTCTCAATGGGGTGCCAGCAAATTCTATGCATGAGATCACATGCATTTGAAATCACAAAGAAAGTTATGAAAGTATTAATACCTGTCCCCCACACTGTGAGTTAACTGGAATGAGGTACTGTCTAGGCATGAGCATCTGAGTTCTCAGAACATTGTAGTGCAGTGTGGTGCACAGTAGCTACAACTGCATTAGTTCATGAGTTTTGTTTTCCTTTCAATCAGTGTAGGATTTATTTACCTGTTCTGTGAGTCTGTGTTCATTACAAATAATCATTCTCAGTTAAATATAGCAGAATTAAAGTGTAACATCTAGAGTCCTCACCTCTGCAAATCCATCCCTGAAGATGTAAAAATCTCCAAGCTATCCTGGGCCTGGGCTTCCTCAACCAAGGTGTAAAAAGAAACTAGTTAACTGGCTAACAGGTATGTGACTCACCTTACACTCAATCCCATGGCTACTTACTCCAGAATCATAGAGAGAAGACTGGAACTCAAGCTATGCAGTGAATTTTGAAGCCAGAATATCAATGCTGCGGCCCTGCCAGATCATCAAACATGGATTTTGTTATGGTATGCATGTGAGAAGTAGCTCAAGAGTCACGTGTCAGAACACTTGGTCCCCAGCTGGTGGCTCCTTGGAAGGTGGTGGACCCTTTTGGAGGTGAAATCTAAGAAGTGTGTCAGTGAGAGGCAGGCTTTACAAGCTATAAGCCGGCAGTGGCTTCCAAGCCCAGCTTCCTGCTTCCTGCTTCCTGCTTCCTGTTCTGCTGCGATGTGACAAGCTATCATAGCAGTTCCCACTGCCACAGATCTCCACCAGCTGCATGTCTTTCCACCATGATGGTCTGTGTCCTTCACACTGTAAACCAAAATCAATCCTTCCTCCATAAGATGTTTCTATCTCATATTTTTTTTCATGGAGAAAACAAATGACCACATGACTGCTAAGTGTAAAAATCAGGCTGCACACCAGACGGAACCGGCTCCAGGTGTAAACTCATTCCACTCCCATTGCTGTGCTCCTCAGAGACCCTTAGAGCCTCACGGTGCCTATTAATGTGATCTAAAAATAACATCAAAACTATCACTTGCTCTTGGGAATTTTTTTACTTGGGGTAGAGGTCAGAAGGAAGTTGACTTGTTTTATTATTTTCCAAAAAGGGTCAATGGAAGACACGACCAAAAGAAATCCTTGAAGTCCTTCTATTTAGAGATTTCACATATTCTTCTACCTAGAGGCTCAACAAACATGTAAGACCCAGCTTCAGAATTCATAATGAAGAGTGCAGAGAAGAACTAAGAAGAGAAAGCCAAGTTAGGCAGATGTTCAGGATAAAAGTCCAATGGTGGGCACAAAAGGGCAGCATGTGTTTTTAATGGGAATCTTGTAATTTTATTTTTTCCTGAAACAGTGACACAGCATTAATTAATATAAGAGAGAAAAACAATTACATTAGAAGAATAGATAAAAATAGGAAACCTTGTGGATTTTTAGTGTTATAAAAGATAGTTCTAATATTTTCCTTAGACATATTGGATAGATCACTGCTCTCAGGGGAACACAAACTGAAAGATTTGATCTAGCTAAGCATTGGGTATAAAGGATTTTCCACAAAGCAAAGTAAAATTGGATATATTTTTCATGGGGAAACTCATTTTAAGTATCTCCCAACATCCTTAGACATTTGTACCTAATAATGAACAGTCAATCCCCTCGTGAAGTTTGTAGAAGAGAAACAAAGACTGCAGTGGGAGATAGTCATCAGACAAATGTGCTTTATGGCTGATCTTTCTTATGGAAACCACTCAAGCCCACCCATGGCAATTCATTGCTCATTCATTCACCTACCCATTACCCATGGCAATTCACTGCTCATTCATTCACCTACCCATTACCCATGGCAAGTCACTGCTCATTCATTCACCTACTATTACCCATGGCAAGTCACTGCTCATTCATTCGCCTACCCATTACCCATGACAATTTATTGTTCATTCATTCACCTACCCATTACCCATGGCAATTCACTGCTCATCAATTCACCTACCCATTACCCATGGCAATTCACTGCTCATCAATTCACCTACCCATTACCCATGGCAAGTCACTGCTCATTCATTCACTTACCCGTTACTCTTGACAACTCACTGCTCATTCATTTACTTACCCATCACCCAGGTGTGCCTCAGAAGCCATTGTACAGGCACCAGTACCACAGAGGCACACAGATACAGCATCTAGCCCCATGCTCTGTGCTCCCCTCTAGTCTTTTGAGGGTCAGTGGAGCATGACTTACCCATAACAGAGAGGTACCTGCCAGAGCAGTCATTAAGACAGTTGTAGAAGAGTTATAATACCAAGTCCTAATGTCATCTGCTGGGTCCAGAAAACTTGGGAAATGAGGAGAGAGCTCTTTGAAGTACTTATTTAAAAAGGATAGAAAAATGTTGAGTGAGGTAACTAACAAAGACAAACAGCCTGAGACAAGGGAGGATATGGAATGTTTCAGAAACTGAAAGAGAATATAGTGGCTTCATATGGAAAGATGGTGTGAGGGAAAAGGAAATTAAGGAAGTAGGCAGGGTCTGAATCTCATAAAGTCTTTCAGAGCAGGCACTGAGATTTCCTATGGATTCCTGCATTACTCAGCTATAAAATAGCAAGGTCTAGAACCAATAAGAATTCTTATATTAAACCATATTATTGTTTTATTTTCAAACTTAATCTGTAGGTTTGTTTTGTAAATAGCAAAATCATATATTCAACACATTTAATGAGAAATTGGCCACTGGAAATTGAGGTCTTAAGTTCTAGGTTTCTGGGTGCAGTGGACGGGAGGCCGAAGCAGTGCTGTGTCCAATCTGCATTTGGATTAGAAAGGGTCGCTGGGCTTGGTGCAGAGAATAACTTGGTGTGTAGTGTAGAAGCAGGGTGATGGTGACGAAGGGGACAGCATTTGTTCTCTTTGTACCCTGATTTCTTTTTTATCTGTGAAGCACAGGACGAGGTTGAACCAACCAAAGCATCCTGAGGGTCCTTTCTGCCTGCGTAAGGCTATCAACTGTGAAAGAACACTCCACTATGGGAGAAGACTGCATGTAAACCCAGTCCATGTCTGAAAGAAGAGAAATAAACATTTGTGGCACTCAGATGGGAGGTTCCAGCTCCTGTATCCTACCACTATCAAGTAGGCTACAAGTCTCTTCCGCTATGGTATCTGTTCTTCATTTGAACAATTTGCAAATGGAACCTTGGACACTGCCTTAATCCATTGTTCCAATACGCCTCAGAATGGGTAATTTCTAAAAGGAACAGCAATGACTTGGGCTCATAGTTATAGAGGCTGGTGTGCCTAAGATCATCTGGATAGGGTTTTATAACTCAATGGAAGGTAAAACATAAGAAAGCATGAGGTAGGCTCTCTTTATAGAGATCCATTCTAGCAATAACAAGCCATGCTCACAAGAATTAGCCCACTCACATAAAATCAAAACCCAAAGAAACAACAACAAAAACCTCAGTCTCTTTTTATGGCCTAAACACTCCTTGAAACCTCCAGCCCCCGACATGGCCACATTGGCAATCAAGTTTCAACATAAGTTTTGAAGAGAAAAACATACTTATACCACTGCCATGTGATTATAGGCCAATGGGGCAGTGTAGTAGCTGTTGACTATGGGGCTTATGGAACAGTATGTTTGGCTCGAAAAGAAAAGATCCTTGATTTAAGGATCTTTATTCTGTAAGGATACATGAAAGTCTTAAGACTACTTTCTAAATTTTTTCCCTTGCCAAAAATTATATATGGATAGTTTTCATCCACAACAAGTACCTTCAATAGGCAGTATCCCTAAATGGACTTTGCAGGTAACAGATGCATGAAACAGATGTGTTGCATGAATAAATGAATAGGTTATCTGTGGTTGGTTTTCCCTTGAAACACATACTCCCAATGGTTTGTACATCCCTTCACACTGGTACCTACAGAGTGAGATACTAATCTAGAGCCTGGATGTCAAAAATAAGAGCAGATTAAATCTGACTCCATTCTTTCATTCTTGTGAGGAATAAAGAAATAAACAAGGAAATGAGTAAATATGAACTAAAGTTCCCTTTACGAAACTACCTCTGGTGGAAGTTCTACAGACAAATTAGAACATTTGCAAATGTTATAGAGTTGGGATACTATAGATTGACAGGGGAAATTATTGTGCTAGCTAGTTTTATGTCAACTTAACACAAACTAGAGTCGTAAGAGAGGAAGGAAACTCAACTGAAAAAAAAAATGTCTCCATAAGAACAGGCTGTAGGCAAGCCTGTAGGGCATTTCTTAATAAGTGATTGATGTACAAAGGCCCAGCCCATGGTGGGTGGGGCCACCATTGGGCTGGTCCTGGATGCTATAAGAAAGCAGGCTGAGCAAGCCATGTGAAGCAAGCCAAACTCATTCCTCCATGGTCTCTCCACCAGCTCCTGCCTCTAAGTTCCTGCCTTGCTTGTGTTTCTATCCTGACTCCTCCCAATGATGCATAGCAATGTGCAAGTGTAAGCCAAATAATCTCCTCTCCAGTTTGTTCTTCATCATGGTGTTCTATCACAGCAATAATAACTCTAACTAAGACAATTCTCTTGGGCTATCTTTAGTTGCCTTCACAGCTATTTATCACTCACCTCTTCACACGGCCTAACATTGACTATCAAATAAAGCCTTTGGAATCTATCAGCTTAGTGGACCATTAGTATCCACCAATCTACACTACTAGAATGTCATCACACAGAGTATGAAACCTATAACAGAGGTTTCCCTATTTTGTTATAACCCACCTATCTGATGTCCTCACCATTGTATTTAAAAGATACATTTATTATGGCTTATTTTTGTTCTGTGTCTCTAAAAATTTCATGTAACGGCTTCCACATGGAACTTGCCCTTCAAGGCAGCCTAAGACAGTATTGTTCAACCATTTTAATTCATTTTTGGCTTAAAATAGACTAATTTTTGCTCTCTTTGGAGAGCTGTATTTTTTATTGGAAGTAACCCAATATCAAATAATGTCAAGTTAAAAAGCACTTTCAGAAACTGAAGAAATTAATTGAGCTATTGATAGCTACAAAAATGCAATTAGTAAGATAAAAGTGGTAAAAAGACAAATAATGATGATAACTACCACCAGGTATTTAAGTGGGCGGTCAGGCTTCATATCACAGACCAGTACTGGGTGAGTGGCAAAGTGTACAATATCTAATAGAGGACATCCACACCCCTTTCGCTTCCCTCACTTTTTTCCCCAACTCCATGTGCTCTGTCTTATTAAATCCACTGACTCCTCAAGTTAAAAGTATAGAGATTCCAAGAAAGGTAATTAATACTCTACTTGTTATTACTTTAAAAAGTCCTCCACACGTATCCTTACAAATGACAATGTCCTATTAATCCACAGGCACACAAGGGACTTCAGTCTCTTGTTTGAAAGTTTCCCAGATGTGGTCAATGCAGGTATCTTGCCAATCCCCATGAAATACCTCCACCCAATTTTCTCAGCTTTGAATTTAAATGAAGAATATTGATTGGTGCAGGATCAAAGAGCAATAAATAAAGCAACAGCACCTCTCCATCTGTTCCTAGATCTATGTGCTACTCTAATCCAGATTTCCAATGAAAGTGCTGTATTTACTGCCCTGGGCTTAAAGAATGCATTCTCATATGTGCTAAATCACACGCCCTGTCTTTCCTTTGGATCCTAATACCAAAGAAAGTCTTTAATATACTTAGAGCTACCGCAAGAATTCAGAGATAGTGTTTGCCCATTTGGACATATGCTAATCAAAGAGTTGAGGTACTTGACATGTAAAAACTGACATCTTACTTAAGCATGTAGATCAGCTTGTTATTTGCAGCCCTATAAAGCTAGACTCTGGAAACATTAACAGAGTCTAAAAGGTTCTAAGACTATAGAATACCTTGAATCATCTCAAAAGGCTCAATTCCTTCAGCAAAAGGTAAAGCCTGTAGAACATGCCTTAACTCCAGATGAAGGTTTGGTTTCTCCAAAATAGAGAATTGAAGAAGATTGGGACCACCAAGTTTAGAAAAGGCATGACTAGAGTTCTGTCAAGTTTATATTCCAAGTTTTGGTCTCAGAGCTAAGCTACTTTACCAATTCACTCTAGGACCAGACTCGGAACCTCACAGTAAATAGTGGATAGCAATTAGTTTTTTAAAAACTAAGAGAGTCATTGTTGGCCACAGTTTTGGAAACTCCTGTTTATGGCAGAATAACAAGGCAGAGCTAGAGTCCATAGCATGTGAGTGGCTAGATGATCATAGATTCCAACAACTACAGTAATGATAATAGATGAGGCTGCTACTGACTCTGGCATACTCATTGATAGCTCTAACTCATTAGGTACAAAGAATCCCCGAAATCAAAGGACACAAATGGAAAATTTTAAGAGACTGATGATCTATATATCAAGTTCTTTTGTCATAATTATCAGAAATTTTCATTAAAGTTTTCTGCATGCTAAATCTAGCAATTTTATTTTGATTCCTTTAAATAAGTGAATTATTTTAGTCTTGTATGGAAATATTGTACACATTTATTCCATTTGACTTGACTTAAAAGATAAATTCCTAAGAGATAATGGTTTCCAGACTGGAGGATGCATGTACTCAGGGGAGTGCCAAGCTAACTCAGTCTCTTCATCCCCTCCCCTCGGCTGAAAAGACTGAATGTACAACTTTCATTAGAGTTTCATAGTTGGGCAAAGGTGGGGTTTATATGGACTCCAGATGTGCTTTTCTGTGTCTCTCATATTCGTGCTGCTGTAGGAGAAGAACGGTGACTTTCAACAGAGAAGGTTCTCTAGTTAAACACATCAGCGAAATATTTGCTCCTTTATCACTATCTAGTCACCTACACTGGTAGCAGCAACATCCTGTGAGGAACACTACAAGGATAATTCTCCTACTACACAGGGGAACAAATGGACAGGTGCATCTACCAAACAAACAATACTCTAGAGATAGCTGATGTCAAATGCTGCAGAGTTAAATATAAGCTCACTTTATGTAGCCGCGGAAAAGGAATGGGCCACATAATTAGGATAGAGATTAAAAGTGACTGGCAAACTCAGGGGAAATATAAGATTTTGTTGCTCTAAGCAAACCCATGAGAAGTATTAAATAATTTCATGACTTATGTCACCTTGGAAGAGAAGTGTCACATAATACTGTCATTTCCTGTCTTTGTGGGTAGGAGAAGAGTATAAAGTCTCCGATCCAAAATGTCCTAAGGGTCTAAATTCTCTGACTCCATAATAACCCGGGAACCAATACTAAACCACTATCCCTACCTATCACGTTACAAAAGAAGGGACATTCCCAGAAGAAGACTTAAGTTTCTGAGAATTTAGAGGGTTGTTTGATACAATGTCCACTTAGCAAAACAATAGTAGTGGGTTCACCCTGGAATATATGAGATTCTAAGCCTTGGGTTCTTAGTCATACTTACAGTACCAGGTGTGTGTTCCATCCCATGGAGAAGACCTTAAACCCAATCAGAAAGCAGATGGTTACTCCCATAACATTTGTGACTCTATTGTACCCCTGGGCATATATTGCCATGTCAGTTGTTATTGTAGTTCAGGTGACTCACAGCTGGGTAAACTATTGATGGCTTTTCTCTCCCAGCAGCCTCCATTAGCACATTCCAGTACCAAGAAAGCCAGCCTCAGGGTAA